>NC_058524.1:283476380-284098523 GCF_904849725.1 Hordeum vulgare subsp. vulgare | reverse complement strand
CTAGACTTCTCAGATGGGTTCTCTTGCTACAAGAATTTGATTTGCATGTTTTTGATAGGAAGGGTGCTGAGAACCCCGTAGCAGATAACTTGTCTAGGTTGAAGAATGTTCTTGATGACCCACAACCTATTGATGATAGCTTTCATGATGAGCAATTGAATGTCATCAATGCTTCACGTAGTACACTGTGGTATGCTGATTATGCAAATTATACTGTTGCCAAATATATACCACCTAGTTTCACATACCAGCAAAAGAAGAAATTCTTCTTTGATTTGAGACATTACTTTTGGGATGATCCTCACCTTTATAAGCAAGGAATAGATTGTCTTATTAGACGTTGTGTACCTGAGCATGAACAGGGACAGATCCTACAGAAGTGTCACTCGGAGTCTTACGGAGGACACCCTGCGGGAGATAGAACTGCACACAAGGTATTGCAATCCGGTTTCTGTTGTCCTACTCTCTTCAAGGATGCCCGTAAGTTTGTCTTGTCTTGCGATGAATGTCAAAGAATAGGTAATATCAGTAAACGTCATGAAATGCCTATGAATTATTCACTTGTCATTGAATCATTTGATGTTTGGGGTTTTCATTATATGGGACCTTTTCCAAAGTCCAACGGGTATACACATATCCTAGTTGTTGTTGATTACGTTACTAAGTGGGTAGAAGCTATCCCAACTAGTAATGTTGATCATAACACCTTTATTAGGATGCTTAAAGAAGTTATTTTCCCTAGATTTTGAGTCCCTTGATATATAATGACTGATGGTGGTTCACATTTTATTCATGGTGCTTTCCGTAAAGCGCTTGCTAAGTATGATGTCAACCATAGAATTGCATCTCCCTATCATCCTCGGTCCAGTGGTCAAGTAGAGCTAAGTAATAGAGAAATTAAACTAATTCTGCAAAAGACTGTTAATAGGTCTAGAAAGAATTGGTCTAAGAAGCTTGATGATGCACTGTGGGCTTATAGAACTGCTTACAAGAATCCCATGTGCATGTCTCCGTACAAAATGGTTTACGGTAAAACATGTCATTTACCTCTTAAGCTAGAGCATAAGGCTTATTGGGCAATCAAAGAGCTCAACTTGCTGGTGAGAAAAGGTTATTTGTTATTAGCTCACATGATGAATGGAGAACCCAGGCATATGAAAATGCTAAGTTGTTTAAAGAAAAAGTTAAGAAATGGCATGATAAAAGGATACAAAAACGTGAGTTCAATGTAGGTGATTATGTCTTGCTATACAATTCTCATTTAAGATTTTTTGCAGGCAAGCTTCTCTCTAAATGGGAAGGTCCTTACATTGTTGAGGAAGTATATCGTTCCGGTGCCATAAAGATCAACAACACGGAAGGTAATTTTCTGAGAGTTGTAAACGGGCAAAGAATCAAGCATTATATCTCAGGTACTCCCATAAATGTTGAAAGCAATATTACTAATACCATAACTCCGGACGAGTACATAAGGGATATTTATGATCCTGTTTGAGACTCCAAAAACGAAGAGGTATGTGATTCGGTAAGTAAACCGACTCCAAAACTTTTCCAGTAGCAATTTTTCTCTGTTTTGGAATTTTTAGAAAAATAGAAAAATTTAAAGTAGTCCGGAAAACGCACGAGGAGGCGACAAACCTGCCAGGCGCGGCCTACCCCCTTCGCCGCGCCTGGGTGGCTTGTGGGCACCTCATGTGCCTCCCGGACTCCGTTTTCTTGCGGAGTACTCCTTTTGGTCAGGAAAACTTCATTATATATTCTCCCGAAAGGTCTGACCCTCGTATCACGGAAATATCCTCTGTTTTTGTTTCGAGCATGTTTCTGCCGCGGATTTAGGGCAAGATGTCTTCTCAAGATTCAGAGGGGGAGAGCTATGTGGCCAATTACCTTGCTAACCCCAAGGTCTATGGGGACTTGGATCATTATGGTTGGACCACTGATGAGGAAGAAGATTATGATCCCAAGGGGAAGGAAGGAACAAGTTCCAATGAAGAGGATGCTCCTCTACCCCAATGTGGAAACACGCATGTGGAGTTCAAGAAGTCGAGCCTCCCTGACTCAGGGAAGGAGCCTAAGATTTTGTTTTCCCCTTCTCATCTTTTGCAGGAGAGTAAGCAAGAATTATGCCAAAGGGTGTTGAGGCTTGAAGAGGAAATTAACGATTTGAAGGAGCAGAATTTTGTGCTCAAGAGGAAATTAAACAAGCTCAAGAACTCTGCAACAACTGCACCACCATCAGGTTCGAAGGAAGTCAATTAAGCACGGGCATGGTCACTCCTCTTGGCCTGTGCCAAGCTTGGGGGAGTTGCCCCGGTATCGTATCACCATCACATCTTTTGCCTTTACCTTTTTCTTAGTTTGATCCTTTTGGTTTTATCTTTCTCTAGTAGAATAAAGTTCTTAGTATGTTCTAGGCTTGAGTTTTGCTTTGTGTTACCCCCAATGTATTCGAGCTCGTGAGTCATATAGTAAAGAGTGTTTTAGTTAAGGGCCTTGCCTCATGCCATGATCTAAAGAAAAAGAATAATAAGAGAACAAAAGCATGAAAGATCATGTAATGATCTTATGGGAAGTGATGGCTTCACATATAAAAAGATTGTTGATTGAAGCATGTAGTGGGTCGAGAAACGTAGACCTTGGTCATTGTTGCAATTAATAGGAAGTAATAAAGAAAGAGGGGTTCACATATAAATATATCATCTTTGACACCGTCTATGATTATGAACACTCATTTAACTATTACATGCTAAGAAGTATATGTTGGACAAGGAAGACAACATAATGAATTATGTTTGCCTGGTTCCGAACAATGTTATATGACTAGAGATCCCTTAGCATATGACGATTGCTTCCACCTCATATCAGCCAAAACTTCCGCACTAAATAGAGATACTACTTGTGCATCCATAAACCTTCAACCCAGTTTTGCCATGAGAGTCCACCATACCTACCTATGGATTGAAGAAGATCCCTCAAGTAAGTTGTCATCGGTGCAAGCAATAAAATTGCTCCCTAAATATGTATGATCTATTTGTATATGGAAAGTAAGCTTTGTACGAACCTGTGATGAGGAAGACATAAAAGCGACAGACTGCATAATAGATCACACATACAAACCTTAAAAGCGCATGACAACCTCTGCATCCCTCTGCAAAGGGCTTATCTTGTACCTTTACTTTTTGTCCTTAAAAGTGTCATGGTGATCCACACCAATTCCTTATTTCGCCTTTATCTTGGCTAATGTCATGTCCTAGGGAAAGATCTATATTCATATGTCAACTTGGAAGTAAGTATCCAAGAATTATTATTGTTGACATTACCCTTGAGGTAAGTAGTTGGGAGGCGAAACTATAAGCCCCTATCTTTCTCTGTATCCAACTGAAACATTGATCTCATGAGTACCACGTGAATTTTAGCAATTGTAGAAGACGAAAGGATGATTGAGTATGTGGATTTGCTTTACAAGCTCTTATTTGACTCTTTCCGATGTTATGATAAATTGCAATTGCTTCAATGTTTAAAGGCTATTGGTTGTTAAATTATCAATAAGGTTCTTGATCCATAGTTTACTTTGTGAAGGAATTGTCACTTTAACATAAGAGATAATATGACGTTATTGTTGTTCTAATTATGATCATGATGCCTGCATGTCCGCATTTTGTTTTATCGACACATCTATCTCTAAACATGTGGGCATATTTATTGATCTCGGCTTCCGCTTGAGGACAAGCGAGGTCTAACCTTGGGGGAGTTGATACTTCCATTTTGCATCATGCTTTTATGTTGATATTTATCGCTTTATGGGCTGTTAATACACTTCACGGTACAATACTTATGCCTTTTCTCTCTTATTTTATAAGGTTTACATGAAGAGGTAGAATGCCGCCAGCTGGAATTCTGATCTGAAAAAGGAGCAAGTTTGAGATACCTATTCTGCGCAACTCCAAAAGCCGTGAAAATCAACGAGGAATTATTTTGGATTTTATAAAAAAATACTGGGCGGAAGAAGTACAAGAGGGGAGCCACTAGGAGGCCACAAGCCTGCCAGGCGTGGCCTACCCCCTGGTCGCGCCTAGGTGGCTTGTGGGCCCCCTATTGCCCCTCTGCCTCCCATCTTTTACTATAAGGAGGGTTTCGTTCTAGAAAAAATCAGGAGGAGGCTTTCGGGAAGAGACGCCGCCGCCATGAGGCGGAACTTCGCCGCCATGAGGCGGAACTTGAGCAGAACCAACACTCCTCTCATCGGAGGGGACTCATCTCCATCAACATCTTCATCAGCACCATCTCATCTCCAACCCTAGTTCATCTCTTGTAGCCAATCTCCATCTCGACTTCGATTGGTACTTGTAAGGTTGCTAGTAGTGTTAATTACTCTTTGTAGTTGATGCTAGTTGGATTACTCGGTGGAAGATCATATGTTCAGATCCTTAATGCTATTCAATACCTCTTCGGTCATGAACATAATTATGCTTTGTGAGTAGTCACTTTTGTTCCCGAGGACATGGGATAAGTCTTTCTATAAGTAGTCATGTGAATTTGGTATTCGTTCGATATTTTGATGCGTTGTATATTGTTTTTCCTCTAGTGGTGTTATGTCAACGTTGATTACATAACACTTCACCATTATTTGGGCCTAGAGGAAGGCATTGGGAAGTAATAAGTAGATGATGGGTTGCTAGAGTGACAGAAGCTTAAACCCTAGTTTATGTGTTGCTTTGTAAGGGGCTGATTTGGATCCACTAGTTTAATGTTATGGTTAGACTTAGTCTTAATTCTTCTTTCGTAGTTGCGGATGCTTGTGAGAGGGGTTTGTCCAAGTAAGGGCAGCACCCAAGCACCGGTCCACCCAGATATCAAACTATCAAAGTAGCGAACGCGAATCATATGAACATGATGAAAACTAGCTTCACAGAAATTCCCATGTGTCTTCGGGAGTGCTTTACCTCATATAAGAGTTCGTCCAGGCTTGTCCCTTGCTACAAAAGGGGCTGGGCCATCTTGCTGCACCTTTGTTACTATTGTTACTTGATACCTGCTACGAAGTATCTTATCACACAACTATCTGTTACCGACAATTTCAGTGCTGCAGAGAATACCTTGCTGAAAACCACTTGTGAGTTCATTCTCCTCCTCGTTGGGTTCGACACTCTTACTTACCGAAAGGACTATAA
This sequence comes from Hordeum vulgare subsp. vulgare, assembly GCF_904849725.1. NCBI lineage: Eukaryota > Viridiplantae > Streptophyta > Magnoliopsida > Poales > Poaceae > Hordeum > Hordeum vulgare. Next base: position 284,093,352 of record NC_058524.1, on the reverse strand, counting down.
TGGATCCCCTACACTTGTGGGTCATCAGTACCCACCCACATGTTGTACGTCTTACGAGCATCAACTCTAGACAGTATCAACCATGCGGGGACCAACGGTGTGCCTGGAACACGTAAAAATGGCATAGTCACCTTATCTGGCACGATCCCATCACGAGAGTGACCACAAATCACTCCCGCCACTAGTAATGTGGCTCTTTGCTAGCACCGACCAGATTAATCAACACAGCCCCGTCCCATAAGGGGTAACATGGTCGTACATGTAAGGTTGGGATTGTCGACACATCATAAATCTATTCCCATTTCCGAAACCATACTCACACAAATACCCGGTGCACCACTTCACCAAAAGTGGCCACCTAACTCATCATCACCCTCGGGCATTAGTGGCACCCGACGGGGTTTTTATAAACCTTTGATTTATGTCATCAACATGCTCATGCTAATACTACTTCTAACTTTACTTGTCAACATGATATCAGCATGACCCTCATATGTGGTAGGATCAAGCTCAATGCATGTGCTATGGAGGAGCCATCGGTAACATCACTTCAATGATTTACCGGCACTTATGATCATATGCAACGGAAATATTTGCTACACTATCATGGTCAAAGGGCTGCTTGCCTTGGTCAGCTAGGTATCAAGGGTCTTCAAGGTCTTCCGCTCCCATTCCTTCATCACACGGGTTTTCTATCATCGTATAAAGATAATATAATAAGTAGCTCACACTACAGGAATCAACAATTTAGGTGCAGGAGGGAAGATTTTATAGTTACTAAGATCCACGTGCAACATCATGAAGAATAATAATAATAAAACTATTCACGTGTAAGACATGGTTCATGAATAATGGTGCCAGTAGTATATATAGTTGTGGGTTTCATTGTTACAATAGACATGAACCATGTTTAGAGAAAGTAGAAAAACAAATGTTTCATTACAGTCCAGGAGATGATAGCATAAATGTGAGAATACTTTTTAAATGCATAAAAAACACATTTCAGAATTTATTGTTACAAAAATGGGAAAATCTGTGTGCTAGAGTTTCTAGAGGAGCCGATAAACTGCTGTGAGACACTGAGCCATTGTTAGAATGATGAAGATTTGAGGCTCTACATCTCCATTTTGTTTCCAAAAGAACCTGCACATTTTCTACTGTATTATGTAAAATTTATTCGGTGAAAAGAAACTATTTAACCATGAACATTTGCAACTATTGGCGTTGTCCTTTATTCCACATGAAAATTGTAAGTTTTTATATGTGTTTCTTTATAATCCATTAAATGACTCGCATGCTGTTTTTATATGTGTTTCTTGCCGAACGAGCTGTCCAGATGCTCTATATACGGGGTCACTTTTTTAAGGTTGCTGCTCTTTCTAACGTCAATGATTTAAGAATTGTTTCTACATCTCATTCTTGCATACTGTATTTTCTGCAGGACTTCAGATAACTTCTCTTGGAAAAGGGATATCATCGAACGCTCAGTCCTGAGTAGGTTTGTTACATGTATCATAAATGTGGAATTGGTTATTATAAGATAACAGTGAAGTTAAAATAGAAGTCGGAAACCAAGTCTTTCCGTTACATGATTTACAGGAGAATCTCATCACAAAAAGAAAACTATTTGGTTGATTTTTATATGCATTCTGCTACTACCAAATAAAGTAAGAATTTTTGCCTCCAAAAAAAGCGCATCGCATGTATATTTATGTACCACATGGGTCTAATACAAGAAAAATGGTTCCATATTTTATCTATATTTATATATAATATCTCTTTGTATATCCAATATAGTTCCTCATTTAAACCAAGTAACTAGCCCATGCAGGTCGCACGGGTTGGCGACTAGTTTACCTAATCAGAAATTTGTAACGTTAGCCTGCTAGATCACTTGCTGAAATAGTTGTGTGCAATCTAAACTTCGAGAGGGCTGTCTATATTTTATTTAATCAGCATTTTCTGTGTTTAGTTCATACAAGTCTGTTGTGGTATGGGTGACTCATGATTTACGAATGCAAATCAATGACCTGTTCCGATAGTGTATTTACCGGACTTTAATGATCATTCACCTGTCTTTTTGCCATATGGTGTTTATCTAATTCACTGATACGAAAATGAGTAATTGTGATGAACCTCTTAGCCTAATTATTGTTTCTTCTGACTAGCTACCGGTGGCGCTCGATGTGGTCGCCTACTTTGTCGCACAACTCCTTTGACCATCACGTACAACCCAACATGGGTGTTGCAGGTTGCTCTCTCTCTCTATCTCTCATATTTTCAAGGTCATTTATCTTCATAATATTTACCTCTCATGGTAGTTGCTTCTTTGTTTAATAGTTATCTATCTACTCCCTCCGCCCAGAATTACTCGACGCTCAAACATATAGTGCTAGATACATCCGTTTGAGCGTCAAGTAATTCCGGACGGAGGTGTAGTACTTGTGTTATCTAGCATGTGCTGGTGTTGTCAGTTTGGTACTTTGCTTATTTCTGGGATGTGGACTCTCGTAATTCTCGTCGTTAGTTACTTGTGGAATTGTAAACCATTCATCTTCCGACAAGAAAAAAATGCTTGCACTCTTCACAGGAGAAGATAACTCCCTATGTCTAGAACAGGAGCTGGTAAATTAAAATTTGAATAATGAACAGAGGGCTACCTGTCGAGGAGTTTGAAGTTTTAGTTTCAGCTCATCCGAGTAGAATTCATAGACATCAAGCTCCAGAGGGTAATCCACTTTCTGGCAAGAACGGAAACATGCATTGCAAGATATGTTGACAAAAGAGGTCGGGTGCAGGCTGTCGGATTGCAGTATCAAAATAGACTAAGGCCTAGTTTGGAAACATAATTTTTTTAAAAATTGTGGTAATTCAAAACCTCAGTTTTTCAAGGCGTGCCAATCAATACTTTGGTTTTTCAAAACTAAAGTTTTTCTCTGTTTCGCCAAAGCCAGCGGTTCATTTGGTAATTGTAGTTTTACTGTAGTTTTGACCTGACTGTACCTAACTAAGCTAACCTCAAGGGACTGATCTGCCTGCAAAAACGGCCACTCAATACATGCAGCCATGCCTTGCACACAAGTCCTCTCGGCCTCTCCAGGATGCTAGGTGCTATAGCAGTCTGTAGAGTATAACTACCTCCTGTATTGACAAGCAACCATGCCATACCATACGATCATGTAACCTAAATGCCTAGTCATCAGTTAGACCACTACGACGATGGCTGGATAAACATACTCCCAAACCAGCGAAATGCAAGCTAATGACCTATCCTTAAATGCCTAGTAATCAGATTAATAATCAGGAGAGAGTTTGCACCTCGTTTAATAGATAATAAACAGAGGAGGAGTGGGAGGCCTTCGATTTCTCTCGGCTCAGTTTAGAAAGAATCTGACTAAGATGAGAAAAATGATGAATGAGAATTATGCTCTTGCCTAGGCAACTCATTTATTCTCGACTCTCTTGTGTAAATAGCAGTCCGGCCCAGTGATGGGGAGACCTTCTCAAGTTCTGTCTTTTATTTAGCACAACTAACAACTACTTGTGATAAAAAAGAATACTTACACATGATCCTTTTATTTAGATGAATACCTGCCTTTTATTTAGATGAGTACCTGCCTTTTATTTAGATGAGTAATCTAGCTGCCTTTTATTTAGATGAGTAATCTAGCTGCCTTTTATTTAGATGAGTAAGAACTGGATAACCTTTATTTATTGTGTGCCAAAATCTGACATATGTGCATGACTTGATCTTGTAGGTTGTCATACGGATGTTCTTTGGACTACGGTATTGACATGAAGACATTTATCGTAATGCCAAATTTTATGCCAAATTTTATGACATGGATTATATATATGATGCTAAATATATGATGTATATATATGTAGTAATGCCAAATATTATGACATGGATTATGGATGTTATATATATGATGTATGGATTATGGATGTGTTATATGCTGTATGGATTAAGGATGTTATATATATGATGTATGGATTATGGATGTTATATATATGATGTATGGATTATGTTATATATATATGTTGTATGGATTATGTTATATATATACATATGTTGTATGGATTATGATATATATATATATATATGCTGTATGAATTATGTCTATTTGTGCTCTTTGCTGTCATGTTCATGACATAAAACAAAATGTCATATTTTGCTGTCATGTACATGCTAGGAAGACGGCAAACAATAGATCATATTTTGCAGTCATGTACAGGCTAGGAAGACGGCAAAAAATAGACCATATTTTGCTGTCATGTACGGGGTGAGGAAGACGGCAAAAAAGGCTAACGTCGTCCGTTAGCTAGGTCGTTTCGTCTTCTAACCATTTTTTGCCGTCTACCAAAGTAGCTGACGACAACATAATTCCACTGACGGCAAACATTTTGCCGTCTGCTGTCCCGGCCGCTGACGGCAAAGACGCCCTTTGCGGGCACATGGTCTGACGACATTATTTGCCGTCATGGGCTGACGGCAAAATTTTTGCCGACTGTAATTCGCTCTTTGCCGTCTGTAGCGTCCTGACGACAAAATGCTCGATTCCTGTAGTGTCACTTTCAAAGAGATCACAAAGTAATTTTTAAAATATTGGTTATTTCTGATAAATCTAGGTTGTTATTTAAAAAATATTTGCTTCTGTGTCTAATGAAGGAATATTTTTAAAATCAAATGAACAGAAGCAAAACTATTCCAAATTAATCCTTTTTATTATTATAAAACAGAATAGTTGTTGCAAAAATTCAATCAATGGTTCTATTAAATACTACACATTTTTAGAAGAATAACAGTGAAAAAATCATATTTTTACACTAGTTAAATCTTTTTATAAAAATAATTGAAAATCAAGTTTTAAAATAAAAGAAAAAGGGCTACAGCCCCTGGCCTGGCTTGGCCTGGGACTGGGCCGGCCCAAAGGCGAGCCAGCTAGCCTACCGAGGCGGGCGCGCCGTCAGGTTTGAACCTAACGGGTGGGCCCCTGCGTTCAGCGACTGCGGGCAGCGAGGGAGAGAGAGATGGGCCACCGATAGGTGAGGCACACCTATCGGGGTCGTCTCCTACCTCTGGACAAAGAGGAGGAGGAGCACGCCGGCGTGGCTACCGATGTCCTCAGGCCCCAACGAACACGGAAATGGGTCTGGCTCGTCGTCGTCTACCTGATGGTGGTGGAGACAACGATGGAGAGGCTCAGGTTCACCAGCGATGAGGAAGCTGCGACAGAGGAAATTCGGGCGAAGGTGGAGGTGGTAGCTAGGGGCACGAATTAGCTTGGGAAAGATGGGGGAAGGATCCCTGGTGTCACGGGGAGTGGTTTGGTGGGCAGAGGGAGGCAGGAGCCAACGTGTAGCCGGAGATCGACAGGAGCTCCGAGGCGGAGGGGCCCCGGTCGATCTCGAGCACCGGGGCTCTACTGGTTTGCTGGGGTGGCTAGGGAGGTGCTAGAGGTGGTTGTGGTGAGGTTTGAGGGGTGCTGGAGCGAGGGGGGGGGGGGGCTATATATAGGCCCGCGATGGTGAGCCGATTCGGGAGCACCGGTGACTCACCGTGGCGCGCATGGGGGTGCAGAGACGAGTTGGGATCAAAACCACAGTCTTAGGACGTGGTTTTGGACTGCCAGAACCTACTGCGGGGAAGGGAGAGAGAGGGGAGATGAGCATCAGTGGTCGCGCATCTCTTGCCATTACTGGTGCGCGCGGGCACGCGTAGCACTAGCTCTAGCGCGGGAGAGGAGGGGCCCTGATGGTCTCCTGATGCAGAGGGGCTATCGGGGAAGAGGTTAGACACCTCGGGGGAGGCTGGAACTGGCCGAGGGCGTCGCCCCCACCTTGGTGTTCTATGTAGCGCTCCCGGAGCACCGTTTTCGCATGCCACGGCATGCTGGCGTGCTCTGTGGTGCTTTGGACGTGTCTAGCATGTCCTGGGCACTGGCTGGGATGAGGCTAGCCGTTGAAGACCCGTGGGAGCTTTGGCTGGTCAAGGGAGACAAGAGAAACAGGTGCTGTCAGCCTTGAGCTGAAGCTTAGAATGGGGATTTTGTCATTTCTACTTTGAACCAGAGAAGGGCCAGTTCACTGGGGTTGGGCATTGATACTAGCCACCTAATCTGAGAGTTAGGGGAAAAGGGTTGGGGTTTAGCTAAGTTTAGAGGGGCTTTTACCCATCTGTCAGAAGGTGCTCGACAGTGGTTTGGGGTGGTTGCACCCCACCACTGGTTTTGCAACTTGACAGGATTGGGTTTGGTGCTAACACATGTGGTTTCACCAAGTTTGAGCTCCACCGGACAAGTTTAGCTTTGCAAACATGAAACCTTCACCAAATGACCAGTTATGTTCCTTCCAAAGAGAGTGTGGGCAAACTAAGTCCCACGAATCCCATTTTTTGGTGTGGAACCCTTATTTGAGGTATTAGGCACTCCTGCAAAGTTTCAGCATCATTGGACAAACTTAGCTATGTAGAGTTGCTCTTACTTCAATCTGGACAGAAGGGGTTTTTGGGTTATTTGGGGTCCTTAATCACCTTGGATTAAGTGACATTTTTTGTGGACACCAAATATGGCTTAGGGATACCACTATAATTTTCTAGGATTTTATTGAGAATATTTCCTTTGGAAATATCTCAAAAGGTCAAAACAGACAGAAATGGTTTTCAGGGTTTTACTCAAATAATTATAATATAAATAGGGATTAAAAATCTTCTGTATGGAAAATATAGTTTGCATTACCGAGAAAGTGGTAGTGAAAACAGGGTGTGACAGACCTATCCCCCTTACAAGAATGTCATCCCCGAGATTCCTAAGCTAAGTGCTAAAAAGGTCCGCAAACTTAGATCGGAGATAGTCTTCACGCTCCCATGTTGCTTCTGCTTCGGTGTGGTTGCTCCACTGAACCTTGAAATACTTGATGGTGTGACTTCTGGTGCAACGCTTTGCTTCATCCAGAATGCGGATCGGCTTCTCGCGGTAGGTAAGATCCGGCTGAAGATCAATGGCCTGGTGGTCAATGTCCTTGTAGGGATCGGAACAGTTTGGCGCTTGAAGACACTTCCGAAGTTGTGACACGTGGAAGATGTTGTGCACACCCGAAAGTTCCGGAGGTAGTCCGAACTGATAAGCAACTTCACCACTCCTTGCCATGATTTTAAAAGGTCCAATGAACCTTGGAGCGAGTTTCCCTTTTACATGGAAGCGCTTGGTTCCCTTGAGAGGTGTGACACGGAGGTATACCTGGTCTGCCGGAATGAACTCCACATCCCTGCAGCGAGAATCCGCATAGCTATTTTGTCGTGACTTGGTCGCCTTTAGATTTTCTCGGAAAAGTTCCACCTTCTCTTCTGCCTTGTGCAAAACTTCCGGCCTGAAAATCAGCCCTTTACCCGTTTCGGACCAGTTGAGCGGGGTGCGGCACTTTCGTCCGTACAACACTTCAAATGGGGCCATTTGGAGACTGGACAGGTAGCTATTGTTGTATGAATACTCAGCGAATGGAAAACAGTCTTCCCATTTGGCACCATGTGCCAAGACGCAAGCGCGGAGCATATCCTCGAGTATCTGATTCACTCTTTCAGTTTGTTCGCCCGTTTGCGGGTGGAAAGCGGTGCTGAAAGAGAGCTTGGTTCCAAGGGCTTCTTGGAACTTCTTCCAAAATCTTGAGGTGAACTGCGTGAAGGCTTACAATACGCTCAATATAGAGACTAGCCAACTTGTTCCAATCATAAGTGGTGTTGACTGGAATGAAATGGGCCACTTTGGTCAGATGGTCGACAATGACCCATATAGAGTCATGGCCTCTACTAGACCTTGGTAAGCCTGTAACAAAATCCATGCCTATCTTGTCCCACTTCCATTCTGACACCTGGAGAGGTTGTAGCAATCCAGCAGGTCGCTGATGCTCAGCCTTGACCCGCTGGCACACGTCGCACTTGGCAACATAGGACGCTATTTCCCTCTTCATGCCATGCCACCAGAATCTTTCTCAGAGGTCTTGATACATCTTGGTACCACCGGGGTGAATAGAGTAGGGTGTATCATGTGCTTCCTGTAGGATCAAATCCTTGAGTTCGGCCTTGTTGGGTACACATAAACGTTTCCCAAACCAGACTACTCCTTGTCAATCCACTGAGAATCCTGGGGCCTTGCCTTCTTGGATCTTCTTCTTGATGCCTTCAATCCTCTTAAGACCCTTCTGTACTTCCTTGATATCATCCTCCAGCGTTGGTTTGACTTTGAGGTGAGCTAGGAATCCTGATTCCACTAGCTCCAATCCGAAGTGCTCCAATTCCTCATACAAGGCAGGTTGCCTTTCCTTGAGCATGACGTTCAAGGTGTTGGTCTTCCGGCTTAAGGCATCAACCACTACATTGGCCTTACCGGGGTGATATTGAATGCTAAGGTCATAGTCTTTGATTAACTCCAACCATCTTTGTTGCCTCATATTCAATTCCCTTTGGGTGAAGATATACTTCAGACTTTTGTGGTCAGTGTATATTTCACATCGCTTCCCCAGAAGGTAATGTCGCCATGTCTTCAGGGCATGCACTACTGCTGCGAACTCGAGATCATGGGTGGCATAGTTCTCCTCATGCGGGCGCAGTTGTCGTGACAGATACGCCACAACTCTGCCATCCTGCATTAGAACCCCACCGAGCCCGATTCTAGAGGCATCACAGTATATCACAAACTCCTTGTTGATACCTTGAGTGGCCAATACCGGGGTGGTAGTTAATCTCTTCTTCAATTCTTGGAAGCTTGCTTCACACTCCGGCATCCATTCGAACTTCTTGCCTTTCTTCAAGAGCTGAGTCATAGGTCGAGCAATGCGGGAGAATCCTTCTACAAACTTGCGGTAATATCCCGTGAGGCCGAATAAGCTCCTGAGTACCTTCACATCACTTGGCGATTCCGAGTTAGTTACCGTAGTAATCTTGGAGGGATCAACTGCCAATCCACTTGCTGTCATGGTATGACCCAAGAATCCAACTTCGTCCAGCCAAAATTGGCACTTGTTGAACTTGGCATAAAGTTGGTGCTCTCGAAGCTTTTCCAACACTAACCTCAAGAGTTGCTCATGCTCTTCTTCGGACATGGAAAAGATTAATATGTCAGCAATAAATACGACGACAAACTTGTACAGGTATTCCATGAAGACCTTGTTCTTGAGGTACATGAAGTAAGCTGGGGCATTAGTCAATCCAAAAGACATAACAGTGCATTCGTACAGACCGTACCGGGTCACGAACGCAGTCTTGGGTATGTCTTCGGGTCGGATCTTCAGTTGGTAATATCCAGATCAGAGGTTGATCTTGGAGAATACCTTAGCTCCATTTAACTGATCAAACAAGTCTTCAATCTTGGGGAGTGGATACTTGTGCTTGATCGTGACCTCATTGAGAGAACGGTAATCGACGTAGAGTATGATAGTTCCATCCTTCTTGGACACGAAAAGAACACGTGATCACCAAGGTGACGCACTGAGACGAATAAACCCTTTCACAAGTTGCTCATCCAGCTGCTTCTTCAGCTCTGCTAGCTCTTCGGATCCCATCTTGGAAGGCTTCTTATAGATAGGCCTTAATCCGGGAATGAGCTCAATGATGAACTCCATGTCTCGATCAGGAGGCATTCCTGGTAGCTCATCAGGAAAAACGTTCGGGTACTCACAGACTATTGGCACTCGATCGAGTTCTACCTCTGACAGGTGTTAACCCGTGGTACTCGAGCGGGTACTGGCTCATAGACATAATTGACTTTGACCCCTTCGTCGCTTGTCATGGTAATGGCCCTGTTGGCACAGTCCAAGATGCTTTGATGCTTGGCCAACCAATCCATGCCGAGAATTACTTCTAGGCCTTGCAACTTAAGCATAATGAGATCCACTGAGAAGCTCGTCCCATTGATAACTATCCCGACCTTCCTACATCCTAGGTTGGTCCTCAACACTTCTCCCGGGGTTTGAATTGCCATTTTCCCATGAAGCAGGGTAGGTTTTAAACCACATTTTCCACATATCTTTGTGTAACAAAAGAATGCAAAGCACCACAATCAAACAATACTGTTTCTGGGGTGGATTTGACGAGGAACGTACCCAGAATGCAGTCCGGGTCTTCATGTGCCTCTTCTGCGGAGATATGATTAATCCGCCCCCTGCTGTGATACTGCTGATTGTGGGGAGCTTGATTCCTGCCTGGTGCTCCTTGGCCTTGATTTGGCGCATTGGGGGCGCGGTGCGTCAGGCTTCTTATTGGGACACTGCCTGGAATAGTGCCATGTTTGTCCACATCCAAAACAGGTAACTTGTGCTGGAAGATTGGTCTTGACTCCACTGTTGTTTGGTGGATTGATTGCTGGCTTGGTATTGACTTGCTGCTGAGGCTGGTAATTCTGGCGAAATGTCAGAGTCTTGTACTGTTGCTGCTGATAGCTGGGTCTTGCTGGAGCTGACTGCCATGGGCGTGGATTTAGGTTACTCGGTCCTCCACTACACATTAGCTTGCGCTTACGGGTGTCGTCCATAGCACGACGCTTGTCCTCCAAGAAAAGGGCCTTATTAACCAGATCGATGAAGGTCCGGCATTCACAAACAACCAGCTAATACTGGATTGACTGCTTGTAACACCCCAGATGCAATCCTTGCCATATTGGGATCCTTTCCTTCTTTGGAACCATATTTTGTATGTTATGTATTCATCATCTCATGTGGATCATTTCATGTCATCATCTTTGCATCATGGCATCATTCTTTTCTTTTGCATTATTTCATTCTTGTTGGTTTGCTGGCTTGTGGTGGTGTGTGATGATGTGGGGGTTACCAAACAATGCCTTCAAACAACATTGCTTTCAATCTATGTCAAAACATTGTCCCCCTTTCTATTTATTTAACTTGTGCGTCAAACCTTGCTAGAATGTGTTTTAAAAATGTTGAACATTCAGAGTATTAACTTGTGATTGAGGGCGTATTGTCTTGTGGTTTTTAAGCTTTAAATCAATTGGAGCTTTTAATAAAACAACATATAAAATCCCTATTTTGGAATATGATTTAGTTGTCTTAAAAATCAGGTTTGCATTTTATTTAAATAGTGCATAATTCCCTCATGCCCCAGGTGTTATTATTTTTAATTTCAAGACCCTGTGTTGCTCTGGGTATTTTGGTTTGCTGTTATGTTTATTTTACAAGAAAACCCCCCTTTTCTTATTGGTTTGGCCGGCTCCAGAGAGAAACCAGGTGGGCTGGCTTCCTCTTCCCTACCTGGGCCTCTCCTTTTCCCCGCGCGCAGCAGCCCGTTTACCTTTCCTACTCCTCCCCTCCTGACGCCGTTTCTTCTTTCTCCGTCAGACAGTGGTGTGAGTGCGCGATGGCGATCGGCAGCGTCGACGCCGTGAGTACATGGATGTCGAGGGGCTATAAAGCCTCGTCAGCCGTGCCCCCTCCTCCTAGGGTTCCACGCCTCCCTCTCCTTTGCCGCCAGCCCCCTTCTTCTCCCTCCACCTTCTCCCTCGTCAGGTATGTTCAGAGAGAGCACAAAGGGGTTCAGGTTCAGAGACCTTCAGAGAAGCGGGTCGTCGCCGGCTCTCCCCCTCGTCGCCGGCAGATCTCCGTGGAGGCCAAGATGGGAACGAGGATGCAGGAGGCATCCCCGTTCCAGTCCCGTCGCTAGCGAAGCTGTTCCCCCTCTCTGGCGTCTCCTCCACGACGCCATCGCCGGAGCGGAGCTTCGGGTTGCCGCGGGCGTCCCCCCTTCTCCTCTTCTTCCTCCTCGTCGGGTCTTCCTCTTCTCCTCGACGCGTAGGGTGAACAGTTCCCTTCCACCTCCTTTCTCTTCTCCTCGCCGTAGGTCCCGTTAGCATGTAGTTGTCGCCGCCGTCGCCGTAGTTAGGTGTTCCGGTGCGCTGCCTTCATGGGCCTCCTCCTACTATGGTTGGCACAGGAATGGAGCCCCCATAGACCCAGTGTTCCATGCCGTAGCCTGCCAGCCCGATTAGATCGTCGGATGGTCGCCGGAGTGTTTCCCCTGTTTCGGCCGCCGCGTGGTTGTGCTAGTTGCAGAGGGATTGCTCAAAAGAGCATGCTCTCCCTCTCTGTTCAGTAACGCATCTATAGCGCAGTGGCAACCGAGCCTGGGCGCGTGCAGCGCGTCGTGGGTTCGATCCCATGCGGGCACCTTTTTCCTTTTCCTGTTTTTCGCTAGAAGCAGAGCAGCGCAGAGAAGCTTAGCTTGCTTCTTTCCCCTTCTCTATCGACTGCCGATGCAGTAGCCTGGCGGTATGTGTGTGTGTGTGGGTATGCCAGGGGCTGTGGGTTCGATCCCCAGGGCCTCCCCATTTTTGTTTTCCTTGTATTATTTTTCTATTTGTTTTCTTTTGCTGCATAGTGTTTTTTTGTTCTTTTATAGAAACCAGGGGGTGTGTTTTATTTCTTTTGAGGCCTAGAGTGTATTTGAGTGTATGTGTGTGCACATGAGTGCATATGCATGTGTATGTGAGTGTATGTGTGTGCACATGAGTGCATATGCATGTGTATGAGTGCGTATGTGTGTGCACATGAGTGCATGTGCATGTGTATGTGTGTGTGTGTGCTTGGGTGCAAATGCACTTGTGCAAGAGGGCCTAGCCACTCATGTTGCACCTATTCATGTAGTGTATGTGTGAGTGTATGCACTTGAGTGTGTGTGAGCACATGTATGTGTGTGTGTACTCATGTACGTGTATGTGTGCTCATGGGTGCATATGCACTTGTGCATGAGGGCATAACCCCTCATGCTTGCCACTATACAAGTGGTGTTGTTGTGAATAGTGCTTGTGTGTGTGCATGTGTAGGTGTAGATGATGCAATATGTGTTAGTTTTACATGTGATGATAGTCATTTGATGTCATAGGATTCTATGCATTATTTTCCAGCTAGCTTTGTGCCTTGATGTTACATGCAAGTACCCATGTATGACATATGATTTTCGGGTAGAATCACCCCAGGAATCCATTGGTGCAATTATATTTCACTTTAGAGCAACTTCATAAAACTGTTATTTTCTGTCATGATGCCATGTTTAGTGCCTTGTATTAGGTGGTGCCTTGACCCTTTGAGGATGAATCCTTGATGTAGTGGTAGTGGGTGAACCCCACTACAGCATGGGGTCTTTGTTTTGTTCTTAGGAATTTGTATGCACCTATTGTGCCTTGTCAAAGTGGACACTTAGCTGAAACTGGCAGATTTGTTCTTAGGAAGTGTGGGAATGTGATGTTATTTTATTCCCCTGTTGTCTTGGATGTATTAGCTCCTGTGTTGGGAATCAACCCATGCAACAAACTAAAGTTTGTGAGATTTTATGCTTGTCTAGCTCCCTGTTTAATTTCATGCTTATTCACTTCCCGTAGATATCATTTTGGAGGCTCCCAAAATCTTTCAGAGCATAAGCAGCTCGTGAAAATCTGTGATTTTCACGAAGTCCCAGAATCTGTGATATTTTGTCCAAGTTAGTGCCTATAGATCTGCTCATGGGTGATTCCTTTGCATTAGCTTCTTGCACAGGGTTGTAGAGCTTTTGGATGGCTTTTGCCTCATGTCTTGTTTGAATCATTTAGATAACTGTAGCTACTTTAAATATTGTAAACATACTGCAATGTTGCTGTCGAAAACAGATTGTATGTTTATGATGATTTGAAGCTTGTGTGGGCATTGTTGATGGTGTGGTGTGTTCCCATACACCACCCACTTATATTTGGTTGCTTGATCATGTGGCAACCCAGTAACACCAGGGAGTGCCCATTGGAGTGTGTTTGTGGCTGATTCGAACCGTAGGTCTCCATATCTTGTTTTGTAGTTTCAAGTTGATCCGTGACTCCGTTCTGTACGTTCTTTATATGTTTTTGCAACATTTTCTTGTGATGCACATGTTCATGCCATCTTCATGCATGTCAAGATAACTTAAAATGAGGTTCTATCCCGAATTCAATTAACTCAAATAATGCATTTGAAAGTGACTAGAATAGTGATGCATGCTTCCTTCTTCACACATGCATCATATTGCTTGTTGCATTATGTTGTTTTGGTGTTCATTCGTTGTTATCTTCTCTTGGGTAGCATAGGGATCGGAGAGCGAGTACGTGGATTCTGGAGAGTACGTGTAGGAAGATCAAGAGTAGTTCCAAGATGAAGACATCACAGGCAAGATGACATGACCTTGATACCGTATCTAGCTTTGTTATGCTTAGAATCACGTTTCTTCGATACATGCTCGCTGCGTACCACCTGATATATAAATGACACCTGTCTTTGCCATGAACCCAAACAACTCCCTCTCCTAGAAAATGTTGTTTGGCTAAGTAGGCTTGCTAAACCTCTAATGAGTAGCTTTGCTAGTTGCAGGTGTCAGCTGTCTCATGTGATAATATTGATATCATTATGTTTAAACTTCTATTTAATTAATGCACCTATATACTTGGTAAATAACGGAAGGCCTAGCCTTTTGCCGGGTGATTTGTTCCGTTGCTCCCGCCTTTGTTTCGGTTACCGGTGTTTGATTCCATAACTGATCGCTCCTAACACATTCGGGGTTGTTATGGGGACCCCCTTAATAAATCGTGTAGTGTTAAGGATTGTCCGGCATGACCCAACATTGGTTTTAATCTGCTAATCTCCTAATAATAATTTGCATAGGGAATAGCTACCCCATGGATTTAATCAACAACCCGGGCCAGTGGTCCTCATGAGTGTTGGCCCAACCCAGAGCAGCTTATTACGCTCCCCGGGGCAACTCGGTGTTTTTGCGTGGTAACCATCGCTCATCCGTCGTGTCCTGAGACTGAGATACGCGGCTCTTATCGGGGTCGTAGACACGACGGGAGGTCCTGCTAGAGTTGTCTTACCTTAGCGATATATCTTGCGTATAGGAATCCTGATGAAACTTTTGGTCTCCCCAAAGTTGAGGTTTTCCTCTAAGGAATCCGGCGAGATCACGAGTTTCGTGATAGAGGATTACTTTATGGCCCGTGACAGTTTGTGATGGACTAGTTGGAGCACCCCTTCAAGGTTTAATCTTTCGGAAAGCCGTGCCCGCGGTTATGTGGCACGTGTGGATATTTTGTTAACATCCGGTTCTAGATAACTTGAAGTAACTCTAATAAAACTGCAAACTATGTGCGTAACCGTGATTGTCTCCTTGGGAGATCACTCTTCGATCGAGAACGCGGCGGGGTTATGTTTGACGTAGATAGGTGTTTAGGATCACTTAGTGATCAACCTAATCTTCGATCGCTTGCGTAGACCACCATATGATATTCTAATCATCGTAAGTTAGCCACCATATATGCTTAGGTTGCTGCAAACCCAAACAATAAATCTTCCTCACCTAATAACTTCGCTAGATACGGTACCAAGGTCATTAGACTGCTGAGTCCCCATGGCTCAGAGATTCCTACAAACCCCAACAAGTACAGGTACGCCCGACGCAGGAGATCCTGTTGACAACCAGCTGAAGTGGGAGTTCGATGAGGACTCTAACCGTTTGTATGTGAACTCTCCGGAAGCATGGCCGTGTTCGTGATCGTGGGCCAGCATGCGGGATGTCTTAGTTTATTTGTTTTCTGTTCAAGTTCGTAGCTGGACCGGTTGCAACTCTGAATAAAGTATGTGTGTAAGCTATATGATATATTCTTAACAGATGGCAAGTGTATGCCCTACTTGTTACTCTTTTAATTATGTATTATGATGATTATCCCGTTTGCAAAATGCATAGATGCGCCCCTTTCCCCTATTGAGGCCTCACCCCCAAATAAGGAAAGGGCCGCATCTTAGTCGTTACAAGTTGGTAATTAGAGCCTTACGACCATAGCAGCCTTTGTGTGATCGAACTTGGCCGAGTTGAGTCTAGTAAAATATTTTGAGTCTTAGTTATATCGGATTGTAGGTTTCTTTTTTCTCCTCTTCTATGCTCTGGTGAGGTTCTCGACTTAGGAAATCTTAATTCTACTCCTCTTCTCGCTCAAATTTTTTCTAGGATCACGCGGGTATTTTAAAATCTATATGATATCGATGTGACGGAGCTCTATCTTGGTGCCTCCTGTCTGACTTGATTTCTTCCGGGGAGTTAAGCTCCAAGGGATTCTTGTGCACATCGCCATCATTCAGATTTATTAGTATCTCAGGACGGAGGATGTTCGTAATTGCTTCAATACTAGTTGTGACGAGAGGTGTCCGGCTTCCCCAGTACTGGTGCAGAGAGTTCCGGATGTATCGCCACACTTTGTACCGTTGTGATTACGAGGGTCTGTAGTAGCTAAAGGTCCGAGATTCTGGTTATGTGTTGACGGATGTGATACACTGGACGAGATAGTATAGGAGTTGTGTGACATATTACTCCTTGTCTCCGTGTACCAGATTGCATGACCAGATATTTCGGGAATTCATAGGTGGGATATCAAGTAGTGACTTATAGGACAATCTTCCTACAGATGCATGATGTGAGGTTGGGATTCGACATTCAGTGGGTACGTTTGTTCACGGTCGTCTTACAACGGTTCTCATTCTGTCTTAAAGAGTCCTTGTAGCTTGCTACGACTCGGGGACGCTTTGTAAGTCGTGTGCACTGCCTTGCACATGATGGCTATTGTAAATCGAGCCCGTGCGATCATATCCACGAAGATATCGGATGGAATCTTTGTCATACGTTTGTTTCAAGCAGTTCTAGCTCCTACTTGGTTTGCAAGTGGTCTTTAATCAGATTTTGTCGACAGTCACTTTGAGGAAGCATTCTTGCTATTTTGTTCGAGTGCAATTGCTAAATATTCTTGTTCAGATATTCCTGCCTTTTGATTCAGCTTTACCTTGAATGTTTGACACTAAGGACTGGATTTGGGACATGAACAAGCATTTTGAGTGCAGCAATGTCCGTCCAAAGGACTTCGCCAAGTTTGCAACGTTTCAGCTCAAGGGGCATGCAACAGTTTGGTGGCAGGAGTTGAAGGACTCCAGGCGTGGCAGATTGATCAGTTGGGATGTGTTCTGCAGAGATTTCAGGTCTCACTATATCCTGTCTAGCTTCGTGGAAGAGACACGTGAGAAGTTCAGATGCTTGAAGCAAGGTGGTTCCTCTGTGTACAAGTACAACGTCGAGTTCCATGAGCTGGCTCGATATGCTTTGCAGGACATTCCAGATCAGAAGAGCAAGATCTATCAGTTCAGAGGTGGTCTGAGAGAGGATTTGCAGCTGACCCTCGCCTTGCACGATCCCGATGAGTTTGATAAGTTCTATAACTTGGCTCTCAGGGCTGAGGCAGCTTTGCTCAAGGTGGAGAATTTGAGGAAGCATTTCAGAGAGTCCAGTTCTTCGCCCTCAACTCAGGTGGTTCTGAAGCAGCAGATATACTGGGTGTCTCCTCCTCCTCATGGGCAGACTCAACAGTTCAAGCAATCAGGTGGTCGTGGTTCTTCCCACCCTCGCAACCCAGCTTTCCAGCAGATATTTCAGCAGCAGAATCAAGGGAATCCTGAGGTGCAGTTCCGTCAGCCGGCAGATGTCACTTGTCACAAGTGTGGGCAGAAGGGTCACTATGCCAACAAGTGCACCTCTCAGTTGCGTCTTCCGCCCCCTCCTCCAGGGAAGCCTCCAAACAATGCTATAGTGAAGTTCAACCCCAGGTCTGCGAGAGTCAATATGGTGAATGCAGCTGAAGCAGAGTACTCCTCAGACGTGATTACGGGTAATCTTTCAGTTAATGATATTCCTGCTAAAGTTTTATTTGATTCTGGTGCATCACATTCATTTGTTTCAAGGCCTTTTATTGCTAAGCATGACATTCCCGCAATTCACTTGGATAGTCCTTTCCGCGTGGTTTCTCCGGGAATGTGTATGAGTTCTCATATGATGGTTCCGGATGTCTCTGTCAAGACGGGTAATTATGCCTTTCTGGCTTCTCCTATTGTCCTTGGCAACTCTGATATTGATTTGATCCTTTGAATGGATTGGTTGGCTATGAACAGGGCATCTATTGATTGTGAAGCTAAAGAAGTGAAGCTAACTCATTCTTCGGAGGACGTGATTATCTTCGCAGCGCGTGATGACATGGTCCGTCTATTTTCCTTGAATGAGAAGGGTGAGATCTCTCCAATTTCACAAGTCCCAATGGTGTGCGAGTATGAAGATGTTTTTCCGGAAGAACTGCCAGGAACGCCTCTACACCGAGCAGTTGAGTTAGTAATTGAGCTTGAACCGGGTACTTAGCCTGTGTGTAAACGGTCGTACAAACTCGGTCCAGAAGAGCTGAAGGAGCTGAAGAAACAACTTGATGAGCAAGAGCATCTCGGTCTGACCAGACCAAGCTCATCTCCTTGGGGTTGTGGAGTTCTTTTCGTCAATAAGAAGGATGGTACGGAACGACTCTGTGTCGATTACCGTCCATTGAATAAGAAGACGATCAAAAGCAAGTATCCACTTCCCAACATCAATGAGTTGTTTGAGCAATTGAAAGGGGCTAAGATCTTCTCGAATCTTGATGTCAGGATGGGTTATCATCAGATTCGCATTCGCGAAGAGGACATTCCAAAGACTGCTTTCAGAACAAGCTTTGGCTCGTATGAGTACACGATGATGTCTTTCGGTCTGGCCAATGCTCCACCGACCTTCTGTCGAATGATGAATTATATCTTCTCCCCATTCAAGAATGAATTCGTCTTGTTGTATCTTGATGATATTCTGGTCTTTTCGGAAACTGAGGAAGAGCATGAAGAACATCTCAGGCTTGTGCTTAATAAGCTAAGTGAGCATAAGTTCTATGCTAAGTTTTCCAAATGTGAGTTCTGGTTGAAGGAAGTTGTCTACCTTGGGGACATCATCTCTGCAGAGGGCATCAAATTTGATCCGTCCAAGGTGCAGGCCATTGTTGAGTGGGAACCTCCGCAAAATGTGAAGCAGCTTCGAAGCTTTCTCGGGCTTGCAAGCTATTGCAGAAGATTCGTTGAGAATTTCTCCAAGATTGCTAAGCCTCTCTCAAGTCTTCTTCAGAAGGGTGTGAAGTATATCTGGTCTCGAGAGTGTCAGTTGGCTTTCGACACACTCAAAGAGAAGCTCACTTCTACTCCAGTCTTGGTTCCTCCTGATGACTCAAAACCTTATCAATTGTTCTGCGATGCCTCTCTTCAAGGTCTTGGTGCAGTGTTGATGCAAGACAAGAAAGTGGTAGCTTATACCTCGAGGCAGTTGAAGCCAAGTGAGAAGAATTACGCCACTGATGAGCTTGAGTTGGCGGCAGTGGTACATGCTGTGATGACTTGGAGACACCTCTTGTTGGAGAGAAAGGTTGAAGTGTTCACCGATCACAAGAGTCTCAAGTACATCTTCACCCAGCCTAAGCTCAATCTTCAGCAAACTCGTTGGGTGGAAATGCTCCAAGATTTTAGTCCAAGTGTTGAGTACACTCCAGGCAAAGCTAATGTCGTGGCAGATGCTTTGAGTAGGAAGGCTTACTGCAACAGTCTCATTCTGAAGCCTCTCCAACCTGACCTTTGTGAATCTTCCAGAAAGCTCAACCTTCAGTTAGTACCTCAGGGATTTCTTGCTAATCTTCAGATTTCTCCTACCTTGGAAGACCATGTCCGACAAGCTCAACTTCTTGATGCAATGGTGAAGAAAGTTAAGTTTGGCTTGGCAAAGGGAGTGCCCAAATATAAGTGCTTCAGTGTTGATGCCAGAGATACATTATTCTTTGAGGATCAGCTTGTCGTTCCAAAAGGGGATCTCACAAAGGTTATCATGGAAGAAGCTCAAAACTCTCTTCTCTCAATACATCCAGGAAGTTCCAAGATTTATCAGGATTAGAACCAGACCTTCTGGTGGACTCGCATGAAGTGTGAGATTGCTCAGTTCGTAAATGAATGTGATGTATGTCGAAGGGTGAAAGCAGAGCATCAACGTCCAGCAGGTCTTTTGCATCCATTCCCGAGTGGAAGTTCGACCATATTGAGATGGATTTTGTCACCGGGTTTCTGAAGTCCAAGAAGGGTAATGATGCCATCTTCATCGTCATCGACAATTTGAGCAAAGTCGCTCATTTCCTTCCAGTCAAAGAGTCTATCTCGGCAGCTCACCTTGCAGAGCTGTATACGTAAGGATATTCTCATTGCATGGTGTTCCAATGCTGATTTCTTCGGATTGAGGAAGCATCTTTACTTCCAAGTTCTGGGACTCATTTCAGTCTGCGATGGGTACTAAGATTCGATTCAGCACAGCCTTTCATCCTCAGACTAGTGGGCAAGTTGAGAGAGTCAATCAGGTTCTGGAGGATATGCTAAGAGCATGTGTTATTTCCTTTGGCATGAAGTGGGAAGACTGCCTACCTTTTGCTAAGTTTTCATATAACAACAACTATCAGGCAAGTTCAGGAAAAGCTCCGTTCGAGATTCTCTATGGTAGGAAGTGTCGTTCCCCGCTCAACTGGTCAGAGACTGGTGAGCATGAGATTCTTGGGAATGACATGATTGAAGAAGCAGAAGAAATGTGTCGTGTCATTCAGGATAAGCTCAAAGCAGCGCAATCCGTCAGAAGAGCTACTATGATAGCAAGCATCATGACATGGCTTAACAACTCGATGACTTCGTCTATCTTAAAATGTCTCTATGAAGGGCACTCAGCATTTTGGCATCAAAGGGAAGCTTGCTCCTCGTTTTGTTAGGCCTTTCAGAACTGTTGGCAAGAGAGGCGACCTTGCATATCAATCAGAGCTCCCTTCAAACTTCGCATGTCGTGTTCCATGTCTCTCAGCTCCGGAGATGCTTCAAGAGTCCCGAGAGAACAGTTGATCTTCAGGATATCGACCTTCAACCCGACCTATCCTACCGTGAGCATCCAGTTGCAGTTCTTGAGACGACTGAGCGCAAGACCCGCAATAAGTCAATCAAGTTTCTCAAGGTGCAATGGTCACATCATTCCGATAAAGAGGCCACTTGGGAGCGCGAGGATCACCTCCGTTCCGAATTTCCAGAGTTCTTTCAGTCTTAGATCTCGGGTCGAGATCTTCTTGTAGTGTGGGAGAGTTTGTAACACCCTAGATGTAATCCCTGCCATATTGGGATCCTTTCCTTCTTTGGAACCATGTTTTGAATGTTATGAAGTCATCATTTCATGTCATCATCTTTGCATCATGGTATCATTCTTTTCTTTTGCATTGTTTCATTCTTGTTGGTTTGCTAGCTTGCTTGTGGTGGTGTGTGATGATGTGGGGGTTACCAAACAATGCCTTCAAACAGCATTGCTTTCAATCTATGTAAAAACCTTCTCCCCCTTTCTATTTATTTAACTTGTGTGTCAAACCTTGCTAGAACCTGTTTTAAAAATGTTGAACATTCAGAGTATTAACTTGAGATTGAGGGGGTATTGTCTTATGGGTTTTAAGCTTTAAATCAATTGGAGCTTTTAATAAAACAACATATAAAATCCCTGTTTTGGAATATAAATTAGTCGTCTTAAAAATCAGGTTTGCATTTTATTTAAATAGGGCATAATTCCCTCATGCCTGAGGTGTTATTATTTTCATTTTCAAGACCTTGTGTTGCTCTGGGTATTTTGGTTTGCTATTATGTTTATTTTAAAAGAAAAACCCCCTTTTCTTATTGGTTTGGCCGGCTCCAGAGAGAAAGGTGGGCTGGCTTCCTCTTCCCTACCTGGGCCTCTCCTTTTCCCAGCGCGCAGCATCCCGTTCACCTTTCCTTCTCCTCCCCTCCTGACGTCGTTTCTTCTTTCTCCGTCAGAGAGTGGTGTGAGCGCACGAGGGCGATCGGCAGCGTCGACGCCGTGAGTACACGAACGTCGAGGGGCTATAAAGCCTCGTCAGCCGTGCCCCCTCCTCCTAGGGTTCCACTCCTCCCTTTCCTCTACCGCCAGTCCCCTTCTTCTCCCTCCACCATCTCCCTCGTCAGGTAAGTTCAGAGAGAGCACGGAGGGGTTCAGGTTCAGAGATCTTCAGAGAAGCGGGTCGTCGCCGGCTCTCCCCCTCGTCGCCGGCAGATTCCCGTGGAGGCCAAGATGGGAACAAGGATGCAGGAGGTAACCCCGTTCCATTCGCGTCGCTAGCGAAGCTGTTCCCACTCTCTGGCGTCTCCTCCACGATGCCATCGCCGGAGCGGATCTTCGGGTTGCTGCGGGCGTCCCCCCTTCTCCTCTTCTTCCTCCTCGTCGGGTCTTCCTTTTCTCCTCGACGCATAGGGTGAGCAGTTCCCTTCCTCCTCCTTCCTCTTCTCCTCGCCGTAGGTACCCGTTAGCGCATAGCTGTCGCCATCGTCGCCGTAGTTAGGTGCTCCTGTGTGCCGCTGTCGTGGGCGTCCTCCTGCTGCGGTTGGCACGGGAATGGAGCCCCCATAGACCCAGTGTTCCGCGTTGTAGCCTGCCTTCCCGATTAGATCGCCAGATGGTCGCCGGAGTGTTTCCCCTATTCCGGTCGCCACGTGGTTGTGCTAGTTGCAGACGGACTGCTCAAAAGAGCATGCTCTCCCTCTATGTTCAGTAACACATCCGTAGCGCAGTGGCAACAGAGACTGGGCACGCGCAGCGCGTCGTGGGTTCGATCCCACGCGG
This sequence comes from Hordeum vulgare subsp. vulgare, assembly GCF_904849725.1. Lineage (NCBI taxonomy): Eukaryota > Viridiplantae > Streptophyta > Magnoliopsida > Poales > Poaceae > Hordeum > Hordeum vulgare. The sequence goes on along the minus strand of NC_058524.1, from coordinate 284,070,782 downwards.
GCACCTTTTTCCTATTCCTGTTTTTCGCTAGAAGCAGAGCAGCGCAGAGAAGCTTAGCTTGCTTCTTTCCCCTTCTCTGTTAGTGCTGATGTAGTAGCCTGGTGGTATGTGTGTGTGTGTGGGTATGCCAGGGGCTGTGGGTTCGATCCCCAGGGCCTCCCCATTTTTGTTTTCCTTGTATTATTTTTCTTTTGCTGCATAGTGTTGTTTTTTTTTCTTTTATAGAAACTAGGGTGTGTGTTTTATTTCTTTTGAGGCCTAGAGTGTATGTGAGTGTATGTGTGTGCACATGAGTGCATATGCATGTGTATGTGAGTGTATGTGTGGCACATCAGTGCATATGCATGTGTATGAGAGTGTATGTGTGTGCACATGAGTGCATATGCATGTGTATGTGAGTGTGTGTGCTTGGGTGCAAACGCACTTGTGCAAGAGGGCCTAGCCCCTCATGTTGCACCTATTCATTTAGTGTATGTGTGAGGGTATGCACTTGAGTGTGTGTGAGCACATGTATGTGTGTGTTTGCTCATGTAGGTGTATGTGTGCTCATGGGTGCATATGCACTTGTGCATGAGGGCATAACCCCTCATGCTTGCCACTATGCAAGTGGTGTTGTTTTGAATAGTGCTTGTGTGTGTGCATGTGTAGGTGTAGATCATGCAATATGTGTTAGTTTTACATGTGATGATAGTCATTTGTAGTTATAGGATTCTATGCATTATTTTTGAACTAGCTTTGTGCCTTGATGTTACATGGCAGTACCCATGGATGATATATGATTTTTGGGTAGAATCACCCCAGGAATCCATTGGTGCAATCGTATTTCACTTTAGAGCAACTTCATAAAACTGTTATTTTCTGTCATGATGCCATGTTTAGTGCCTTGTATTAGGTGGTGCCTTGACCCTTTGAGGATGAATCCTTGATGTAGTGGTAGTGGGTGAACCCCTCTACAACATGGGGTCTTTGTTTTGTTCTTAGGAATTTGTATGCACCTATTGTGCTCTATCAAAGTGGACACTTGGCTCAAACTGACAGATTTGTGAAACCTTGTGATTTTCACTAAGTGTGGGAATCTGATGTTATTTTCTTCCCCTGTTGTCTTGGATGAATTAGCTCCTGTGTTGGGAATCAGCCCATGCAACAAACTAAAGTTTGTGAGTCTTTATGGTTGTCTAGCTCCCTGTTAAATTTCATGCAAATTCACTTCGTGCAAATATCATTTTGGAGGCTGCCAAAATGCTTCAGAGCATAAGCAGTTGGTGAAAATCTTTGATTTTCACTAAGTCCCAGAATCTGTGATATTTTGTCCAAGTTAGTGCCTATAGATCTGCTCATGGGTGATTCCTTTGCATTAGCTTCTTCCATAGGGTTGTAGAGATTTTGGATGGCTTTTGCCTCATGTCTTGTTTGAATCATTCAGATGACTGTAACTACTTTAAATATTGTAAACAAACCGCGATGTTGCTGTTGAAAACAGATTGTATGTTTATGATGAGTTGAAGCTTGTGTGGGCATTGTTGATGGTGTTGTGTGTTCCCATGTACCACCCCACTTATATTTGGTTGCTTGACCATGTGGCAACCTGGTAACACAAGGGAGTGCCCATTGGAGTGTGTTTGTGGATGATTTGAACCGTAGGTCTCCATATCTTGTTTTGTAGTTTTCGGTTGATCCGTGACTCCGTTCTCTACGTTCTTTATATGTTTTTGCATCATTTTCTTGTGATGCACATGTTCATGCCATATTAATGCATGTCCAGATAACTTAAAATGAGGTTCTATCCAGAATTCAATTAACTCAAATAATGCATTTGAAAGTGACTAGAATAGTGATGCATGCTTCCTTCTTCACACATGCATCATATTGCTTGTTGCATTATGTTGTCTTGGTGTACATTGGTTGTTATCTTGTCTTGGGTAGCATCGGGATCGGAGAGCGAGTACGTGTATTCTGGAGAGCACGTGCAGGAAGATCAAGAGCAGTTCCAAGCTGAAGACATCACAGGCAAGATGACCGTGACCTTGATACCGTATCTAGCTTTGTTATGCTTAGAATCACATTTCCTTCGATACATGCTCGCTGCCTACCACCTGATATATAAATGCCACCTGTATTTGCCATGAACCCAAACACCTCCCTCTCCTAGCAAATGGTGTTTGGCTAAGTAGGCTTGCTAAAGCTCTAATAAGTAGCTTTGCTAGTTGCAGGTGCTAGCTGTCTCATGTGATAACATGAATATATTGATATCATTATGTTTAAACTGCTATTTAATTAATGCACCTATATACTTGGTAAATAACGGAAGGCCTAGCCTTTTGCCGGGTGATTTGTTCCGTTGTTGCCGCCTTAGTTTTGGTTACCGGTGTTTGATTCCATAATCGATCGCTCCTAACACGTTCGGGATTGTTATGGGGACCCCCTTGATAAATCGTGTAGTGTTACGGCTTGTCCGGCAGGACCCAACATTGGTTTTAATCTGCTAATCACCTAATAATAATTTGCATAGGGAGTAGCTACGCGGAGAATTTAATCAACAACCCGGGCTAGTGCTCCTCATGAGTGTTGGTCCAACCCAGAGCAGCTTATTACGCTCCCCGGGACAACTCGGTGTTATGGCGTGGTAACCATCGCTCATCCGTCATGTCCTGAGACTGAGACACGCGGCTCTTATCGGGGTCGTCGACACGACGGGAGGTCCTGCTAGAGTTGTCTTACCTTAGCGATTTATCTTGCGTATAGGAATCCCGGTGAAACCTTCGGTCTCCTCAAAGTTGAGGTTTTCCTCTAAGGAATCTGATGAGATCACGAGTTTCGTGATAGAGGATTACTTTGCGACCCGTGGCAGTTTGTGATGGACTAGTTGGAGCACCCCTGCAGGGTTTAATCTTTCGGAAAGCCGTGCCCGCTGTTATGTGGCAGATGTGGATATTTTGTTAACATCCGGTTCTAAATAACTTGAAGTAACTCTAATAAAACTGCCAACTGTGTGCGTAACCGTTATTGTCTCCTTCGGAGATTGCTCTTCGATCGAGAACACGGTGGGGCTATGTTTGACGTAGATAGGTGTTCAGGATCACTTAGTGATCAACCTAGTCTTCGATCGCTTGCGTAGACCACCATATGATACTCTAATCATCGTAAGTTGGCCACCATATAAGCTTACGTCGCTGCAAACCCAAACACTAAACCTTCCTCACCAAATAACTTGGCTAGATACAGTACCAATGTTATTAGATTGTCAAGTTCCCGTGGCTCACAGATTCCTACAAACCCCAACAGGTACAGGTACGCCCGACGCAGGAGATCCTGATGACAACCAGCTGAAGTGGGAGTTCGATGAGGACTCTGACCGTCTGTATGTGAACTATATGGAAGACTGAGGCCGTGGTCGTGATCGTGGGTCAGCATGCGGGATGTCTTAGTTTATTTGTTTTTTGTTCAAGTCTGTAGCTGGACCGTGTGCAACTCTGAATAAAGTGTGTCTGTAAGCTATATGATATATTCTTAATAGATGGCAAGTGTATGCCCTACTTGTTACTCTTCTAATTATGTATTGTGATGATTATCCCGTTTGCGAAACGCATAGATGCGCCCCTTTCCCCTTTTGAGGCCTCACCCTCAAATAAGGAAAGGGCCGCATCTTAGTCGTTACACTGCTGCAGTCCTGCCATAAAGTGTTCCACTTCGGCGGCGTGAGTGTTGACGTCTTCAGGTGCGTATCTTGACAGGAGGTTGAACTTCTTCAAATACTCAACGGATCCACTACCTTTCCTTAAGGCTCGGAATTCCCTCTTCGTAATGGTCATTATTCCGGGAGGAATGTGAGCAGCGCGAAATCCATCTTTGAACATGGCCCAAGTGATGACTTGGCATGCTCGCATGATCTGAAATCCATCCCACCAAGCTCTAGTCGTGCTGCCGAGACAGTGAGAAGCATAGAGGACTTTCTCACGATCATCAGTGCATTTGACCAGCGCGAGGAGGTCTTCGATAGTACGGATCGAGTCATCGGCATACAATGGTTGAGTTGTCTCCATGAATATGCGCGGCGCAGTTCGCATGAACTCAGAGAGAGTAGAGCGACCATTTCCATTCCCGTTCTGCGACGGGTTGTTCACCAAGGTTTGAGCCAGCTGCTGAATAGCGGCATTGTTGGCTTGACGTTCCTCTCGAAGAGCTCGAAGGAACTAAGCCATAGTCAAGCTTTCGGGAGGAGGCGGTGGCGGTGGAACATCATGTTGCTGCTCGTGGTGATCTCCAGCTTGAGCTTCCCCTTCGGTGACCTGCTGCTGTCCTGAGGAGGCAAGGCCGGGTTTGCCGAAGGTTTTATTGCGAGTTGCATTCACCATCCTGTCAGGGAGTAGACAGGTCAATTTGTCGAATTGGCTGAAATCATAAGGGATGATGCTCTAGTAAAGAGGGGTCTGGTGTTGTGCTAGTGCGAAATTTTTAAGCCAAAGGTTTTTGAAAAGCTAATGCATTAGTTTGAAACAAGCGATGTAGTTGCTCACAAGCTGCCTAAGGCAGAATGCGACTTGCATCCAACATGCTTACACAACACTCATGGTTCACTGAACCGATACATGAACTCCTTCGCTCGGGGAGTAACTCCTAATTGCCTATGTTACTAATACTAAGCGGCAGACTGCGCGGTCTCATAAGCGGGTTCTGCGGGATCTTCGTCTTCATCTTCAACTTCATGTTCATCAGTGCTTCCCTTCTATTAAAGAGTAGGAGACGGAACCGGACCATCACAGTGTCTCTTGGTTGGCGAGGTAGCGAAGAGTTCGGTGTACTCTTCCGCGGTCACGCGATGACTCTGAAGAGGAGTGGCCTGAAGTGATGGTATTCCTCCTCGGAAAGCGAAGCCAGGGGGTCCTTCTGGTGCTCCTTCCTTTTTCACCTTGCGGTTCTTCATCTTCTCCGTGCGAAGCAGATCCTTGACTTGGTGCAGCTCTTGGCGAATCTTTGTTGACTCTTTGATCAAAAGATGCGTCAAAGTGTTGGAGGAGAGACTGAAGTAGGTCTGAAACCTCAGTGGCGTCCCATCTTCAGAAGATGGGTTGAGTGTCTAACTCCCGTCGATCCCGTCCTTAATGAAGGGTAGGTGACGAGTAGCTGGCTCGCCAGCCATTTCGGAAAGGAGGTCGCGGAGTCGCACGAGCGCCTCTCGTGCTGCGGTCTCCACTGCCAACATCAGATCCTCCATCTATGGTCCTTCAGAGAACCAACTAGTCGGGGAGTCATTAGCCTTCACTATCACGTCCATGTGATATTCCTTAGTGTCGGTGTTGACCAAGTGCTCGTGGTAGAGGAAGATGGGCGTGCGACGTACTTGGCACTTCTCGAGGCTATCACTCCAAAGTAGAGGAAAGCCCTTCTCCAGGAGCATCTCAGGTACGGTGGCTATCTACAAGATGTGGAGGAGAGGGTTAGAAATGTTTTTAGTGGGTGCAGAATCTCAGGTTAAAGTCTATGTGCACTAGTTGTCTCGGCTATCGTCCATGCTACCTAAGGCTTCCTGTAGTCAGGATGGCTCTGATACCAGCTCTGTGGGGACCCCGACTTACAAGTCGGGATCGTCGAATGATCGTGCTCAGTGATCCCAGAGATCAATGCTCACCAAACACACACATACGGAATAATAAGAGTCTTACATCCAAGTATCGAATTATTACATCACACGACCGAAGGGTCAAGTTCACAAGGTTGGGCCTAAGGCCAAATCATACTGATACAACTAATAGCGGAAATCATAGGGGCTAAGTGGGTGCCCATGCCATCAAGCCTACACCGACATGCAATCTGACTCGGAAGCGTCCTAGTTCGCAGGGGCGTCTCCAAAGACGTACTCATCTCCAAACTCCGGTCCTTCCATGTCTCGTCAATAATATAACCAGTGGCAAGCCAATGAGTACTTTTGAATGTACTCGCAAACAGCCCATGATATGAACAATGAAAATGAAGGATAACAATAACATGATCTGGTGTTATTCATCTTGGTGGAACGATCATGAATATGCATGAAGTTAAAAAATTGCTTTTGAAGAACAAGTTACAAATATCAATATATCTGTCGAGGGCTGAACCATCCAATCGCTACCTTCATAATATTCCTTTTTCAACTCAACTCATACACACTTGGTTTATGCGGAAATAACAAGACGTAGTTTAAGAAGGATTTCCCAACTGTCTTTGAATGTGGACACGGCTATTCGAATAGTTTTACACTCTGCAGAGGTAGTACACTGGTCCCACGAGATCTGGGAAACTTCCGTGTCATCCACGACTCGCGGTATATAACATACCCGAGGTAAGTACCCGATCAATGCCTTTCCCCTGATGATACTAGACAAAGAGGTCCACTCGATTGGTACCGAGCTCACATGTTGTATGTCTTACGAGCACCGACTCTGGACAGTATCAACCATGCGGGGACCAACGGTGTGCCTAGAACTCATAAAAATGGCATAGTCGTCCTTCCTGGCACGACCCCATCACGAGAGTGACCACACATCAATCCCGCCACTAGTAATGTGGCTCTTTGCTAGCAACGACCAGAGTAATCAACATAGCCCCGTCCCATAAGGGGTAACGTGGTCGTACTGGTAATGTTGGGACGATCGACACTTCATAAATCTAATCCCATTTCCGAAACCATACTCACACAAATACCCGGTGCACCACTTCACCAAAAGTGACCACCTAACTCATCATCAACCTCGGGCATTAGTGGCACCCGATGGGGTTTTCATAAATCTTGGATTTATACCAACAACATGCTCATGCTATTTTTCTAACATTACTTGTCAACATGATAATAGCATGATCCTCAAAAGGGGGTAGGATCAAGCTCAATGCATGTGCTGCGGAAGAGCCATCGGTATCATCACCATAGTGATTTACCGGCACTTATGATCATATGCAACGGAAATACTTGCTATCTTAAAATGCAATATAACATATGCTCAGTCATGGTCAAAGGGTTGCGTGCCTTGGTCAGCGATGTATCCGATGTCTTGGTCAGCGATGTATCCGCTATGATTCCCTTGTCACACGGGTTTTCTATCGTCGTCAAAAGAATAAATATGAAATAGCGCACTAAAAAATAGGTCACAAAGTCATTTTAAAAATGTTCTTTATTACTGATAAATCTAAGTTGTCATTTTGAAAAATATTTGCCTCAGATTCTAATGAAGGAACATTTTTAAAATCAACCAAGCAGAAGCAAAACTATTCCAGTTTAGTCCATTTTATTATTGCAAAACAAAATAGTTGTTGAAGAATTCATCCAATGGTTTCATTAAATACTACATATTTTTAGAAGAATAACAGTTGAAATTTTGTATTTTTACACTGGTTAAATATTTTTATAAAAATCTATAAAATTAGATTTTAAAAATAAATAAAAATGGGCTAAGTCCCTGGCCTGGCTCGGCCTAGAACTGGGCTGGCCCATGGCCAGCCGACAGCCTCCCTAGGCACGCGCGCCGTCAGGTTTGAACCTGACGTGCGTGGCCCTGCGGTCAGCGGCTGCGGGCAGCAAGGGGAAAGGAGCTGGGCCACCAACAGGTGGGGCACACGTGTCGGGGTCATCTCCTACCTCTGGCTAGAGAGGAGGAGGAGCACGCCAGTGAGGCTGCCGACGTTCTCAAGACCCAAGGAGGACAAAAATGGGTTCGGCATGACGCTGCCTACCTGCTGGTGGTCGGAACAACGACGGAGAGGCAAGGGTTCTCCGGCGACGAGAAGGCCGCGATAGAGGATTTCGGGAGGTGGTCGCGGAGGTAGCTAGGGGCACGGAAATGCTCGGGGAAGTTGGGGGAAAGCTTCCTGAGGTCGAGGGGATCAGTTTGGTGGGTCGAGGGAAGCAGGAGCCGTCGTGTAGCCGGAGATCGACCGGAGCTCTGAGTTGGAGGGGCCTCGGTCGATTTCGGGCACCGGGGCTCTGCTGGCTTGCTGGGGTGGCTAGGGAGGTGCTAGTGGTCGTGGTGAAGCTGTCCGAGGGGTGCTGGAGCTAAGGGGAGGGCTCTAAATAGGCCCGCGACGGTGAGCCGATTCAGGAGCGCCGGTGACTCACAGTGGTGTGCATGGGGGTGCAGGAAGGAGCTCGGGTGGAAACCACGGTCTCAGGACATAGTTTTGGACTGCCAGAACCATCTGCAACAGAGGGAGAGAGATAAGTCGAGCATCTGTGGCCGCACAACCTTGGTCGGTTCTGGTGCACGCAGGCACGCATCGCACAAGCTCTAGCGCAGTAGAGGAGCGGCATTGATGGTTGCTCGACGCGAGGGGTTGTCGGGGAAGAGGTTGGACACCTCGGGGGAGGCTGGAACTAGCCGAGAGCGTTTCCCCCACCTCGGTGGCTTCCTGTAGTGCGCCCAGAGCGCAGTTTTGTCATGCCACGACATGCTGGTGCGCTCTGAGACACATTGGACGTGTCTAGCATGTCCTGGCACTCGCTGGGAGTGAGGCTAGCCATTTGGGTCTCGTGGGAGCTTCGGCTGGTCAAGGGAGACAAGGAATACTGGTGGTGTCAGCTTTGAACTGAAGCTTAGATTGGGGTTTTTGGCATTTCCACTTTGAACCAGTGAGGGGCTAGTTGAGTAGGGCTGGGCATTGATACTAGCCACCTAATCTATGTGTTTGGAGCAAAGGGTCGGGTTTAGTTGTGGCTAAGAGGGCTTTTACCCATTTGTCAGAAGGTGCTCGATAGTGGTTTGAGGGGGTTGCACCCCATCACTAGTGCTGCAACTTAACAGGTTTGGGTTTGGTGCTAAAACATGGGGTTTCACTAAGTTTGAGCTCCATTGGACAATTTTAGCTTTGCAAACTTGAAAACGCCACTAATTGACCAGATATGTCCCTTCCAAAGAGAGTGTGGGCAAACTAAGTCCCACAAATCCCATTTTTGGTGTGGAACCCTTATTTCAGGTATTAGGCACTCTAGCAAAGTTTCAGCATTATTGGACAAACTTTGCTATGTAGAGTTGCTCTTACTTCAATCTAGACAGAAGGGTTTTTTGGGTTATTTGGGGTCCTTAATCACATTGGATCAAAGTGACATTTAATGTGGACACCAAATATGGCTTAGGGATACCACTAGAATTTTCGAGGATTTTATTGAGAATATTTCCTGTGGATATATTTCAAAAGGTCAAAACTGATAGAAATGGTTTTCAGTGTTTTACTCAAATAATTATAATATAAATAGGGGTTAAAAATCTTATGTATGGAAAATATATGTCCTTCTGATCATCTCCAAATTTAATCATATTTTTCTAAGGCAGAAAAGTATTTTTCCATGTAGGAATACCATTTCTAGCCTCAGAAATGGACATGTAAATAAATTAAGAAAACAATTCTAAAAATAATTATTTTAAGGTTTTGGAATACTAAAATAAGTTAAAATCAGATCACCAACTTTGGGTAGAAACCATCCTTGCCATCAAGGGCAAGTAGTGCAACTCACAGTAGGGTTTTACTTGATCATAAACAAGAAGAAGGTTTTGAAAATAATTCAATATTGTGAAATGGGGTTTTATCAACACATGATCAAACACAGAAGCATACAATGACAACCTTGGCAGTCACAACATTAGTTTTCAAAAAGTTTTAACAAGTTCAAATTTTTGCATTACAGAGAAAGTGGTAGTGAAAAGAGGGTGTGACACATAGTTTGGGTCTAGTCCATCACATGATTCTCCTAATGATGTGATCCAGTTATCAAGTGACAACACTTGCATATAGTCACAAAACCAACTAGAGGCTTGCTAGGGACATTGTTTTGTCTATGTATCCACACATGTATCTATGTTTTCATTCAATACAATTATAGCATGGATAATAAACAATTATCTTCAAACAGGAAATATAATAATAAATATTTATCATTGCCTCTAGGGCATATTTCCAACAATCTCCCACTTGCACTAGAGTCAATAATCTAGTCCATACATCGCCATGCGATTTACATTGTAATAAATCTAACACCCATACAGTTTTGGTAACAGACCAACTAGAGGTTTAGTTAGCGGGTCTGCTACATTCAGATCCGTGTGCACTTTGCAAATATTCACGTACTCTCCTTAGACGTAGTCGGGGATGAGGTTGAAGCATTGTTTGATGTGTCTGGTATTCTTGTGAAACCTTGGTTCCTTTGCTAGAGCAATGGCACCAGTGTTGTCACAGAACAGAGTTATTGGATTTAGTGCGCTCGGCACAACTCCAAGATCCGTCATCAACTGCTTCATCCAGACACCCTCCTTTGCTGCCTCCGAGGCAGCCATGTACTCTGCTTCACATGTAGAATCTGCTATGATGCTTTGCTTGGAACTGCACCAGCTTACCGCACCCCCATTAAGAATAAATACGTATCCGGTTTGCGAATTAGAGTCATCCGGATCGGTGTCAAAGATTGCATCAACGTAACCTTTTATGACGAGCTCTTCATCACCTCCATAAACGAGAAACATTTCCTTACTCCTTTTCAGGTACTTCAGAATATTCTTGACCGTCGTCCAGTGATCCACTCCTGGATTACTGTGAAACCTGCGTGCCATACTTATGGCCAAGGTGACGTCTGGTCTAGTGCACAGAATTGCATACATGATAGAACCTATGGCTGAAGCATAGGGGACGGAACTCATTTGTTCTTTATCTTCCGCAGTTGCTCGGCACTGAGTCTTACTCAATTTTATACCTTGTAACACTAGCAAGAACCCTTTCTTGGACTGATCCATTTTAAACTTCTTCAAAACTTTATGAAGGTATGTGCTTTGTGAAAGTCCTATCACACGTCTCGATCTATCCATATAGATCTTAATGCCTAGAATGTAAGCAACTTCTCCTAGGTCCTTTAGGGCTTGTTTGGTTAATCCCTCCCACAAGGGGATTGGAGTGGATTGGAGGGGATTAAGGTGAACTTTGAGTTGCAGGGGATTTAATCCCTTTCAATACCCTCCAAACCCCTTTAAATTTCTAGAAACGAAACAAGGCCTCATAGAGAAACTTTTATTCAAGTAATCCTTTACGCTCTCCAAAAACTCCACGTTGTTTCCAATCAGCAATATGTCATCCACATATAATATTAGAAACGCCACAGAGCTCCCACTCACTTTCTTGTAAATACAAGATTCTCCAACCACTTGTATAAACCCAAATGATTTAATCACCTCATCAAAGCGTTTATTCCAACTCCGAGATGCTTGCACCAGTCCATAAATGGATCGCTGGAGCTTGCACACTTTGCTAGCATTCTTTGGAACGACAAAACATTCGGGTTGCATCGTATACAACTCTTCTTTAAGAAAACTGTTAAGGAACACCGTTTTGACATCCATCTGCTATATTTCATTATTTAAAAATGCAGCTATTGCTCACATGATTCGTACGGACTTAAGCATCGCTACCGGTGAGAACGTCTCATCATAGTCAACTCCTTGAACTTGTGAAAAACCCTTTGCCACAAGTCGAGCTTTATAAATGGTCACATTACCATCTACGTCCGTCTTCTTATTGAAGATCCATTTGTTATGAATAGCCTTGCGGCCTTCAGGTAGTACTTCCAAAGTCCACACTTTGTTCTCGTACATGGATCCTATCGCGGACTTCATGGCCTCCAGCCATCTGTTGGAATCCGGGCTCACCATTGCTTCTTCATTATTCGCAAGTTCATTGTTGTCTAACAACATAATTGATAAGATAGGATTACTGTACCACTCAGGAGCAGTACGTGATCTTGTCGACCTGCGAGGTCCGATAGGAACTTGATCCGAAGTTTCATGATCATCATCATCAACTTCCTCCTCAACCGGCGTCGCAACGACAGGGTTTTCCCCTTGCCTTGCGCAATCATCTAGAGGGATTATAGGTTCGACAACCTCATCAAGTTATGTCTTCCTCCCATTCAATTCTTTCGAGAGGAACTCCTTTTCAAGAAAAGCTCTGTTTTTAGCAATAAACACTTTGCCCTTGGATTTGAGATAGAAGGTGTACCCAACTGTCTCCTTTGGGTAACCTATGAAGATGCACTTTTCCGCTTTAGGTTCCAGCTTTTCAGGATGAACCTTTTTGACATAAACATCACATCCCCAAACTTTAAGAAACGACAACTTCGGTCTTTTGCCATACCACAGTTCGTATGGTGTCATCTCAACGGATTTTGATGGTACCCTATTTAAAGTGAATGCAGCTGCCTCTAATGCATAACCCCAAAACGATAATGACAAATCGGTAAGAGACATCATAGATCGCACCATTTCTAACAAAGTACGATTACGACGTTCGGACACACCATTACGATGTGGTGTTCCAGGCGGTGTTAACTGTGAAACAATTCCACATTGTCTTAAGTGAGCACCGAATTTGAAACTTAGATATTCACCCCCACGATCAGACCGTAGGAACTTGACCTTCTTGTTACGATGATTTTCAACTTCACTCTGAAATTGCTTGACCTTCTCAAACGTTTCGGACTTGTGCTTCATCAAGTAGACATAACCATATCTACTCAAATCGTCAGTGAAGGTGAGAAAATAACGATATCCGCCGCGCGTCTCCACACTCATCGGACCGCACACATCAGTATGTATGATTTCCAACAAGTCACTTGCACGCTCCATTGTTCCGGAGAACGGAGTCTTGGTCATCTTGCCCACGAGGCATGGTTAGCACATGTCAAGTGAATCAAAGTCAAGTGACTCCAAAAGTCCATCGGAATGGAGTTTCTTCATGCGCTTTAAACCAATATGACCTAAGCGGCAGTGCCACAAAAACATGGCGCTATCATTGTTAACTCTAACTCTTTTGGTCTCAATGTTATGTATATGTGTATCATCGCTATCAATATTCCATATTAACAATCCTTTCACATTGGGTGCATGACCATAAAATATATTACTCATAGAAATAGAACAACCATTATTCTCTGACTTAAACGAGTAACCATCTCGCAATAAACAAGATCCAGATATAATGTTCATGCTTAACACATGCACTAAATAACAATTATTTAAGTTCATAACTAATCCTGCTGGTAATTGAAGTGAAACTGTGCCGATGGCGATTGCATCAACCTTGGAACCATTTCCCACGCACATCGTCACTTCATTCTTCGCGAGCCTTCGTTTATTCCGTATTTCCTGTTTCGACTTGCAAATATGAGCAACAGAACCGGTATTGAATACCCAGGCACTACTACGAGAGTTGGTTAAGTACACATCAATAACATGTATATTGAATATACCTGATTTTTCCTTGGCCGCCTTCTTATCAGCCAAATACTTGGGGCAGTTGCGCTTCAAGTGACCCAGTCCCTTGCAAACACTCTGTTTCAGGCTTAGGTCCAGCCTTGGGTTTCTTCGTCGGATTGGCAACATGCTTGCGGCTCTTCTTGGAGTTACCCTTCTTGCCTTTGCCATTGCTCTTGAAACTAGTGGTCTTATTGACCATCAACACTTGATGCTCTTTTCGGAGTTCTGACTCTGCGACTTTCAGCATCGCGAATAACTCGCCGAGTGACTTGTTCATCCCTTGCATGTTATAGTTCAACACAAAGCTCTTCTAGCTTGGTCGCAGTGATTGAAGAATTCTGTTAGTGATAGCCTCTTGCGGGAGTTCAATCCCCAGCTGAGCTAGACGGTTTGAGTACCCAGACATTTTGAGCACATGTTCAGTGACAAACGAATTCTCCTCCATCTTGCAAGCATATAATTTATCAGAGGTCTCATACCTCTCGATCCAAGCGTTCTTCTGAAAGATAAACTTCAACTCCTGGAACATCTCATATGCTCCATGACGCTCAAAGCGACGTTGAAGTCCCGGCTCTAAGCCATACAAGACTGCACATCGAACTACTGAGTAGTCCTCCTTAGGTGTTAACCAAGCGTTCTTAACATCTTGGTCAGCCGTAGCAGGTGGTTCATCTCCTAGCGCATCATTAAGGACATAATCCTTCTTCCCAGCTTGCAGGAGCAACTTAAGATTACGAGCCCAGTCTACAAAGTTGCTTCCATCATCTTTCAACTTAGCTTTCTCTAGGAACGTATTAAAATTCAGGGTGAGTGTCGCGTGAGCCATTGATCTACAACACAAATATTTCAAAGTGGACTTAGACAATGTTCAAGATAATTAGAGTTTAACTAATCAAATTACTTGCTAAACTCCCACTCAAAAAGTACATGTCTCTAGTCATTTTGAGTGGTACATGATGCAAATTCGCTAACCCAAGTCCGATCATCCCGTGAGTTGAGAATAGTTTTAGTGGTAAGCATCCCTATGCTAATCATATCAACTATACGATTCATGCTCGACCTTTCGGTCTCATGTGTTCCGAGGCCATGTCTGCACATGCTAGGTTCGTCAGGTTTAACCCGAGTGTTCCGCGCGTGCAACTATTTTGCACCCATTGTATGTGAATGTTGAGTCTATCACACCCGATCATCACGTGGTGTCTCGAAACGACGAACTATCGCAACAGTGCATAGTCGGGGAGAACACAATTTCTTCTTGAAATTTTAGTGAGAGATCACGTTATAATGGTACCGTCGTTCTAAGCAAAATAAGGTGCAGAAAAGGATTAACATCACATGCAATTCATAAGTGACATGATATGGCCATCATCTTGTGCTTCTTGATCTCCATCACCAAAGCACCGGCATGATCTTCTTGTCACCGGTGCCACACCATGATCTCCATCATCATGGTATCCATCAAGGTGTCACGATCGAGGTTGTCGTGCTATCTATGCTATTACTACTAAAGCTACGACCTAGGAATATAGTAAACGCATCTGCAAACACAAACGTTAGTTTAAAGACAACCCTATGGCTCCTGCTGGTTGCCATAGCGTCGACGTGCAAGTCAATATTAACTATTACAACATGATCATCTCATACATCCAATATATCACATCACGTCATTAGCCATATCATATCACAAGCATACCCTGCGAAAACAAGTTAGACGTCCTCTAATTTGTTGTTGCATGTTTTACGTGGCTGCTATGGGTATCTAGTATGATTGCATCTTACTTAAGCAAAAACCACAACGGAGATGTGCAAATTGCTATTTAACCTCTCCAAGGACGGCCTCGGTCAAAATAAATCAACTAAAGTTGAAGAAACCGACACCCGCCTGTCATCTTTATGCAACGAGGTTGCATGTCAATCGATGAAACCAGTCTCTCGTAAACATACGAGTTATGTCGGTCCAGGCAGCTTCAATCCAACAATACCACCAGATCGATAAAATACTAAGGAGGGCAGCAAATTGAACATGACCGTCCACAAAACCTTTTGTGTTCTACTCGAGATAACATCTACGCATGAACCTAGCTCTGATACCACTGTTGGGGAACGTTGCATGGGTAATAAAAATTTTCCTACGCACACGAAGACCTAACATGGTGATGTCCATGTACGAGTGGCGATTAGATCTACGTACCCTTGTAGATGGCACAGTGGGAAGCGCTAAGAAACGCGGTTGATGTAGTGGAACGTCTTCACGTCCCTCGAACCGTCCCACGAACCATCCCGCGATCCGTCCCACGATCCGTTCCGATCTAGCGCCGAACGGACGACACCTCCGTGTTCAACACACGTACAGCTCGACGAAGATCTCGGTCGTATTGATCCAGCAAACAAGACGGAGAAGTAGATGAGTTCCTCGATAGCGTGACAGTTCTCCGGTGGTGGTGATGATCTACTCCTGCAAGGCTCCGCCCGAGCTCCGCAGAAATCCGATCTAGAGGTAGAAGTATGTGGAATAGGCTAGAGTTGCACGTGGCAAAGTTGTGTCTCAAAAAGCCCTAAACCACCACTATATATAGGAGGGAGGGGAAGGGGCTAGCCTTGAGGGAAAACTCCCTCAAGGTGCGCTGCCCGCCAGGAGGAGGAGGACTCCTCCTCCAATTCGGTTTGGGAAGGAGGAGTCCTCCTCTTCCTTCCCACCTCCCTATTTCCTTTTTCTTTTTACTTTTCTTTTGGTATTTTCTTATGTGGCTCCATAGCCCTCTTGGGCTGACTCCACCAGCCCAATAAGGACTTGTGGCGCCACCCTAGGGCCTTGGGCTCACTCCCGGGTGGGTGGGCCCCTCCCGGTGAACACCCGGAACCCATTCATCACTCCCAGCACAGTGTCGGAATTGCCCGAAACTTTCCAATGACCAAATGAAACCATGCTATATATCAATCTTAGTTTCTAGACCATTCCGGAAACCCTCGTGACATCCGTGATCTCATCCGGGACTCCGAACAACATTCGGTAACCACACATATAACTCAACTATACTAAAACATCATCGAACCTTAAGTGTGTAGACCCTGCGGGTTCGAGAACTACGTAGACATGACCCGAGGCACTCCTTGGTCAATATCGAATAGTGGGACCTGGATGCCCATATTGGATCCTACATATTCTCTGAAGATCTAATTTGTTGAACCTCAGTGTCAAGGATTCATATAATCCCGTATGTCATTCCCTTTGTCATTCGGTATGTTACTTGCCCGAGATTTGATCGTCGGTATCCGCATACCTATTTCAATCTCGTTACCGACAAGTCTCTTTACTCGTTCTGTAATACAAGATCCCGTGACTTACACTTACTCACATTGCTTGCAAGGCTTGTCTTTGATGTTGTATTACCGACTGGGCCCCGAGATACCTTTCCGTCACACGGAGTGACAAATCCCAGTCTTGATCCATACTAACTCAATGGACACCTTCGGAAATACATGTAGTGCACCTTTATAGTCACCCAATCACGTTGTGATGTTTCATGCACACAAGGTATTCCTCCGGTGCCAGTGAGTTATATGATCTCATGGTCATAGGAATAAATACTTGACATGCAGAAAACAATAGCAATAAAATGACAGGATCAATATGCTACGTTCATTGTTTGGGTCTAGTCCATCACATGATTCTCCTGAGGATGTGGTCCAGTTATCAAGTGACAACACTTGCATATAGTCAGAAAACTTTGACTATCATTGATCAACTGGCTAGCCAACTAGAGGCTTGCTAGGGACATTGTTTTATCTATATATCCACACATGTATCTACGTTTTCATTCAATGCAATTATAGCATGGATAATAAACGATTATCTTTAAACATGAAATATAATAATAAGTATTTGTCATTTCCAACAGGTTGGTCTTGATTCCACTGTTGTTCGGTGGGTTGAATGTTGGCTTGGTGTTGACTTGTTGCTGAGGCTGGTAGTTGTGGTGAAATGTTGGAGACTTGTACTGCTGTTGTTGATAGTTGGGTCTTGCTGGAGCTGACTACCATGGGCGTGGCTCCGGGTTACAAGGTCCTCCACTACACATCAACTTGCGCTTACGGGTCTCGTCCATTGCACGACGCTTATGCTCCAACATAAGGGCCTTATTAACCAGATCGCTGAAGGTCCGACATTCACATAAAACCAGAGGATACTGGAGTGACTCCTGCAGTCCTTCCATAAAGCATTCCACTTTAGCGGCCTCGGTGTTGACATCCTCTGGTGCATATCTTGACAAGAGGGTGAACTTCTGCAAATACTCCTTGACGAATCCACCGCCTTGCCTTAAGGCTCGGAATTCCCGATTCTTAATGGTCATCATTCCGAGAGGAATGTGAGCAGGGCGGAATCCCTCTTTGAACATAGCCCAGGTGATGACTTGCCCTGCTCGCATGATCTGAAATCCATCCCACCAAGCTCTGGCTGTGCCTCCGAGACAGTGAGAAGCATAGAGGACTTTCTCACGATCATCAGTGCATTTGACCAGCGCGAGGAGGTCTTCGATAGTACGGATCCAGTCACAGGCATCCAATGGTTCAGTCATCTCCGTGAATATGGGTGGCGTAGTTTGCATGAACTCAGAGAGAGTAGAGCGACCATTGCCATTCCCGTTCTGGGGCGGGTTGTTCACCAAGACTTGAGCGAGCTGTTGAATTGAGGCATTATTGGCTTGACGTTCCTCTCGGAGAGTTTGAAGGAACTGAGCCATAGTCAAGCTTTCAGGAGGAGGTGGTGGCGGTGTAACATCGTCTTGCTGCTCGTGGTGATCTCCAGCTTGAGCTTCCCCTTCGGTTCCCTACTGCTGACGTGAAGAGGCAGAGCCGGGGTTGCCAAAGGTGCTGGTGCGAGTTGCAATCACCATCCTGCGAGGGGAGTAGACATGTCAATTTGCCGAAGTGGCCTAAATCATAAGGGATGATGTTTGATACGTCTCCAACGTATCTATAATTTTTGATGGTTTCATGCTATTATCCATGTTTTTGACCCCTTTCAGAGGAGAATTTGAAACGGAGTCCAAACGGAATAAAATCCCCGAAAAGATTGTTTCCGTAACAGAAGAAGAACGGGAGACTTGAGAGCCAAGGCAGGGGGTCCCCAGGTGTCGGGACCCCGATCCTAAGTCATAAGAACCTAGCCTGTAACACATCACATCACTTTGCGGCCTCACACACGGTAAACTCCACGGCTGCCACCTTACCTTGGCCGGGACCGTTTGCGTCTTTTGGCTCACGTATATGAATATGTTGCTAGCGTTCAAACGACAAAGAACCCGGGTCGACATGACTAGTTATAAACCCCAGTGGTACAACCGTATAGGGACATGCATACATAACCCAGCAAAGCAGGTGTCGGTCATCAGCGTGTGTAGACGAGTCGTAGCAAGCTACAAGGACTCCATTACATCGCGTGACATTTCCCCGAGGGGACAGACACAGCAGCAAAGAAGGATACATGTCGGTCAATCAATGTGTCCCGAGCAGTAGCAAACTACCAAGGCTCGATGGAATCACAAAGAGGCATTTCCCTGTAAGGAGTACTACTAAAGGCAAACAACTAGGTGTCGAATCCCACACATATAATGCATTTCAAACATACACACATTATGCACGATATGTGTAGATACAACATGGCATCACAACATAACTCTATGACTCAAGCATTTATTAAAGACTCATAAAAGTCAACATAGTATGATATTACAAACAGGGGTCTCGTGACCCGACACTCAAGTCATACAAACAACAAGCGGAAGCAATTCATGTCTGGGTACAAACATCTACTAAAAGTGGCTGGAAGAGCCTGAAAAGCTACTACGACCCTACCAAAGGAGCCAGACCTCTGTCTGGGATTTCCAAGCTATTCCGGTCAACATCGAACACATCGCGTAGAACCTTTTAATGAGACTAAATCTTCTCTGCAAAACATAAATAAAGCAACCGTGAGTACAAAAGTACTCAGCAAGTCTTACATCAGAACTATCTACATATGCATCATGTTTGAATGAAAGGATTGTGGGGTTTGATTGTAGCAAGCCAGCTTTGACTCTTGGCTAACCTGTACTACGACTACAAGCTATTTCTTTGAGGTGGGATAGCGCACACGAGTCCACATATTCACCAACTCAATACACCACTATGGATCCACTCTCGTCTCCCTACGAGAAGGCCTTCCATAGCACTCACACTTATCTTGCATGTTTTAGAGTATCCATTTAATTTGTCTATGTACCACGTAATGTTTCCAAGTAGTCCATAACCGAGGACGCGGCTATTCGAATAGATTGAATCACCCTGCAGGGGTATACTTCTTCACACATGCTCCCACCACTTAGCACCATATGCACGTCATGCATCTCGGCAACCTTCAAGCGGAAGCACTGGCGTGGGTGTCGGCCACGACCGTTAACCACACAAGACCCTAGTCCAGGTTTATCGCCTATTTGAGACTGAACCCGCAAGGAAGTCCGGCCGAGGTTTCCTCTATGGCCCCAAACGATGCGCGCAGGGTTCCCAAGCCCACCATTCGGGTGCCACTTGGTACACCGTGCCACTGTGTATCTACCGTAGTGAAGCCTACCCCGTCGGGCAGAGCTAAACAAGGCCGCCAACACTTTTCCTACAAACAGCAGAAACTAATTGCAACTCCTGGACAGAGATCTAGGCAATTAATAAGCCGAGCGGGGTCATATTTCAGGGCCCAATGCATGGTAGTATCTTGTCTTGGATAACACACACAGAACTCAATTCTTAAGGACGGTCCCAATGAGACAACCCACCATGTACTCCTACATGGCCTCTCATTGCTACCTTTACCAAATCAGATTCACACCTTTACTCTCACACTGTAGAACATGATCACAACCATTCCGATTCATCATCCAGATGGATCAGACCCGACACGACTCTAAGCATAGCAGGCATTGTAAACAAGCATGGATGAGTAAGCACAACAAGGCTCAAGCAGTTGCTACTCATGCTAAGTGGTTTCAGCTATTTACTGTGACAAAATCATGTCATGCAGAGGAATGGGTTCAACTACCGATAACATGCACAGTTGAATCGTGTTTGTCCTAATGCAGTAAAAGAGAGCAGGAGCGAGAAAGTGGGTTTATTTCAATATGCTCAAGGGGGGTTTGCTTGCCTGACACGTCTGGAGATAGCAATGAGTCTTCATCAATGTCAATGATCACATCGTCAAAAACATCGTTTAGCGAGGGGGAACAACACCGGCAAACAAGAAAGAACAACAATTACTTCACGGAAATGCAACACTATGATGCATGCTCAAGACATGAAATGAAAGGTGGAAGGGCTAATGTGGCTATCATTTCTTAAGGTGAAGCTGGGTTTGAATTAGGATCCAAACATCACTTCAAGCCGGGTATTTCTCCGGGTAGCCTTTTAATTGATTTGACCTGATGCTCATAACAAATTGTTTCCACATGTACGGAGTTAGTATTTTGGGGTACTGATTTGCATTGACCAATGTTTGAGCATAGTAATTGAAGTGGAAATCAAATAAGTATCAATTTCCAACTCCAAACTATTTATTAAATTTACCCTATTCATCATTTTTCCTATTTGGTGTTGTTAAATTTTTCGAACATGCATGAAAATGCCATAATCAGATTCCTTGGATTTTTCTGATACTTTTTCATATATAAATTATTTTCATCCGAGTTATATTTTAATTTCTATGATTTTTACAATTTCTAGTAATTTCCTGGATTAAATAAATAATTGAAAATCAATTACTGCGTCAACACTGCATCAACATTGCGTCAGCAGTCAACTGGCTTGGTCAGAGTCAAACCTGACGTGTGGGGGCCACAGGTTAGTGACTCAGTTAAATAACATGGTTCTTTTTAGCTAACTAATGACTTAATTAGTAGTGGGGCCCGTCTGTCATTGGCTCTGGGTTAAACTAACATGTGATTAGCTCTAAGCAAATCACCTGATGATGTGGACCCATCGCTCAATGGCGCACCGGCGAGGTTCAACGCCGGCGACCACCGCATGCGGCGGAGTCCACGACTCCGGCCATGGGAGCGACACAGGAGGCCACTAGGGCGTAGCCCGAGCTCGCCCGCATCCATTCCGGGGGTTTTGGCGGCACCTACGGGCCCCTAGGAGCACGCCGGCACCCCCCAAACGGTCGAGAGAGAGAGGCTCTGCCGCGACGGCCATTGGTGACAGCACGGAGCTCGGGCTCCGGCGGCAAGAGGGAGATAGAGGAGGGAAGCTCGATGGGGAAGGAGGGGAATGGAGAGAGGGCCTCACTGCGGACCTCGTGGCACCGGTGGCGAGGTCGGGGGCGCGCCGGAGGCGGTGAATGGACGGAAGGGGGCCGGCGGCCGGAGGTGGGGAAGACAACGGTGATGGCGATGACAGGGGTCGTCTGGCTCAATTCCAATGGCGAGGAGGAGCGGGGCGTCGAGGCGGTTCTTCTGGGCTTCTCGGAGAGGCGAGGGACGGCCGGAGACCAGAGAGGTGAGCTCGAGCTCTAGCTCGGCAATGGAGGCAACGAGGGAAGCAGAGAGAGATGGGGAAGCTGGAGAGAGGAGAGGAGGATCAGCTCGAGGGGGGGGGGGTCTGGGGCTTCCACGGCGAGGAGATAAGGACGGGGCGAGCAGGAGGTGGCAGGGGACGTGGCGGTGCCCGGCGATGCGTCGGGCACGCAACTGCTTCTCCTCCTGGCAGGAGGAGGAAGACAACGGTGCCCCTGGTGGGCTGGGCCGCAGGTGAGCACAAGATAAGTTTCTCTCTCTCTCTTTTCCTTTTTTTATTTTTATTTCTTTCTGGCATTTTAGGTTTAGGTTATAAAGTAAAATGTTTGGATATTTTGTAAACCCTAAGTTAGTGTTATGTGACAGTGACAAAAATAAGCAATGCCACATAATAGTTTCAACATTTTGTAAAACTAAGAAGTAATGGAAATCAATTAATTAATTGATTTCAGTGGCTTTTGAGTTTAAAATAAAATGCCAAAAGTATTTTTAAAAAGAAAACCAATCCTAAATTGTGTTTTGCAAGATTTATCAAAAATGATGGACTTTTATGGAGGCCATTTTGGGTTCATTGATTTGTCACCACTTTGAATTGTTTTGCATATAGAGTTGCTAGGGTTTTTCTCTTGTTTTTCCATTTCACTTCTAATGCAATAATGAAGATATGAGCACAACCTTGCTATTCATCAAAGGGGTATCTAGGGATGTGACAACTCACCCCTACTAAATAAGAATCTCGTCCCGAGATTCAGGCGTAGTCGGGAGGAGGAAGAGGAACACTAAACTATCACAATCTTCACGATCCATTTGCTCCTCTCGAGGACGTTGATTCATCGCACCATGTTGATCTTGACGTCTTTGTCCTTGAGGTCTTCATCTAGCTTGACGACAAAGAACAGGGAGACTACACAAGATTCAATCTCCTCGAAGATCGCGCAACTCAAGATCAACTCATAGAATGAGACGTAGGAACGTCCCTTGAGCTGAGACACAACACCAAAACATGGATGAGAAAAAGAGACATATAACAACGGTGCGATTGGTAGGCAACAAATCCATGCTTAACTCAGATGGTGGCGAGGTTTCAAAGTAGCGAGGATTAAGTTACCCTTCATACCACAATGGGGCACCATAGGAAGGTGACTCATAGAGTTATTCCCTTAAGTGGCAAAAAGAATTACTTTTGATCCAAAGATCATTGAAACTCTTCCTATCAGGAAAGACAATTCACAATGATTGTTTGAAGCAATTTGAAAGAATGGCATACTCAGGGTGGAAAGAAACTAGGGTTATAGAACAACTCGGCGAACGGAAGGCACATTCCAAGTATTACCGAGGATATAACCTAGTGTCTGAGCGTGCTCTCAAGAACTTGAGCATTTCCATATTCATCAAGATTTACCAATCATCCGTGCCAAGGATCCTGGTGACATTACATACTATCATGATGAACAGTGATGGAGGATGCAGATGCAAAGGAAGACAACACTTTCTCTGATTTCACCTTAGCTGTGCCAAGGGAACGAAATCTGGTTGATCGACCGAGAGACATTTAGCACTCCGCTTCTAATGTTCTCCTTGATGTACTAGCACAACCCAATTATAGATCGTGCTTGATATCTAGCGCATCAAATATAGGTTGGACTTCGGGACCAAAGGGGATCCATGAGGAACAACTTATAAAATAGGGCATACAAAAACCACACGGAAGATGGCTAAGATTGCTGATGCAAGATATTATAATATCAAGTCTTCCGGCTAGGTGTGTTAGCCATTTCACCACTTTACTGGGTTACATAGAGACCAATATTATAATTCTTGGGGAAGTTCCAACCATTATAACTGCCTGAGATTCAGCTCCGGTTGGTGACACGATGCTTCAGACTCAGCATGTCCAAAAAGAAAGTTTGCAACACAAAGCGACGAGATAACGTTGCGAGATTCTCAGGAAATGAACTACGGAAGACAACTCCAAAACATGAGTTGGATCGCAAGACCCACGTGAACACACTGCCCAAGACAACTGTGAACACATGAAAAGTCTTACAACAAAACACTACCGAGTTCGGGATGGGAACCATCATTGCGGATAACGAAGTCATGTCCAAGTCCGTCTGGTACCTTCAGGAATGGCACTTAACTTATTTTCCTTGAACAAATCAATCAATGGCTTGGTGTGCTGGGAGATACATATGGAATGGAGGTAGCTAATCTCTCAGACCATAGAATACTTCGCACGTGCATGACTGACTTGAGATGATTCTGAAGAAAACAAATTAACTTTCTCGAATTCACGGCGACAACTTGCATCAGATGCACATGAATTAGAGGAAGTCACTTCTTACACCTAACATATACCTTGTGCACGAGACACGAAGACAATGTCTATAAAGTTTCTAGCACTAGCTTAATGTCCAACATAGATCATGGAACAAGTGAGAATGTTGCCGATGGGCTCAACAACAATTCATCAAGATACCCATATAAATGGATTTCCACAACTATGTGAGCAAGATAATAGCATTGGTCAGATCAAAGAGTATAATGGTGTATGCTCAGAGAAATCCATGAGTAAAACACCGCTACGAAAATCTTTGGTTCTGAGTTTGATTTGACGATAGCCCATGCTCAAATCAAATTGAACAAGAAAATATATGCAACAACTGATCACACGGATCAACCGATGAAAATACCATCTTTCTTCAGACTCACACAACAGGAAAAATATCCTTTGTAAATGAACTAAGTTTAGGCGAAGCTTTTATCTTCCAACTCTCCAAGTTGTTGTTTAGCTTAACCAACTAGCTCGGGGTATCCAATACAGATTCTTGGATAAGGGGTTGGTTTATAGAAAAACCAACTTGATCACGAGCTCTACCATAACAGTCAGGAAACAACCTGGTAATACTTCCGAGAAGATATTCGGAAAATCACGAACCACCGATATATTATTAAGCTCGAGAACAATCTTGCTTTTCAGGGCAAGATGATGTGATCAATAGAACGAGGGATTGACAAAATCCTAACTCATTGATCAAAAGGTGCACCATGAAACATGGACTAGGTAGCACGGTCAATCTTAGAATGACGATTCAATCACCATCACCATAAGAATGAATTTCTTGTCCATTAACTACTAAACAAAGGCATTGCTAGGAGTATTCATTTCACACATCATGGTTCACTTGTCGATATTCCGGTTACAACCAACACGAAAACCGAGGGATGAACAATGATAGCGAGAAGTACCGCTACATCAAGAGCTCATAAGAGATGGTGCAATTCTCACGACAATCTTGAAAAGAGAAGATAATGCTCCAAGATAGAACAGAACAAAAGCTGGGTTAGCATTTCGATCTGCGGAATGCAACTACTTTGACCCAATCCAAGAAATGGATAAAGTACTGGAGTTTGCTTCTCCCAGTCATTCAAGAATAGAACAACTTGATAAACTAAAAGAATAATAGGCATCGATGACATGGATGCACAACTACTCTTAACTATCCTCTCATAGATGAAGGTCAAAATCCAACTAAAGAGGGGCAACTTAGAAGCACATGATTTCTTGAGTTATGGATGCATGGATTAGAATGTCGAACGAGTTCAACATAATTCTTCCAGATAACCCATGCAGAAAGGCGGAGTTGACAGAGTCACAATATGGAGTGGGGAACTCATCACGAGCACTCCTATTATGATCTTAAGTTCACGAAGGACTTTTGACAGAGATGGTCCATGGTATTGGAAGAATGATATACCACGCACCTTGAGGACTAAAACAAGGTTACTAATCATGCTAAAGGAACTAGCAACACGATTAACAGAGATGAGCAGATTGATCATTGGATCCAGGAACCCAGAAATAGAGTACCTACAAGCTATTTAACATCACGAGATGTTTTTCGAAATGATGGCCAGAACTATCACACTGAAAACCAAAACACATCTAGACTATTGGGTAGCTTTCGAGGTGACATGTTTTCCTAGCACTTCAAAAAAATGTCGAGGTAATAAAGTACCTCAACACAATTATTAGTGTGCTTTGTCTGGCCAAAAGATATTAGCTCAGGAGGAGGGAATTTGCAATTGCATCAGACTATTTGGGAACTTTGGAAAACTCGGACAGCATAACGGATGTACGGGCATGAAATATGAGGCAACCTGCAAGAAAACTAACAACATAACAATTGAATTCTTAGGGAGACACTGATCCAGGAAGACAACAACTTTTCTATAAGTCTCCAACATAGTAACTCGTCATCCTAATGAATAGATGAGAAAGCCTAATTCTGAAACCCCGTATAATAAAGATGAGGGTGACTCAGAATAAGAATGACACAAGGAAAGGAGTAAAAAGAGCCTTACGTTCCCTTCCACAAACAATATCCTTATATAACTAAAGAGTTGCTAGACACAACATCGACCAGTTTGGCTTGGTTATCCTATAGGCAGTCAAGCTCTGATACCAAAGCTGTCGGGACCCGATCCTAAGTCATAAGAACCCAGCCTGTAACACATCACATCACTTTGCGGCCTCACGCACGGTAAACTCCACGACTGCCACCTTACCTTGGACGGGACCGTTTGCGTCTTTTGGCTCACGTATATGAATATGTTGCTAGCATTCAAACGACAAAGAACCCGGGTCGACATGACTAGTTATAAACCCCAGCGGTACAACCGTACAGGGACAGGCATACATAACCCAGCAAAGCAGGTGTCGGTCATCAGCGTGTGTAGACGAGTCGTAGCAAGCTACAAGGACTCCATTACATCGCGTGACATTTCCCCGAGGGGACAGACACAGCAGCAAAGAAGGAT
This sequence comes from Hordeum vulgare subsp. vulgare, assembly GCF_904849725.1. Classification (NCBI taxonomy): domain Eukaryota; kingdom Viridiplantae; phylum Streptophyta; class Magnoliopsida; order Poales; family Poaceae; genus Hordeum; species Hordeum vulgare. Next base: position 284,044,165 of record NC_058524.1, on the reverse strand, counting down.
ACATGCCGGTCAATCAATGTGTCCCGAGCAGTAGCAAACTACCAAGGCTCGATGGAATCACAAAGAGGCATTTCCCTGTAAGGAGTACTACTAAAGGCAAACAACTAGGTGTCGAATCCCACACATATAATGCATTTCAAACATACACACATTATGCACGATATGTGTAGATACAACATGGCATCACAACATAACTCTATGACTCAAGCATTTATTAAAGACTCATAAAAGTCAACATAGTATGATATTACAAACAGGGGTCTCGTGACCCGACACTCAAGTCATACAAACAACAAGCGGAAGCAATTCATGTCTGGGTACAGACATCTACTAAAAGTGGCTGGAAGAGCGTGAAAAGCTATTACGACCCTACCAAAGGAGCCAGACCTCTGTCTGGCATTTCCAAGCTATTCCGGTCAACATCGAACACATCGCGTAGAACCTTTTAATGAGACTAAATCTTCTCTACAAAACATAAATAAAGCAACCGTGAGTACAAAAGTACTCAGCAAGTCTTACATCAGAACTATCTACATATGCATCATGTTTCAATGAAAGGATTGTGGGGTTTGATTGCAGCAAGCCAGCTTTGACTCTTGGCTAACCTGTACTACGACTACAAGCTCTTTCTTTGAGGTGGGATAGCGCACACGGGTCCACATATTCACCAACTCAATACACCACTATGGATCCACTCTCGTCTCCCTACGAGAAGGCCTTCCATAGCACTCACACTTATCTTGCATGTTTTAGAGTATCCATTCAATTTGTCTATGTACCACGTAATGTTTCCAAGTAGTCCATAACCGAGGACGCGGCTATTCGAATAGATTGAATCACCCTGCAAGGGTATACTTCTTCACACATGCTCCCACCACTTAGCACCATATGCACGTCATGCATCTCGGCAACCTTCAAGCGGAAGCACTGGCGTGGGTGTCGGCCACGACCGTTAACCACACAAGACCCTAGTCCAGGTTTATCGCCTATTTGAGACTGAACCCGCAAGGAAGTCCGGCCGAGGTTTCCTCTACGGCCCCAAACGATGCGCGCAGGGTTCCCAAGCCCACCATTCGGGTGCCACTTGGTACACCGTGCCACTGTGTATCTACCGTAGTGAAGCCTACCCCGTCGGGCAGAGCTAAACACGGCCACCAACACTTTTCCTACAAACACCAGAAACTAATTGCAACTCCTGGACAGAGATCTAGGCAATTAATAAGCCGAGCGGGGTCATATTTCAGGGCCCAATGCATGGTAGTATCTTGTCTTGGATAACACACACAGAACTCAGTTCTTAAGGACGGTCCCAATGAGACAACCCACCATGTACTCCTACATGGCCTCTCATCGCTACCGTTACCAAATCGGATTCACACCTTTACTCTCACACTGTAGAACATGATCACAACCATTCCGATTCATCATCCAGATGGATCAGACCCGGCACGACTCTAAGCATAGCAGGCATTGTAAACAAGCATGGATGAGTAAGCACAACAAGGCTCAAGCAGTTTCTACTCATGCTAAGTGGTTTCAACTATTTACTGTGACAAAATCATGTCATGCAGAGGAATGGGTTCAACTACCGATAACATGCACAGTTGAATCGTGTTAGTCCTAATGCAGTAAAAGAGAGCAGGAGCGAGAGAGTGCGTTTATTTCAATATTCTCAAGGGGGTTTGCTTGCCTGACACGTCTGGAGATAGCAATGAGTCTTCATCAATGTCAACGATCACATCGTCGGAAACATCATTTAACGAGGGGGAAGAACACCGACAAACAAGATAGAACAACAATTACTTCACGGAAATGCAACACTATGATGCATGCTCAAGACATGAAATGAAAGGTGGAAGGGCTAATGTGGCTATCATTTCTTAAGGTGAAGCTGGGTTTGAATTAGGATCCAAACATCACTTCAAGCCGGGTATTTCCCCGGGTAGCCTTTTAATTGATTTGACCTGATGCTCATAACAAATTGTTTCCACATGTACGGAGTTAGTATTTTGGGGTACTGATTTGCATTGACCAATGTTTGAGCATAGTAATTGAAGTGGAAATTAAATAAGTATCAATTTCCAACTCCAAACTATTTATTAAATTTACCCTATTCATCATTTTGCCTATTTGGTGTTGCTAACTTTTTCAAACATGCATGAAAATGCCATAATCAGATTCCTTGGATTTTTCTGATACTTTTTCATATATAAATTATTTTCATCCGAGTTATATTTTAATTTCTATGATTTTTACAAGTTCTAGTAATTTCCTGGATTAAATTAATAATTGAAAATCAATTACTGCGTCAACACTGCATCAGCATTGCGTCAGCAGTCAACTGGCTTGGTCAGAGTCAAACCTGACGTGTGGGGGCCACATGTTAGTGACTCAGTTAAATAACATGGTTCTTTTTAGCTAACTAATGACTTAATTAGTAGTGGGGCCCGTCTGTCATTGGCTCTGGGTTAAACTAACATGTGATTAGCTCTAAGCTAATCACCTGATGATGTGGACCCATCGCTCATAGGCTCACAGGCGAGGTTCAACGCCGGCGACCACCGCATGCGGCGGAGTCCAAGACTCCGGCCATGGGAGTCCAAGACTAGGGTGTAGCCCGAGCTCGCCCGCATCCATTCCGGGGGTTTTGAGGGCGAGGGGGTCGCCAGAGACGACGACAGCAACGACGGGGCGGGGGCCGGAGCTCGGCCAGCTCGGGCTCGTCTCCAGAGGCTGTGGGAAGAGGAACTGGGGGCCGGGGCGGCACCTACGGGCCCCTAGGAGCACGCCGGCACCCCCCAAACGGGCGAGAGAGAGAGGCTCCGCCGCGACGGCCATTGCCGACAGCACGGAGCTCGGGCTCCGGCGGCAAGAGGGAGATAGAGGAGGGAAGCTCGATGGGGAAGGAGGGGAATGGAGAGGGGGCCTCACTGCGGACCTCGTGGCACCGGTGGCGAGGTCGGGGGCGCGCCAGAGGCGGTGAATCGACGGAAGGGCCCGGAGGTGGGGAAGACAACGGCGATGGCGATGACAGGGGTCGTCCGGCTCGATTCAAATGGCGAGGAGGAGCAGGGCATCGAGGCGGTTCTTCTGGGCTTCTCAGAGAGGCGAGGGACGGCCGGAGACCAGAGAGGCGAGCTCGAGCTCTAGCTCGGCAATGGAGGCAACGAGGGAAGCAGAGAGAGATGGGGAAACTGGAGAGAGGAGAGGAGGATGAGCTCGAGGGGGGGGGGGGGTCTGGGGCTTCCCCGACAAGGAGATAAGGACGGGGCGAGCAGGAGGTGGCCAGGGGACGTGGCGGTGCCCGGCGATGCGTCGGGCACGCATATGCTTCTCCTCCTGGCAGGAGGAGTAAGACAACGGTGCCCCTGGTGGGCTGGGCCGCAGGTGAGCACAAGATAAGTTTCCCTCTCTCTCTTTTCCTTTTTTTATTTTTATTTCTTTTTGGCATTTTAGGTTTAGGTTTTAAAGTAAAATGTTTGGATATTTTGAAACCCTAAGTTAGTGTTATGTGACAGTGACAAAAATAAGCAATGCCACATAATAGTTTCAACATTTTGTAAAACTAAGAAGTAATGGAAATCAATTAATTAATTGATTTCAGTGGCTTTTGAGTTTAAAATAAAATGCCAAAAGTATTTTTAAAAAGAAAACCAATCCTAAATTGTGTTTTCCAAGATTTATCAAAAATGATGGACTTTAATGGAGGCCATTTTGGGTTCATTGATTTGTCACCACTTTGAATTGTTTTGCATATAGAGTTGCTAGGGTTTTTCTCTTGTTTTTCCATTTCACTTCTAATGCAATAATGAAGATATGAGCACAACCTTGCTATTCATCAAAGGGATATCTAGGGATGTGACACCAGGGGCCCCACAAGCCTCCTAGCCGCGACCAGGGGGAGGCCGCGCTTCCCTGGCTTGTGGGCCCCCTAGACCTCCTCTGCCCTAGGTTTTGCGCCTATATATTCCCTAAAATCCCATAAAAATCAGGAGATCATCAAAAGTACTTTTCCGCTGCCGCAAGCTTCTATCTCCACAAGATCCCATCTGGGGCACGTTCTGGTGCCGTGCCGGAGGGGGGATTCGGATACTGAGGGCTTCTTCATCAACACCACGACCTCTCCGATGATCTAGTAGCTGGATGGCTTCTTCTCTCTCTTGGATCTTCAATAGAAAGTTCTCCATGATCTTCATGGAGATCTATCCGATGTAATCTTCTTTTGCGGTGTGTTTGTCGAGATCCGAAATTGTGGATTTATGATCAGATTATCTATGAATCTTATTTGAGTTTCTTCTGATCTCTCTTATGCATGATTTCATATCCTTGTAATTCTCTTCGAGTTCTGGGTTTTGTTTCGCCAACTAGATCTATGATTCTTGCAATGGGAGAAGTGCTTGGTTTTGGGTTCATACCGTGCGGTGACCTCACCCAGTGACAGAAGGGGAAGCGAGGCACGCATCATGTTGTTGCCATCAAGGGTAAAAAGATGGGGTTCTCATCATTGGTTTGAGATTATCCCTCTACATCATGTCATCTTGCTTAAGGCGTTACTCTGTTCGTCATGAACTCAATACACTAGATGCATGCTGGATAGCGGTCGATGTGTGGAGTAATAGTAGTAGATGTAGAAAGCATCGGTCTACTTGTCTCGGACGTGATGCCTATATGTATGATCATTGCCTTAGATATCTTCATGACTTTGCGCGGTTCTATCTATTGCTCGACAGTAATTTGTTCACCCACCATAATATTTCCTATTTTGAGAGAAGCCTCTAGTGAACACTATGGCCCCCTGGTCTACTCCACACCATATTTTCAGCCTTACACTTTTACTTCGTTGCACTTTCCGCCTTCAGATCTCACTTTGCAATCAATCTTGACGGGATTGATAACCCCTTTATAGCGTTGGGTGCATGCTCTTTGTGTTTTTGCAGGTACTCTGGACTTGACGGGATTCTCCTACTGGATTGATACCTTGGTTCTCAAACTGAGGGAAATACTTACTGCTCCTGTGTTGCATCGCCCTTTCCTCTTCAAGGGAAAAACCAACGCAAGCTCAAGAGACGACAGAAGGATTTCTGGCACCATTACCGGGAAAGCACTTTTGTTTCCTTAGCACAAGATTTTCTGGCGCCGTTGCCGGGGAGGATCAAGTCAAGAACTCATCCAAGTAAGTGTTGCAAACTCATCTCTTGCATTTACTCTTTTTTGTCTCTCGTTTTCCTCTCCCCCACTTCTGAAAAACAAAAATTTACAAAAAGATTTGCCCTTTTCTTCGTTTGCCTTTTTCGTTCGCCCTTTTCTTTCACTTGCTTTCTATTGCTTGTGTGCTTTGTGACTTCAATATGCTTGCATCTTCGCTTGCTGAAAATCTAGTGATATGGATCCTCACCCACTTGATAATCTCTTTAAGAGATCTACTTATGTGGAACCAATTCCTAGTGAGTTGAGTGCACTTGACTTTCTCTATGGAGTTTTGCTTGAGATGCGTGAATCTGAAAATCTTGATGAAGAAATTTATGAAATGACTCATGAGGGCACCTTGAATGAAAAGCATGATTGCAATGATTTCATTATAAGTTCTATTAATGACAATCAAGCTAAAAATATGCAAAACCCTAGCTTGGGGATGCTAGTTTTGCTATGTCCACTGCTTGTTGCAATGATATTTGCAATAATATTGAAAGTGGGTTTGGAGAAGTCATGACTTTAGTTGATGATAATCCCACTATTTTTAAAGAGCGTCAACTTTGCATGCATGTGGATCATGAAAAGAATATCCTATGGGATAGCTTTTTGTTGAATTTGATTATGATCCCACATGTAATTGCTATGAGAGAGAAAAATATTGTGGTAGAAACTTTCATGTTACCAAATTACCTCTCGTTATGTGGAGATTGCTATTGTCTCTTTCTTCTTCCTTGCATATGGCAACTATTGGTTGTCTTGACAATCTGTTTTCCTATAAAATGCCTATGCATAGGAAGTATGTTAGTCTTAGATGTGATTTTCACATGCTTTATGATGCTCTCATTGTGCTTCAGTTCTTGTGTTTTGTGTGATAGGAAGTATGTTAGACTTAGATGTGATTTTCACTTGCTTTATGATGCTCTCGTTGTGCTTCAGTTCTTGTCTTTTGTGTGAGCATCATTGATTTATCAATGCCTAACTAAGGGCGTTAAACAATAGCGCTTGTTGGGAGGCAACCCAATGAATTTAACTTTTTTTCTTTCTGTTTTGTTGCGTCCGCACCATCATAATTCTGATTTGATTGTTTTTTGTGTGTTTCTTTTTGTGTTTGAGCCAAGCAAAACCTTTATGACTAGTCTTGGTAATGGTTGTTTGATCGTGCTGGAAAAAGACAGAAACTTTTTGCTCACGAGATGATTTTTCATTTTTATTCCAAAAGAGATTTTGAGTTGATTCTTTTTGCTGATGGTTGATATGACTTTTTCCCAGAAAGTCGTAATTTTTAAAAAAATTTGAGTTACCAGAAGTATACGAAGTATACAGATTGCTACAAACTGGTCTGTTTTTGACAGATTCTGTTTTTGTTGAGTTGGTTGCTTGTTTTGATGAAACTATGGTTAGTATCGAGGGGTACTAGCCATGGAAAAGTGAGAATACAGTATCCCAACACAAATATAGATAGAGTTGAAGTTTGCTATAGTACCAAAAGAGGTGGTAGTTTTGTTTTCTTGAGCTAATGTTATCACGAGTTTCTGTTTAAGTTTTGTGTTGTGAAGTTTTCAAGTTTTGGGTGATGTTCTCATAGACAAAGAGATAAGGAGTGGAAAGAGCTCAATCTTGGGGATGTCCAAGGCATCCCAAGCCAAATTAAAGGACACCAAAAAGCCTAAGCTTGGGGATGCCCCGGGAAGGCATCCCCTCTTTCGTCTTCCATCCATCGGTAACATTACTTGGAGCTATATTTTTATTCACCACATGATATGTGTTTTGCTTGGAGCGTCTTGTATCGTATGATTCTTTTCTTTTTGTTGTGTCACAATCATCCTTGCTGCACACCTTTTTGAGAGAGAGAGACATGCACTCATCGTGATTTTGCTAGAATGCTCATAGTGCTTCACTTATATCTTTTGAACTAGATAATTTTGCTCTATGTGTTTCACTTATATCTTTTAGAGCACGGCGGTGCGTGACTTGGTAGGTGGATTATGCTATGAAAGTAGTTCCAAAGGTGATAGGTACCCATAGAGGATACAAAAACCTCCATCTTCATGTGCATTGAGTAGAAAGAGAAGTTTTGATTCCTCTCAATTAGTTTTGAGACGTGGATTTGGTAATATTAAGAGTTATGTTAGTAGGGTGTTGTGAATCTAGAAATACTTGTGTTGAAGTTAGTGATTCCCGTAGCATGTACGTATGGTGAACCGCTATGTTAGGAAGTCGGAGCATAATTGATCTATTGATTTTCATCCTTTGTGTTGAGGTCGGGATCACGCGATGGTTAACACCGACCAACCCTTCCGCTAGGAGTATGCGTTTAGCACTTTGTTTCGATTACTAATAAAAACTTTCGCAACAATTATGTGAGTTCTTCATGACTAATGTGAGTCCATGGTATAGATGCACTTTCACCTTTCACCATTTCTAGCCTCTCTAGTGCCGCGCAATTCTCGCTGGTGCACAAACCCACCATATGCCTTCCTCAAAATAGCCACCAAACCTACCTACTATGGCATTTTCATAGCCATTCCGAGATATATTGCCATGCAACTCCCACCGTTCTGTCTCATGACTTGTGCCATCACTCTCATATTGCCATTGCATGATTGTAAGATAGCTAGCGAAATGTTTCAACAGCATACGCCAAGCTAGATCGTTGCACATCCCGGTAGACTGCCAGAGGCATTTCCTATAGAGTCATCATCGTTCTAAGCTTTGAGTTGTGAGTAAATAAAAGTGTGATGATCATCATTATTAGAGCATTGTCCCATGTGAGGAAATAAAAAAAGAGGCCAAAGAGCCCAAATGAAAAAAATGGGGAGAAAATAAAAAAGAGAGGCCCAAGAGCCCAAATAATAAAAAAGAGAAAAAGAGAGAAGGGACAATGCTACTATCTTTTTCCACACTTGTGCTTCATAATAGCACCTTGCTCTTCATGATTGAGAGCTTCTTGCTTTGTCACCACCATATTCTAGTGGGAATATTTATCATATAACTTGGCTTGTATATTGCAATGATAGGCTTCCTCAAATTGCCCTAGGTCTTCGTGAGCAAGCAAGTTGGATGCACACCCACTAGTTTTCCTTTTGAGCTTTCACATACTTATAGCTCTAGTGCATCCCTTGTATAGCAATCCCTACTCATTCAGATTGATATGTATTAATGGACATCTCCATAGCCCTTTGATACGCCGAGTCAATGTGACCATCTCCTCCTTTTTGTCTCGCAACCACCACCACACTCTATTCCACCTATAGTGCTATATCCATGGCTAACGCTCATGTATTGCGTGATAGTTATAAAAAGTTTGAGAAAGTAAGAGTGTGAAAACAATTACTTGGCCAATACCGCGGTTGTGCATGATTTACATTAGTTGTGTGAGGATGATGGAGCATAGCCAGACTATAGGATTTTGTAGGCATAACTTTCCTCGGTCTTGTTATTTTGAAAGTTCATGATTACCTTGCTAGTTTGCTTGAAGTACTATTGTTTTCATTACAATACCAAACTATTGTTTCGAATCTTAAGGATCTGAACATTCATGTCGCGTGAAAGAAGTTGCAAAGGACACCTATGCTAGGTAGCATTCCACATCAAAAATTCAGTATTTATCACTTCCCTACTCGAGGACGAGCATGAGTTAAGCTTGGGGATGCTTGATACCTCTCCAACGTATCTATAAGTTTTGATGGTTTCATGCTATTATCTTGTCAAACTTTGGATGTTTTGCATGTATTTTATATATTTTTTGGGACTAACTTATTAACTCAGTGCCAAGTGCCATTTCCTGTTTTTTCCACGTTTTTGACCCCGTTCAGAGGACAATTTGAAACGGAGTCCAAACGGAATAAAATCCCCGAAAAGATTTTTTCCGTAACAGAAGAAGATCGGGACACTTGAGAGCCAAGGCAGGGGGTCCCGAGGGGCCCCACAAGCCCCCTAGCCACGGCCAGGGGGGAGGTCGCGCCTCCCTGGCTTGTGGGCCCCCTGGACCTCCTGTGCCCTAGGTTTTGGGCCTATAGATTCCCTAAAATCCTATAAAAAATCAAGAGATCATCGAAAATACTTTTCTGCCGCCGCAAGCTTCTGTCTCCGCAAGATCCCATCTGGGGCACGTTCTGGTTCCCTGCCAGAGGGGGGATTCGGATACGGAGGGCTTCTTCATCAACACCATGACCTCTCCGATGTTGCGTGATTAGTTCACTATAGACCTATGGGTCCATAGGTAGTAGCTGGATGGCTTCTTCTCTCTCTTGGATTTTCAATACAAAGTTCTCCATGATCTTCACGGAGATCTATCCGATGTAATCTTCTTTTGCGGTGTGTTTGTTGAGATCCGATGAATTGTGGATTTATGATCAAATTATCTATGAATCTTATTTGAGTTTCTTCTGATCTCTCTTATGCATGATTTCATATCCTTGTAATTCTCTTCGAGTTGTGGGTTTTGTTTGGCCATCTAGATCTATGATTCTTGCAATGGGAGAAGTGCTCAGTTTTGGGTTCATACCGTGCGGTGACCTCACCCAGTGACAGAAGGGGTTGCGAGGCACGCATCGTGTTGTTGCCATCAAGGTTAAAAAGATGGGGTTTTCATCATTGGTTTGAGATTATCCCTCTACATCATGTCATCTTGGTTAAGGCGTTACTCTGTTCGTCATGAACTCAATGCACTAGATGCATGCTGGATAGCGGTCGATGTGTGGAGTAATAGTAGTAGATGCAGGAAGTATCGGTCTACTTGTCTCGGACGTGATGCCTATATGTATGATCACCGCCTTAGATATCTTCATGACTTTGCGCGGTTCTATCAATTTCTCGACAGTAATTTGTTCACCCACCGTAATATTTGCTATTTTGAGAGAAGCCTCTAGTGAATACTATGGCCCCCGGGTCTACTCCACACCATATTTTCAGCCTTACACTTTTACTTCGTTGCATTTTCTGCCTTCAGATCTCACTTTGCAATCAATCTTGAAGGGATTGACAACCCCTTTATAGCGTTGGGTGCAAGCTCTTTGTGTTTGTGCAGGTACTCTGGACTTGATGAGATTCTCCTACTGGATTGATACCTTGGTTCTCAAACTGAGGTAAATACTTACTGCTCGTGTGCGGCATCGCCCTTTCCTCTTTAAGTTAAAAACCAACGCAAGCTCAAGAGACAATAGAAGGATTTCTGGCACCATTGCCGGGGAAGCACTTTTGTTGTCGTAGCAATGTTCTAGTAAAAAGGGGGTCTGGTGCTGTGCGAGTGTGAAATTTTTAAGCCAAGGTTTTTTTTGGAAAAGCTAATGCATTAGATTGAAACAAGTGATGTAGTCGCTCACAAGCTGCCTAAGGCAGAATGCAACTTGCATCCAAACATGCTTACACAACACTCATTGTTCGCATAAACCGATACATGAACTCCTACGCTTGGGGAGGAAACTCCTAATTCCGTACGTTGTAATCCTAAGCAGCGGACTGGTTGGTCTCATAGGCGGGTTCTGCAGGATCTTCGTCTTCATCTTCATCTTCATCGGTACTTCCCTCCTTCAGAGGGCTGGGAGAAGGAAGCGGTCTGTCACGACGTCTCTTGGTTCCTGAGGCAGCGAAGAGTTCAGTGTACTCTTCCGCGGTCAGGCGGCGACTCTGGATAGGAGTGGCTTGAAGCGGTGGTACTCCTCCTCGGAAAGTAACGCCTGATCGTCCTTTGGGTGCTCCTTCCTTCTTCACCTTGTGGTTCTTCATCTTTTCCATACGGAGTAGATCCTTGACTTGATGCAGTTCTTGGCGAATCTTTGTTGACTCCTTGATCAAAAGGTGCGTCAAAGTGTCAGAGGAGAGGCTGAAGTAGGTCTGAAACCTTAGTGGCGTCCCGTCCTCTGAAGATGAGTTAAGTGTCCAACTCCCATCTATCCCATCCTTAACAAAAGGTAGGTGATGAGTCGCTGGCTCGTTAGCCATTTCGGGAAGGATATCGCGGAGACGCACGAGCGCCTCTCGTGCGACTATCTCCACTGCCAGCATCAGATCCTCCATCTGTTGTCCTTCAAAGAACCAGCTAGTCAAGGAGTCGTTAGCCTTCACTGTCACATCCACGTGATACTCCTTGGTGTCGGCGTTGACCTAGTGCTCGTGGTAGAGGAAGATGAGCATGCGGCATACTTGGCACTTCTTGAGGCTATCACCCAAAAGTAGGGGAAAGCCCATCTCCAGAAGCATCTCACGTACGTCGGCCATCTACAAGATGTAGGGGAGAAGGTTAGAAAGTTTTTAGTGGGTGCAGAATCTCAGGTTAAGGTCTAAGTGCACTAGTCGTCTTGGCTATCGTCCATGCTACCTAAGGCTTCCTATAGTCAGGATGGCTCTAATACCAGCTCTGTGGGGACCCCGACTTATGAGTCGAGATCGTCAAATGAACGTGCTCAGTGATCCCAGAGATCAATGCTCACCGAACACACAAATACTGAATATTAAGAGTCTTACATCCAAGTACCGAATTATTACATCACGTGACCGAATGGTCAAGTTCACAAGGTAGGGCCTATAAGGCCAAATCACACTGATACAACTAGTAGCGGAAATCTCAGGGCTAAGCGGGTGCCCATGCCATCAGCCTACGCCAATAGGCATTCTGACCGGGAGGCGTCCTAGATCGCAGGGGCGTCTCCGAACACGTACTCATCTCCAAACTCCGGTCCTTCCATGTCTGGTCAATAATATAACTAGTGGCAAGCCAATGAGTACTTTTGAATGTACTCGCAAACATCCCATGATATGAACAATGCAAGTGAAGGATAACAATAACATGCTTCTTTGGTGGATATCTTCTTGGTGATAAATAAACATGATCATAGGTATGCATCATAAGTAAAACTACTTTTGAAGAATAGGTTGCACATATCAATATATCTGTCACGGGCTGAACCATCTGGGTTCACCCTATATGCCAAGTCACCAAACTTCGTCATATGAATCTTTCATATTAACACCATTTAACACATAAGCACACACACTTGGTTTATGCGGAAACGACTCAGTGTAGTTTAAGCAGGATTACCGAACTGTCCTTGACCGTGGACACAGCTATTCGAATAGTTTTACACTCTGCACAAGAAACTTCCGTGTCATCCATGACTCGCGGTATATAACATACCCGAGGTAAGTACCCGATCGATGCCTTTCCCCTGACGATACTAGACAAAGAGGTCCACTCGATTGGTACCCAACCCACATGTTGTACGTCTTACGAGAACCAACTCTAAATAGTATCAACCATGCGGGGACCAACGGTGTTCCGGGAACACGTAAAAACGGCATGGTCGCCCTACCTGGCACGACCCCATCACGCGAGTGACCACACATCACTCCCGCCACTAGTAATGTGGCTCTTTGCTAGCACCGACCAGAGTAATCAACACAGCCCCGTCCCATATGGGGTAATGTGGTCGTACATGTAAGCTTGGGACGATTGACACATCATAAATCTATTCCCATTTTCAAAACCATACTCACACAAATACCCTATGCACCACTTCACCAAAAGTGGCCACCTAACTCTTCATCACCCTCGGGCATTAGTGGCACCTGATGGGTTTTCATAAACCTTTGATTTATGTCATCAACATGCTCATGCTAATACTACTTCTAACTTTACTTGTCAACATGATATTAGCATGACCCTCATAGGTGGTAGGATCAAGCTCAATGCATGTGCTCCGGAGGAGCCATCGGTAACATCACTTCAATGATTTATCGACACTTATGATCATATGCAACGTAAATATTTGCTACACTAGTATGCAATATAGCATATGCTCAGTCATGGTCAAAGGGCTGCTTGCCGTAGTCAGCTAGGTATCCGTGGTCTTCGAGGTCTTCCGCTCCGAGTCCTTCATCACACGGGATTCCTATTGTTGTATGAAGATAATATAATAAGTAGCTCACTCTCAAACAGATCACAAAGTTATTTTAAAAATGTTGATTGTTTCTGATAAATCTAGGTTGCTATTTTAAAAATATTTGCTTCTGTTTCTAATGAAGGAAATTTTTTAAAATCAACTGAACAGAAGCAAAACTATTCCAAATTAATCCTTTTTATTATTATAAACAGAATAGTTGCTGCAAAAATTCATATAATGGTTCTATTAAATACTACATATTTTTAGAAGAATAACAGTCCAAAAAACATATTTTTACACTCGTTCAATCTTTCTATAAAAATCATTGAAAATAAAGTTTTAAAATAAAAGAAAAAGGGCTACAGCCCCTGGCCTAGCTTGGCCTATGACTGGGCCGGCCCAAAGGCCAGCCAGCTAGCCTGCCCAGGCGCGCGCGCCGTCAGGTCTGAACCTAACGCGCGGGCCCCTGCGGTCAGCGACTACGGGCAGCGAGGGAGAAAGATGGGCCACCGACAAGTGGGGCACACGTGTCGGGGTCGTCTCCTACCTCTGGCCAGAGAGGAGGAGGAGCACGCCGGCATGGCTACCGACGTCCTCGGGCCCCAACGAAGACGGAAATGGGTCCGGCTCGTCATCGCCTACCTAATGGTGGTCGATTCAACGATGGAGAGGCTCAGGTTCACCGGCGACGAGGAAGCCGCGGCGGAGGAGTTTCGGGCGAAGGTGGAGGTGGTAGCTAGGGGCACGGATTAGCTTGGGAAAGTTTGGGGAAAGATCCCTGGTGTCATGGGGAGTGGTTTGGTGGGCAGAGGGAGGCAGGAGCCAGCGTGTAGCTGGAGATCGACCGGAGCTTCGAGGCGGAGGGGCCTCGGTCGATCTCGAGCACCGGGGCTCTGTTGGTTTGCTGGGTTGGCTAGGGAGGTGCTAGAGGTGGTTGTGGTGAGGTTTGTGGGGTGCTGGAGCGAGGGGAAGGGCTATATATAGGCCCACGACGGTGAGCCAATTCGTGAGCGCCGGTGACTCACCGTGGCGTGTATGGGGGTGCAGAGAGGAGCTGGGGTCAAAACCACGGTCTTAGGACGTGGTTTTGGACTGCCTGAACCTACTATGGGGAAGGGAGAGAGAGGGGAGACGAGCATTAGTGTCCGCGCATCTCTGGCCGGTACTGGTGCGCGCGGGCACGCGTCGCACTTGCTATAGCGTGGGAGAGGAGGGGCCCTGATGGTCGCGTGATGCAGAGGGGCTGTCGGGGAAGAGGTTAGACACCTCGGGGGAGGCTGGAACTGGCCGAGGGCGTCGCCCTCACCTTGGTGTTCTCTGTAGCGCGCCAAGAGCGCAGTTTTGGCATGCCATGGCATGCTGGCGCGCTATGGGGCGTTTTGGACGTGTCTAGGATGTCCTAGGCACTGGCTGGGATGAGGCTAGCCGTTGAAGACCCGTGGGAGCTTCGGCTGGTCAAGGGAGACAAGAGAAACAGGTGTTGTCAGCCTTGAGCTGAAGCTTAAAATGGGGATTTTTTTTCATTTCTACTTTGAACGATAGAGGGGCGAGTTGACTGGGGCTGGGCATTGATACTGGCCATCTAATCTGAGAATTTGGGGAAAGGGTTAGGGTTTAGCTAAGGTTAGAGGGGCTTTTACCCATCTGTCTAAAGGTGCTCGACAGTGGTTTGAGGTGGTTGCACCCCACCACTGGTTCTGCAACTTAAAAGGATTGGGTTTAGTGCTAAAACATGGGGTTTCACCAAGTTTGAGCTCCATTGGACAAGTTTAGCTTGGCAAACTTGAAAACTTCACCAAATGACCAGATATGTTCCTTCCAAAGAGAGTGTGGGCAAATTAAGTCCCAAAAATCCAATTTTTGGTGTGGAACCCTCATTTGAGGTATTAGGCACTCCTACAAAGTTTCAGCTCCATTGGACAAACTTTGTAATGTAGAGTTGCTCTATCATCAATCTAGACAGAAGGTGTTTTGCAGTTATTTGGTGTCCTTAATCACCTTGGATAAAGGTGAAACTTTATGTGGACACCAAATATGTCTTAGGGATACCACTGGAATTTTCTAGGATTTTATTGAGAATATTTCCTCTGGAAATATTTCAAAAGGTCAAAACAGATAGAAATGGTATTCAAGGTTTTACTCAAATAATAATAATATAAATAGGGGTTAAAAATCATATGTATGGAAAATATATGTCCTTGTGATCTTCTCCTAATTTAATCAGATTTTTCTAAGGCAGAAAAGTATTTTTCCATATAGGAATACCATTTCTGGCCCGAGAAATGGACATGCAAATAAATTAGAAAACTAATTCATAAAATAATTACTTTGTGGTTTTGGTGCACTAAAATGGTGCTAGAGTGAGATCACCCACTTTGGGTGAGAACACTCCTTGCCATCAAGGGCATGTAGTGCAACTCAAAGCAGGGTTTTTTACTTTAACCAGAAATAAGAAAAGGGTTTTGAAAATAATTTGATCTTGAGAGATATGGTTTTTATCATCACATGATCAAGCATACAAGCATACAATGACAATCATGACACTCACAACATTAGTTTTAAAAAGTTTTAATAAACTCAGATTTTTGAATTACAGAAAAAATGGTAGTGAAAACAGGGTGTGACAGCTCTCTACTAGCACCAACCATAGTAATCATCAAAGCCCCGTCCCATAAGGGGTACCATGGTGGGACATGTATGGTTGGAGTAACTGTCACAACCTAAACCAATCCGACTTCGAAAACCACACACTCACTAGCCTTAGTACACCACTTCTTTGTCAAGTAGCTACCTAGCTCACACCATCTCCCTCATCCATTAGTGGCACTCAACGGGGTTTTCGTAAAACCTTTGAAATCACTTTCCTTTTTCGTCCTATGCATGTGTCCCATCCCATGCATATCAACTACTAGCAACCTAACTACACCCCACCCACACAACCCTCATAGGTAGGTAGGGTTATGCTTAAGTACAAGTTTCCACGAAGAGTTATCGGAAACATCCCACTGAGATAGTCACCGCTTCAACATGATCTTATGCCTTGGAACGAAGTGCTAAATATGACATGCATGAAAAATTGCTTCTTAGACATGGTCAAAGGGCTTCTTGCCTTGCTCAACAAAGTCTTCTAGTCCAAGTCCCTCGTTGACAACGCAACCTATCGTCGCAATAACAACGGAGAAAAATAAGAACTCAACTAAAAACAGAGAAAATAATCTACTTAGAACAATTTCAAACCATTTTGTAAAATACTAGGGTGAGCCTAGGTACTGTCAAAATTGTTGGGATTTATTCTTGAAGTGTACAAAGTTGTAAAAATCATTTTAGCGGAGTGTTAAAATGCCCTAAGCAAGGTTTTAAAATAAAATAGTGCATGCAACCTTCTCTAAAAATTACACAAGTGGCATCATAAAATACTACAAAATATTACAAGATTTTAGATGGAGGAATATTTGGATTTGGATATATATTTATCTCTGTGAGATTTTTGCAAAACAGAATAAGAAGAAAAAGGAAAAAAAGGGCCAAAACACCTCGGCTAGAGTTGGCCCATAGCTGGGCTGGCCCAGAGGCCAACCAGCCCACTCGAGCCAGGCAGACGCGTCGCGCCAGATTCAAACCTCACGGGTGGGGCCCGAGGGCCAGCGAGAGAGATATAGATGAGGGAGAGGCATGAGAGGTTGGCGGTTGTCCTGCACCAGTCTTGTTACTTGCCAACCCCTCGCCAGAGGGCAGCGAGGCTCACCAGCGGCTAGAGGGACCACGACGAGACAAGCTGATGATGGGAATGGACTCAGGGACGAGTCGCCAATCTGGTGGAGGTGGAAAGGCCCCTCGGAGCACTGGGGGTCATCGGCGAAGAGATCCCACGACAGAGGGGCTTCGGGACGTGGTTGCCAGGGTCGTTTCCTGTAGCAAAAAGGTCGGGGGAGAGGGGGAAATGCATCAAATGTGTAGGGGAGAGCCAAAGGATGAAGAAGGCGGGCCATAGCGGCTTCCTATCGCGAGATCAATGGTAGGACGAGGAAGCGGAGCTTCGGCTCGAGCTCGAGCTCAGGGAGCTTTGGGGGCGAACTGGGGGTACTAGAGAATGATTAGGAGGAGGGGCGAGGGACGAGAGGGGAGAGGGGATCTCGGAGGAGCCTCAAATAGGCAGGGCACAAGACCACCGTGGACAAGTGCACCAGACCTAGATCCAACGACAACTGGGGCACGAGAGGAGAGATGATGGCTCGGGGGCCTTCCTGGGGGTCGTGGACGACCGCGGGGAAAGAGAGACGAGAGAGGGCAGCGCGCGTGAGCGAGCGCATGCATTAGCTGGCTTGGGCGGCATCGGGTGCTGGCTGGGAGAGCCGTTGCAGGGGGATAGAGTAGAGGACCTATAGTATGGCTTGTCGCGGATGCCAAGGCGCCTCGATTGCCGTGAGGGGGGAGGCTCGAGGCGGCCTCGGGACGGGCACGTCGCTGACTTGTGGTTGGCCGTCACTATAGCGCGCGACTTTGGCCGGCATAATGGCACTTTTGTCGTGCTCTCGCGTGTCCTGCAGTGTCCACCGGCTGCGGAGAGAATAAACAAAGGGGGGAGAGGCATGGGATGCTCTAGAAAAGCCAGGGGTGGAGGAGAGCAGAGAGAGGGGAAATAAGTGCCTGTCCAGGGGCTTGCAGGTGGGGTTGCACCCCTGCATTCATGAAGCTGGGCGCGAGGAAACTTATTAGGGAAGCTTGGGATCCTTATGGAGGTGTGGTAAAAATTTGGGGTAAAGGGGAAAAGTGTTGGATGCTCTAGGGGCAGATTTGATAATCTATTAGAAGGTGTTTGATGGGGTTTTGGGAAAGATTACTTTGCCCAAATGCTATGAAACCTAACACGATACTATTGGGGGTAAAAAATCAATAGGAATCACGAAGTTTGAGCTCATTTGAGTAAGGTTGGCAATGCAAACATGAAAATCCTTCGAAATGGACAAAAAAAGATTCCTATGAACCAAAGTTATCAAATCAACTTCCACAAATGCACAACCTCGTGTAACATATCCTTATTTGGGGGCTAGATCACTCCTGCAAAGCTTGAGACCAATTTGATAAACTTTGCAATGTAAAGTTGCTCAAATTTAGTTGTGGGCAAAGACGGTTTTGGGGTACTTTGGTGAATCAAATCAACTTGGATTGAGAGGAAACTTTGCAGGATCACCAAATTTATCATGTGTGACTTTCTAGAAATTTCCTGGAATTTATTGAGAATATTTCTTATGGAAACATTTCAAAAGCTCGAAATAGGAAGAAAGGGTTTTGAGGGGTTTTGTTCAATATTTTGAACATGACCATATGTTGAAACTCTTATGTATGGAAAATAAATGTCCACTCAGTTTCTCTAAAAAAATTCAAATATTTTTGATGTGAAAAAATTATTTTTTCCCTATGAAATACCATTTCTGTCTCTAGAAAGATGTGTTTAAATAAAATAGGAAAATAACTGTTAAAATAATTATTTTATGGTTTTGGCAAACCTTTTTGATAATAGGTTCCAAATAAAAACTTTGGGGTAAGGCATCTCTCCTAAATTGGGGACTTGTAGTGCAAATCTCAAATGAGGGGTTTTAGAAAGCTTAAAATAAATAAATGCCTTTTGTTGAAATAATAATTTATCAAAATAGTTTTCTTGGTCCTCTTCACATGGCATGATCATTGGGCAAATGTTTCGGGTCAAGGAGATGGGTTATTTAGAGGAGAATACCTCTAGTGATTCGAAAACTCAATTAGACATACAAGCAAATAGCAACCAAATCAACCATCACAAACATGCAATAAGTTTTAATTGGGTTCAATTTTTATAAAAACGTCATGTGGCAAAAGTGGTACAAACATAGGGTGTATAAAGTACTGTAATCTCTTTAAAGACTTATATTTAGGAACGAAGGGAGTAGGTCCTATAACCACCTAAAGAGAATATGTTCATTATTGGGGATGAGGATTTGGGACAACAAGCTGTGGCGCCCCCTAAGGTACCACAACAAGCTTGTAGCAGAAGCGGAAGTAGCAACGGCCAACGATGCCCTCCCTACTCGACGGGCGGAGGATAAAGTAGTGGTGGAAGAGCACCCGAGAGCATTATACTCCCGAACGTCTCGCACACGTGGGTGAAAGCGGCCAGGATAATGATTGAGTTTGGCCAGAGGTGGAGGAAGTGGACGCTGTAACACTCTAGGATAGAAAGAGCTACCGTGATGTGCCCCGTCAAAGTCATGTTCTCATTGGACACCGGGTGCAGGAGTGGAGTCTCCAGGCACACACCCCTCGTCCTTGGTTGTCCATTTGGACAATTATCAGTTCTACCTTGTCGAGTGCATCATGGTTCCAAATGCAAGATTAGGGGAGGATGCTCCTCCCTCCCAAGTGCAAAGGAGGTGGCGACAGTAGGGCAGCAAGACAAGCGGTCGGCGACGAAGCATCAGTGACCCTATTCTTCGCGGCCTTGGAGGCAGGATCCGTGGACGCCATCGTGATGGCACGAGGGTGTCGAGAGGAAGCAAGCATGATTGGACGATTTATGGAGATGGATTGGAGTGGACCATTGATAACCCACAAGTACAGGGGATCACAACAGTTTTCGAGGGTAGAGTATTCAACCCGAATTTATTGATTCGACTCAAGGGGAAGCCAAAGAAAATTCTCAAGTATTATCTGTTGAGTTGTAGATTCAACCACACCTGAAAGATTTAGTATCTGCAGCAAAGTATCAGTAGCAAGGTAGTATGATAGCAGCAGTAGCAACAGTAACCAGTAGCAGCAAAGTGATAGTAGTGGCAACAGAGTAACAGTAGCAGCAGTGACAGCAGTAGCGGCAAAGTAACGTAGCAAGGACCAGTAGGAAAAGACTCGTAGGCATTGGATCGGTGATGGATGATTATGCCGGATACTTTTCATCATGCAACAATTATAACACGGAGAGATATGTAACTAGCTCCAGTTCGTCAATCTAATGTAGGCATGTATTTCGTATGTAGTCATACGTGCTTAGGGAAAATAACTTGCATGACATCTATTGTCCATCCCTCTCGTGGCTGCGGGGTCCTAATGGAAACTACGGGATATTAAGGTTCTCCTTTTAATAAAGAATCGGACCAACATATTAACACATGGTGAATCCGTGAACTCCTCATACTATGGTCATCTCCGGGAGTGGTTCCGGCTATTTTCACCCCGGGGTCGCCGGGTCATAGCACATAGTAGGTGACTACAACTTGCAAGATAGGATCAAGAACACACATATATTGGCGACAACATAATAGGTTCAGATCTGAAATCATGGCACTCGGGCCCTAGTGACAACCATTAAGCATGGCAATGTAGTAACAACACCAATCCCAGAACATAGTGGATACTAGGGATCAATCCCTGTCAAAACTAACTCGATTACATGATAGATCTCATCCAACCCATCACCGTCCAGCAAGCCTACGATGAGATTACTCACGAACGGTGAAGAGCATCATGGAATTGGCGATGAAGGATGGTTGGTGATGACGATGGCGTTGATTTCCCCTCCCGAAGCCCAGAACGGACTCCAGATCTGCCCTCCAGATGAAGAACAGGAAGTGACGGCGCCTCCGTATCATAAAACGCGATGAACTCTGCTCCTTGTTTTTTTCCGGACGAAACGGTCTAAATAGAGCTGGATTTGGAGATGGTGGAGCGTTGTGGGACCCACAAGCCTGCCAGGAGCAGCCAGGGGGGGCCCGCGCCTGGTGGGCTTGTGGGCTCACAGCTCCACTTCCTCCGGTGATTCTTGCGCCTGTATTTTTCATAAATTCCACAAAAATTCTCCATGAATTTTCAGGTCATTCCGAGAACTTTTATTTCTGCGCAAAAACAACACCATGGCAATTCTGTTGAAAACATCGTTAGTCAGGGTTAGTTCCATTCAAATCATGCAAATTAGAGTCCAAAACAAGGGAAAAAGAGTTCGGAAAAGTAGATTCGACGGAGACATATCAACTCCCCCAAGCTTAAAGCCTTGTTTGTCCTTGATACGTCTCCAACGTATCTATAATTTTTGATGGTTTCATGCTATTATCTTGTCAAACTTTGGATGTTTTGTATGTCTTTTACATCTTTTTTGGGACTAACTTATTAACTCAGTGCCAAGTGCCAGTTCCTGTTTTTTCCGTGTTTTTGACCCCTTTCAGAGGAGGATTTTAAACGGAGTCCAAACGGAACAAAACTGCCAAAAAGATTTTTTTCGAAACAGAAGAAGATTAGGAAGCCTGAGAATCAGGGCAGGGGCACCAGGGACCCCACAAGCCCCCTAGCCGCGGCCAGGGGGGCGCGCCTCCCAGGCTTGTGGGCTCCCTGGGCCACCTCTGCCCTAGGACTTTCTCCTATAAAATCCCTAAAATCCCAGAAAAAATCAGGAGATCATCGAAAGTACTTTTCCGCCGCCGCAAGCTTCTATCTCCACAAGATCCCATCTTGGGCACGTTTTGGTGCCCTATCGGAGGGGGGGTTCGGATACAGAGGGCTTCTTCATCAACACCATGACCTCTCCGATGATGCGTGAGTAGTTCACCATAGACCTACGGGTCCATAGCTAGTAGCTAGATGGCTTCTTCTCTCTCTTGGATCTTCAATACAAAGTTCTCCATGATCTTCATGGAGATCTATCTGATGTAATCTTCTTTTGCGGTGTGTTTGTCGAGATCCGATGAATTGTGGACTTATGATCAGATTATCTATGAATCTTATTTGAGTTTCTTCTGATCTCTCTTATGCATGATTTCATATCCTTGTAATTCTCTTCGAGTTGTGGGTTTTGTTTGGCCAACTAGATCTATGATTCTTGCAATGGGAGAAGTGCTTGGTTTTGGGTTCATACCGTGCGGTGACCTCACCGAGTGACAGAAGTGGTAGCAAGGCACGCATCGTGTTGTTTCCATCAAGGGTAAAAAGATGAGGTTTTAATCATTGGTTTGAGATTATCCCTCTACATCATGTCATCTTGCTTAAGGCGTTACTCTGCTCGTCATGAACTCAATACACTAGATGCATGCTGGATAGCAGTTGATGTGTGGGGTAATAGTAGTAGATGCAGAAAGTATCGGTCAACTTGTCTCGGACGTGAGGCCTATATGTTTGATCATTGCCTTAGATATCGTCATGACTTTGCGCGGTTCTATCAATTGCTCGACAGTAATTTGTTGGCCCACCGTAATATTTGCTATTTTCACATAAGCCTCTAGTGAAAACTATGGCCCCCGGGTCTACTCCACACCATATTTTCAGCCTTACACTTTTTCTTCATTGCACTTTCCGCCTTCACATCTCACTTTGCAATCAATCTTGAAGGGATTGACAACCCCTTTATTGCGTTGGGTGCAAGCTCGTTTGTGTTTGCGCAGGCACTCTGGACTTGACAAGACTCTCCTACTGGATTGATACCTTGGTTCTCAAACTCAGGGAAATACTTACTGCTCCTGTGCTGCATCGCCCTTTCCTCTTCAAGGGAAAAACCAACGCAAGCTCAAGAGACGACAAAAGGATTTCTGTCGCCGTAGTAGAAGAATTTCTCGCGCCGTTGCCAGGGAGGATCATGTCAAGAACTCATCTAAGTAAGTGTCGCAAACTCATCTCTTGCATTTACTTTTTTGCCTCTCGTTTTCCTCACCCCCACTTCTGAAAAACAAAAATTTACAAAAAAATATTTGCCTTTTTTTCGTTCGCCCTTTTCTCTCGCTTGCTCTTTGTTTGCTTGTGTGCTTGCTTTCTTGCTGAAGTCACCATGACTGAAAACACCAAACTTTTTGACTTCTCGAATACTAATAATGATTTTATTAGTACTCCGATTGCTCCCGCCACTAGTGCGGAGTCATACGAAATCAATGGCGCTTTGCTGAATCTTGTTTTGAAAGAGCAATTCTCCGGCCTTCCTAGTGAAGATGCCACATCCCATCTTAACACCTTCATTGAGCTTTGAGATATGCAAAAGAAGAAATATGTGGATAATGATGTGATTAAATTGAAGCTTTTTCCTTTCTCGTTGCGAGATCGAGCAAAAACTTGATTTTCGTCTTTGCCCAAAAATAGTATCTATTCTTGGGATAAGTGCAAAGATGCTTATATATCCAACTATTTTCCGTCGGCTAAGATTATCTCTCTCCTTAATGATATCATGAATTTTAAGCAAATTGATCATGAACATGTTGCACAATCTTGGGAGAGAATGAAATTGATGATTAGAAATTGTCCCGCTCATGGCTTGTGTCTTTGGATGGTTATACAAATCTTTTACGCTGGCTTGAATTTCGCTTCTAGAAATATCTTGGACTCCGCCTCAGGTGGAACGTTCATGGAAATCACGTTTGGAGAAGCCACAAAACTCCTAGACAATATCATGACGAACTACTCTCAGTGGCACACTGAAAGGTCACCTACTAGTAAGAAGGTACACGCTATAGAAGAAATTAACTTGTTGAGTGCTAAGATGGATGAGTTAATGAATTTGGTTGCTAGTAGAAGTGCTCCTTTAGATCCTAATAATATGCCTTTGTCTTCCTTTACTGAGAGTAGCAACGCTAGTTTGGATGTTAATTTTGTTGGTAGGAATAATTTTGCCAACAACAATGCTTTTAGAGGAAACTATGTTCCTAGGCCTTTTCCTAGTAACTCCTCTAATAACTTTGGCAACTCCTACAACAATACTCATGGAAATTACAATAGATTACCCTCTGATCTAGAGCGTAATATCAAAGAGTTTATCAACTTGCAAAAGATTTTCAATGCGTCCATAGAGGAAAAACCACTCAAAATTAACGATTTGGCTAAGAGCATTGATAGAATGTCTAGTGATATTGATGCTTTGAAAGTTATATGTGCTCCTCCCAAGATCAATATAGATGAAACTTTGAAAGCTATGCGTGTTTCCATGATTGAGAGCAAAGAAAGAACCGCCCAAATTCGTGCTAGACATGAATGGCTTAAAAAGTCGTGTTCTCGTGATAAGAATCACGAAGATCTTAAAGTGCTTGGTGTGACTCCCGTTGAATCTTTGTTTTCTTGTGTCAAACCCAATGATGATGGGGCTTGATATGAATCCACTTTGGTTGAAAAGCGCCCCAATGATTCGGAGGCCATCTATCTTGATGCTAAAAGCATTGAAAGTGGAGTAGAAGATAGTAAAACTTTCAGTAGTAATGAAATTACTACTTTGGATTTCAAGGAATTCAATTATGATAGTTTCTCCTTGATTGAATGCATTTCCTTGATGCAATCCATGCTAAACTCTCCACACGCTTATAGAAAAAACAAAACCTTTACCGATCATATCGTCGAAGCTATGATAAAATCTCTTGAAGGGAAACTTGAATTGGAAGTCTCTATCCCTAGAAAGCTTCATGATGAGTGGGAACCTACTATCAAAATCAAAATCAAAAACTATGAATGCAATGCTTTGTGTGATTTGGGTACTAGTGTTTCCGCTATTGCATAGTCTTTATGTGATGTTTTGGGTTTTAATGAGATTGAAGAGTGTTCTCTTAATTTGCATCTTGCGGATTCTACTTTCAAGAAACCCATGGGAAGGATCAATGATGTTCTTATTATTGCAAATAGTAACTATGTACCCGTGGATTTCATTGTGCTTGACATTGATTGCAATCCTACATGCCCTATTATTCTTGGTAGACCTTTACTAAGGACTATTGGTGCTATCATCGATATGAAGGAAGGGAATATTAGATTTCAATTTCCTTTAAATAAGGGCATGGAGCACTTTCCTAGAAAGAAAATAAGATTGCCTTATGAATCCATGATGAGGGCCACTTATGGTTTGAGCATCAAAGACTACGATACGTGATTCTATCGCTTTTATGCCTAGCTAACGGCGTTAAACAATAGCGCTTGTTGGGAGGCATCCCAATGAATTTATCTTTTTCTTTTTGTTTGGTTGCATCCACACCATCATAATTCTGTTGTGATTGTGTTTTTTTGTTACTTTTTGTGTTTGAGCCAAGCAAAACCTTTTTTACTAGTCTTGGTGATGGTTGTTTGATCCTGCTCGAAAAAGACAGAAACTTTTCGCTCACGAGATGATTTTTCATTTTTATTCAGGAAGATATTTTGAGTTGATTATTTTTGCTTCTGGTTAATATGTCTTTGTCCCAGGCTGTTGTAATTTTTCAGAATTTGTGAGGTACCATAAGTATACGAAGTATACAGATTTCTACAGACTGGTCTGTTTTTGACATATTCTGTTTTTGTTGAGTTGGTTGCTTGTTTTGATGAAACTATGGATAGTATCGGGGGGTACTAGCCATGGAAAAGTGAGAATACAGTATCCTAACACCAATATAAATATAAATCAAGATTGCTACAGTACCAAAAGAGGTGGTAGTTTGTTTTCTTGTGCTAATGATATCACGAGTTTCTATTTAAGTTTTGTGTTGTGAAGTTTTCAAGTTTTGGGTGATGTTCTCATGGACAAAGAGATAAGGACTGGAAAGAGCTCAAGCTTGGGGATGCCCAAGGCATCCCAAGCCAAATTCAAGGAAACCAAAAATCCTAAGCTTGGGGGTGCCCCGGGAAGGCATCCCCTCTTTCGTCTTCAATCCATCGGTAACATTACTTCGAGCTATATTTTTATTCACCACGTGATATGTGTTTTGCTTGGAGCGTCTTGTATCGTAGGAGTCTTTTCTTTTTGTTGTGTCACAATCATCATTGTTGCACACCTTTAGAGAGAGACATGCACTCATCGTGATTTTGCTAGAATGCTCATGGTGCTTCACTTATATCTTTTGAGCTAGATAATTTTGCTATATGTGCTTCACTTAGATCTTTTAGAGCACGGCGGTGCGTGACTTGGTAGTTGGCTTATGCTATGAAAGTAGTTCCAAAGGTGATAGGTACCCAAAGAGGACACATAAACCTCCATCTTCATGTGCATTGAGTAGAAAGAGAAGTTTTGATTCCTCTCAATTAGTTTTTAGACGTGGATTTGGTAATATTAAGAGTTATGTTAGTAGGGTGTTGTGAATCTAGAAATACTTGTGTTGAAGTTAGTGATTCCCGTAGCATGCACGTATGGTGAACCGCTGTGTTAGGAAGTCGGAGCATAATTGATCTATTGATTGTTATCCTTTGTGTTCAGGTCGGGATCGCGCGATGGTTAATACCTACCAACCATTCCCCTAGGAGTATGCGTTTAGCACTTTGCTTCGATTACTAATAAAAACTTTCGCAACAAGTACGTGAGTTCTTCATGACTAATGTGAGTCCAGGGTATAGAGGCACTTTCACCTTCCACCATTGCTAGCCTCTCTAGTACCGCGCAATTCTCGCCGGTACACAAACCCACCATATGCCTTCCTCAAAACAGCCACCATAACTACCTACTATGGCATTTTCATAGCCTTTCCGAGATATATTGCCATGCAACTCCTACCGTTCCGTCTCATGACTTGTGACGTCACTCTCATATTTCCATTGCATGAACGTAAGATAGCTAGCGAGATGTTTCAACGTCATACGCCAAGCTAGATCGTTGCACATCCCGGTACACTGTCGGAGGCATTGCCTTTAGAGTCATCATCGTTCTAAGCTTTGAGATGTGAGTAAATAAAAGTGTGATGATCATCATTATTAGCGCATTGTCCCGTGTGAGGAAATAAAATAAAAAGAGGCCAAAGAGCCCAAACTAAAAAAGAGATATGGAAAGAGGCCAAAGAGCCCAAACAAAAGAATAAAAAAATAAAGAGAGAAAAAGAGAGAAGGGCAATGCTACTATATTTTTCCACACTTATGCTTCGTAATAGAACCATGTTCTTCATGATTGAGATCTTCTTGCTTTGTCACTACCATATGCTAGTGGGAATCTTCATTATATAACTTGGCTTGTATATTCCAATGATGCGCATCCTCAAAATTGCCCTAGGTCTTCGTGAGCAAGCAAGTTGGATGCACACCCACTAGTTCTCCTTTTGAGCTTTCACATACTTATTGCTCTAGTGCATTCCTTGTATGGCAATCCCTACTCATTCACATTGATATCTATTAATGTGCATCTCCATAGCCCTTTGATATGCAGAGTCAATGTGACCATCTCCTCCTTTTTGTCTCACAACCACCACCACACTCTATTCCACCAATAGTGCTATATCCATGGCTCACGCTCATGTATTGCGTGATAGTTATAAAAAGTTCGAGAAAGTAAGAGTGCGAAAACAATTACTTGGCCAATACCGGGGTTGTGCATGATTTACATTAGTTGTGTGAGGATGATGGAGCATAGCCAGACTATATGTTTTGGTAGGCATAACTTTCCTTGGCCTTGTTATTTTGAAAGTTCATGATTACCTTGCTAGTTTGCTTGAAGTATTATTGTTTTCATGTCAATAGAAAACTATTGTTTCGAATCTTACGGATCTGAACATTCATGTCGCGTGAACGAAGTTGCAAAGGACACCTATGCTAGGTAGCATTCCACATAAAAAATTCAGTCTTTATCACTTCCCTACTCGAGGACGAGCAGGAGTTAAGCTTGGGGATGCTTGATACGTCTCCAACGTATCTATAATTTTTTATGGTTTCATACTATTATCTTGTCAATCTTTGGATGTTTTGTATGCCTTTTATATATTTTTGGGACTAACTTATTAACTCAGTGCCAAGTGCCAGCTCCTGTTTTTTCCGTGTTTTGACCCCTTTCTGAGGAGGATTTTAAACGGAGTCCAAACGAAACAAAACTGCCAAAAAGATTTTTTTCGAAACAGAAGAAGATCGGGAAGCCTGAGAATCAGGGCAGGGGGCCACCAGGGACCCCGCAAGCCCCCTAGCCGCGGCCAGGGGGGCCAGCGCCTCCGAGGCTTGTGGGCTCCCTGGGCCACCTCTGCCCTAGGACTTTCGCCTATAAATTCCCTAAAATCGTAGAAAAAATCAGGAGATCATCGAAAGTACTTTTCCGCCGCCGCAAGCTTCTCTCTCCGCAAGATCCCATCTGGGGCACGTTCTGGTGCCCTGCCGGAGGGGGGATTCAGATACGGAGGGCTTCTTCATCAACACCATGACCTCTCCGATGATGCGTGAGTAGTTCACCATAGACCTACGGGTCCATAGCTAGTAGCTAGATGGCTTCATCTCTCTCTTTGATCTTCAATACAAAGTTCTCCATGATCTTCATGGAGATCTATCCGATGTAATCTTCTTTTGCGATGTGTTTGTCGAGATCCGATGAATTGTGGATTTATGATCAGATTATCTATGAATCTAATTTGAGTTTCTTCTGATCTCTCTTATGCATGATTTCATATCCTTGTAATTCTCTTCGAGTTGTGGGTTTTGTTTGGCCAACTAGATCTATGATTCTTGCAATGGGAGAAGTTCTTGGTTTTGGGTTCATACCGTGCGGTGACCTCACCCAGTGATAGAAGGGGTAGCGAGGCACGCATCGTGTTGTTTCCATCAAGGGTAAAAAGATGGGGTTTTCATCATTGGTTTGAGATTATCCCTCTACATCATGTCATCTTGCTTAAGGCGTTACTCTGTTCGTCATGAACTCAATACACTAGATGCATGTTGGATAGCGGTCGATGTGTGGAGTAATAGTAGTAGATGTAGAAAGTATCGATCTACTTGTCTCGGACATCATGCCTATATGTTTGATCATTTCCTTAGATATCGTCATGACTTTGCGTGGTTCTATCAATTGCTCTACAGTAATTTGTTCACCCACCATAATATTTGCTATTTTGAGAGAAGCCTCTAGTGAACACTATGGCCCCCGGGTCTACTCCACACCATATTTTCAGCCTTACTCTTTTTCTTCGTTGCACTTTCCGCCTTCAGATCTCACTTTGCAATCAATCTTGAAGGGATTGACAACCCCTTTATAGCGTTGGGTGCAAGCTCGTTTGTGTTTGCGCAGGTACTCTCGACTTGACGAGATTCTCCTACTGGATTGATACCTTGGTTCTCAAACTGAGGAAAATACTTACTGCTCCTATGCTGGATCGCCCTTTCCTCTTCAAGGGAAAAACCAACGCAAGCTCAAGAGACGACAAAAGGATTTCTGTCGCCGTAGCAGTCCTCAAGCAATTCAGTTGACAAACTGAAAGACACAAAATAAAAACTTTTACGAACTCTGTTTGATCTTGTTGTTGTAACTATGTCTAACTCATAACCAGAATTTCAGCAAGATCACAAGCAAACAACAAAAGCAAATGACATCTAGGTCTCACGGTAAGCTCATATCAATGGCATAATCAACTAGCAAGCAAATAATAATAATACTCAAACGTCAACACTTCAATAAAAACAATCATGAAGCAGTACGAACAGATGGTATCTCGCTAGCTCTTTCTGAGACCGCAAAACATAAATGCAGAGCACCTTCAAAGACCAAGGGCTAACTAAACATTGTAATTCAAGGCAAAGAAGATCCAGTCAGAGTCATACTCAACACAGTTAAAAGCAAAGCATAAAAATGACAGAGGTGCTCTCTAATTGGTGCTTTTATAAGAGGAGGATGACTCAACAGGAACATAAATAGACAGGCCCTTCGCAGAGGGAAGCATTGATTTGCAGAGGTGCCAGAGCTCAAGCTTTGAAAACAGAGATAATAATTTTGGGTGGCATGCTTTCATTGCCAATGCAATGACTAAGAGTTCTCACCATCTTCCACGCTACACATGCTATAGGCGGTTCCCAAACAGAAAAGTAAAGTTTTGACTCCCCCACCACCAATGAATTACACTCCATGACTAGCCGAATACTCGGGTGCCGTCCATACCAACATCAATCCAGGGGGAGTTTTGTTTGCAATTATCTTTTCGATCTGAGCATGGAACTGGGCATTCCAATTACTGGCCCCTTTCTCGTGAATGATAGTGAATAAACACATATCGAGGATAACATGCCTAGCATGGAAGATACTGATAGCCCCTTGTCACCACATGATCGGTTCGGCCATGCAAAACCGATTATTTCTTGAAGGTTTAGAGAGTGGCACATGCAAAATTACTTGGAACGGCAGGTAGATACCGCATATAGGTAGGTATGGTAGACTCATATGGAACAACTTTGGGTTTATGGAAGTGGATGCACAAACAGTATTCCCGCTTAGTACAAGTGAATGCTAGCAAAAGACTGGGAAGCGACCAACTAGAGAGCGACAACAGTCATCAAAATGCATTGAGATTAACTAAAATTGAGTGCAAGCATGAGTAGGACATAAATCACCATGAACATGAATATCATAGAGGCTATGTTGATTTTGTTTCAACTACATGCGTAAACATGCGCCAAGTCAAGCCACTTGAATCATTCAAAGGAGGATACCATCCTATCATACTACATCATAGTCATCTAAACATTCATGTGGGCATCCAAGACAAACCATTATAAGCTACTAGCTAAATAAGCATGGCATCAGCAACTATGATCTCTAAGTTGTCATTGCAAACATGTTTCTCTCACAACAAAGCTGAATCAGGAACGATGAGCTAGTCATATTTACAAAAACAAAACAGATCGAGTACATACCAGCTTTTCCAGGATCAGTCACTTCATCATATATCGTCATTATTGCCTTTCACTTGCATGACCGAATGATGTGAACAATAATAAGAGTGCTCGTGCATTGGACTACGCTGGAATCTGCTGGCAAACACGAAGGAGAAGACAAAGTAATATGGCTCTTTAACACATAAACATATATGCATGCGAGAGCCACTAAACATTGTAACCATGGTCTTCTACCTTGACCAAAAAGAAAAAGAAAACTATTTACACGCGAAAGCTCCCAACAAGCAAAAGAAGAACAAGAAAATCTTGTTGGGTTTTCTCAAACTAGACAGATACACGAAAAGAAAACGAGAAAAATAAAATAAACTAGCATGGATGATACAGTGGCAAAGTGTGAGCACGACTAACAAAGTGAAAGCATAAGCAATAATGTAAAGTCGGTGAGAAACACATACTCCCCCAAGCTTAGGCTTTTGGCCTAAGTTGGTCTACTCCCATGGAGGGAAATGACCAGCTCCGGGGTACTACGGAGTGGACTAAGGAAGCCACTGTTGTGTGAGCTCCTCTTGCTCCCACTGATAAACTGGCGTCTGGTACTCGACTGGTGGCTCGAACACGGGCACCTGTGGTTGGGCTAAGACCCAATAAGCGTAGATGTACGAGGGCATAATAATGTACCTGCCTGCATGAAGATTGAACAAAGAAGGAGCAGGCAAAGTAATAGTCTCACGAGTACGCTGACTAAGTACCAGGTTATAATTCATCCTTCTATTTATATCTCTATCAAGAAAGTCATGGCAAACCATGCTTTCATAATCTAGATATCTCTCGGGAAGAAGAATCTCTTCTTCCTCGTCCAGTCTAATAGGTATCTCAAAATGTCTAGCAAGACGAGTAGCATAGATACCTTGATGTCAGTTGTGCTTCCCTTGCAACGACGCCAAAAGTACTTCTGCGACTGAAACAAAAGACCTTCCAATGGCGCTAGAAATTGTCGTGCCGACGGCACCAGGAATCCTTCAGCTGCGGCTACGCCTTAAGGGACTTCCTAGGCAAGTATGCAAAGGATTTCCCCTGTGGCCTTGGAGCCTTGCGTTGGTGTTCCCTTGAAGCGGAAAGGGTGATGTAGCACAGCGGTGGTAAGTATTTCCCTCAGTTTGAGAACCAAGGTATCAATCCAGTGGAGGAGTATCTCAAGATCCTGCACAAACACAAAAACTTGCTCCCAACGCTATGAAGGGGTTGTCAATCCCTTATAGATTGTTTGCCAAGTGAGAACTGAAAGCAACAAAGTAACAAAGCAAAGTAAAAGTGGAGATGTAAACGATGGATGTGAATAGACCCGGGGGCCGTAGTGTTTACTAGTGGCTTCTCTCATGAAAGCAAGTAGACGGTGGGTGAACAAATTACTGTCGAGCAATTGATAGAACCGCGCAAAGTCGTGACGATATCTATGCAATGATTATTCCTATAGGCATCACGTCCAAAACAAGTAGACCGATACTGTTTGCATCTACTACTATTACTCCACACGTCGACCGCTATCCATCATGCATCTAGTGTATTAAGTCCATAAGAACAGAGTAACGCCTTAAGCAAGATGACATGATTTAGAGGGATAATCTCAAACCAATGATAAAAACCCCAGCTTTTTACCCTTGATGGCAACTACTTGATGTGTGCCTTGCTGCCCCTACTGTCACTGGGAAAGTCACCACATGGCAGAACCCAAAACCAAGCATTTCTCCCATTGCAAGAATCATAGATCTAGTTCGCCAAACAAAACCCAAGACTTGGAGAGACTTACAAGGATATCAAATCATGCATATAAGAAATCAACAAAGACTCAAATATATATCATAGATAATCTGATCACAAATCCACAATTCATCGGATCTCGACAAACACACGACCAAAGAAGATTACATCGGATAAATCTCCATGAAGATCATGGAGAACTTTGTATTGAAGATCCAAGAGAGAGAAGAAGCCATCTAGCTACTAAATACGGACCCGTAGGTCTAAAGTGAACTACTCGCGAGTCATTGGAGGGGCGATGATGATGATGAAGAAGCCCTCCAACTCCAAAGTCCCCTCCGGCAGGGTGGCGGGAAGGTTCTCCAGATGAGATCTCGCGGAAACGGAAGCTTGCGGCGGCAGAAAAGTATTTTCGAGGCTCCCCTGATTTTTTGCGGAATATTTGGGAACTTATAGGCCAAAGATCTAGGTCAGGGGGCGGCCAGGGAGGCCACAAGCCTACCCACCGCCGCCTCCCCCCTAGTGGC
The DNA here is from genome assembly GCF_904849725.1 of Hordeum vulgare subsp. vulgare. NCBI lineage: Eukaryota > Viridiplantae > Streptophyta > Magnoliopsida > Poales > Poaceae > Hordeum > Hordeum vulgare. The sequence continues at coordinate 284,011,296 of NC_058524.1, read as the reverse complement.
GGAGTGGGGGCTTGTGGGCTCCCTGGAGCCCACCTGACTTGACCCAAAGGCCCCCTAATCTTCTTCCGTTTGGGAAAAATCATTTCGGGGTTTTCTTCCATTTAGACTCCGTTCCAAAATCAGGTCTGAAAAGAGTCAAAAACACGGAAAAAACAGGAACTGGCACTTGGCATTGAATTAATAAGTTAGTCCCAAAAAAGATATAAAAGGTAGATAAAACAACCAAAGAAGACAAGATAACAGCATGAAACCATCAAAAATTGTAGATACGTTTGAGACGTATCAAGCATCCCCAAGCTTAACTCTTGCTCGTCCTCGAGTAGGGAAATGATAAGAATGAATTTTTGATGCTTTCATGCTACCTAGCATAGGTGTCCTTTGTAATTCCTCTTATGTGACGTGAATGTTCAGATCCATTAGATTCAAAACAATAGTTTGCTATTGACGTGGAAACAATAATAATTCAAGCAAACTAGCAAAGTAATCATGAACTTTCAAAATAACAAGGCCAAAAGAAAGTTATCCCTACAAAAGCATATAGTCTGGCTATGCTCTATCATCATTGGACGATGAATTTAAATCATGCACAACCCCGGTATTGGCCAAGTAATTGTTTCACACCTATACTTTCTCAAACCTTTTCAACTCTCACGCAATACATGAGCGTGAGCCATGGTTATAGCACTATAGATGGTGTGGAATGTAGTGGAGGTTGCAAGACAAAAAGGAGAAGATAGTCACATTAACTAGGCATATTAATGAGCTGTGGAGATTCTCATCAATAGATATCAATGTGAATGAGTAGGGATTGCCATACAATTGATGCACTAGAGCTATGAGTATGTGAAAGCTCTTAAAAAACTAGTGGGTGTGCATCCAACTTGCTTGCTCACGAAGACCTAAGGCAATTTTGAGGAAGCCTATCATAGGAATATACAAGCCAAGTTATATAATGAAAATTTCCCACTAGCTATATGGTGGTGACAAAACGAGAGACTCTCAATCATGAAGATCATGGTGCTTAATATGCACAAGTGTGGAAAAAGTGGTAGCATTGTCCCTTCTCTCTTTTTCTGTCATTTTTTTATTTTGGTGGGCTCTTTGGCCTCTTTTTTTTGGTGGGCTTCTTTGGCATATTTTATTTCCTCACATGGGACAATGCTCCATTAATGATGATCATCACACTTTCAACTCAAAACTTAGAGTAACGATGACTCTATATGGAATGCCTTCGGTAGTGTACCGTGGCAATGATCTAGCATGGCATAGACATCAATGGAAACATCATGCTAGCTATCTTACGATCATGTAATGGAAATGTAGACATGGTGGAACATGTCATGGTCGTAGTTGCATGGCAATATATCTCGGAATAACTTTGAAAAAGCCATAGTAGGTAGGTATGGTGGCTGTTTTGTGCACCGACGGAAGTTGCACGGCACTAAGAAGATAGTGATGGTGGAAAGTGAAAGTGCATCTAAACCATGGACTCAACATTAGTCATGAAGAACTCATATACTTGTTGCAAAAGTTTTATTAGTAATCGAAACAGAGCATTCAACACATACTCCTAGGGGAAGGGTTGGTAGGTATAAACCATCGCGCGATCCCGACCGCCACGCAAAGGATGAAAATCAATAGACTAATCATGCTCAGATTTCATCACATAGCGGTTCACCATACGTGCATGCTACGGGAATCACTAACTTCAACACAAGTATTTCTAGATCTGCAACACCTTACTAGCATGACTTTAATATTACCATAACCACAACTCAAAACTAATTGAGATGAATCAAACTTCTCTAACTATTCAATGCACATGAAGGTGGAAGTTTTCGTATCCCTTTGGATAACTACCCGTTTTGAGGCTACTTTCAAAGCATAGATCAACTACCAAGCCATGCACCGCTGTGCTCTAAAAGATATAAGTGAAGCACATAGTGCCAAAGTATCTAGCTCAAAAGATATAAATGAAGCACATGTGAACTGAATTGTCTACCAAAAGATATCAGTGAAGCTCGACAAAATCACAGTGTGTGCATGTCTCTCTCTCTAGGTATGCAGCAAGGATGATTGTGACACAAAAAAAATAAAAGACTCCTACGATACAAGACACTCCAAGCAAAAACACATAACATGTGGTGAATAAAAATATAGCCCCAAGTAACGTTACCGATGGATTGAAGACGAGAGAGGGGATGCTTTCCTGGGGCATCCCCAAGCTTAGGCTTTTACAACATCCTTGAATCTCCTGGGGTTCCTTGGGCAGCCCCAAGCTTGAGCTCTTGCCACTCTTTATCTCTTTGTCCATAAGAACTTCACCCAAAACATGAAAACTTCACAACAGGAAACTTAAACAGAAACTCGTAATAACATTAGTACAAGAAAGCAAACCACCACTTCCTTAAGTACTGTAGCAAACTTAAATTCTACTTGTGCTGATGTTGGGTTACTGTATGTTCAATCTTCCATGGCTAATACCCCCGATACTATCCATAGTTTCATCAAAATAAGCAACCAACACAACAAAAACAGAATCTGTTAACAGCACACCAGTCTGTAGCAATCTGTATATTTCGTATACCTCTGGTACTTCAAAAAATTTGAAAAATTACGATAGTCTGAAGAGTTTGCGTAGAAATCAGCAGCAAAAATAATCAACTCAACAGCTCTTACGAAAAAAAATAGAAAATTCTTTTCGTGAGCAGAAAGTTTCTGTCTTTTCCAGCATGAGCAAACGATCATCCCCAAGACTAATCATAACGGTTTTGCTTGGCACAAATGCAAAAAGAAACACAAAACACAATCATAACAGAATTATGAAAGTGTGGAAAACACAAAACAGAAAGAAAAAAGATAGATTTGTTGGGTTGCCTCCCAACAAGCGCTTTTGTTTAACGCCCTTAGCTAGGCGAAAGTGATGGAATCACGTATAGTCATCTTTGGTGCTCAAACCATAGGTAATGTGATCATTTATCATCTTAAGACTTTCATCTTTATTAGATGAATCACCACTAGCTTTAGGAACAAAAACAGGCTTGACGGTCTTTTTGAGAGTAAGATTTGGAGTATTTTGCACAGCGGCAAAAGCAGAACCCAAGTTGGTTATGACATCTTCTAATTTGCCAATTCTAGAAGAATCATTAACTATAAGTTCCTTCTCCTTTAAATTTTTCAAAAAGTTTCCCACTTTGGATCCGTACTGAGAAATTTGATTGTGGATCTTTCTATCCAAACCCTCAATAAGTTCAACTATGGCAATTTTGTTTTCAATAGCGTCAAGCCTTTGCATCACATGTTCCAAGGTCAAGATAGTTCCATTAACCATGAGCGGGGGTGAGCCTACCAAATTCATGATAGCTCTATAGGAGTCAACAGTATGGCTCCCCAAAAAGTTCCCGCCTACAATGGTATCAAGGATATACCTATTCCAAGGAGAAATTCCAACATAGAAACTGCGAAGGAGGACGGTAGTGGATTGCTTACGAGTAGATCTACTTTGAGCATTGCAAATCATGTACCAAGCGTCCTTCAAACTTTCTTCCTCATTCAGCCTGAAATTGAGAACTTCATTTTCAGGGGTGTCGTTTGGAGTGGTGGGTTTAGCCATTGATGGACTATCTCACACACAAACGAGCAGGAAGAGAGAGTGAAACGGGCAAAAGAAAACAACAAAAAGGCAAAAGAAAACGGCGAAGGAGAATGGCGAATGAAAACGGAAAATGTGTAGTGGGGGGGGGAGGAAAACAAGAGGCAACTGGCAACAAAAGTAAATGCAAGAGAAGAGTTTGTGAGACCTACTTGGATAGATCTTGATTTCTCCTCCCCGACAACGGCGCCAGAAATACTTCTGATGTCAGCTGTGCTTCCCTTGCAATGGCGCCAGAAATACTTCTGCTACTGAAACAAAAGACCATCCAATGGCACCAGAAATTGTCGTGTCAACAGCACCAGGAATCCTTCAGCTGTAGCTACGCCTTAAGGGACTTCCTAGGCAAGTATGCAAAGGATTTCCCCTGTGGCCTTGGAGCCTTGCGTTGGTGTTCCCTCGAAGCTGAAAAGGTGATGTAGCACAACGGTGGTAAGTATTTCCCTCAGTTTGAGAACCAAGGTATCAATCCAGTGGAGGAGTATCTCAAGATCCTGCACAAACACAAAAACTTGCTCCCAATGTTATGAAGGGGTTGTCAATCCCTTATAGATTGTTTGCCAAGTGAGAACTGAAGGCAACAATGTAACAAAGCAAAGTAAAAGCGGAGATGTAAACGATGGATGTGAATAGACCCGGGGGCCGTAGTGTTTACTAGTGGCTTCTCTCATGAAAGCAAGTAGACGGTGGGTGAACAAATTACTGTTGAGCAATTGATAGAACCGCGCAAAGTCGTGACGATATCTATGCAATGATTATTTCTATAGGCATCACGTCCAAAACAAGTAGACCGATACTGTCTGCATCTACTACTATTACTCCACACATCGACCGCTATCCAGCATGCATCTAGTGTATTAAGTCCATAAGAACAGAGTAACACCTTAAGCAAGATGACATGATGTAGAGGGATAATCTCAAACCAATGATAAAAACCCCATCTTTTTAGCCTTGATGGCAACTACTTGATGTGTGCCTTGCTGCCCCTACTGTCACTGGGAAAGGTCACCACATGGCAGAACCCAAAACCAAGCACTTCTCCCATTGCAAGAATCATAGATCTAGTTGTCCAAACAAAACCCAAGACTCAGAGAGACTTACAAGGATATCAAATCATGCATATAAGAAATCAGCAAAGACTCAAATATATATCATAGATAATCTGATCATAAATCCACAATTCATGGGATCTCGACAAACACACCGTCAAAGAAGATTACATCAGATAGATCTCCATGAAGATCATGGAGAACTTTGTATTGAAGATCCAAGAGAGAGAAGAAGCCATCTAGGTACTAACTACGGACCCGTAGGTCTGAAGTGAACTACTCACGAGTCATTGGAGGGGCGATGATGATGATGAAGAAGCCCTCCAACTCCAAAGTCCCCTCCGGCAGGGTGCCGAGAAGGGTCTCCAGATGAGATCTCGCGGAAACGGAAGCTTGTGGTGGCAGAAAAGTATTTTCGAGGCTCCCCTGATTTTTTGCGGTATATTTGGGAATTATAGGCCAAAGATCTAGGTCAGGGGGCGGCCAGGGAGGCCACAAGCCTGCCCACCGCCGCCTCCCCCTGGTGGCGGAGTGGGGGTTTGTGGGCTCCCTGCAGCCCACCTGGCTTGGCCCAAAGGCCCCCTCATCTTCTTCCGTTCGGGAAAAAATCATTTCGGGGTTTTCTTCCATTTGGACTCCGTTCCAAAATCAGATCTGAAAAGAGTCAAAAACACGGAAAAAACAGGAACTGGCACTTGGCACTGAATTAATAAGTTAGTCCCAAAAAAGATATAGAAGGTACATAAAACAACCAAAGATGACAAGATAACATCGTGAAACCATAAAAAATTATAGGTACGTTTGAGACGTATCCTACCTCCATAGACAACGCCTTTAGACCGGTTCATGTTCAACCGTTGAGCTACTATAGCGCCCAAGCTATAAGTTTTATCATTATGAAGGGCTTCACGCAAGACCGCAAGATCTGGGGAACTAAGGGACCCAGCTTTCCCATGGCCAATCAAACATTTTCCCACAAATAATGAGAAGTACCGAAGCACGGGAAAATGTATGCTAGCAGCTCTAGCGCAAGATACTCCCCTCTCCTCTCCTACAGCAATAGTACCGATGAAGGCTTCCAAGTCCCATGGGCGAGGTTCATGAATATCCCCAACGTAAGGTAATTTGCACACATTGCAAAAATCCTGGAGTGACATGCGCTGGGGATATCATAGAGTTTGAACTCAACCATAGGAGGATTCTTCCTCGGATAGAAGTTAAAGCTTTGTACGCAGATATTAGTGAGGAGGAGGTATTGCGGACACTTATCTTCAACGAAGGCAGTAAGGCATGCGTTCTCAACCAAGTAGTAAAAGTACACATAAAGTCCGGCGGCGCGTAAGAACACATCGCTTGGCCACTCGCACGCTCGAACTTCTGCAACTCGAGGGACCAGATACTTGGGCTTCTTCTCACTTCCATCATCCTTGGGGTCACGGCTTGAAGAGCCTCTTAAGAACCTCCTCATCTTTTCCTTTTTCTATCTCTGAAAATTTCTGAAATTTTTAGTCACTCTAAGGAAAAATGAACAAGGCTCAACAAAACTTGTAGCAACTACTCCCTCAAGTGCCTAGAAGCCATATTACGTATGAAAACTACTTGGGACCAGCTAAAATTAGCATGCAAAGCTCAAGAACATGGTCACCAAGGCAGCAAAAATACGCGAAGTATAAGGCACTAGAGATAAAACTAATTGGACCAATGGAGGAGTCACTTACCAAGGAGTAATTTCCCCAAAACAGTTCGGAGAATGGTGCTTTGAGCAAAGAGATCAAAAATCCCAGCAAGAAGAGCAGGAACACGGGTTTGAGATACGAAACAGTTTTTTCTGGAGGTAGGAGAAGAAAATGAGAGCTAGAATGAGTGGAAGGGGTGCACGTGGGCCCCACAAGCCTGGTAGGCGCGGCCAGGGGGGTGCCCGCGCCTCGAGGGCTTGTGGCCCTATGGGGACCCCGACTAGCAAGTCGAGTTCGCCGTGCCCAGTGACCCCAAGGATCAATGTTCACTGAACACAGATACTGAATAATAGAGTCTTACATCCATGTACCAAATTATTACATCAAATGACCAGAAGGTCGGGTTCAAGAGCAAGGCCTAAAGCCAAATAAAAGGGATACATCGAGTAGCGGAAACTCGTAAGGGCTAAGTGGTGCCCATGCCATCAAGCCTACACCGACAGGCATTCTGACTCGGAAGCGTCCTAGATTGCAAGTCCGTCTCCAACGGCGTACTCATCGCCAAACTCCGGTCCTTCCATGTCTGGTCAATAACATAACCAGTGGCAAGGCAATGAGTACTTTGAATGTACTCGCAAAAAGCCCATGACATATATATGGTAATGAATAATAGTGACAGTTATCTCGAGTGGAATGCGATGTGGTGGTATGATCAAGTATGTGCAACAAGTTAAAGAACTACTTGTGAATAACAGGTTACAGATATTGACATATCTGTAAAGGGTTGAACACACCGGGTTCACCCTATATGCCAAGTCATCGGACTTGTCATAATCTCAAGGTATTAATGAGGGCTAAACCATCTGGGTTTACCCTATATGTCAAGTCACCAAACTTGATCATATTATTGTGATTATCATGATTATAACAACACCTTTTTAACACCACGCACACACACTTTTTTTATGCGGAAACTCTGGATGTAGTTTAAGCAGCACCACCCTACTGTCCTTGACCGTGGACACGGCTATTCGAATAGTTTACACTCTGCAGAGGTAGTACGCTGGACCCACGAGAAACGGAATACTTCTGTTGCATCCACGACTCGCGGTATATCACATATACCCGAGGTAAGTACCCGATCATCATCTTTCCCCTGACGATACTAGACAAAGAGATCCACTCGATTGGTACCCAGCCCACATGTTGTACGTCTTACGAGCACCGACTTTGGAGTGTATCAACCATGCAGGGACCAACGGTGTGCCTGGAACTCATAATAATGGCATAGTCGTCCTACCTGGCACGACCCCATCACGAGAGTGACACCGATCACTCCTTCCACTAGTAATGTGGCTCTTTACTAGCACCGACCAGAGTAATCAACAAAGCCCCGTCCCATAAAGGGGTATCATGGTCGTACTGGGTAAGGTTGGGACGATCGACACATCATAAATCTAATCCATTTCCGAAACCATACTCACACCAAAATGACCGGTGCATCACTTCACCAAAAGTGATCACCAACTCATTATCACCCTCGGGCATTAGTGGCACCCGACGAGGTGTTCATAAACTCTTTATCTAACTCATCATCATGCTCATGATAAAATGCTCTATTATTACTTGTCAACATGATAATATCATGACCCTCACGGGGTCAAGCTCAATGCAATGATTATACTCTACTAGCCAACATGACAGTAGCATGATCCTCGTAGATGGTAGGGTCAGCTCATCATGTTTGTGCTCCGAGAAGCCATGTGAATATTACTACTATAAGTGCAAGTGCTTCGAAGAAGCCCTCGGTACCATCACATCAATGATGAACCGGCATCGTGATCACATGCAACGGAAAATACTTGCTATTCTAGCATGCATCATTTTATTTACTTAAGTCATGGCAAAAGGGCATGCTTGCCTTGGTCAGCTAGGTATCCGGGGTCTTCGAGGTCTTCCGCTCCGGATCCTCCGTCACTCGGTAACTCTACCATCGAGAAAGGAATAAATAAATACTAGCTCTCACTAAAACAGATCACAAAGTGCTTTTAAAAATGTTGCAAGGCTTGAATAAATTCAGGATATTATTTTGAAAAATGTTTCCTATTGTTTTATTAGCTAATCATATTTATTCAAAAGCAAACAGAAGCAAACAAGTGCTTTTTAATATCATTTTATTATACCAAAATAGTTTTTGTTATTGATAAATGTCAACTATTACAGAATCAAATACTACTCATTTTTAGAAAAATACTGGTGGAAGAATTATATTTTTCTACTAGATAAATCTTTTGTAAAAAAAATCATTTAGTTTGCTGGATTAAAACAAAAGAAAAAGGCCAGGGGAAACAGATCCAGCCGGCCCAGCCAGCAAGCCTGGCCACCAGGCGCGCGCGGGCCAGGTTCAAACCTGACCTGCGGGCCCCTGGGGTGAGCGTCAGCGGCTGCGCGCGCTGGCTGCCCCAGGACACCGACAGGTGGGCTCCACCTATCGGGTCCTTCTCCTACCTCCGGCCAGAGAGGTGGAGCTGGACCCGGCGAGGCTGCCGTTGTCCTCAGGCCTAGCTAGGAACGGGAACGGGTTCCTCGTGCCTCCGCCTACCTGCTCGTGGTCGGGACGTCACCGGAGGTGGTCTGGGTCGCCGGCGACGAGGTGCTCGTGGCAGAAGGGTTTCGGGTTCGTGCTGAACTAGGGGCTAGGGGTATGGATTTGCTTGGGAGAGTTAGGGGAAACGTTCCTGGTGTCGAGGGGAGTGTAATGAGAGGTCGGGCAGCGCAGGAGACGACGTGTAGCCGGAGATCGACTAGAGCTCCGAGGCGGAGGGGCCTCGGTTGATCTCGAGCACCGGGGCTCTACGAGCTCGATTCGGCGGCTAGGGAGTGTCTACTGGTTGTGCTGAAGCTGCTTGGAGGGTGCTGGAGTGCCGGGGAGTCTATTTATAGGCCAACGACGGTGACCCGACTCGGGCACGCCGGTGACTCACCGTGGCACGCGTGCAAGCACAGTGAGGTGCTGGCCGCGAAACCACGGGTTCGGGACGTGGTTTAGGGCCTCCTGATGCAACGGCCGCAGAGGGAAAGCGAATGGGGACGAGCTGCAGCGACCGTGCATGCTCGGCCGCGTCGGGCTCGCACGGGCATGCGTCGCCTGAGCTCTTGCGCGAGGGGGAGAGGGTCCCTGGGGTAGCTTTGCACTGAGGGGCTGTCGGGGGAGTGTTTGGACATAACTGGGGAGGCTGGGACCGGCCGGAGCGTCGGCCCCTTGCGAGTGGCTCTCGGCAGCGCGCCCAGAGCGCAGTTTTGGCATGCCACGGCATGCTGGCTTGCTCTGGGGCACTTGGGACGTGTCCTCCATGTCCTGAGTGTTGCTGGGAGTGTGCCTAGCCGTTGTGGTTTAGTGGGAGCTCGAGCTGGTCAAGGGAGCAAGGAACACTACTGTTGCTAGTACTGTCCTGCAGCTCAAATTGGAGTTCTTGTGACTTGTGCTTGGAGTTGGGGAGGGGCTGGTTGACTGGATGTTCAGGGTGTTCTGGTGCTCTAACCCACCAAGTTTGGGGCCTTGACATTGGGTAAAACAGTGGCTAGGAAGGTTTTTACCTTCCTGTCAGTAGGTGTTCGACAGTGACTTGGGGTGCTTCCACTCCACCACTGTAGATGAAACTTAACAGGTTTGGTCTTGGGGTAAAAACATGGGGTTCCACCAAATCTGAGCTCCATTGAACAAGTTTGGCTTTGCAAACTTGAAAATGTCTCAAAGTGACCAGTACTGTCTTTTAGAAAGGAAGTGTGGTCAAACAGAGTCTCACAAATCCCATTTTTGGTGTGGAGTCCTCATTTGGGGTGCTAAACACCTCTGCAAACTTTCAGCTCCATTGGAGAAACTTTGCAATGTAGAGTTGTTCCAACTCTACTCTGGACAGAGAGGGTTTTGGGCTCTTTAGGTGCACTTCCCCACCTTGGATCAAGGTGAGATTTTAGGTGAGCACCAAATATGGTTTGGGAGGGCTCCTGTAATTTTATGGGAATTTACTAAGATACTTTCCTTTGGAAACATCTCAAAAAGCTAAAACAGACAGAAATGGTTTTCAGGGTTTTACTCAATCTATACCTAATAATAAAGCGGCTATTGCTTCCATCGGAAAACCCACCATGGTATTTTTATAAAAAAGCCCCTGTAATTTTTGTTATTCAACCCGCGCTCCATCATTTATCTGCAGCGCAAAAGGAAAAAATGATTCGCTGCAAAAATTATACCCGTACGCATCGCCTCCTCCCGTCAACCCTGGGCCACCCTGGCCTGTGCCCAGGCCGCTGCCACACCACTCGCCGCAGCGTCCGACCTCAACCGCCATCGCTGCCGATCTCAACCCACCGCCTCCGCGGATGTACCTCTCCCCGCTCACTGCCCCCGTTGCGGCACTCGAGCGCATCGCGTCGACCCTGGTCCACCCTGGCCTGTGCCCAGACCGCTGCCACACCACTCGCCGCCGCGGCCGACCTCAACCACCACTGTTGTTGATCTCAACCCACCTGCCTCCGCGGTCATATCTCTGCCCGCTTGCTGCCCCCGTTTCGGCGCTCGAGCACAGCTTCTGGATCAAATCAACGCGACAGCTACAACGACTTGGGATGATGTGTCTGCTCGATGCAAAACGGCGGTGGCGCGCGGATAAGGCGCGGCGGAGCGAAGTACTTGCGGTTGGAGGCGGCCCTCCATGCCTCACACGGGGAACTCCGAGGTTATGGCGCGGCAACGACGACTCCTTATGGCCAGATAGAGGCGCCTAACCCTCATCGTATCCCCTCCTCTGGCAGGAACTCATCATCTGGTGAGATCCCCTCCCCATGCCTCCAACCGTGTGCCAAGCACCGGCAAGAAATTTTGTTTTGTGGAAATGTGTTTGCTGATGAACAAATGTATTGAATGTAAGATTGCATTGTTGTAGAGAGAGAATGGAACACCACCTTTAGTTTGTCATCTGATCCCACATTCTCTACCTCATGAGTGAAATAAGATAACAGTCCATCGATCAATTCACGTAGCCTGTTTGTTTTGCTTTGCTTGTCCCGCTCAATTTCTCATCATGGTGGAATTAACAATGGACGGGTTGATTTCTCAACAAAATAGGATAGGACTGACTACATTAGTTAGTTAGCTTATTATTTTAATAAATCAAAATGATTATAAAAAGATTAAAAGGGTGTGGTATTTTTTCTCCCGTTGCAACGCACGGGCCCTTTTGCTAGTTAATATTAATATAAAATAGGGTTGAAAAATCTTATGTATGGAAAATATATGTCCTTCTGAGCTTCCATGTATTTACTCAGAATTTTCTAAGGCAGGAAATTAATTTTCCTTGTGGAAATATCATTACTGGCCTTAGAAATAGACATAGATATAAAATAGGAAAACAATATTTTAAATCACCAAATAATGTTTTTAATGAATGAAAATGATATTAGGATCTGATCACCAACTTTAGTTGGAAGTGCCACTTGGCTTCATGAGCTAGTAGTGTATCCCAACAAGATGAAGGTGATCTTGATGTAAAGGAAAAATGGTTTTTGATGAGAGCACAATAATAAGTTTTTCATGGGTTTGAGTGATCAAACAAGCAAGCATACACTCAAACAAGGGCTGACATTGCACTCACAACATCATTTGAAAAAGTTTTAACAAGCTCTGATTTTTGCAACACAGAAAACTTGGGATGAAAAACAGGGTGTGACGGGCCCACTGGTGCAGCCCCCAGGCTAGCTCTTCGTCTTAGTATTTTTCAAAAATTCCAGAAAAAATCATACTTGATTTTCACGGCATTCGGAGAACTTTTATTTTTGGGATACTTTTCTACCGGGCGCTAAAACAGAAAACAGGGAAAACTAAACTAAACCTATTATTTTTCTTCTAAGCAACCGAAGGTGAAACCTTGGAACAGAGGTTTGTGACTCCTCGATTCATATATCTCATGGTTATCGAAAGAAATCCGTCAATGAGGTTGATCAAGTCTCCTCGACAAACCTTTTCGAATCGCAAAAGAGAATGGAGAATTTTCGGATAGTCACTAGGTCACCTCAATGGGGATGTGTATCTCCCCAACAAGAAAATCATACTTCATCCTGACAGGAGGTATAGGGCATTCAAAGCTCCCAATAAGAATCGATAAAGTTTTTTCAATAGCATTGATGTAATGTACTCGATATTGTATCTTCAAAAAGTGCACCGTATGCACATTACCGTTGAAATGGAAAGTGACATTGCCTTTGTTGCAATCAATAACAGCCCCTGTGGTGTTTAAAAAGGGTCTTCTGATGATGACCGCCATGGCATCGTCCTCGGGAATATCCAAGATAACAAAGTCTGTTAAGATAGTGACGTTCGCAACCACAATAGGCACATCCTCGCAAATGCCGATAGGGAAAGCAGTTGATTTGTCGGCCATTTGCAAAGAGATTTCAGTAGGTGTCAACTTATCTAGTTCAAGTCTACGATAAAGAGAGAGAGGCATAACACTAACACTGGCTCCAAGGTGGCATAAAGCAGTTCTAACGTAGTTTCCTTTAATGGAGCAACGTATAGTGGGCACTCCGGGATCACCTAGTTTCTTGGGAGTTCCACCCTTGAAGGTATAATTAGCGATCATGGTGGAAATCTCAACCTCAAGTATCCTCCTCTTATTGGTCACAATATCTTTCATGTACTTAGCATACGGAGACATTTTGAGCATATCTGTCAAACACATTTGCAGAAAGACATGTCTAATCATTTCAACAAATCGCTCAAAATCCTCATCATCCTTTTTCTTGGATGGTTTGGGAGGAAAGGGCATGGGTTTCTGAACCCATGGTTCCCTTTCTTTACCATGCTTCCAAGAGTGAAGTCATTCTTATCGTATCTTCTATTCTTAGGTTGTGGGTTATCAAGATCAACAGGTTCAATCTCCACATCCTTATCATTGCTAGGTTGAGCATCAACATGAACATCACTATCGATATTATCATTAGGCTCATGTTCATCACCAGATTGTGTTTCGCCATCAGAAATGGAGACATCGTTTGGACTCTCAGGTGTAGCAACAACAGGGTTGCTAGCGTGCAAATCCATATCATCTTTCTTCTCCTTTCTAGGATAATTAGGTGCATCAGTGCTAACTCCTTGAGAATCTTGTTCAAATCTCTTAGGATGACCCTCAGGATACAAAGGTTCCTGGGTCATTCTACCACCCCTAGTAACAATTGTGACAGAATTGTCATTCAACTCATTGAGCAAGTCGTTCTGAGCCTTAAGTACTTGTTTTACCTGAGTAGTAACCATAGAGGCATGTTTACTCAGGAGCTTAAGATCATTGACATTTCTATCCACACAAGCACTTAAATGACTAAGCATACGAGCATTCTGTTCCAATTGTCTACTAACATAATCATTGGAACTCTGTTGTTTGGCAACAAAGTTATCAAATTCATCCAGGCATAGGCTAGCAGGTTTATCAAAAGGAATATCACTCTCATCAAACCTACGTAGAGAATTTACTTCTACTACCTGTATCGGGTTATCAAGACCATTCATCTCTTCGATAGGTGGTAGATTTTGGCCATCTTCAGATTTAATGCCTTTCTCTCTCATAGATTTCTTATCTTCTTGCATATCTTAAGGACTGAGGAATAGAATACCTCTTTTCTTCGGAGTTGGCTTAGGAGCTCGTTCGGGAATAGTCCAAGCATTCTCATTGCACAACATATTATTCAATAGGATCTCAGCTTGTTCTACGGTTCGTTCCCTACAAACACAACCAGCTCAACTATCTAGGTGGTCTCTTGTAATGCCCCAAGAGTGTAACTTGCCATATTTGGAACCTTTTGTATGTGGGTCCATCTTGTCATTGCAATGAGAGTATGTTCCATGTGGTATTTCATGTTCTCATGTCTTGTTCCCTTTGCATGCATGCATCCATGTCATTCCATGCTATTGTTGTGTTGTTGTTTTGCGGATCCATGATGTGAGGTGTGATGATATGTGTTGGCATGTGATGTGTTGATGAGTGGGGTGCACTTGTATGTTTTCAAATAGGATTCAAACTTCTTCCCCTCTATTTATCTCAAGCTCAAGATTCACTTTCTCCTTCCCTGTTTCAAAAATGTCCATGCTTTAGTATGAATTGTGGTGGATGTTATGCTATGGTTTTAGTGATTTGAAACTATGTTTTAGTGGTGCAAATATTCACAAAACAGATCCATTAATTCTATTTTGTAAATATTTATATGCTCCAAAAATTCCTTTTCTATTTTTTTCAAATAGGTCATAATTCCTTATGACCAGGGGCATTTTTGTTCTATTTTTAGCCTCAACAGATTTGCAGGTGCATTTAGTTTTGTCTCTGGTTGTTTTAAATAGGAAAACCCCAGTGGGTTTTCCTTTTTCCTATCTAGCGCATCCAGGTGGGCTTTCTCCCCGAGGCTGGCCCAACCTCCCTCTCGAGCGTGGCCCTCCCTATAGATGGCGTTCTCCTTCCTCCTCCTCTTCCGTCAGTTTCGTCAGAGGGAGCCGAGACAGCAAGCAACGCTGTCTCACGGACATCAAGGCTGCACGTCCCTCGCCTCCTCCTCCTTCTATAAGATCCCTTGGCGTCCGTGCAGAGCCTAGGGTTCCTCCCTAGCGCCCCACTCTGTCCCCATCTCCTCCTCCCTCTCTGTCGTCGGCAGCAGGTAAGAGAGCAAGCTCCCCGCCATGGTTGTGACTTGAGGAGGTCCTCGTCGTCGCTGTCGTGGTCTCGCGTCCTCTCCAACCCCTCGGCGAGCACGCGGGACCTCCAGGGAACCCACTCCCGCAGCTAGGAGGAGCGGATCTGCACTGCTTCCCCTTCTTCGACGACGGCGGCTTCCTCCCCGATGATCTTCCCCGTCACGGCTTCTTCCACTCCTTCCTCTACTTCCTCTCCGACAGGCACGACGCCCTCATCCAGTGGGTGAGCCCAAGCCTTCCTTCCCCCTTCCTGTCGATAAATCCAGCACATAGGGCCATAGCTTCGTCATCGTTCCCCTTTCTGTCGCCGGCGCCGCCGCGCATCGTGTATCTGTAGTTGTAGGCCTCCTCGAGTAGAGTTAGCTGTAGAAATGGAACCGTGGGAGTCCCTACTCCCTTCCATCGACGAGCCGCAGTGCAATTTGATGTGTATCGCCGGCGAGGTTCTTCCCCTGTTTCGGCCACCGTCGGGCAGAGGAGAGACCAGAGGGGTTGCTCAATAGGGCAACCTCCTCTACTCTGTTAAGATCCAAGTGCACAACATAGTGGTAGGTGGGTTTTGTTTCAGCATTTGGTTGCGGGTTCGAGACCCAGTGGTGACACCCATTTTGTTTTGTGGATTTAGGCATAGTAGCTTCAGGGGAGTGCATAACCTGTTTACACTCTTTCTTCTATCGAACCAGTGTGGTGTAGTGAAGTGGTGTTGTTGCTGGTGGTGAACCAGGGAGTCTTGGGTTCGAATCCCCCCCCCCCAATCCTTTTATTTTGTTGCCATTTCTTTTTCTGTTTTCTTTTGTTTGCTATGTAGTTGCATGTGGTGTGCTAGATCACCTTGTGTGATATTTTTTCTCCACACAACCAGTAGGTTGTGTCTAGCATTTTGCTAGCATGGTAGATATGCATGTGTAGGTATTGGTGTGCTAGTGTAGGTGGAGCAAGATACCATGTATGTGTGTGTGCTGAGCATGTGTGTATTGCACTAGGCTAGTGATGCATGTGTGTGTGTGTCACTTATGTGCATGAGTGATGAACTTGAGCACTAGCTTCTGCAAGTATGTGTTGTGTGTGTGTGTGTGTGGGTTCCCCCCCCCCCCACATACTTTGTGTGTAGTGATGTGATCTTGTGGTGTGTGTGGTGTGTGTGTGTGTATCACACATGCTCAAGGCATGGTGTGCCTTGAATAGCACATATGTGCAAGTTTGTATGTGTAGGTGTTGGAATGCATGATGTGAGTGTAAGCTAGTGTGTGTGTGATAACTAGCATGTGTAGGTGCTTGTTATATGTGTGCTTGATCTAAGTGTGTCTGTGGTGGTGTGCTAAGGCATATGAACATGAGGTATACCCCTCATGTGCACCAATGGTGTGATGATAGTTTGCAAGTGGATGTGTATGTGATAAACTAGTGAGAAGCACATGTGATGAAGCACTATTCATCCCCTTGTGATTCCATGTTTATTTTCTTCTTAGCTTTGTGCCCATTTGTTCTATGGAAGTGCCTATGTTTTATATATGTTTTTGGGGTAGAATCATCCCAGGAATCCAATGGTGGGGTCAGATTCCACTGTGGAACAGTTTCTGGGAATGTCATATTTTTGTTTTGTTCAATGTTTAGAGCTTGGTTCCATTTGTTGTGATGACCCCAAGAGGATGTTTCCTTGTTGTGGCAGTAGAGGGCGAACCCCTCTACAGCATGGTGGTTTTGTTTCATGCTTAGGAGTTTATGTGTGCAAGTGGTGCTTAGTCAAAGTAGGCATGTGGCTGAAATTTTAGCTTAGTGAAAATCTGTGATTTTCACTAAGTCTGAGAAACTGCTTATATTTTCTTCCCTTGTAGTTGTGCTTGCCAAAGTTCATGCGTTGGGAATCAGCCCTTGCAATCAACTGGAAAGTTGCAGCTTTTATGTTTGTCTAGCTCTTTGTCAATTTTCATTCCATTTGGCTTCTTGTAGATATTGTTTTGGGTGCTGTCAAAATGCTTCAGAGCATAAACAGCTAGTGAGGTTGTGAGAATTTCACTAAGTCCCTGAAAACTGATATTTTTGGCCAAGTTAGCAGCTGTAGAACTTTCTGTGTGTAACCCCTTTGTATTATCTTTTTGCTCATGCTTGTAGTGATTTTGAATAGCTCCTGCCACATATCTTATTTGGCACATTTTGGTGGCTGTAGGTGCCTTGCATGTAGCTCTCAAACTGCTATGATGTTGTTTAGGACAGAATGTATAGTTTTGATGTTTTGATGCTTGTGAGTGCATAGTTGATGGTCTGGTTATATTCCTTGCACCACCCCATCCGTACTTGGTTGTTTTGTTATTTGGCAACCTGGGAATACCAGAAGTATGCCATTGGAGTGTGTTGTGATGGATTTGATCCGTAGGACTCCATTTCTTGTTTCGTTGTTTCCGGTTGATCCGTAGCTCCGTTCGTAACGTTCTTTATTTTTTTTTGCATCGTTTTCACGTGATGCATCTGTTCATGTCATCTTCATCCATGTAAAGATAGCTTAGGGTAAGGTTATGTCCATAAGTTTGTATTATCTTCACATGCATGTGCAAGTGACTAGAATAGAGATGCATGTTCATTTTCATCTCATGCATCATGTGCTTGTTGCATTTTGTGTTGTTGTTCATTGGATGATATTTTTATATTGGGTAGAACCGGGATCGGAGAGAGATTACGTGGATCCGGGAGAGTACGTGCAGGACGAACAAGAGCAGTTCCAAGCTGAAGACATCACACGCAAGATGATATGACCTTGATACCATCTCTAGTCTTGTTATGCTAGATTCACGTTTTCTTCGTCATATGCTCGCTGCCTACCACTGAAATAATTGCCTCCTGATATTGCCATGAAACCCAAACACTTTTCCCCTCCTAGCAAATATTGAACGGCTAAGTAGGCTTTGCTCAGCTACTAATGTTAGCGTTGATAGTTGCAGGTGCTTTGTCTCATGTGATAACATGAGTTTGATATCATTATGTTAAATCTGTTATTTAATTAATGCACCTATATACTTGGTAAATAACGGAAGGCCTAGCCTTTTGCCGGGTGTTTTGTTCCGTTATTGTCGCCACAGTTTCCGGCTACCGGTGTTTGATTCCATAACTGATCGCTCCTAACACGTTCGGGGTTGTTATGGGGACCCCCTTGATAAATCATGTAGTGTTAAGACTTGTCCGACAGGACCGAACATTGGTTTTAATTTACTAATCACTTAATAATAATCTGCATAGGGAATAGCTACCCAGAGGATTTAATCAACAACCCAGGCCAGTGCCCCTAATGAGTGTTAGTCCAGCCACCTAGCAGTCGGCAATACCACATCGGGGAAACCTGAGGCATTGGTCATTGTCCACTATGCATAGACGATGTTGTCCCGAGACTGAGATACGCGGCTCTTATCGGGGTCATTGACACACCAGGAGGTCCTGCTAGTCTTTTCTTACCATAGCGATATATCTTGCGTATAGGAATCCCGGTGAAGCTTTGGTTCTCCCGAGAGTTGAGGTTTTCCTCTAAGTAATCCGACGAGATCACGAGATTCATGATAGAGGAGTACTTTGCGGCCCGCGACCGTTTGTGATGGACTATTTGGAGCACCCCTGGAGGGTTTAATCTTTCAGAAAGCCGTGCCTGCGGTTATGTGGCAACTTGGAATATTTGTTAACATCCGGTTATAGATAACTTGAACCTAATCTAATAAAATTGCCAACTGTGTGCTTAATCGTGATTGTCCCCTTCGAAGACCTCTCTTCGATCGGGAACATGGTGGGGGTTATGATAGACGTAAGTAGGTGTTCAGGATCACTTATTGATCAGCTAGACTTCGCCCGCTAGTATAGACCACCAACAATAACTTTTTCTACGTAAGTTAGCCACCATAAAGCTTAGGATGTTGTAACCTATACACTGAACTTTCCTTACGTAATAACTTGACTAGTTCTGGCACCGAGGTCATAGATTGCTGAGTCCCCGTGGCTCACAGATTACTTCAACACCCCAACAGGTATAGGTATGCCCGACACAGGTGATCCCGATGGTACGCAGCTGGTGTTGCAGTACGATGAGGAGAACGACCGCTTGTACGTGAACTATCTAGAAGACTGAGGCGTGGTCGTGATCGTGAGCAAGCATGCAGGGTAGCATAGCCTTTTCTCATGTTATGTAGTCCCTAGAGGAACTACCTTGTCTGAATAAATGTGTGATGTAAACTCTGATATTATCTATGAGATGGCAATGAATCCCTATTTGTCATTCTATTATTATGTATGTGCTATGTTATCGTGCTTGCGAAACGCTTAGATGCGCTTCTTTCCATTTTGGGGCCTCGTTCCCTAAATTGGAAAGGATCGCATCCTAGTCGTTACAAGTTGGTAATCAGAGCCTTACGACCATAGGAGCCTTTGTGTGATGGTACTTGGCCGAGTCGAGTCTAGTAAATTCTTTTGAGTCTTTGTTATATCGAAGAGTAGGATTTATTTTTCTCCTCTTCCATGCTCTGGTGAGGTTCCCGACTTAGGAAATCTTAATTCTACTCCTCTTCTCGCTCAAAAAAAATTTGGATCACGCGGGTATTTTTGAAATCTATATGATATCGATGTGACGAAGTCGTGTATTGGTGCCTCCTGTCTGCCTTGATTTATTCCGGGGAGTTGAGCTCCAGGGGATTCTTGTGCACATCGCCATCATTCAGATTTCTGAGTATCTCAGAACGAAGGATGTTCGTAATTGCTTCAATACTAGTAGTGGCGAGATAACCCCGATGTCCCCAGTACTGGTGGAGATTGTTCGGGAGTACTGCCATACTTTGTATCATTGTGATCACGAGGGTCTGTTGTAGATGAAGGTCCGAGATTCTGGTTATGTGTTGAGGGATGTGATATAGTAGACGGGTTAGTATAGGAGTTGTGTGAATATTACTCCTTGTATCCTTGTACCATATTGCATGACCAGATATTTTGGGAATTCATAGGTGGGATATCAAGTAGTGACTTATAGGACAATCTTCCTACAGATGCATGATGTGAGGTTGGGATTCGACATTTAGTGGGTATGTTTGTTCATGGTCATCTTACAGCGGTTCTCGTTGTGTCTTAAAGAGTCCTTGTAGCTTGCTACGACTCGGGGATACTTCGTAAGTCGTGTGAACTACCTTGCACAGGATGGCTACTGTAAATTCGAGCCCATGCGATCTTATCCACGAAGATATCGGATGAAATCTCGATAATATGTTTGTTCCGAGCAATTCTAGCTCATACTTGTTTGCAAGTGTTCTTAATCAGAATTTTGTCGACAGTTACTTTGAGGAAGCATTCTTACTATTTTGTTCGAGTGCAATTGCTAATATTCATGTTCAGATATTCCTTCCTTTTTGATTCAGCTATACCTTCAATTTATTTTGTGGGCTAATGTGTTGTCCATCTTCAGGATGGCTCCACCAACTCGTCAGAATCCAGGCCGTGAGGATGTGCCGCCACCACCTCCTCCTCCGGAGAATCCTCCTCCGCTGCCGCCTCCTCCTGCAGAGGCTTGGCAAGCGGTGATGTCTGCTACAAATGCAAACACTCATATGCTGCTACAGTTGTTGCAAGAGAGGGCTAGTCAGCACCAAGGCAACTTCAATTATGGTGGCAATCAGTTTGCTAGTTTGAGTGAGTTCCTGTCAAATCAGCCGAAGACTTTCACTTCCTGTGACCAGCCGTTTGATGCTGAGGATTGGATCCGCGACATGAGCAAGCACTTTGAATACAACAATGTTCGTCCTCAGGATTTCGTCAAGTTTGCAACATTCCAGCTGAAGGGGCAAGCATCTATCCGGTGGCAACAGTTGAAGGATTCCAGGGGTGCTAGAGTGATCACTTGGGATGAGTTCTGCCGTGACTTCAGATCCCACTACATTCCGTCCAGCTTTGTGGAGGAAATGCGTGAGAAGTTCAGGCGCTTGAAGCAAGGTGGTAACTCCGTGTACAAGTACAACGTCGAGTTCCACGAGCTAGCCCGATACGCCTTGCAGGATATCCCTGATCAGAAGAGCAAGATTTATCAGTTCAGAGGTGGCTAGAAAGAAGATTTGTAGTTAGCTCTCGCTTTGCACGATCCTGAGGAGTTCGATAAGTTCTACAACTTAGCTCTCAGGGCTGAGGCAGCTTTGCTTAGGGTCGAGAATTCTAAGAAGCGCTTCAGAGATTCCAGCTCGTCTTCGTCAACTCAAGTGGTTCAAAAGCAATAGAAGTATTGGGTGTCTCCTCCTCCTCCTCGGCACACGCATCAGTTCAATCATTCAGGTGGCCATGGTTCTTCCCACCCACCCAACCCAGCTTTTTAGCAGAGATTCCAGCAGCAGAAGCAAGGGCCTCCTCAGACACAGTACCGTCAGCTAGCAGATGTTACTTGTCACAAGTGTGGGCAGAAGGGTCACTATGCCAACAAGTTCACTTCTCAGCTCCGTCTTCCGCCACCTCCTCCAGGCAAACCTCCAAGCAATGCTCTTGTCAAGTTCAACTCCAGGTCTGCTCGAGTCAACATGGTGAATGCGGCTGAGGCAGAAAACTCGTGAGATGTGATCATGGGTAACCTCCTCGTTAATGATATTCCTGCTAAAGTGTTGTTTGATTCTGGTGCATCGCATTCGTTTATCTCAAGGCCATTCTCATTTAAGCATGGGTTTTCAACTCGTGATTTGCCTAAGCCTCTATCAATTGTGTCTCCCGGCAAGATCATGAATTCCCACATGGTGGTTCTGAATGTTTCTGTCAAGATGGGTAGTTATTTTTTTCTGGCATCTCCTATTGTCTTGGGCAATTTCGACATTGATTTGATCCATGGTATGGACTGGTTGGCCATGAACAAGGCATCGATTGATTGTGAAGCTAAAGAAGTGAAGCTTAATCACTCTTCGGAGGGCGTGATTATCTTTGCGGCGCGCGATGACACAATCCATCTGTTCTCTTTGAATGAAAAGGGTGAGATTAATCCTATTTCGCAAGTCCCAGTGGTCTGCGAATATGAAGATGTGTTTCCAGAAGAACTGCCAGGAATGCCTCCGCACCGAGAAGTTGAATTTGTTATTGAGCTTGAACCAGGTATTGAGCCTGTGTGCAAACGGCCGTACAAATTGGGTCCAGAAGAGCTGAAGGAACTTAAGAGGCAACTCGCTGAGCAGGAGCGTTTGGGTCTGATCAGACCGAGCTCGTCTCCTTGGGGCTGTGGAGTTCTGTTTGTCAAGAAGAAGGATGGCACGGACTGGTTGTGTGTCGATTACCGTCCATTGAACAAGAAGACAATCAGAAACAAGTATCCACTTCCGAACATAAATGAGTTGTTCGAACAGTTGAAAGGGGCTAAGATCTTCTCCAAGCTCTATCTCAGAATGGGCTATCATCAAATTTGCATTCGCGAAGAGGATATTCCGAAGAATGCTTTCAGGACTAGTTTTGGCTCGTATGAGTATACGGTCATGTCTTTTGGTCTGGCAAATGCTCCTCCAACATTTTGTCGAATGATAAACTACATATTCTCTCCGTTCAATAATGAGTTCATCTTGCTGTATCTCGACGATATTCTGGTCTTTTCAGAGACTGAGGAAGAACATGAAGAGTATCTCAGATTAGTGCTTGATAAGCTGAGAGAGCACAAATTCTATGCCAAGTTTTCCAAATGCGAGTTCTGGTTGAAAGAAGTCGTCTATCTTGGGCACATCATCTCTGTCGAGGGCATCAAAGTTGATCCGTTGAAGGTGCAGGCCATTGTTGAGTAGGAGCCTCCGCAAAATGTGAAGCAGCTTCAAAGCTTTCTCCGGCTTGCAAGCTATTGTAGAAGGTTCGTTGAGAACTTCTCCAAGATTGTTAAGCCTCTCTAAAATCTTCTTCAGAAGGGTGTGAAGTATGCTTGGTCTCCAGAGTGTCAGTTGGCCTTCGACACACTCAAAGAGAAGCTCACCTCTACTCCAGTCTTGGTTCCTCCTGATGACTCCAAACCTTACCAAGTGTTATGCGACGCCTCTCTTCAAGGTCTTGGTGTAGTTCTGATCCAAGAGAAGAAAGTGATTGCTCATACCTCCATGCATTTGAAGCCAGCGGAGAAGAATTATCATGTGCATGATCTTGAGATGGCAGCTGTGGTACATGCTCTGATGACTTGGAGACACCTCTTGTTGGAACGAAAGGTTCAAGTGTTCACCGATCACAAGAGTCTCAAGTACATCTTCACCCAGCCTAACCTGAATCTCCGACAAACTCGGTGGGTGGAAATGCTCCAAGATTTTAATCCGAGCGTTGAGTACACGCCAGGTGTTGGGGATATTATCTGCGGTGTGACCCGCCCTAGTTGGGCCGGGTCACCGAGTGGGCGACTCATCCTTTGACGATTTAAGCTTTGGCCCAATAGGCCCGGGAGCTGCATGGCGGTTCAAGATCCTCGTGGAGAACCAGTTATCGGGGAGTACTCCAGTCTTGGAAAGCACGACGACTTAGAGATAGAAAGAATCATGACATGCGTGGGACTCTTGTAAACCCTAAGGGCTCGACCTATATATAAAGGCGAGTCCCAGGGAAGGATGGATAGGTTAGAAACCATCGAGTACTAGGTCAGGCGAGTTACGCCCTCCTTGTAATCGAAACACCATCAATACAACACAAAGCAGAACGTAGGCTTTTACCTCCTCATGAGGGGCCGAACCAGGGTAAATCTCTGTCTCGCTCCCGTTCAACCCCTTTGAGTCGCCACCAAGGTGCGATGGCTCCAAGACTAAGTCCTTTCACGAGGACATCTACCGTGACAAAACCACAACAGTTGGCGCCCACCGTGGGGCCTGCGTACGGTGCAGTTGAGTTCTCAAAGGGAGCCCTACCAGGGTCAGGGAGCTACGCGGGGGGCTCATGACTCTGAGCCGCCGCAGGAAGTACTACATCAATAACTTGCTATGGGGGCCCGAGGCCGATTCAATCGAATCCGGCTACAGAATCCCCTTCGGCAAGATCAACATATTTGTCGGCATGGTTGGATCGCCTATGCCTGAGCCGGACATATTCACCGACATCGTCGAGCCGGCCAGGTATATCCGCCCTATCGCGACGCCAAATCTAACCCGCCCGGTCTTTGTTGGTTTCACACAGGGATTTGAGGAACCAGAACGATCGGCGACTCAGGAGACCACGTTGGTCAACACGGATGACGAATCATCCATGGGCGACTCAGATTCAATTCAGTCTCTACATGAGGGCTGCCTCGGAGGACTGTCATTAGCAATGGACGCCAAGGTTCTCGACCGGACCCACCGTCAAATCGCCGTTTATATGGTAGGAGCGACTCAGCCCCCGCCAAACCCTGCACGCAACGACGGGACTGGCGAAACATCCAGAAGCCCAGCTGCGATCTTGGTGGATTTGGCGGACGAGATAACAAGCCTCATGGCGACCCCTTGAACAGCAGAAAACCAGGACACGATAAACGCCGAGTTGACAAAGCTAAGAGATGGGGTGGCAAAGGCTCAGCGAGACGCTGAAATAGAAGCCGCCAGGATCGAGACCCGGCAAGCTCAAATCACCGCTGAGGCAGCCCACTTGAACACCGAAAACTGGTGGCTCGAGAGGCATCAGCGCGCATCCGACGCTCTCCATCAGCGGAGGCACCAAGGGTGTTTACCTCCTGATCTCAACCCTACCCGCCTATTCGACACTCCACGTACTCCCGTCGCAGGAGACGCTCCGGGAGGAGGGCCGGGCCAGCCGCCAAACCCGCCGCTTCAGCCAGCGATTGATCGCGTCCCTCGATTCCAGACACCTCGAGGTCAATTTTCCAACCCGGTGGACAACGTGCTCGCCGCGACTTGCCATTTAGAGTCCCTTCCGATTCATGGCAACACCCCGGCTGAAATATAAGCAAGGAACACAATTGAGATGTTGAAGACGGCGGTGGTTCAAAACGCCCAGTTCTCGCACAGCCTCGATCGGCTACACTCCACCCCCCCAGGAAAGCCGCACCAGGAGCCTGCCAGAGGACCAGCCCGCCATAACCAGCGGACCGCGACCCCTTCCCCAGGTTAACCCGCCTGACCATCGGGACCCGCCGGGTCGGGATCACCAGGACATCCAAACCGGCCCAGCACCGCTTGTTGGAGGCGGCAGGCAGGTAGGGGTGCCATGCTTGGCCCCCGCCCTTTGCAATGTGCGAATGCCGAAAGATTTTAAGGGACCAAGAAAGGTGCCTAACTACACCCCGGACCTGGAGCCGGTGTCATGGGTTGAGAGTTACGAAATCGCCATGGACATGCTCGATGTAAATGAAGCAATCTACGCCAGGCACTTCACAATGATGCTCGAGGGAACGGCGCGTACTTGGTTGAAAAACCTGCCCCCCAACTCCATCCAAACTTGGGCTGAATTGAAAGAGCGTTTCATCAAAAACTTCTGGGGAACTTGCAAGCGCCCAATGACAATAGTCGATTTACAGCACTTTGTTCAGCGCCCTGATGAGTCGGCTCACCACTCGACGCGGTGGATCGCGGAAATCATTCACTCGTCGGACGGCATCACGGCGGCTCAGGCTGTGCTGATCTTGGAGCAAAATTGCCACTATGAGCCCTTGGTACAGAAGTTGGGGCGACTCAAGCGAAATGTCCAGGATATGGGGGAACTAATGGACACCCTCACTAGGTACGCCGAGGCGGACGATACCAAAGATCCAGGAGAGGATGGTGGCAAGGCCAATTCGCCGAGGAAAGGCGAGACATCCAAAAATCATACCCGGTTTCAGGGACGCGCCCGCCATAATCACGGAGGGGACGGCAAGAGAAGGAAGCAGGAAGAATCCATGAACTTCATCGCCAACACCAATGCCAACAACGGCAACCAGCGCCAGAAGAAGAGGGGTTACAGTGGCAAGAAGCCGCGCAATTATAATGAGATACTCAAGGGCCCCTGCCCGCACCACGCCATGGCGGATGGACCGGCGACTCACTCCTGGGAGGACTGTTACGTGATGCGGGAATTTCGGGCGGAGGCAATCAAAAAAGGGAAAAACGGTGACCCGGACCAAGGGCAGGAACAGTTCGGTGCACCTAATCAACGCGAGAACCCGTTCGGTGGCTTCCCCGAACCGGGGGCTCAGGGCGGCTCGCAGCCAAGCAGCGGCCAGTATGCAGTGCATAACCAACGGCGGTATAACCCGCCCGGGGTTTTTCAACAGCCACCCCCACAGGGGGCTCCACAGGGGCAAGATGATAATGGCGGTTTCCGCAACAATCCCAAACAATTAAGCAACGGGCAATACTACGTCTTCACCATCAATGCGTGCAAGCGTGATAAAAAGGTGAATCACTGAGCATACAGTGTATCTGAGCCGGCACTCCCTAGGTACCTCCACTGGTCCGAGAAGATTATATCGTGGAGCAGAGAGGATCACCCGCCCAAAGTTGACAACCCCGGCGACTTAGCGTTGGTCGTGGCTCCTCAAGTCGGGGGATATACCTTATCGAAGGTACTGATTGATGGTGGTAGCCGCATCAACATACTATACTTCGACACTTTTCGAAGGACGAACCTGCTGGAGAACGATTTAATGCCGTCAACCACGGTATTCCACGGAATTGTCCCAGGTAAATCGGCATACCCCACAGGCCGGGTTAAACTCACAGTTGCGTTGGGAACAACATCCAATTACAGGAGTGAGTCGCTTATGTTTGAGGTGGTCAAGTTAAAGAGCCCCTATCATGCGTTGTTTGGGTGACCGGCTTACGCCCGTTTCATGGCTCGCCCCTGCTATGTTTACCTTAAACTCAAGATGCCCGGTCCTAAGGGGCCCATCACGGTTGATGGTGACAGGAGGATAGCAAGAGAGTGTGAGGAAGGGGATGCGGCTTACGCAGAAGTCGCCTGCGCTGCAGAAGAGCTCAAATATCACCAGACCAATGTTGATCCAGCAGATATGTCACCTCTAAAGAAGCCAACAACAGAAGGTGAGCCACCCCTAAGTTCAAACCAACGGATGACACTAAGATAGTGGATTTCGTCCCTGGTGATTCAACCAAGCAGTTCACTATCGGGGCGGGTCTCGACCCCAAATAGGAAAGCGTGCTCATCCAATTCATCCGTGAGAATCGGGACATCTTCGCATGGAAACCTTCTGACATGCCTGGTGTACCGAGAGAATTCGCTGAGCACCATCTTAATGTTGACCCAAAAGCAAAGCCGATTCAGCAATATCTTCACAGGTTCAATGAGGAACGACGCAAGGCAATCGGGGAAGAAGTCGCCCGTCTTTTGGCCGCCGGATTCATCGTAGAGGTCTTCCGCCCCAAATGGTTGGCTAACCCGGTCCTGGTGCTCAAGAAGAACGGCACCTTCTGCATGTGCATTGATTACACAGATCTTAACAGAGCCTGTCGAAAGGACCCTTTCGCCCTTCCCCGCATCGACCAAATCATTGATTCAGTGGCGGGCTACGAGCGTTTGTGTTTCCTGGACGCCTATTCCGGATATCACCAAATCAAGATGGCTGTGGAAGATCAGGAGAAGACAGCTTTTATAACCCCCTTCGGGGCTTTTTTCTATGTGTCCATGCCGTTTGGGCTCAAAAGCGCTGGGGCGACTTACCCGCGCTGCATCCAAAATTGTCTCCGTGGCCAAATCGGATGCAACGTCCACGCTTACGTCGACGACATTGTGCTTGAAACTTATAGGAAGGAGACGCTCTTGGAAGATTTAAGGGAAACTTTTGACAATCTGCATGTATACAAAATGAAGCTTAATCCCACCAAGTGTGTCTTTGGCGTTCCCGCTGGAAAGTTGTTGGGTTTCCTGGTGTCTGAGCGCGGCATTGAAGCCAACCCGGACAAAATCGAGGCGATTACTTCGCTTGGGAAACCAGCGAATATCAATCAAGTTCAACGGATGGCTGGTCGTATCACGGCTTTAAGTCGCTTCATAAGCCGCCTGGGAGAAAAAGCCATTCCCCTTTATCAGTTTCTTAAGAAATTTGACTGTTTTGTTTGGACAGACGAGGCCAATGAAGCTTTTGAAGCCTTGAAGCAGCAGCTAGTCAACCCGCCAGTTTTGGCCGCCCCGACTGAAAAAGAGCCTATGCTTCTGTACATTGCAGAAACTCCAAGGCGGTGAGCGTGGCAGTGGCCGTCGAAAGGAAGGAAGAAGGGAAGGAATATACGATGCAATGCCCGGTGTATTTCGTTAGTGAGGTGCTAACTCTCTCCAAGCAACGATACCCGCACTGGAAGAAGCTGGTCTATGGGGTCTTTATGGCGAGTCAAAAGCTCAAACACTATTTCCAAGAGCATCCCATCATGGTGGTTAGCTCCGCTCCTCTCGGGGACATCATCCAAAACCGAGAAGCGACAGGGCGAATCGCCAAATGGGCGATCGAACTTGGGCCGCACCACGTGCGATACACCCCTCGCACGGCTATCAAGTCTTGGGCCTTGGTTGACTTCGTCAACGATTGGACTGAATTACAGATTCCGGAAGACAGGTCCAACCTCACGTACTGGACTATTTACTTTGACGGGTCTAGTCAATTGGAAGGCTCGGGGGTTGGCGTGGTGTTGATTTCTCCCCAGGGAGACAAATTCTATTATGTTCTCCGACTCATGTTTCCATGCCCCAACAACGCTGCAGAATACGAAGCCTTGCTTCATGGTTTGCGACTCTCCAAGGAGATGAACCTCACGTGGGTTAGATGTCTCGGCAATTCTGATCTGGTGGCTCAGCAAGTTTCAGGTACTTGGGATTCTCGGGACCCCCTGATGGCGGCTTATGGAAGGGTTGTGTCTGATGTGGTGCGTCATTTCCATGGCTATCAAGTTGATCATATCGACCGGCGCCTTAACGAAGCAGTTGATGCCCTTTCGCATCTCGTTTCACAACGTAAGCCGGTTCCTCCCATTGTTTTTCTAGATATTTTGCATAATCCTTCCGTAAGGCTGCCTTCAGAAGAGGAGTTGGCAATACCAGACCCTGAGTCCCAGTTTGTGGCGGCTCTTCGTCTTACGCCGGATTGGGTTCTTCCGTATTTGGCATATCTCGCACGAGGCGAGTTACCTTTGAATGAGGTGTTGGCTCGCCAATTGTCCGTCGAAGAAAATCCATGGTCATCATCAATGGCGAATTGTATAGGCGAAGCACTTCTGGGGTATTCCCACGATGCGTTTCTTTTGAAGAAGGATGCGTGATTCTGAACGACATCCATGCCAGAGATTGTGGGCATCATGCCGGGTCATGCTCCCTGGTTTCAAAGGCGTTCTGTCATGGTTTCTTTTGGTTGACGGGTCATGCAGATGCAGAAGAGATAGTTCGTCGATGTGATGGTTGCCAGCGTTACGGAAGACAGGCTCATGTGCTGGCTCAAGAACTAAGGATGATACCTATTACTTGGCCTTTCGCGGTCTCGGGGCTAGACATGGTTGGCCCCTTTAAGATGTCGTCCAACAAAAAAACTCATCTGCTGGTGGCGGTTGATAAATTTACCATTTGGGTTGAAGCAGAACATATTGGTGCTTGTGATGCAGAGACAGCGGTCAAATTCTTGAAAAAACTGATCTTCTGGTACGGATATCCACGCAGCATTATTACTTATAACGGATATCCACACAGTTTTGCCATTGTGAGCACATCCGGCTTGATGTCTCTGAGTGGCTCATCCACAATCTAATAGGCAGGCGGAACGAGCGAATGAGGAAGTATTGCGAGGAATCAAACCCCGACTTATGGTTCCCCTGGAACGCACCCAGGGTGTTGGATTGAGGAGTTGCCTTCAGTACTATGGAGCTTCCGGACCACCCCAAACCGTTCTACGGGTTTTACTCCCTTTTTCCTGGTATACGGAGCAGAAGCTATTCTTCCCACTGACATTAGGCATGACTCACCCAGAGTTGCTGCCTATGTGGAACAGGACAACGAGTTGGCGCGTCAAGATTCTTTGGACGCTTTGGAGGAAGCACGCGACTTCGCTGCCGCCCGATCGGCTATTTATCAGCAGGACTTGCGGTGTTACCATAGCCGCCGGGTCAAGAGCCGAACCTTTCAGGAGGGCGACTTAGTGCTTCGATTGATCCAAGATCGCACTGGCATGCATAAGTTATCACCACCATGGGAAGGACCGTTCGTCGTGAGCAAAAGCCTTCGCAACGAGTCATACTATCTGGTGGATCTTCGGCCTGATCGGCCAACCACGGAGGCCGAGTCAACTCGCCCCTGGAACATAGCCCACTTGCGGCCTTATTACACTTGAGCTATTAGCTCTGCATTTTTGTAAGTTTTTCATTTTT
The DNA here is from genome assembly GCF_904849725.1 of Hordeum vulgare subsp. vulgare. Classification (NCBI taxonomy): domain Eukaryota; kingdom Viridiplantae; phylum Streptophyta; class Magnoliopsida; order Poales; family Poaceae; genus Hordeum; species Hordeum vulgare. The sequence goes on along the minus strand of NC_058524.1, from coordinate 283,980,910 downwards.
ATGAAGCATTAAAATTGATGCCCACAAGCTCGCGGGCTTTCCTGCTATTTCATCTTATTGAAAGTATGGATCTTTTATTTTGCTCCTCAACAAGTCGCCCAAGCATGGACGCTGTTCATACCAGAGAGCATAAGTCGCCATGATGCACTTATTACAACACTGGGTATCGATAAGACAAAGAGGATCAAGTCGCTACAAGCGCGTGATTCAAACATAGGCGCCTTATATGATTCTGTGGATTAGGCCGGCTTACTTGGGGGCTATTTGTTCCCAAGTCGTTTTGTGGTAATAGCGTATACGCTTCTACAATCCTATGACCGGTCTTTCCCCTAATCATAGGTCACTTGGGGGGCTTCCTCTCACTGAGATCAGCCTGACTACCCATTTGGCCTGCGAAAAATTACCGCATTACAAATGGTTATACTGGACTGTGTGTTGGCCAAATCGCCATATGGACCCATGAACTCTTGGCGAGTTACTCCGCTTTATGGACCCTGAAGTCGCCTTGGTTAAAACATGTCTGATACCGGCTAGCGCCCCACATGGAAAATAGAGAAACCATTGGTTCACTGAACCTGCTTCATTGAAGCTTGACTCGTGCCTGATCAGCCGGTCTAAATACTTGAGCTTTTTTATACAAAAAGTCTCCCTCTGGTAGCACTTGAGTTTATATAACTCGTCCTATCATGTCGCGACTTGAATGAGCCGACGAAATTCTTATTTTTCACCTTCCTGACACTACCACAAGGTTTTTCAAATTTTTCCGACTCACCCTAACATCTTGAGTGGGTTATTATTTATTATCATCCATTACTCACTGAGGTGGTTTGATGTATGTTTTTAAGCCTAACAGGTTTATGATCAAAATCATTATTGCCATGGCGGGTCAAGAATCATAAGATGCCCTGAGGGCGACACAAGGGTTTTAAAGAAATCACATAACAAGGTTGTTTTCTACGAATGACTTATTACATGGCTCTGATGGCCAAATCCATGAAGAACTACTTTGCTGATGTCCCCGGGTCAGCCTGCTTTGATCTCTGACCGACTTCAATTTGCAAGTCGCCCAATACCCAATTACACTTGGATAAGGCGGCAAATTCATCTTCATCGTTCAGAACTGATGAGAGATCCGCCTCCAAATCAAAAGGGTTCTCGGGTCGACGCGGAGTCAAGCTGGTTGTCACAAAGGTTGGCCGATTTACTTTCTTATTCTTGTCATCATAAGAAGCTTGATACTTTGATAAATCCAAGCTTGGTGCAAGCTGAGTCGCCGCCAAGCAGGATTCTTTGACAACACGCTGGTAATCCTCTTGTGCAAATTCTGACCCGTCATCCTTGAGCTGGGGAAAGCCTACTGCTGCTTCTTCGGGTTTTAACTCTGGAGCGTACGCTAAGCACCAACTCAACATAGTCAGTACCCCTTTTCGGGCAACTGACCGGGTTAGCTCACCGATCTGAGGCGGAAGGGTGGATAAGCAGCCAAGCATCTTTTTGATTGATGTTATGGGTTCCTTGGCACCCATCACTGCCTTCACGGTCAGCACGCTTTCGGTATACAGTTGCTCTGTTAATGTGTAAATCGCCTTCAGCGTCAGGATGCAGTCATTCCGAAGGTTGGCGGCTCTCGGACCTATATAAGGGATAACGATGGTCAGTAACTTCTTCATACTAAGTTATTTATTTACAAAGTGCAAGATCAGGGTTTTTCTTCTTACCAAAGATAGCCTGTGCCATGTTGGAGATATGTTGCTTTAAGCCAGCCAGCTCTTGTTGCACGGCTTCCAATTTGGCTTCAGCTTTTTCCGCTCGCTTTACCGCGGCGTCTTGATTAGTTTGAGCCTTTTTGTGGGTGGCCTTCAGCTTCTCCATCTCAGATAAGATTATTTGATATTTTTCTTCTGATTTTGCCCGTGCATCTTGCTGATCGGCTAAATTTTTCTTTAAGTCGCCAAATGCCGACTCAGCTTGGGCAAGAGATTCCTGTCAAAATATATTATCAAGGGGCAAGTCTCAGAATTATTGCAAGCAACATCTCTCACACTTGGGGGCTAATGTATAATTTTTTAGACAAAATTATACAGTATCAAGACCCGGCTCATCTTTCAACAAGATGACCCGACCCTTGGGGGTTACATGTCGAAATATTTTTTTAATATCAAGACCCGGCTCATCTTTCAACAAGATGACCCGGCCCTTGGGGGTTACAGGTCGAAAGATTTTTTCTAATGACAAGACCCGGCTCATCTTTCAATAAGATGACCCGGCCCTTGGGGGTTACAGGTCAAAAGATTTTTCTAATATCAAGACCCGGCTCATCTTTTAACAGATAACCCGGCCCTTGGGGGTTACAGCTCGAAAGATTTTTCTACTATTAAGACCCGACTCATCTTTTAACAGATGACCAGGCCCTTGGGGGTTAATGAGGATAGTATGCATTAAGGCGTACCTCATGTCTGTTCTTCATCATAAGGAGCAGACTCTTTTCCATTTCATAACTCGCCTCCAGGCGACTTGCAAAGCCGGAGCGGAGCTCTTTAAATTCAAGATTTTCATATTGGGGTAGCATGGCCTTGGAAATTTCATGTTCAGTAGAAGGCTGGGCTGATGATGATACATGCTTCGACGAGACTGCTGAAGCCGGCTTAGAAAAGCGAGTACCAGTGATGATCACAGCATCTGGATCCTGTGCCGTTTTCAACGGACTTGGTGGATTGGGCGTTTCCATGCCTTCCTTGGGCGAATTCGGGAGATCCGCTTGATCATCAGATTTATCCTTGGCCGGGTTATCCTGAGTCGGCGCCGGTTTTTCAATAGGCTCCGGAGCTATAGTGGAAGTTGACCCGCGAGTTTTCCTCTTCTTCGCTTGTGCCCTAAAGGACAAGGGGTGCGCTTAAAAACAGACATCATCATTATCAGGATAATGTAAGTACTATAAGAACTTACCTGGAACGCGGATCATCGGCGGAAGGGCTGACATCACTGAGTCGTCTGACGAAGGGGGAGAATTCTGCAAAAGTAATGCCTCAAGATATGAGCGAGTTATAAATATGATCCAAAAGGAAACAAAAGAGGATGCTGTTAAAAGGATACCTCATTCTACATCTTCTTGGTAGGAGTTTTTGTTGGTAACCCGGACACCAAGTCTCCAGAATGACTCCGAGTTTTCCGATTGGAAGCATATTGTGTTTTCTTCAAAAGGAAATTAGGATCCAAACAAGCATTTGGGTGAGACATGGGAACCTTCCCACAAATCCGCCTGGCCGGCTTAGGCGGAGGAGAAGATGAGTCGCAGGAAACAGAAATTGCCTCTACGGAGTCTTCTTGATTGTTGTTGCCCTCATTCTACACAAGAGATAGAGAGGTGTAAACACAAAACTATAGCAATGAATGGCAAGTCAAAGAAGATAGAATTTTAACTCTGAAAGTACATCGCCGACTTGGGATTCGTTTGCGTCAGACGGTTCAGTAACGGCGCCTTTGCCTTTGCCCTCGAGTTTCCTCTTTGGGGGCGGCCTGGCTTGCTTCAGGGCCATCTTTTTCGGCCTCTTGGACCAGAATTTGTCACCTTTCTGAAGTGGCATTTTTATTATGAGAATCATAATTCACGTAAGTCGGAAGGAATAAAGTAAAGGCGGGTTAAGTTATTTACCTTAGGCGCCGGGTTGATCTTGTAGAATGGCTTCAGACCTATTTGGCCACACTTGGCCAAGGGCTCGCCGGTCAGCTTCTTGATGATGGATACAATGTCGTTTTCTGTCAGTGTTGTACGGAAGTAGCACCGGGGATGTTCCAAGGTGCCATCAAACTCACACATTAAGCCGTCTCGGCAACTTAAGGGGAGGATGCGCCATTCAACCCAGCAGCGGATCAAATCGATGCTAGTAAGACCGTTGTTTGTCAGAGATCTTAACTCGGATAGCACTCGGATAAAATTTGACTCCTCTTCTTCAGTAAGCTTGTCTGGAAGTTTAAAGTTTGTCGGAAGGCGTTCCTCCCTATAGCCAAGGAGCTTGTTTTCACCCTCAGGAGAAGTTTCTTGGCAATAAAACCAAGACTCGCCCCAGCCTTTGGGATGTCTTGGCATGGCGAGTGATGGGAATGAGCTGTCCCTGCGGCATTGAACGTTGACGCCTCCAAGTTCCAAGCTAGGGCCATTAGAAAATTTGGTCTGGCGATTCAAATGAAAGAAATACCAGAACAAAGGAACTAAAGGTTCCATCCGCAAGTAGGCTTCGCAGAACACTTGGAACTGACATAAGTTTCTAATCGAGTTAGGTCCTAAGTCTTGGAGGTAGACGTTCATGAAAGTCATGGCATCTTTGAGGAATTTTGATCCTGGCGGCTTAAACCCCCGTTCGAGGTGCTCAGCAAAGACGACTATTTCCCCTTCCTTCGGGTTTGGAATTTCTTCTCCAAACCCGGATCGCCATCCGATAACTTCTTCACACAGTCGTTGAGAAAAGCTTCATCAACTTTGGTCGGGAGCCAATTGGCTTTGAAAACGGTACCCATGCTACAAAGGGAGAGATTACGGGTAAATTAACTTGACGAGCGCTTACAGAGTGGTTAAAAGATCAATTAACTCGTCGAACATTTGTCAGGTGACTAAGGGAGTCTATTGACTCGCCAACAAGGGGCCGGGTCAGAATACAAGGGCAATTTATGAATTTCCTACTGCTTAAGAGAGATGGCTCACAGCTTCAGAAATGTTCGCTAAAATGGTGAAGTACGGATCTACAAACAGGTTTTGTACAACAGGCAGTAACATGTAGATCTACAGAGAAGGCAAAAATGAATGAAAAAACCTGGATAAAGAAGAACAGCCTATGGCTAGGGTAAGAATAGTAAAGCTGATTTGATAGGAGCCTTTTTGGATCTTCAAACAAGAGCTAATCAACTGAGGATATGGTCGAAGCTATCGTACCTATTATTATCGTTGTGATCTAATCAACGTTCATGGGGGCATTCGAGGTGTTCTAAGAAACCGGCAAGCGATGAACCTTGAGGGGCTAAGATCTACCTCTAATGGCGGAATACTAACCTCGTGATGGCGACCGGAGGCGACCGAAGAAGATCCGCGGCGAGTGCTGCGTGCTTAGCCAGCGTGGGGATGCGTCGGACACGGTGGCCGAAGACGGAGGTCTTCGGGCGGCGACGGAGCTCTCGGTACAGTCGCAAGGAAGAAGGGGTCGACGAAATGGGTAGGTGGGAAAGTTCCTTGCCCCCTTCCCCGCCTATTTATTGGGTCGGGCGCTGGAATCAAGGCGCCTCGCGCGGGAACTGACGACGGGATAAAGATTCGCTATAATGGCGCCCAAAATTTTCGGGATATCTATGCCGAAGGATCCGTTGGGGATTGCGTCATCATCTCTTTCGAGATTAAAGGGATAAGATGATGCCAACAAGAAGTGGTTCGGTGACTTGGGTATCTCCACAACAGATGGCGGTTTAAGCGTATGATGCATAAAACGAGCAGAATGAGCCGCCCCTAACTAGGTAAGAGTATTGGCGTGAACAGGTTCAAGTCAATCTGGGGCCTAATGTTGGGGATATTATCTGCGGTGTGACCCACCCTAGTTGGGCCGGGTCACCGAGTGGGCGACTCATCCTTTGACGATTTAAGTTTTGGCCCAATAGGTCCGGGAGCTGGATGGCAGTTCAAGATCCTCGTGGAGAACCAATTATCGGGGAGTACTCCGGTCTTGGAAAGCACGTCGACTTAGAGATAGAAAGAAGCATGACTTGCGTGATGGCAAGGACTCTTGTAAACCCTAAGGGCTCGACCTATATATAAAGGCGAGTCCCAGGGAAGGAAGGATAGGTTAGAAATCATCGAGTACTAGGTCAGGCGAGTTACTCCCTCCTTGTAATCGGAACACCATCAATACAACACAAAGCATGACGTAGGATTTTACCTCCTCACGAGGGGCCGGACCTGGGTACATCTCTGTCTCGCTCCCGTTCAACCCCTTTGAGTCACCACCAAGGTGCGATGGCTCCAACACTAAGTCCTTTCACGAGGACATCTGCCGTGACAAAACCATGACACCAGGCAAAGCTAATGTCGTGGCAGATGCTTTGAGCAGGAAGGCTTACTGCAATAGTCTCATTCTGAAGCCTCTCCAGCCTGACCTTTGTGAATCTTTCAGAAAGCTCAACCTTCAGTCAGTACCTCAGGGATTTCTTGAAAATCTTCAGATCTCTCCTACCTTGCAAGATCAGGTTCGAGCAGCACAACTTCTTGATGCAATGGTCAAGAAAGTCAAGATTGGCTTGGCAAAGGGACTTCCCAAATATAAGTGCTTCAGTGTTGATGCAAAGACACGTTGTTCTTTGAGCATCGTCTTGTCGTTCGGAAAGGTGATCTCCAAAAGGTAATCATGGAAGAAGCTCATAACTCTCTGCTCTCAATATATCCAGGAAGCCCAAGATGTATCAGGACTTGAAACAGACCTTCTGGTGGACTCGCATGAAGCGTGAGATTGCTCGGTTCGTAAATGAATGTCATGTACATCGAAGGGTGAAAGCAGAGCATCAACGTCCAACAGGTCTTTTGCATCCTTTGCCCATTCCCGAGTGGAAGTTCGACCATATTGAGATGGATTTCATCACCGGGTTTCCGAAGTCCAAGAAGGGTAATGATGCCATCTTCGTCGTCATCGACAAGTTGAGTAAAGTGGCTCATTTTCTTCCAGTCAAGGAATCCATCTCCGCGGCTCAGCTTGCAGAGCTGTACACTTCCAGGATAGTGTCTTTGCACGACGTGCCTATGATGATTTCTTCAGATCGCGGAAGTATCTTCACTCCCAAGTTCTGGGACTCTTTTCAGTCTGCGATGGGCACGAAGATACGCTTCAACACAGCTTTTCATCCTCAGACTAGTGGTCAAGTGGAGAGAGTCAATCAGGTCCTTGAGGATATGCTGGGAGCATGTGTTATCTCTTTTGGCATGAAGTGGGAAGACTGCGTGCCTCTCGCTGAGTTCTCGTATAACAACAATTATCAAGCTAGTTCAGGCAAAGCTCCATTTGAAATTCTCTATGGCAGGAAGTGTCATACCCCGCTCAACTGGTCCAAGACCGGCGAGCGTCAGATTCTTGGGAATGACTTGATAGAAGAAGCTGAAGAGATGTGTCGGGTCATTCGGGATAATCTCAGAGCAGCGCAGTCCCGTCAGAAGAGCTATTATGATAGCAAGCATCGTGACATGTCTTATGAGCTCGATGACTTCGTCTATCTCAAGGTGTCTCCTATGAAGGATACGCAACGCTTTGGCATCAAAGGCAAGCTTACGCCTCGTTTCGTGGGTCCTTTCAGAATTGTTGGCAAGAGAGGCGACCTTGCGTATCAGCTTGAGCTCCCGTCAATATTTGCAAATGTGCATGACGTGTTCCATGTCTCTCAGCTCCGGAGGTGCTTCAAGACTCCTGAGCGCACTGTTCATCTTCAAGACATCGACCTTCAACCCGACCTATCCTATCGTGACCATCCAGTTGTGGTTCTCGAGGCGACTGAGCGCAAGACCCGCAACAAGTTTGTCAAATTTCTCAAGGTGTAATGGTCACACCATTCCGATAAAGAGGCCACTTGGGAACGCGGGGATCACCTCTGTTCTGAATTCCCAGAGTTCTTTCAGTCCTAGATCTCGGGTCGAGATCTTTTTGTTGTGTTGGAGAGTTTTAATGCCCCAAGAGTATAACTTGCCATATTTGGAACCTTCTGTATGTTGGTCCATCTTGTCATTGCAATGAAAGTATATTCCATGTGGTATTTCATGTGCTCATGTCTTGTTTCCCTTTGCATGCATGCATCCATGTCATTCCATGCTATTGTTGTGTTGTTGTTTTGTGGATCCATGATGTGAGGTATGATGATATGTGTTGGCATGTGATGTGTTGATGAGTGGGGTGCACTTGTATGTTTTCAAATAAGATTCAAACTTCTTCCCCTCTATTTATCTCAAGCTCAAGATTCACTTGCTCCTTTCCTGTTTCAAAAATGCCCCTGCTTTAGTATGAATTGTGGTGGATGTGATGCTATGATTTTAGTGATTTGAAACTATGTTTTAGCGGTGCAATTATTCACAAAACAGATCCACTAATTCTATTTTGTAAATATTTATATGCTCCAAAAATTCCTTTTCTATTTTATTCAAATAGGTCATAATTCCTTATGACCAGGGGCATTTTTGTTTTATTTTTAGCCTCAACAGATTTGCACGTGCATTTAGTTTTGTCTCTGGTTGTTTTAAATAGGAAAACCCCAGTGGGTTTTCCTTTTTCCTATCTAGCGCATCCAGGTGTGCTTTCTCCCCCAGGCTGGCCCAACCTCCCTCTCGAGCGTGGCCCTCCCTGTAGACGGCGTTCTCCTTCCTCCTCCTCTTCCGTCAATTTTGTCAAAGGGAGCCGAGACAGCAAGCAACGCCGTCTCACGGACGTCGAGGCCGCGCGTCCCTCGCCTCCTCCTCCTTCTATAAGATCCCTTAGCGTCCGTGCAGAGCCTAGGGTTCCTCCCTAGCGCCGCCACTCTTTCCCCATCTCCTCCTCCCTCTCTATCGTCGACAACAGGTAAGAGAGCAAGCTCCCCGCCATGGCCGTGACTTGAGGAGGTCCTCGTTGTCGCTGCCGTGGCCCTGCTTCCTCTCCAACCCCTCGGCGAGCACGCGGGACCTCCAGGGAAACCATTCCCGCAGCGATCTGCACTGCTTCCCCTTCTTCGATGACGGCAACTTCCTCCTCGACGATCTTCCCCACCGCGGCTTCTTCCACTCCTTCCTCTACTTCCTCTCCGACAGGCACGACACCCTCATCTAGTGGGTGAGCCCAAGCCTTCCTTCCCCCTTCCTGTCGATAGATCCAGCGCATAGGGCCGTAGCTTCGTCGCCGTTCCCCTTTCTGTCGCCGGCGCCACCACGCGTCGTGGATCATTAGTTGTAGGCCTCCTAGAGTAGAGTTAGCTATAGAAATGGAACCATGGGAGTCCCTACTCCCTTCCATCGATGAGCCGTAGTGCAATTTGATGTGTATCGCCAGTGAGGTGCTTCCCCTGTTCCGGCCACCGTCGGGCAGAGGAGAGACCACAGGGGTTGCTCAATAGGGCAACCTCCTCTACTCTGTTAAGATCCAAGTGCACAACATAGTGGTAGGTGGGTTTTGTTTCAGCGTTTGGTCGCGTGTTTGAGACCCAATGGCGACACCCTTTTTGCTTTGTGGATTTAGGCATAGGAGCTTCAGGGGAGTGCATAACCTGTTTACACTCTTTCTTTTGTCGAACCAGTGTGGTGTAGTGCAGTGGTGTTGTTGCTGGTGATGAACCAGGGAGTCCTGGGTTCGAATTCCCCCCAATCCTTTTATTTTGTTGCCATTTCTTTTTCTGTTTTCTTTTGTTTGCTATGTAGTTGCATGTGGTGTGCTAGATCACCTTGTGTGATATTTTTTCTCCACACAACCAGTAGGTTGTCTCTAGCATTTTGCTAGCATGGTAGATATGCATGTGTAGGTATTGGTGTGCTAGTGTAGGTGGAGCAAGATACCATGTATGTGTGTGTGTTTAGCATGTGTGTATTGCACTAGGATAGTGATGCATGTGTGTGTGTCACTTATGTGCATGAGTGATGAACTTGAGCAGTAGCTTGTGCAAGTATGTGGTGTGTGTGGGGGGGTTCCCCCCCCCCCACATACTTTCTGTGTAGATGTGATCTTGTGGTGTGTGTGCATGTGTGTGTGTGTCACACATGCTCAAGGCATTGTGTCCCTTGAATAGCACCTATGTGCAAGTTTGTATGTGTATGTGTAGGAATGCATGATGTGAGTGTAAGCTAGTGTGTGTGATAACTAGCATGTGTAGGTGCTTGTTATATGTGTCCTTGATGTAAGTGTGTGTGTGGTGGTGTGCTAAGGCACATGAACATGAGGTCTACCCCTCATGTGCACCAATGATGTGATGATAGTGTGCAAGTGGATGTGTATGTGATAAACTAGTGAGAAGCACATGTGATGAAGCACTATTCATCACCTTGTGATTCCATGTTTATTTTCTTCTTAGCTTTTTGCCCATTTCTTCTATGCAAGTGCCTATGTTTTATATATGTTTTTGGTGTAGAATCATCCCATGAATCCAATGGTGGGATCAGATTCCACTTTGGAACACTTTCTGGGAATGTCATATTTCTGTTTTGTTCAATGTTTAGAGCTTGGTTCCATGTGTTGTGATGAGCCCAAGAGGATGTTTCCTTGTTGTGGCAGTAGACGGTGAACCCCTCTACAGCATGGTGGTTTTGTTTCATGCTTAGGAGTTTATATGTGCAAGTGGTGCTTAGTCAAATTAGGCATGTGGCTGAAATTTCAGCTTAGTGAAAATCTGTGATTTTCACTAAGTCTGAGAAACTGCTTATATTTTCTTCCCTTGTAGTTGTGCTTGCCAAAGTTCATGTGTTGGGAATCAACCCTTGCAATCAACTGGAAAGTTGTAGCTTTTATGTTTGTCTAGCCCTTTGTCAATTTTCATTCCCTTTGGCTTCTTGTAGATATTGTTTTGGGTGCTGTCAAAATGCTTCAGAGCTAGTGAGGTTCTGAGAATTTCACGAAGTCCGTGAAAACTGATATTTTTGGCCAAGTTAGCATCTGTAGAACTTTCTGTGTGTAACCCCTTTGTATTATATTTTTTCTCATGCTTGTAGTGCTTTTGAATAGCTCCTGCCACATATCTTATTTGGCACATTTGGGTGGCTGTAGGTGCCTTGCATGTAGCTCTCAAACTGCTATGGTGTTGTTTAGGACAGAATGTATAGTTTTGATGTTTTGATGCTTGTGAGTGCATAGCTGATAGTGTGGTGATATTACTTGCACCACCCACTCCATACTTGGTTGTTTTGTGATTTGGCAACCTGGGAATACCAGAAGTATGCCATTGGAGTGTGTTGTGATTGATTTGATCCGCGGGACTCCATTTCTTGTTTCGTTGTTTCTCGTTGATCCGTAGCTCCGTTCGTAACGTTCTTTATATGTTTTTGTATCGTTTTTGCGTGATGCATCTTTTCATGTCATCTTCATGCATGTCAAGATAGCTTAGGGTGAGGTTCTGTACAGAAGTTTGTATTATCTTCTCATGCATGTGCAAGTGACTAGAATAGAGATGGATGTTCATTTTCATCTCATGCATCATGTGTTTGTTGCATCTTTTTGTGCTGTTGTTAATTGGATGCTATTTTTATGTTGTGTAGCACCACGATCGGAGAGCGATTACGTGGATCCGGGAGAGTACGTGCAGGACGAACAAGAGCAGTTCCAAGCTGAAGACATCACAGGCAAGATGATATGACCTTGATACTATCTCTAGTCTTGTTATGCTAGATTCACGTTTCCTTCGTCATACGCTCGCTGCCTACCACTGAAATAATTGCCTCTTGATATTTCCATGAAACCCCAAACACTTTCCCCTCCTAGCAATTATTCAATGGCTAAGTAGGCTTTGCTCAGCTACTAATGTTAGCGTTGGTAGTTGCAGGTGCTTTGTCTCATGTGATAACATGAGTTTGATATCATTATGCTAAATCTGTTATTTAATTAATGCACCTATATACTTGGTAAATAACGGAAGGCCTAGCCTTTTGCCGGGTGTTTTGTTCCGTTATTGCTGCCATAGTTTCCGGCTACCGGTGTTTGATTCCATAACTGATCGCTCCTAACACGTTCGGGGTTTATGGGGACCCCCTTGATAAATCGTGTAGTGTTAAGACTTGTCCGGGAGGACCCAACATTGGTTTTAATTTGCTAATCACTTAATAATAATCTGCATAGGGAATAGCTACCCTGAGGATTTAATCAACAACCCGGGCCAGTGCTCCTCATGAGTGTTGGTCCACCCACCTAGCAGTCGGCAATACCACCTCGGGGAAACTTGAGGCATTGGTCATTGTCCACTATGCATAGATGGTGTTGTCGTGAGACTGAGATACGCGGCTCTTATCGGGGTCGTCGACACACCGGGAGGTCCTGCTAGTCTTGTCTTACCTTAGTGAAATATCTTGCGTATAGGAATCCCGGTGAAGCTTTGGTTCTCCCCAGAGTTGAGGTTTTCCTCTAAGGAATCCGACGAGATCACGAGATTCGTGATAGAGGATTACTTTGCGGCCCGTGACCGTTTGTGATGGACTATTTGGAGCACCCCTGCAGGGTTTAATCTTTCGGAAAGCCGTGCCCGCGGTTATGTGGCAACTTGGAATATTTTTTAACATCCGGTTATAGATAACTTGAACCTAATCTAATAAAATTGCCAACTGTGTGCTTAACCGTGATTGTCCCCTTCGAAGACCTCTCTTCGATCGGGACCATGGTGGGGTTATGATTGACGTAAGTAGGTGTTCAGGATCACTTATTGATCAGCTAGACTTCGCCCGCTAGTATAGTCCACCAACAATAACTTGTTCTACGTAAGTTAGCCACCATATAGCTTAGGATGTTGCAACCTATACACTGAACCTTCCTTACCTAATAACTTGACTAGTTCTGGCACCGAGGTCATAGATTGTTGTGTCCCCGTGGCTCACAGATTACTTCAACACCCCAACAGGTACAGGTACGCCCGACACAGGTGATCCCGCTGGCACGCGGCTGGTGTGGCAGTACGATGAGGAGAACGACCGCTTGTACGTGAACTATCTAGAAGACTGAGGTGTGGTCATGATCGTGGGCAAGCATGCAGGGTAGCATAGCCTTTTCTCATGTTATGTAGTCCCTAGCGGAACTACCTTGTCTGAATAAATGTGTGATATAAACTCTAATATTATCTATGAGATGGCAATGAATCCCTATTTGTCATTCTATTATTATGTATGTGCTATGTTATCGTGCTTGTGAAACGCTTAGATGCGCTTCTTTCCATTTTGGGGCCTCGTTCCTTAAATCGGAAAGGATCGCATCCTAGTCGTTACATCTCTAGAAGCATCAGTAAGTCCATTGTAGAAGATATCAAGTATTTCCTTCTTCTCAAGAGGGTGATTGGGCAAAGCATTCAGTAGCTGGACAAGCCTCCCCCAAACTTGTGGGAGACTCTCTTCTTCAGCTTGAGCAAAGTTGTATATTTCCTGCAAGGCAGCTTGCTTCTTACGGGCAGGGAAATATTTTTCGGAGAAGTAGTAGACCATATCCTGGGGGCTACGCACACAACCAGGAGCAAGAGAAGTGAACCAAGTCTTAGCATCATCCTTTACCGAGAAAGGAAACAGCTTGAGGATATAGTAGTGGCGGATCTTTTCCTCACTAGTGAATAGGGTGGCAATATCATGCAATTTGGTAAGATGGGCTACAACCGTTTCAGATTCATAACCGTGGAAAGGATCAGATTCGACCAGAGTGATTAACTCAGGGTCGACAGAGAATTCATAATCCTTATCGGTCACAAAGATAGGTGAAGTAGCAAACTTCGGGTCGTACTTCATCCTAGCGTTCAGAGATTTTTCTTTCCACTTGAGCAGTAATTTCTCAACATCATAGCGATCTTTACAAGCAAGAAAGTCCTCAGCTATCTCGCCCTCCATAACATAACACTCAGGCATATCACGCAATTCATTTCTAGGAGAGCTAGTTCTAGCAGGCAAAATAGCAGGTTCGACTTCAATAGTATCAACAGTTTCAGAAGTATCATCACATCTAGCAACAACTCTAGCAATTTGTGCATCAAGGAATGCACCTAGTGGAAAAGCAGTATCAAGCATAGCATCATCAGGCAAAGCAGTATCAAGCATAGCATCATCATAAGCATCATGGGCAGCAGAAGTAGCATCATCAAGCACAGGCGACATATCAAGATTTCTAACAGGAGGTGGTGTCGCAAACTTACTCATAACTGAAGGTGAATCAAGTGCAGAGCTAGATGGCAGTTACTTTCCTGTCCTAGTAGTGGAGGGCAAGACTTTAGTTCTTGGATCTATCAGAGTCCTCATAGTGACCAGCAGACGTAAATCCCAAGTGACTCGGAGAATATAGCTGTGCCTCCCCGGCAACGGCGCCAGAAAAAGGTCTTGATAACCCACAAGTATAGGGGATCGCAACAGTTTTCGAGGGTAGAGTCTTCAACCCAAATTTATTGATTCGACTCAAGGGGAAGCCAAAGAATATTCTCAAGTATTAGCAGTTGAGTTGTCAATTCAACCACACCTAAAAGATTTAGTATCTGCAACAAAGTATCAGTAGCAAAGTAGTATGATAGCAGCAGTAGCAACAGTAACCAGTAGCAGCAAAGTGACAGCAGTAGCAACAGAGTAACAGTAGCAGCATGTGACAGCCCGATGCCGACGTGCCAGAAGATTCCCCTTTTCTTTCCGTTTTCGTCGTGTGTCTATATTCTTTTGTCGCATCATCATCGCATCATGCGCATCATCTGCATTGCATCGGCATCTTCGTTGCCGCCAATTTTCAATAGTTGCATCCATTGTTAGTTGCCGGTTATCGTCGTTGGTCGTTCCGAGTCCGACCGCACTCGCACGCGCCCGCGGCACCGTCGAAACCCTATTTTTAAAGTGTGCGTAAAACTTTCTCTGATCGAGGTGAACATTGGCACGCGGTCGTGATGAGATATAGCTAGGCCGCCTCTCGAATTTCCTCGCGATCGGAGTTCGTCTGGTACCCGAACGGTCGACCGTAGCGGCACCGTATTCGGTCTACCGTCGGACGTTTGTCGGTGTTTTAAAAATCGATGCCGCGCCGCCCGTTCTCCCTCTCGTCTCCGGATATCTCCTCTACACGTACACTTACCCGTTCCTGCGTTCGGAATCGTCCGAATCCGACCCCGCGGTTGGATCCGGAACGCGATTCGGGTTAAACCTAGCCCCTCTTTTCTCTATAAATACCCCTCCATCATATTTTTAGACAGCCCCTCCCCTCTATCCTTGAAATCCTTGCCAGCCCCGAAACCCTAGCCGCAGCCTCTCTCCCCACCAGCGCCGCCGGCCCGCCAAGCCTGAACCAGGCCCGCTCGAGGCCCATCCGCCGCCGCAGCCTCCGGATCCCGCAGCTCCCGTCCATGGCCTCCCCCTCGCCGAGCTCTCCTCCACCCGTGCCTTCCCCGTCGTCGCGCCGCTGCCGGAGCGCTTCCCGGCCGCCTCCGCGTCGCCGCGCCACGCCGCCTACCCCGCCGCCGGCCTCTGCCAGGGAGCCACGCCGCCTTGGCTCCCGAGGCCTGCAACCGCCAGCCGCCGAACCGAGCTGCTCCTTACGCCGCCGCCAGCCGTCCGCCGTCGCGTTGCCGGGCCCCATCAGCCGCCCGCGCTGCCTCCTTCCCATCCCCGCCGGTCCCGGGTCCCCGTCGGCACCGCCGCGGGTGCAGCAGCCGCCGGCGACCGTCGCGCCGCCATCGCGGGCTCCAGATCCGATCGAGGACGAAGGGCTCGCGTCGTGTCCGCTCGACAGCTCCACCTCGGTCGCGCCCTCGCGTGGGCCTGCCTCCTCCTCGCGGCCCAGGGTGGCTCCCCTTCGGCCCAGCAACCGACCCCCACCATCTCTTCCTCCCAGGCCGGCCCGCAAGGTGAGGTCTCCCCCCTGCCTTTTTTCCCTCGCCCCACGTGAGAAATTGCTATCTTGCGCTGCCCTTTCGGCCCATTTAGATTTTAGGAAATTTAGGAATTAATCTATATTCCAGAAATATGACGATATTAAAACCTCCGTAGATTTCAAACCGAGTGTCGGATCGCGACGTGTAGCATATGTATCTCGTGTAACTTTTCACGTAGATTATGAATTTACAACTTGCATTTTTGTTTGATGTAGTTTTGCATGCCGAATGCCTAGATATGTGTGTTGTTTATATTGTCTTGGTCCCGTGTTATTTTTCGCGCGTGTTCGAATAGCCCGAATGCCGTATTAGAAATGTCCATGTTTTAGGAACCTATTTTCCATGTGTTTTAGAGCGGCCATTGGTATTTTTACGTGTAGGGATTGCCGATAGTTTATTTTCCCGTATATAGGTTATTTTCCCGCATTTATGTGTGGCTTTATTTTTGGTGTGCAACCCCACATATTATATATGTTTTCGGGGTAGAAAAATCCCATGGATTTTTCTGTGCAATTAGTTTTAGCTTTCGAGTATGTTAGTTCGCGCGATATTTTGCTGTGTTGCCCTCTTGTTTATTTCGTAGGATTTATTTCGTGCGTCGTTTGATGGAGTTGTCAACTAGGAACTTGTTCTTTGATGTTTTGTCTAGCCCCTGGTATTTTTAGTTGCAATAGAAATGCATGTTTAGGTGTGGTTTGCTTGCTCTCAAGTTGCTAGAAATAGTGCTGATTTGGAGGAGCTAAGATATTTCTAAGTCTGGATTCTGTAATATTTTGTTGCTGTTTTGTTTTGCTTCTATCTTGTGATCTGTAGCTCTTTTAAGGTTGGTCCAATGGAGTTAGTTGTAGCCCTTGTGTTTCTCTAGTATGCCGTAAATTTTCATGCCATTTGGAGTCCTTTAGCTATAGGTTTTTCTGCTGTCAATATGGCTTCAGATCGAAAACTGCACTTTCATGAGGTGTAATTTTCACTAAGTCTGAAATAGTGAGTGGGATGCCTTTTTGTGACTTCTTTCCCTAGTGATCCATGATGCCATGCTAGTTGTTGTTAGTTGTTTGTAGTAGTTCTTCTTGCCCTCTTCGGTGTCATGCCTTGCTTGAGCATATCGGAGTTGTGTAGCCCGTAGTTGTGGGGCGTAGAAAATGCTATGTGGCTGATTTTGGCAGATTGGGGTGATTTCTTGTTTTGCTCGTAGTTGTTGAACCGTAGCTCCGATTTGATCGTGTCCTACATGAAAGTTGCTTAGAATCTCGTGTAGTTTCATTTTATCTTGCTAGTTGTATGTTTTGAAGTGCTCATGACCGTCGTTGCACACATATGGCATTCATGCCATCATATCTTGCGGTGCTTGTATCTTTTGATCCGTAGCTCCGTTGGAGATGTTCTCCATGTGTAAATTGCTTGAAATGACGCATAGAATCACGTGAAACTATTTGTTTTGCTGTGAAACAACTAATTAAATGTGTTAATTCAGATCTAGACAGAATTGTAAATTAACATGTGAGGTCGTCTCGGAGATGCTATATGTCATTTCCGATCTCATTTAAAATGTCTAGATAGGTAGTATAATTTCCTCTTCACCTCATGCATGTTTGACAACATTAATATTGCCGTGTAAATAACTGGGATAGAACTAAATAATTCGTATGTGGAGTTTCGTCAATATGCAACTCGTTGCATATTGAACCTCACTTAAGGTGTAGTGTTTGTTTGTGTGATTTGTCATGCCGTGACTTGCATGTATTCAGCTGCTCATGCATTATATGTGTTGTGCATCATGTGGTGAATTCCGTGTGATGATTTGTGTTTGCGGTTTGCTTCGTCTCGATAGAGTTCCGCAGCGTGCCGGATTGTGAGGACCCGTTCGACTACGTCGGTTCGTCTGCTTCACGGAGGCATTCTTCTTCCAAGCGGGATCCCAGGCAAGATGATCATTTCCCTAGATACCATTACTATCATTGCCATGCTAGTTTTATCACTTCTATCGATTATGTCTTGTTGCCTACCACTTGTTAAATATCAGCCTCTCAACAATGCCATGAAACTTTCAACCTGTTCGACCTAGCAAACCACTGATTGGCTGTGTTACCGCTTGCTTAACCCTGTGTAGCGTTGCTAGTTGCACGTGCAGTTGTTTCCATGTGTTTACATGGGTTCCTTGTTATATCACCATATTAAATGCTATTTAATTTAATGCACCTATATACTTGGTAAAAGGTGGAAGGCTCGGCCTTTCTAGCCTGGTGTTTTGTACCACCTTTGCCCCCTTAGTTTTGGCTACCGGTGTTATGTTCCATAATTGAGCGCTCCTAACATGATCGGGGTTGTTATGGGGACCCCCTTGATAATTCGTTTTAGATTAAAGTTGGTCTGGCAAGGCCCAACATTGGTACTATTTGCCCAACATAATAATTCTGTTAAACTGAAATGCATAGGGAGTTAGCGCTACCCGAGGAGTAATTCTACATAATACAGGGAGGGCCAGTGCTGATGGTGCTGGTCCAAAACAGAGCACCGTGCGGGGCCACCGCGAGGAAACTCGAGGTTTGGCACTCGTACACTTCGCTTATCCGTCGTGTCCTGAGAACGAGATACGCGGCTCCTATCGGGATCATCGACAAGCCGGGCGGCCTTGCTGGATTAGTTTTACCTTTGACGAGATATCTTGTGCATCGGGATTCCGGTGATGCTTTGGGTAATCTTAGAGTTGAGGTTTTCCACTAGGGAATCCGACGAGATCGGGAGCTTCATGATTGAGGATTTCTATGCGGGTTGTGGTAATTTGTGATGGACTAGTTGGAGCACCCCTGCAGGGTTAAATCTTTTCGGAAAGCCGTGCCGGCAGTTATGTGGCAACGTGGAAACTTTGTTTAACACTGGTTCTAGATAACTCGAAGTTAGCTTAATTAAAACATGCCAACTGTGTGCGTAACCGTGACTGTCTCTTTCGTGAGTTCCTTCTCCGATCGAGGACACATTGGGGTTATGTTTGACGTAGGTAGGTGTTCAGGATCATTCATTTGATCATCAGTAGTTCACGTCCGTTATGCGTAGATCTTCCCTCTCTTATTTTCTTGTACTCGTAAGTTAGCCACCATAAATATATGCTTAGCCGCTGTTGCAACCTCACCACTTAACCATGCCTCACCCATTAAGCTTTGCTAGTCTTCATACCTTTGGAAATGAGATTGCTGAGTCCCTTGTGGCTCACAGATTACTACAACACCAGTTGGAGGTACAGGTAAAGGTTACTTGACACGAGAGCGTTGATTTTTCATTTGGAGTTGCTTCTTCTTCTTCTTCATCATCGATCTAGGATGGGTTCCAGGCCGGCAGCCTGGGATAGCAAGGATGGACGTCGTTCTTATTTTTCTCGTTTGTTTTCGTCCGTAGTCGGACCCTGCTCTTACTCTTGATGATTATGTAATGTACTGATGTGACTCTGATGTAGCTTGTGGCGAGTGTAAGCCAATTCTAAATATATATCTTCTTTTCAGTACTTGTAACGATATCCATTCTTGCGACACGACGAGATGCGCTTCTATCCCTCACGAGGCCTTCGTGCCAAAATGAGGATAGGGTCGAATCTTGGGCGTGACACAACAGTGACAGCAGTAGCGGCAAATTAACGTAGCAAGGACCAGTAGGAAAAGACTCGTAGGCATTGGATCAGTGATGGATGATTATGCCGGATCCTATTCATCAAGCAACAGTTATAACACGGAGAGATATGTAACTAGCTCCAGTTCGTCAATCTAATGTAGGCATGTATTCCGTATGTAGTCATACGTGCTTAGGGAAAAGAACTTGCATGACATCTATTGTCCATCCCTCCCGTGGCAGTGGGGTCCTAATGGAAACTACGGGATATTAAGGTTCTCCTTTTAATAAAGAACCTGACCAACGCATTAACACTTGGTGAATACATGAACTCCTCATACTATGGTCATCTCCGGGAGTGGTTCCAGCTATTGTCACCCCGGGGTTGCCGGGTCATAACACATAGTAGGTGACTACAACTTGCGAGATAGGATCAAGAACACACATATATTGGCGACAACATAATAGGTTCACATTTGAAATCATGGCACTCGGACCCTAGTGACAAGCATTAAGCATGGCGAAGTAGTAGCAACATCAATCCCAGAATATAGTGGATACTAGGGATCAATCCCTGTCAAAACTAACTCGATTACATGATAGATCTCATCCAACCCATCACCGTCCAGCAAGCCTACGATGAGATTACTCACGAACGGTGAAGAGCATCATGGAATTGGCGATAAAGGAAGGTTGGTGATAATGATGGCGACGATTTCCCCTCTCCGGAGCCCAGAACGGACTCGAGATCTGCCCTCCAGATGAAGAACAGGAGGTGGCGGCGCCTCTGTATCGTAAAACGCGATAAACTCTTCTCCTTGTTTTTTTCCGGACGAAACGGACTAAATAGAGCTGGATTTGGAGGCGGTGGAGCGTTGTGTGCCCCACAAGCCTGCCAGGCGCGGCTGAGGGGGCCCGTGCCTGGTGGGCTTGTGGGCTCACAGCTCCACTTTCTCCGTTGATTCTTGCGCTAGTATTTTTCATAAATTCCACAAAAATTCTCCGTAAATTTGCAGGTCATTCCGAGAACTTTTATTTCTGCGCAAAAACAACACCATGGCAATTCTGCTGAAAACAACGTTATTCCGGGTTAGTTCCATTCAAATCATGCAAATTAGAGTCCAAAACAAGGGCAAAAGAGTTCGGAAAAGTAGATACGACGGAGACGTGTCAACCATTATTGTTACCACGCTCGCTATTGGAGAAGGTTGGCGGGGGCTTTCGGGTAGCACGGGGGCCGTGGAGGTGCCCTGTCCCATGTAGCTCCGCACGAATGGGCTGGTGCCTACATCAACCTCTCACACAAAGCCCGCCCCCCCCCCATCGCATCCCATCAATAGGACCAGGTCTAGGTGGCGGAGCTGGGGCTACTGCCGGTGCGGGAGGAAACATGGTCCCCTAGGGCTATCAAGCAGAGTGAGTCTCAGCACCACAAAGATTAAGGTCTAGATAAGCGTGTTGGGCGGCACTCGGAGGCTTCTCCCTGAGCACCCATCTCCCATAGCATGGATACCAATTGGCGCAGCCTGTCACCACCAAGGACGACCGATGCACGTCGAGGGAGCCAACGCCACACAGCTCATGTCATAGGGGCACATGATAGTGGGAGGGGCGTGTTGGCTTGCCGTGGCCCATGTGGAAGGACGTGTAGTTGAAAGCCTCAAGGGGCAGGTAGGTTAGTCTTAAATGTGTGTCAGAAGGATGTCACTTCCAAGGACAACCTCTCTGCAGGGCCGGTCCCCAGTGGATCACCTCTGTAACGTGCGGACGACGTCAGTTTGCTATGGGTTGCTGTCAGCATCTTTGGACCAATAGTGTAACCTTCCTTGCAGTATATGAGCCGCAAAGGAGGCCTTCTAAAGGGCGGATCCCCATGAGAACACCAGGTGCACATTCCACCCACTGTAAGCATACGAGCTCCTCATATACAAGCAAGAACACAAACGGAAGGAGTATGGTGTTACACCTCGCCAAAGAATGTGTCAGTCTTTAAAGTGAATGGAGTGTTTTAACCCTTCGCCAAACAATCTAGGAGATCTCTCTGTTCTCCGATCTCGACGATCACCCATTGATGGCCAGACTGCCATATTTTGGGATTGGTTAGAAGTAAAACTTGTTGAGCGTCTGGTGTTTTTTTTGCTTGTGATTGCATATGTTTGCATCTAGTTATACATATGCTAAATTGATATTGATCTACATATGCATGTCAAATGGAGGGGGCGGACCCGGGGTGCACATTTTGTTAACCGGGTTGTACAACCGGCTCCACTACAGCTGTTCGCGGGCACGTCCAGATGTGTCTCTAGATGTTTGGTGTGCCCGATTTGATGCACGACATTGGAGATGCCCTTACTCTAGCAACTTTGACCATCGCTTTTTAGTTGCTTTTGTACTGCAATTATGAGATATTGAAAGTGAGAGTGCAATTTAACCAAAATCATGAAAAAGACGATCTTGGAATGTACAAGTCAAGAACCAACTGCATTTGAAAGGAGAAAAAAGAACTCAAGGAAGAGCTTGATCAAATGACAAAAGACAAACATCGATAAGAGCTAGTTTTGGCCTGCATCTTTTCTTTACTAAGGTCAAGAGGCACCGTGAAACAGGTACCAAGCTTTGCTCCCTTAGGCAAGCTACTTATTCCAGCATTCTATAAAGCACATAGAAGATTTGGCTGGTTCCTTCGGAAATGCTGCTGCTATCGTAGCAGTTCATTTGGCACTACTTTTAGCATACCTTGAGATGCTATCATGCTATCACGTGCACCTTGGCCTTTTGGTTTCTTGTATACACGATTTTTTTAGCATTTACAGTAGCAAGTCTAGGAGAAAATCCCGTCCCCTCCCTCGTCTCCCCGCCTGCGACGGGGAGGGCGTCTACGCCGCCGCTGCCAGGAGCGCTCCCCTCCCCGCTCCCCTTCCTCGCCGCCGCCACAGGGCGCGGCCGGGCAAAGCCTGGCCCCCGGCGACGGCGGCGGGGCACTCATCGGCTCCTCACACGGCAGCTCTGGAGCGGGACAGGGCGGCCATGGTGGGATGCGGCCCTAGCTTCGGCCGTCGCGGCGTGGCAGCTCTCCGGCGCTGTTTCCGCGGCGGCTGAGCTCAAGCCACGTGTTGGGCAGAGCTGTGGTGGCGGGGCTGGTCGGTGGTGGTGGATCCCCTCGTCCCTGATCTGGATCGGGTTGGAGACGGCGAGCTGCCAGAGGGGCGATGCGGGGCGTCGGCGGATGGCCGCGGCGGTGTTCAGCCCGGATCCGGTATTGGCGGTGGCGACGGCTAACCTGGATCCGAGTGGTGGCGGCGTCCCCTCCGTCGGGGTACCGACTGCGCGTCGGGGGGACATAGTTGCCGATGAAAACCGAGCCGATGGCGGACGATGGTGGCGTTCTGCGTCGTTACCTTGATGAACGCTTCGTCCTGTAACTATTGTCGATCCACTCGTGCTACTCTAGGGGAAACCCTAGGATCTGGTTTTCCAGATCGGACGATGGCGGCATTGCAGTGTCGTTCCTCTCTAGGGAGCATCGTTTGTGGAGCAGAGCTGGAAGACAGAGGCAGGAGGTGGAGGGTCTTCGTCCTGCACGGAGCCTCGGTGGTGATGTCAGGTCATGCCTGGCCGACAGGTGCTACGCTTTGCCATGCCTGTTTGGCAGGTGCTACGCATGACAGGTCATACAGAGTCTTCGCGTCTGGATGGAGGAGCGCAGGGAGGTCGATCCACTCGTGCTGCTCCAAGGGAAACCCTAGGATCTGGTTTTCCATATCGGACAATGGCAGCATTGCGGTGTCGTTCCTCTCTAGGGAGCATCATTTATGGAGCAGCTTTGAAAGATAGAGGCAGGAGGTGGAGCGTCTTCGTCCTGCACGGAGCTTCGGTGGTGATGTCAGGTCATGCCTGGCCGACAGGTGCTACGCTTTGTCATGCCTGTTCGGCAGGTGCTACGCACGATAGATCTTACAGAGTCATCGCGTCTGGATGGATGAGTGCAGGGAGGTGGCGCCGTTGGGCGCCGTGGTGGCGTCGACGGATGGCCGTACTGGCATGGATGAAGCGGATTTCTCTCTTGAAGATGGGTCAACGGTTCGATGATGATGGCGGCTTCTAAAACGTGTGCATGTGGTGTACGCTTTAGTTCTGCTGCACCAACTGTTAGTTCCGATACGTTATGTGGATGGATCGACGACGACACCAGTTTTAGATATGAGGAGTGAGAGCACTCCACATTATCGCGTTTTGTAGGTGTGAGTGGGAGTTTCGGGTGGCTTGATGTATGTTCTTGTCAGACCTTTGTTGAATAAGTAATAAAGATGGCTGTATGCATCGATTGATGCAGAGGTCGGGGGTCTTAGCCTCCTTTTCCAAAAAAAAACAGTCATCAATACTAGTTATAAGATATAGAAGTTCTACAATTCTCTTGCGCCAGCCCACGACCAGAGGCTGCTAGTTGCTTGGGATGCAGCCTGCTTCAATCCAAGGATCCTAAAAAGATGAAATGTCCAAAACATTACACCGGTATGTTAGGGTGGGCATCAGGTCAGCAGGACTCAGTGCCCACATTTCTTCAAAAATGAGTTGCTAGGTGTCGACTGCACACATTTCAGGTAGCGTATATACAAATGTTATGACTCGAGTTTGTGCTGAACTTCTTCAGATTACACCTCAGTTTGATGTGACGGAGAAATTCAGATACCTAATACCAAAAATTGTCTTTGTTCCAAGACGATCTTGAAAAGCAAGCAAACACAATGACCTTTTAGGCTTATACCTTCAAGCTACATCAGAACTTGAATTGCTGGACTATATGGAGAAGGACAGAGCCGCCTGTTGAAAGTATTCATGGTTAGAGAAGGCAAATTTGTAAGCGAAAATGTGATGGTCACCGGTGTGTAGACGAAGAAAAGGAAACTTTATACGGGAAAAATATAATGGTTACCGGTGTGTAGAATAAAAAGGCAACATCATACACGACAACATAGTGATCACTATTGTGTAGAATCAGAACTCTCTCCATGTCTGTACTTTCAAAGAATTTCAGTTTTATGTTCTAAATTTTATTTATGGGAATATTTTGTATCTTTAGGTTAGAATCACTTGCCGTTCTACACATTTAGCAGTGCAGAATTTACAGTCTGTCGAAAGTTATGCTGAGGAATGCAGGATGTAGGGATCACTCATATTATTGTACTGTAAAAAGGATACTGATGGTAGTTATTAGATTTTTTTTTTTTGAGAATAGTAGTTGTTAGATTTAATGCCAACAGATCACGCCTTTTATTTTCCTGTAAGATAATGGTGGTCCTTTTTTGGTTCATGTAACTAATTCAACAGTCTATGAACAGAACTAGACCCGAATAATACAACGTTTTCTGAGAAACTTGGACAAAGAAATGTAAAAAAATAAAGTTTAAATCCAGTAAGAGAAGTACCTCCATAACGGAATCCAACGACTGGTCATTTCTAGGGGTCTCCTGTGAACTGGAAGGTCTCATGTGTGCTTCTATCATGTTAAGCTGCTCGTATACCTCCTTGAGCATTATGATCTGCTCCTTGTTCTTCTTAGGATCATTTAGCTCAATCATCTTTTCACTTTGAACACGCTTCAGCCTTGATCTTGTTCTCTCAATTCCAGCTCGTGGCGTAGAACTCCCCGCAGTTACACGGACATGTCTGTCAACGTTATTCATGGAGCCAACTTTTCGTGTCGCTGAAAACTTCGAAAGCACATGGGACCCTTTATCTTTCAGAGTAACCGCGTGAGGCATTTCAGATTCCTTTGTGTTGATGCCATGTTTATTAGGAGTACATGAGTATTCTGCTGGCGCCTTGCTTAGTTCTGGATGTTTGAATGTGTCAACATGACCTATATGATGAGCTGCAGTTTTATCCATTTCATTGTCTGGACGCATTGACTCGAGTGGATCAGGATGTAGCGTGTCTTGGACATCTTTCCCAACCAGTGTTGCTCTTTGACTGCATATATCTGTATGATGACCCTCCATTAAGAACGAGGAAGAAGGAGAAGACCCTTCCGATGGATAAGAGTGTTCAGTACTGCTACTGTTGCTTGAAGGTTTTGGTTCTTCTCCATGCTTTTCAGTACTGTCCATATCTGCTGGTAAGCTTTCCTTGGAACCTATGGCTTTCAGTTCGCTGGAAACTTGTTGCAGTTCATTTTCACTAGAATTGTGCATGTAAACACTTAGCCTGCTCCTTGTTGACGCAATCGATCCATTGTTTTTGTTCATGCCCATTTCAGCAAAGCGTTTACTCAACTGAAAAGTTGGAAGAGAGAAATTCCTTTTGATGGTATAACAAAGATTCTCTACATCTCTGCTTCCAAACAAAGGTATATTTTTTGTTATTGTCTCATCTGCAATATCACAATCATCGATACCAACACCTAGTAACCTTTGTTTATACACCTGCAGTTGGTTCCTGAGATAATAGATCTCCAGTTCCTTCTGCTGCATGACTTCTTTCACGATCTCTAGAGCTTTGTCACTATGATTCATCCTTTCTTCAGCCATTCTTCTATACTGACATGCTTCCATTCTCTCTGCCTCCTTTTCTTTCTGAAGTTTTCTAATCATTGACAAGGCCGCGCTTGCAGCACTTGATGAAGCTTCCCTTTCCTCTTCTAGCTCCATGAATAGTTTTTTCATCATAATGTACTGGGCAAATACTGCTCTCTGTAACTGAGCAGTCTCATTCTCTGCCAGCTTGGTGAAAGGCTCCATTACTACTTGTTTCAGTATTCACCTTACAATAGTCTTAATTCATCTGTTCAACCTGTGCACCGTTTAGCAACACCAGTTTTATTTTCTGTAATATGTACTTCCCCAATTTTAGTCGCATAGTTCATCACTATTTATATGGACTTCATTATATATACATTCTTCATGATCAGGGTTATAAAAAACTTCTGTTTTTAAAGCATAAACTAGTGCCAGACAAGCTAGAACGGAGCACAGTTATATATAAAAAAGCAATAAGTTATATTATGCATAACTTTCTCTGAGTCCATTCTATTAATTCAATTTAATTATTGTATAGACAACCAGAGATTAATAACCACTGCTCAGAAAATTGTGTCATATCTAACCGAGATGCACGAGCGATCGGAAATGAGTATCGTACTACTTCAATGCATGGGTAGACAACGGTTAACTTATCTGATGAACTCGACATATTCCGATGGAAGGTGCATACTTCCGGGGTTTCTCCATTGAATCCATATATGCTGATTTAATCTTCCTTAAAACATACTCCCTCCGTCCGCAATTACTTGTTGTACAAATTAATAAAAATGAATGTATCTAGAACTGAAATACATCTAGATACATTCATTTCTATGACAAGTATTTTTGGAAGGAGGGAGTAGATGATAAGGATGTATTCTTGTGGCTAATAGGAAACGGTTAACCATATTTTTCTTTCTTACCCGTATGCCGCATTTTGGTCGGAGTGGGGATAAAATAGAGTTACAGATTGTTTAGTAAATTTTGGTCGGAGTGGGGATAGTACAGCTTCTTGGCTTAGGCAACCCCTCCATGTAATTTTGTCACTCTGGAATAATATATCCAATGATTCTGCGCCAAAAAAGAGTACTTAGGTTGTATGATATGTTCTTTTTACATGTCAAAGGGGGAGGAATCCCAACCTGAATATGAGGTGGTTTATGAGGAAAACCGGATCGAAAACCTTGATCTATTTTATAGGGAAAAACAAATCAAAAAACTATACATTGATATCCGAGGAAATGATCCAGCTTGAAGTACCTCGCGAAGTAGTATATAGATAGCCCGTGAAACAACCGCTCCTCCCGAGCCGCCTACCGTGAGGCGGCCGGGAGGCCCCAGATCTTATCGGCCGGAATCCGCTTCTCCCCCTCCTCCTCCCTCGCCGCCGCCCAAGGGCGCGGCCAGGCGAAGCCTTGCCATCACCGGCAGCGACGGGGACTCGGGGTACTCTCGCTCGTGTGGGGCTGGCGCGGGCCGGTGCTCCCCGGCCGGAGCGTGGCGTTCGGTTGGACGTTGTGACGGGTGATGGTGGTGCTCCGGGAAATCCGTTCCTCCGTGGCAGACGGCTTCACGTTCGGTTGGACGTCATGACGGGTGTTGGCGGTGCTCCGGCAAATACGTTCCTCCGC
This sequence comes from Hordeum vulgare subsp. vulgare, assembly GCF_904849725.1. Taxonomy (NCBI): domain Eukaryota; kingdom Viridiplantae; phylum Streptophyta; class Magnoliopsida; order Poales; family Poaceae; genus Hordeum; species Hordeum vulgare. The sequence continues at coordinate 283,953,609 of NC_058524.1, read as the reverse complement.
GGCAGACGACTTTGCGTTCTGGTGCGACGTGCTCGTCAGGGACGGTGGCGACGTGATCAGATCGGCCAACGACGGCGCGGTCGAATTTGGGCCCACGTGAGGGTCTTGGTCCCTAGAATGCAGTCGGCGCGGTGGCGGGTGCGACACGTCGACAGCTGGGCGGATACGTCAGGATTTTACTCTTGTCTGATCCATGTGAGCGCGGGCAACTCTGGGGGAAACACTAGATCTCCTTGGGATCGAGCGATGACAGTGATTTTACGTCGTGGTCCCTCTTCAGGGCATCATTTTGGAGTTTGCTCCGGTTGAAGGGACCAACAACGTCGGCGGCGCACGCCTGGTGGTGCAACTACAGATGAAAATCACGCCGAGTACAGTCATGGCGAACGATGGCAGCATCTTTGATGTCGTTCTCATGTCAGAGGCATCATCGTTCCATGCATAGTTACAATACATAGCAAAGACCAACAACCTAAAAAAAAGGTGGTTGGGTGGAGCAACACAAGTTATGCAGAACTATCTACAAGGAATCACTAGCAGGATACTAAGGTGACAAACTCTAAGGTTGCCATGAGAGCACATGAACATCCAGTGGTGGAGCCAGCCAGCTCAAGGGCCCGGGGCAAAGTCTATACATGGTGACGTGTCCAACATTTGCCAGAGTAATTAGTACATGGCTTATTTGTATTCCCTCCGTTCCTAAATATAAGTCTTACTAGATATTCAACTAATGGACTACATACGGATGTATATAGACATACTTTAGAGTATATATTCATTTATTTTGCTCCGTATGTAGACACCTAGTAAAATATCTTAAAAGACTTATATTTAGGTATGAAGGGAGTACTATTTAGTGAAAAAATTGCTAGAGCAGACCGGACAGCTACCCGAGGTCGCCGGCAGCTAGCTCCATCCGTGCGAACAACAGCAACATCAAAATCACTCACATAGAATAACACAGGGTTCCACTTCCAAGGAGCTGCACCATCGCCAACCCCTAGCCATCGAGGACCCAACATTAGGGTGGTCTTGCCCATGGCGAGGTGAGGATGATGGAGGGGGAGACGCCGGTTCAATTAGCATGCACAGAGAGAATGCCAATTGACCACCGGGAGGTTGTTAGTTGGTGGGAAGTAATCGAGTAGTGACCTCTGTTTTGGGTACCGCCCGAGAAACCCGGTTACCGGGCGGTAACCGGGTTTCTCGCCGCCCCACGAGAAACATGTATCCCGAGCAAAGAATTTCGAATATTTTGAAATTTTTGAATTTAAAAGCTAGAGTTCTAGTCAAATAGAGCGGCATCTTAGAAATGTTATCAATGTTCAAGTCTTATGTATTTATAGTTTTCAAAAATTAATTCAAAATTGCATTATAAATTTCGTTCGAAATGTATTCGGTATTTCTCGGTAACCGTGGTAACCGAGAATCTCTACCCCCCCCCACGAGAAAATTTGGTCATTCGGTATCCAAAATATTGGTAGTGACAATGATCACAGAAAGGCTTTCGAAGAAAATGTATCAACCAAGGCTAGTCATAGACCACTCTGAGTTAATCACGTTGCCTTGTACACATAAGATTAGGAAAAAAACCAAACCAAGTCCTAGTATTATTAGGATACCTAGTCCTAATCTATTTCCATAGTCCCTTGTGGATGTGTATAAAAGACACCTTAGGGGTGGTGCTTGTAACAACAGATCAGATAGAAAAGCAATACAAAGTATTACGATAGGCTCGACACGAGCCTGTGGCCATCAACGATTCAGTGCCTTTGCGTTTTTACGTTCTTGTTGAGAGAGCCGAGTTGATCCGTTGCCGCATGATTGATCCAATCAACCGAAGCTAGCCGGCTGAAGCGTATTCATACGCAAGTCTCTGGCTAGTTTCACGTACGTGTGTACAAGGGCTAATCGATCAAGCTGCTAGTGTGCTTGTTCGAGTTAGCTTTGCATGTACACATACATGGTGCTCCTGGGTGTTTTGATCTACGGTTTAAAAGCCAACAATTGGTATCTAGAGCCTCGACGATCTACGATGACGGACAGCGATGCTGAGTCGGTCAAGTCCGGCAAGGGCGGTGCCAAGGCGAACAAGAACGGCGGCAAGGTGAAGAAGGACGGCAAGTCAGCGACCAGTGGTGGGGAAATGGGCGGCGCCAACGTCGAGGCGCATCGCAACATCCCCATCCAGTACCCGATGCTCACCGACGCCAACTATGGTGTGTGGGCGGTGAAGATGAAGACTATTCTCCAAACCCTCCGAGTGTGCCAGGCAATCACGGACGACGACGTCGATGACGAGTCCGACGAAGGTGCCATGGCCGCCATAGCTCGGTCCGTGCCGGATTCCATGCTGATGATATTGGTGGAGTTCGAGACGGCAAGAGAGGCATGGAACGCACTCAAGGAGATGAGGATCGGAGAAGATCGCGTCACCAAGGCTCGGGCACAAGTGCTGAAGCGCCAATTTCACAAGTTGCAGATGGAGGAAACTGAATCGGTGAACGACTACGCCATGCGTCTTACTACTTTGGTGGGAGAGATCCACGCGCTTGGTGCAAAGCTCGAGGAGACCGAGATTGTGAAGAAATTTTTCAGTTCGGTGACTGACAAATTCACGTACATCATCGACACGCTCAAGCAGCTTTACGACATCGACGACATGACCATAACGAAGGCGATCGGATGCCTGCGGACTTGAGAAGAGAATGCTCATGGCTGTCGGAAAGGCAATGGAGGAGGTAGTGACCAACTCATGTACTCGCATGCAGATTGGGAGTCCCCAAGTAGCAAAGGAAGGCGTGATGGCAACGAAGGCTCAAGCAACGTAACGCACGGTGGACAAACTAGAGAAGGCAAGCTACAAGGTCATGGTAAGGCTGACCGATCTAAAGGGCGGAAGCAACGAAACTTGGATATGTCCGAGGTCAAGTGCTATAACTGCAACGAGATGGGTCACTTTGCAAAGGATTGTCCGGAGCCTGACAAGCGAGAGATTAATGCAAATTTGGCAAAGGAGGAAGACGAAGGTCCAGGTCTTCTGATGGCCGAAGTTTGTGATCTCGCTGAACCAGTGGTTGTGAAACCAAGCCGGAAGGTGCTACTTCATGAGAAGAATGTGACACCTAAGTTATCCGGGGATCACAACGTGTCGTGGTATCTCGACACGGGTGCCAGTAACCACATGACGGGATGCAAGAAGAAATTTCTCGAGCTGGAATATGATGTTGAAGGCTCGGTCAAGTTTGGTGATGGTTCAAATGTGGAGATTTGTGGCAAGGATTTGTCCTCTTCGAGGGTCTCACAGGCGAACATCGCATACTCACCGGAGTGTACTACATCCCACGGCTTCGTAACAAGATCATCTCTATTGGGAATCTTGACGAGAATGGATGCAAGGTGTGTATCGAGAATGGAGTGATGACGATCTTCGACAACCTCCTAAATGTGCTAGCTCGTGTTACTCGCACACGGAAGAGGCTCTATATCCTCAACCTTGATCAATCTCAACCGGAGTGTTGGCTCGGCAAGAGTGATGATGATTCGTGGTTATGGCATGCCAGATTTGGACATGTTAACTTCTACGCCTTGAAGAAGATGTCAAAGATGGAGATGGTATCCGGGATGCCAGTTATCGACCATGCTGATCGAGTATGTGACGGGTGCTTGGTTGGAAAACAGCACCACACGACATTCCCTGCTCAGCCTACCTATCGTGCAAGTGATGCACTCGAGCTGCTCCATGGTGATCTATGTGGCCCTATCACCCCGGCAACTCACGGAGGAAAGAAGTACTTCTTCCTTATGGTAGATGACTACTCGAGATATATGTGGGTCATTCTCCTACGATCTAAAGATGAGGCGTTTTGAAGCATTCAAGAAGCTAAAGGCTGCAACGGAGATGGAACACAAGTTGAAGGTTCACGCTCTACGGACAGATCACGACGGAGAGTTTACGTCGAACGAGTTCAACGACTACTGCGAGAAGATTGGCATAAAAAGGTTCCTCACGTCACCTTATACACCACAGCATACGGGGTCGTTGAAAGGCGCAATCGAACCGTCGTTGACATGGCAAGGAGTTTACACAAGAGCAAGAACCTGTCGGGCACCTTTTGGGGAGAAGTTCTCTCGACGACAGTCTATCTTCTCAACCAGGCTCCAACGAAGGCGGTGATCGGCAAGACTCTGTATGAATCAATTTACAGACGTAAGCCGAATGTGTCTCATCTACGGACGTTCGGGTGCGTGGCACATGTGAAGACGGCGGAGCTGCACCTCTCAAAGCTTGCTGATCGTAGCACCAAGATGGTGTTCATCGGATACGAGAGGAGTTTCGGCACCAAGGCATACCGCTTCTATGATCCACAAACCAAGCGTCTACGGATTTCACGCGACGTCGTGTTTGAAGAAAACAAAGCGTGGAATTGGAGTGCAGCAGCCGACAGTGCTCCAAACGGTAACATATTCAAGGTTGAATTTCCAACTGATGATGATGCAGGGGAGGATGTCCACGTGGTTGGCAAGACGCCCAACCAAGGTGACCACAATGGTAGTGATCATCATGGTGCCAACACCGACGACGACGCACATAGGTCGCAAGGAGATAGCGACAACGACGCACATGGCACGGGCGGAGATCTTGACGACAACATCGACAACGAGGCGCATAGTGACGACGACAATCAAGATGATGGTCACGGTCTTGACGACTACGCCGACGACGCGGATGTCGATGACATGCCCGGGTCTCAGTCATCTTCCTCAAGTGCATCAACACCGATACAATTTGTGTCGCCTCCTTCGCAAGCCACAACGGACTCCTCAGGGCCTCGTGGCTACAAGACCCTCAAGAAAGTCTACAAGTACACAAAGCCAGTTACGCTCGAGTACTCCGGACTATGTTTGTTCGGAGTTGAGGAGCCGACGAACTTTGTAGAGGCGGGCAAAAGCCGTAGTTGGACACGCCCCATGGATGAGGAGATCAAGGCGATTGAGAGCAATGGCACGTGGACTTTGGTAACCCGATCTCCAAACCAAAAGGCGATAGGTTTGAAGTGGGTTTACAAGTTAAAGAAGGACACAGAGGGTGTCACTGTGAAGTACAAAGCAAGACTTGTTGCGAAGGGCTACGTACAACATCAAGGAGTTGACTATGATGAGGTGTTTGCACCGGTTGCTCGACTCGAGACGGTGAGAGTGCTCCTAGCTTTGACAGCACAAGAGGATTGGAAGGTTCATCATATGGATGTTAAATCCGCTTTCCTCAACAGTGATCTCACAGAAGAAGTGCGCGTAGAACAACCCCTCAGCTACGAGAAGAAATACGAACAAGCGGAAGTTGACAAGCTCAAGAAGGCACTTTACGGGTTGATGCAAGCGCCAAGAGCTTGGAATTCAAAGTTAGACCAAAGTATGATCACGCTCGGGTTCAAAAGGTGTGCCTTCGATGATCCGAAGGCAGTCTACAAAGCACCAAAGAAGAGGTGAAGATTGAAGACATGACCAAAAAGGAGTGTTGTCATCAAGCTACGGACGAGCCGACGATAGTAAAGACGGTCCATGAAATGCTCCAAGGGACGGCAAAGGCCATGCCGATGATAACAGTTATGAGAAGCAGCAATTGTGTTTGGGACCCAGGTCGGAAGTAAGGACATCGTGATTAGGGGATGAATGTGAGTTAATCATGTTGCCGTGTACACATAGGATTAGGAAAAAAAAGGCAAACCAAGTCCTAGTAGTATTAGGATACCTAGTTCTAGTCTATTTTCATATTCCCTTATGGATGTGTATAAAAGGCACCCTAGGGGTGGTGCTTGTAACATCAGATCAGATAGCAAAGCAATACAAAGTATTACGACAGGCTACACACGAGCCTGTGGCCATTAACGATTCAGTGCCTTCGCGTTTTTACGTTCTTGTTGAGAGAGCCGAGTTGATCCGTTGCCACATGATTGATCCAATCAACCGAAGCTAGCCGGCTGAAGCGTATTCATACGCAAGTCTTTGGCTAGTTGCACATACGTGTGTACAAGGGCTAATCGATCAAGCTGCTAGTGTGCTTCTTCGAGTTAGCTTTCTACGTACACATACGTGGTGCTCCTGGGTGTTTTGATCTACGATTTAAAAGCCAACAACGACGACACACTGGAGGACATTCACAACCACAAGTTTGTGAGAACAATGGATCCACGCAGAGTTCAGACGGACTGTTGCGGGGAAGCTCTCATTGCGATAAGAGGAGATTATCGGGTTGCCAAGAAGAACGCATGAACATGAGGGGTCACAAGTAATCTAAGCAATAGCAGACCGATTTCTCCAGGAGTCAGAGCAACACAAGGTTCAGCATCCCCTTCCAAAGAGCCTGCATCGAATGCCATGGGTGCCAACCATGCGTTATTGGTAGTAGGTAGCAAGGCCAGAGAGGCGAGCACGACCCAGGACGACAAGGATCACCGTGAGGGCAGCGGCCGCAACTCAGCCCGCCGTGCAGCAGGCACCGTGAGGCGCAACATGGGCTTGCACACCGAGCGACTCAAATCCAGCAAAGACGGAGCAGGAGGAAGGATCATAGGGCGGATATTGAGGCCAGCACGAGAGGCATGTTGCCTCCACTGCCCGCGGTCGCGCGGGGAGGTCATGTGCCCCGATGAGCTGAACAAGTTCATGACAGCAAAGTGTATGTCGCAAGGGGACGTAGATACGAAGAGCGCTCATAGGAGCCGGAGTCGGAGAGGTTGCGCGCAACGACATAGCTCGGGCTACCACAGGTGACCACGAGGTGAGGTTGTGGTGGATCCCGCCACTGGGAAAGAGCTAGTGGCAAGGTGAGGGGTGGAGGAGTGCCGCTCATGGGCACGGGGTAGTCTGTGAAGGACGATAACGGTGCACCGGGGCGTCGCCGTCATGAAGGTCGGCGGGAGAGGGTGGATGTGGAGCATTGAGGGATGGATCTGAGAGGGCAGGGGCTCGATGCTCGGGTGCGGGCTGCCATTGTCGATGCCAGGACGAGGAGAGGAGCATCTTATTCTTAGCCAAGAACCAGAGCAGAATAGGGTTACAAGTGGTGACCACAGTGGATGACGACCGTGGTGAGAGGAGGAGGATGAGCGCAATGATGATGTCACACTTACACCACACCGGGGACCAGCAAGAGCCTGACACGCCGCGCGCTGCTCGGGGTGCATGGAAGCGAGAGGTGGTCGTCGACACACCAGGCGACATCGACACATGTCCAACCAAAGCATAGGAGAGGATGTAGGCGGAGTGTGTATTTGAGGGAGTAGGCGCTCAGTGGAGCAACATGCGCCCTCTTCATCGCTATCTGCCATGGGGCTTCGGCCTGAGGCCTCCTCCCACGACGCCGAGGGGGGAGGGCGGCGGCGGCTGTGGGATGGCCTCCAGAGTCGTGAGAGATCGTGACCTTGGAGACTAGGTTTATTTGGATATAGATTATGTTATTATGTACACGAGTCATGTCATCTTATTATCACCCGATTGGGCCATTGCGTCCGTCCCACGACCTGAGCCTCTTGCTCAGCTTTGGACGATTGGACTTCCATTAAGGATTAGGATGTCCCTTTAGCAATGGATTCGCAGACGGGTGCCTTCAAGGTTGCAGGTATTCAGAATGTAATTGCCCTAGGGATGGTATTTGCCCTTTGCGCCACATGGACGAGAACTCCAATGATATTTTCTTCATGTGTGCTACGATTCAATTCCTGTGGAGTTGCTTTAGGGGGGTTTTGGGTGATGGGTGGTGCCATACAAACTTTCCCGATGTCTATGAGGTATTGCGAGCTTCCTCGGTGGGGTCTAGCCACATTAGGTGGCTTGGGATTAGGATGCTCATGTGGATTGTGAATGATCCTAACAATTTTATTATTGAGGGTGCTCCCTACGAAGGTCTACTGATGCTATTTATATACTATGTGGTTTTTTTGCGGCTCTTGAAGTCACTTAGGAGTGGACCGGAGCGAGGCGCCATCAATTCCCTCACTACACGTCTTAGATCCTTGGCCCTCCGTTTGGCACCTCCACTCCATCCGCTGCCACCTGACCCAGACTAGATCTATGTATCTTCCTCGAGACATGTGCCCATTTTTTCTTAAGGCTTGTTGACGTCGAGCCATCAGTAAAAAAAAATCTTGAGCTATTTCTTATTTCTGCACTCTGTTGTGGTATGCATTTTGCTGCTACCTTGGTTGAAACTTGGTTGTGATTGTGGTTGTTTGATTTATATATAAAGCGAAGCGAGAGCCCTTTTGGGTAAATTATTATCCGATTGTGTTTTGGATTGTGTCGCCACTTTATATCATGTTTTGGGGTCGGGAGTATAACCTTCGTCGAAAATACAAACTAACTTGACTCCAGATTGTATGTATGAACGAGGCTTTGTTCCTCCTTTTCAAAAATAAAAAGATTGTATGTATAAACGAGAAGTTCGTAATAAGTCCTTCAGAAAATGCTGACTTATTTTATATGTTGGCCAATGGTCAAGAAAAACATGTCGGTAGAAAGAGTGTTGAATTATGTAACTGTAGTGAGGTGTTTCTTACCCAGAAAAAAAATTCAGGTGTTTCCTACTGAAGTGTGTAATTGCGCTGAAATATAAAAAATTTAGAAGGAAAGAAAGGTACGAAGATGACATCAAAAAGGGAAAGGGTATTACCACTAGGATTATAATCTAATGGCTCGCATTTTCTTCTCTCACAGAATCATCTATCCTTCAGCCTGGAGGCAAAGTAACAATCTCAGATGCAAAACATAATGTAAATGTAGGTAAAACAAGGTGCATGGTAAGAAACTGAAAATGGCGTCATTTGGTTCATTCCCTGAATCTGCACATGGTAGCTACCAAGAATACGGAATGCCGAACTAATTGCTCTTGAAAAGGCGAAAGAAGGCCACATAATATCCATTCAAATCGTGGTACCAAGAACCACGTCATTCATGAAAATTTATTCGCGAAGTTTGTGGATTAAAGAGCCATAATTTAGCTCAATGCTTTCTATACACAAAACTAGGTGTTATGCCAAAACACAAACTTCGAAATTTAAAAAATAGAAAAATTGGAAAGCATTTACCAAACATTTGAAAGGAGTGGCCTGAAGAAAGGTACAGTGAACAAATAGTGCAAGAATTCATATTGACTGGGGATTCTGATACATTTTGGTTGTCAACATCGTTCATAGTTAGACAAGATATCATGGCAAATACCTCTAATTGCTGAGCCCAAATGCGAGATAAAAGATAGCAGGATTCCTGGAGAAAATGAACATTCAAAACCAAGAACAAATGGCAATGCATGCTGTCATGGCCTCACCAAAATTTGATCCCAATGAGGCCAAGATACACCTCAAGCCAACCTCCAATGGCTCCGCCGTTCCTTCCGGCGTGGAAGAATTGCGGGTGACCAGCATAGCGTCTATTAATAGGAGAACAATTGGAGGTGTCTTCCTAAGAGGGAGAAAGATAAGATGGTGTGCTTTATTTTTGGAATGTGGGTTTGGAGGCTATCTGAGCTCTTAACCGGCACCATTGTGAGACCCATTGTGAGACCGTACTATCGACCAGAAAACCATAGAACAATTATTGTGTGGCATAATTTATTAACGAGAGACTACCTTAGGCTGATCATAGTGAGAAGTATCATATAGTAGTATCATGCATATGATAATATTATATGATACTACCTTCATAATGCATAGTATCATAAACTAGTATCATAGATGGCCTTATTTATTGACATGCATGACACATAGTAGTATAGCATTTAACATGTTATGGTATCTACCTATATTACTCTAACCATTTCTCTCTTCTTTTATTATCTGCCACATCAGCATGTTTGCTACTTCCAAGTATATGTTACCACCTAAGTTACTCCCACTATGGCCAGCCTTACTCACATAGGTAGTGACGTTTTCCCGTGCAGTGACGCATAGAGATCCGCACTCATCCAAATCACATCGCCCCAATGATTACTACCAACCGCAGCCACCTAAAACCATAGAAAGTGTATGGAGGATCCATCGGTTGGTGGCTGTAACACGCACGTACAGAGTGGGAGGGGCAAATGTCAAATTTTCGGAAGCGCTCCCATGTCAAATAATCTCAGATTAATGCTACATATTTTTTGCTTTCCCTTCTCCCATTCTGTTTCCTCAATCGTGGGTTCACTTGAGAACGAGGGGTTGGATAGGATTCTTCCTTCGAGGGGATTGTATTATTTGCCTCACTTTACAAAGGGCTGGATGATTTGCCCCAGGGTTGTTACAATGACCGGTGTGTTCGAAATATGCCCTACAGGCAATCATATTGTATTATTATTTTCATATTCATAGTTAAGAGTTTATATTCTATTCTACAACTTCTATGATCCTGGAATATGCAACTTATTGAAATATAATCAGTGGCAAGCCAATGAGTACTTTGAATGTACTCACAAGCAACCCATGTTTGAATGAGGCAATAACTATGCATGAAATAACACAAAGTAGGTAAGTTTCATAAAGCTAATTTTTCGTGCAATGATATGAGCAATCAACTTGTAAAAGCATGCAACAACAGGTTGCAGATATCCATATGAACAAGCTACGAATATCAATGTAAGAAGGGGTTGCACATCTCATGTTCGCTCATCATGTTAAATCAAGTGACTTAGCTCAAGTATCATCTTTCACACACACACACACACACACACCAAGTTTTGTGAAAACATATGGACATGGTCTAAGAAGGACCACCAATTGTCCATGATATGGACACATCTATTCAAATAGTTTTACACTCTGTAGAGATTCTGTGCTTTAGTCACAAGACTCGGGGAACTTCCATGTCATCCACGACTCGTGGTATATTACATACCCTAGGTAAGCCGTCAAACAATGCCTTTCCTCTGGCGACACTAAACAAAGAGTCCACTCGTTGGACCATGTCCTCATGATGCACATCATACAAGAATCGCTCAAGATCGTACTATCCCTGAGGGGACACAACGGTGTGCCAGGTGTCTCTGAAAAAAAAACCATGGTCGCCCTACCAGGTAGGGATGGCAATGGGTACCCATTACCCACGTACCCTACGGGTAAAAACCCTATTAGGGTAATGGTATGGGACAAAAATTTACCCGTGGGTATATAAATAGGAAAACCTAAAAGCCATCGGGTAGAGCGGGTACGGGTATGGGATCATATAACCCATACCCATATACCCATGCATCCATATAAAATCTATGTAAACTCAAAATTATCTCTACAATCTACACTACGTCAATAATTTGTGAACTGAAAGTGTATGCCTATGTGTTATTGTTTATGACTATAAGATGTTGTTCAATAAGAATGTGTTGTAGTTATAATCTATCTTTGTAAACTATAGGATACAATGAAGTTTATAACTATAAGTTGTTTAAATTGATGTTTTGCAAATATGGGTAATTTTACCCGCGGGTACCCGTCTACCCGTCGGGTAACGGGTATGAGAAAAAATTGTACCCGTTGACGGGTGTGGGTAAGGGTGATGGGTAATCTCAGATGGGATGGCTAAGGGTATGGGGAGGCTCCACCCGTACCCATACCATGCGGGTGCCATCCCTACTACCAGGCACGATCACGTATCGAGAGAGTGACTCGGCTCTCCCGCCACTAGTAATGCAGGCTCTCTGCTAGCATTGACCAAGGTAATTAACAAAGCGATGTTCCAGAAGGGGTATCGTGGTCGTACATATAAGGTTCGGACGGCCAGTAGATCTTAAAACTAATCGTGGTCGTACATATAAGGTTGGGACGGTCAGCAAATCTTAAATCTAATCCGTTTCCGAAAACACACACAAACACAAGTTGCTCTGGTACACCACTTCTTTCTCAAGTGGTTACCTAGCTCAACACCATCTCCCTCGGGAATTAGTGGCACCCGACGGGGTTTTCCAAAATTCTATGAAATCATTTTCTTTACGACACCATGCATTTTCCCATCCCACTTGCATATCACTACTTAGGATCCTAACTACTTCCCACCTGCACAACCCTCATAGGAAGGTAGGGTCATGCTTAGTGCAAGTATCAATTGGAAAAGTATCGGAGGCAACCCACCAAGGTGGTCACTGATTCGTCATGATTAAAATGCAATGAAGTAAGGTGCCATATGTCATGCATAACATGTTTTCATAGTCATGGTCAAAGGGCTGCTTACCCCATTCAGCAAAGTCTTCAAGGTCTTCCTAAGCTTCTAGTCCAACTCTGAGCACTTTGTCTACTTTGTCAACTACCATCAGAAACAACCACAATAAGCAACACAACAAGAAGAGAAATAAAAGTCTTCTAAAATAGGAGTTTTATTTTTCATGGACACCTGTGGTCATGAGAAAAATTCCTCAAGTTTCTCTAATGGATTTGGATCAAAGAGGCTTTCTGAATGGTGGAAATGGAGGAAATAATGATCCTTTAAGAAGTTTACAGAAAACATTTTTATAAAAAGAGTGAATGCACCTATTAAACATGACATTATTTTAGAAATATTTAGGAAGTGGTTTCACTAGATTTGGAGTTGGGATGAATTCCTCATGAATTTACTAAGGCGACTTACATGGGAAAAAGGAGCTATTTATTTGATTCAACAAAAGCATAGCATGGAAAAATGTTAACCATATCTAGATAAATAGGGGATAATTTTCAGAGCACCTAGAAATTGGACCCACTCCATTTGCAGTTGATTTGAAGGTTCTAGGAATTTTTCAAAGAGGTCCCTAGTAGTTCAAATTTGAATTAAAATTTGAACATGGCAAAATCTTGTGGTGGAAAATTACGGAGTTACACCAAGTAATTGGTGGCATTTTACGGGGAATAAAGAAATTTGAATCATCAAATTGGACATGTATTTTGGGTTGTGGAATTTTTGGAAAACCAATGAAAATAGAAAGGAAAATGGACACGGGTGGCTGGACCAGAATGGTCGTAGTTGGGTCGGACGAGAGCCAAAACGGACCGAGCCGAACCCGAGCCCCCGCGCTCACCAGGTTCAAACCTGACGGGTAGGACCCGGGTGGTAGCCACACAAAGGAGGAGAGCGAGGAGGGGAGGATGACACGTGGGGGCCACCTGTCATCTTCAACCTCGTGGTCAAGGAGGTTGGCGAGCTCACGAGCGTTGATTCCGGCAACAACGAGGAAAGTAGGTGGCAGGAATGGGGTCAGGGCGTCGTCACCATACGGGAGGAGGTGATCAGAGTCGTCTGGGCGACCTATGTTGCCGGCGGTAAGCAGGAGCAGCGAAGAAGCTTCGGGCAAGGTCGAACTGCTTGGTTCGAGTTGCAATCGGAGCAGGGAATGGATGGGAACGGGCCAGCGAGACGAGAGAACACCAAGAGGACAAAAAATGCCGCCGAAGGGGCTCTCTACCTCGAGATTGCCGGTGACTAGAGACGACAACGTTGTAGTGATCCCGAGCCCAGGGGGTCTTGGAGGGGCTTCGAGGGCTATGGCTGCTCGATTAGGCATACGGGAGAGAGGACGCGAGGGGAAGAGAGGGCTAGGGGAGTGTCCTTTATAGCCCTGCCAAGGTGCACCGTGCGCTTGTGCGTCGGCAATGTCATAGCAATCGCCAGAGGGCATGGTGGTTCGCTGGCTAGTGTCTGGGGTGTTACTAGGCATGGCTATGGCCATGGGAGAGAAGGGAGAGCTGGGGAGGGCGCACGTGCGAGGCCAGGGCTTGGCCGAGCGGGCGGCTGCAGCCGCGTGCTGCATAAGTCGTCGGAGAGATAGGAAGGAGTGGGCCGGCCATTTTGCATGTCCCTGACGCCAAAGCGGCCTTGGGATACACGAAGGGGAGGCCCAAGGCTATCGGGGCTTGCGATGGGGGAGGGGGCTACAGTGCGGGAGTGCACTGTAGTGTGTTCCAGAGCACGCATATTGCATGCCATGGCATGTTGTTGGTGTGTAGGGCTTGGCCACACATGTCCCAGGGGTCTAGGGGTATAGGAAATTAGTAGGGAAGGGTTTGGAGTGCTTTCGAAGTCATTGAGGGGATGAGAGTTAGGAGTTTTACTGTCGTTCTACCTATCCAGGGGGTGGAAATGGGGTTTCACCCCATCAATCATTGAGCGTTGTCCATGAGAGTTTTACGGGAGATGTGAGATGTGTAAGAGAGTCTATGGTAAAAATATAGTGGCAAGGAGAACAGTGGAAGAGGTGAAAATATGGCTTTTACCAAATCACCACAAGGTGTTTGATGTTGTTTTGGTTAAGAAAAAAGATTCTACTAGCCATGATATTTGACACGGTCAAATGGGGGATAGAAATGAGGGGGTTTACCAAATTTGGGCTCATTTGAAGGAAGCTTCCAATGTAAACTTGGTAAACCCTAGAAATGGGTAGAATTGGGTTTGCGTAGATCTAGTTATGCAAAACTATCCGCCCTAATGCACCACTTGGTGTGGTAGCATTATTTGGTGATTATATCATGCCCACATAGTTTGGAATCAATTGCGAAAACTTTTCAATGTAGAGTTGCTCAAATTTGGTTCTAAACAAAGAGGGTTTTGGAATATTTTGGTGAATCAAATCAATTTGGATTAAGATGAAACTTGGCAAGATCATCACGTATATCATTTACGACTTGCTAGAATTTTCGTGGAATTATTTGAGAATATTTCCTATGTAAATATTTCAAATACTTAAAATATGCATAAAAGGTTTTGAAAGATTTTATCCAATATGTTGAACATGACCATGTGTTGAAACTCTTATATATGGAAGATGTATGTGCACTAAGTGTCCCTAATTTTTCTCAATTATTTTGGAAGCATAAAATTAATATTTCCTCATAAAAGACCATTTCTAGCCTCAGAAAGAGGTATTTAAATAAAATAGGAAAATAACTTTTAAATAATAATTTTGTGCTTTTGGGAAGTCTTTTTGATAATAGGATCCAAATAAAACATTTAAAACAAAAGATATTCCCTAATTTGAGGACTTGTAGTACAAACCTAAATTTAGGTTTTTTTGGAAGATTAAGTTAAATAAATGTTTTTGGTAAAAATAATATTTTGTAAAAAATAGTTTTTGGTCCTATACACATGGTATTGTTATTGTGCAAAGATTTGGATCAAGGATATGAGTCTAGAGTGAGAAGATTTTTGTGATTTAAACATAATCAAGGAAGCAAGCAAATGGCAATCACTTCAATCATCACATCACACAAAAAAAGTTTTGTTGGCCCTAATTTTTGAGCTATGCCAACTTAGTGAGGAGAGGCAAAAGACAGGGTGTGACACCTACAGGGTCACAAGCTTAAGGTAACCACAATATGTTAAGTGTTAGTAGGCTGGGAGTAATTATAATAAATTTGTGAAATAGTTTCATTAATATTCAAAATAATTTTGAGAGAAACCGGAAGTATTTCGGGATCCTAGAAGGGTTTGTGAGACCAAAGGGTAATAAAGGGTATTACCGATAAATAATATATAGTAGAAAATATTGTCGGAAATGTCAAATTAATAATAAAATGTTATAATAATAGTTAGGATGCTTTTATATTTAACCTAATATCAACAGTGCTTAGAAGGTCAAGTGGTGGAAGGAGAATTTGGCCATAAGGGTCAAATAGGTGAGGTGTCCCCTTCTCGTATTGGAAAGGAGTGAGCGAGGTTGAATTGGGGAGGGATTCCCCCTCCCCATGGCCATTTCAAGGGGGGAGACTTTCCCTCTTGTGTGGTGCCCCTTCCCCCCCTCCAACATATACATACTAGAGGTTTTGGCACTCTTTGATACACAAGTTTGTGAAGACTCCTCTAGTTTTGTAGTTCTAATTCTAGTTGGTCCTAGTTGATCAATCAAAGTTAGACCTAGATCCTCTAATCCTCATAGTTAAAATTGGGGTTGTGAAGCTTATGTAAAATGTTTATAGTCAAACAAACTTGATCCCAACGCAGACAACTATTACTTTGTAGGTTATCCCAAAGAGACAATTGGGTATTCCTTCTACCAAAAGTCCTAAGATAAAATATTTATCGCTAAGAATGGACACTTTCTCGAGAAGGAGTTTCCCGCTAAACAAGTAAGTGGGAGGACAATACAACTTGATGAGATTACTGAATCTCCGACGATAGTAAATAGGACCAACAAACCGGGACTGTTCAAAAATTATTCACACAATTGAGCGGGAAGTTAATACAGAGTTGTAGAATCTCCAGTTAAAACTGTAACTAAACCGTGTAGGTCAGGAAGGGTTACCAAACCTCCTTAATGGTTTCACAATGAAACATTCATCTTAGAGGAAGATGAACATCACACTATAGAGAAGTGATGGTGGCACCCATCTCAAAAGAATGGCTTGTAAGTGCATCTAGTGCCCTTAGTGATTTTGGTGGTTTGAAGACTTATAGGTTAAGTAACTAATGTGTTTATAAGTGTACACAAGCTCTATAAGTCGCTAAGGAGTTTGAGTTATATGATGAATATCGACCCCTAAAATGTATATCTTCGGCTGAAGAAATTGGTCTTATGCTCATGATTTTGATCGCGAAGAAATTGCGATGAAACTGATATTCCTCATGAAGATATTGAAGATGAGGAATTCGGTGTGTCCTGAAGAAAATCAGTCCGAAGACTTTGAAGCATGAAGATTTATTCTTTCTGTTTCATTTTCTTCCCTCTTGAGTCATAGGAACACCATACTGTTAAAGGGGGTCGAGGTAATACTACGGAATGAATTTCCTCATGCTCAACCCAAGCCTAATCCTACAAAAGCGTCAAGTGAGGTATATGAGAGACACGAGGACTCTCGCAGTTGAGAGTACCGACCGTTGCCACGATTCATGCCACCTCACCGATCTTATCCACACCAACGGTCATAATATTTAAGGTAATTTATGTCAAATCATGTCGGGATGCTCCGAGGCTATAAATAGCCGCCCCCACAACCACTAGGTCGTTGGCTGCTCCGCGAGAAACTAACACTTGTCATTTAGAGGAACCCAAATTCCTCAGAGTCTTCGTGAGTAAATCATCAGCGAGGAAATACCCCAAACACCAAACCACAAACCAAAACCAAGTGATTGAGCATCACTGAAGAATTTGTTCCTGTTTGGAACTGAAGCCTTTTACCTTTGAGGACTGTGCATCCTCCAGACGGTTAGCTGTCATGGTCTAGAGCAATCCGGCAGTCAATTGTGGATCGCAAGGTGACCAAGTTTGTGAGGGTTTGGAAGTCTACCCTGAAGACTTACCAAGAGTGTTTGGCTAGGACTGTGTGTCCTTAGCTCAAGGAGAATACGGTAGGGACTGTGTGTCCTTTGGTTTCAATACCAAGCCGCTCCAAACGAGACGTACGACTGTCACATCAGTTGGAACTGGGTCATCAACAACTGTCTTCATAGTGATACGTGTTCTATTTCTTCAACTCTTTCAATTCATCAATATTATATGTTGAAGACTTTCATTGTCTCAGTTCGAAGAATTTGCTTGAAGACTTTCTCTGAATTTCACCAACCTCAAATTATTCGTATCAGTTAATCTTCACATGCTTATTCTGTGCGTGCATACTGTGCAAACCGTTTTTCATAATCTTCATCAATAAAACTGTTGTTGTAATCTTTGCATCTCTGATCCTGCGTTGTTTCCGCTACACGTTATTCACCAGTGAGGAATTTCCTCAGCGATGAAATTCTAAAAATCGCCTATTCACCCCCCTCTAGTCGATATAACACACTTTCAATTGGTATCAGAGGAAGGTACTTCCTTGTTCTGTGTGATTTTGGTTTAACCACCTGGAGTCTTAGTTATGTCGACTGTAGGTATGATCAAGGTTACTGCAGGATGTCCTACCTTCGAAGGAAAGGACTTTCCCTACTGGAAGACCAAGATGCAGATGCATCTTGAAGCTATTGACAATGATCTCTGGTATATTGTGGAACATGGTGTTCCCTCCATCGCTGCTACTGTCTCTGTCGCTGATGTGAATAAATTCAAGCAACTTGATTCTGAAGCGAAGAATATCATCTGTGGCCATCTGAGCAAAGGTCAATATGGCAGAGTGAGTACTTTGGGCACAACGAAGCTTATCTGGGATAGGTTGTCCAAAGTCAATGAAGGAATATTAACTCAGCATGACTCTCGTGTTGATGTTCTTCGCAATCTCTTCAATTGCTTCAAGAGGCTTGAGAACGAAAGCTGCCAAGATACCTTTGATCGCCTCACTGACATCTCAAATGAACTGCAAGCACTTGGAGCTCGAGACATTACTGACCATGAAGTTGTGAAGAAACTGCTAAGATCTTTGGATTCATCATTTGATACACTAGTTCTAATGATTCAAGAAAGAGAATACTATAAGATGCTTGATCCTGCTGATATACTCGAAAGACTCAATACTCATGAATTCCAACAGGAAGAAAAGAGAGATCGGTATGGACCAAGCTACTCTAGACCTCGTGTGCTGAAGGCCAAAGAAATTTCCTCATCCGAAGAAGAAGGCTCAGATTGCAGCATTGGTGATCCTAAAGAACTTGGACAGGAGCTTGCAATGCTCGTGAGGAAATTCCAGAAGTTTACAAGGCATGGCCAGTTTGGTAAATCTTCAAGAAGAGATATGAGAAAAATAGAATCTTCATTTGAGGACTACAAGAAAAGAACCTGCCACAAATGCAAGAAATCTGGTCACTATATTGCCGATTGTCCTCGTTGGGTGAAGGAATCAAAGAAGAAGAAATACAAGGATGAAAGTTCTGATGACTCGAAGAGAAAGAAGAAATCTTCAAAATCCTCATCCTCAAAGTCCTCAGCACATAAGAAGACTAGTTTCAGAAAGGCTCGGGCCCTCATTGGCAAGGAAATGTATTCTGAGGAAGAATCTGAGGAATGTGATGAAGAGGAAGGTTCTGAAGAAGACTCAGAGTCTGGTGTGGCAAGTCTTGCACTGGCTACCACATTCCTCAGCATGTCAATCTTCAATCTTGAAGAAAATGACAACGCTATCTACACTGATGACTATGTTGATGACTTCGCTCCAACCTATTGCTTCATGGCAAAAGGTTCAAAGGTACCGAATGACACTTCCTCCTCTGATTCATGTGACTCTGAATCTGATGATTATATAAAACACAGTTACAGTAAACTTGCCAACATTGCAACTAAACAACAAAGTGCCATTGAAAAGCTTCAAAAACTGCTAGACAGAAGAGATGACCCGTTGAATGATGAAATGAATCGTACTCAAATCATCACTGAAGATGTGAAAAGTCTTCAGTCCAGATTTGATGGTCTTCAAGATCATTATGGCACACTCTTGGCTGATTATGAGAAACTTTCCTATGAATTTCTTCAAAGGAAACTTGATCTTGGGAAGTTGAATATGTCTCATGATGACCTTCAAATGGAAAATGACTCATTACTTCCTCAACAGATCAGTGCCGGTGAGGTTGAATGCACTCCACCATGTCTCAAATGCATCGAACGTGAAACTGCCAATTCTTCACCAGAATCATCAAATGCTTCTATTGCTACAAATTCTTCAACTGCTCCTGTGGTAACAAATTCCTCACTTGAGGAAACCACAAATGTCACTGACGAAAATGTAGGTCTGAAGGAATTGTATGTGACAGGTATGTACAAAAGTCTCAAAGGACATCAAACCCTTTGCGATGTGCTCAAAAAGCAGATTTTAAACAGGAACCCGAGGAAAGAAGGAATTGCCTTTGAAAGGAAACTGAATGCTGATGGATCATACTGGAAACCTGAGCAGTATCCCAAATCCTCATGGGTTGCTGCTAAAGGACCTCCTGTTGATCCATCCAATCTAACAGGCTTTGCATGTGAATTATCCTATTCCTCAGATGAGTCATTTAACTCCAACTAGAAACTATTCAAAACTCAATCTGGTGAAGTATTTGCTCGATATGTTGGAACTAACTGCAGGAACGGACCACCCCTGAGGAAAATCTAGGTCCCCAAAAGTTGCTTGGAAAATCTTCAGGTAAATGTCCTCATGACACCGCCAGTGAAGAACCAGAACCCCATATCAAATTCCTCAGGTGTACCAGAGTCTTCAAGAGGATCAAAATCCTCAACTGGTCAAAACTATGCTCGTACTCGTTCTAATGCTTCTGATATGAAGGGAAATTACAAGGGATATGAATATGAGCATTATACCTCAAATCATTATGTTCATAAATCCTCAAAGAACTTTTCTGCCTAGTCATTTGAGTATTCTAACCCCTACTGTGAAGAGAAGTGCATTAGCTTCAATGCCCCCTTTCTCATATGGTGCTCGCAGGATGATGAACTCTTTGCCACCCCTTTGGATGTGGGTGGTGAAGAAATTGAACTAATCACTTTTGCAGGTCAGGTCTCCAGATGAAAATCATCACCTGAAGAATTTGCTGGAGACCTGAGGAAAATGCTTGATTGGACGCAAAATAAAATTGATGAAATGATAACATTTCACACGTCCTCAAATTTGCTGTTTATGATGAAATTCATGTCTGATGAAATTGATATCATATTCTTCAAGTCTGAAGCATATGAGATGGTAAGCTGTACTAATTCATATGCAAGATGACAAACCCAAGAGTACTGAGTGGGTTTTTGATAGTGTCTGCAAACACCACATGACTGGTGATAAAAGCTTGCTGATGAATATGCCACTTACCCCATCACCACTGAAGCAAATCACTTATGCTGACAAAGGTAAAAGCAAGGTATTGGGACTTGGCAAAGTGGCTATTTCCAAGGAGAGGCACATGGACAAAGTGATGCTTGTCGAATCCCTTGGGTTTAACCTCATGTTAGTCTCAATGCTTTGTGATCTAGATATGGTTGTTATCTTTCGAAAATATAGATGTGTAGTCTTCATGGAATCTGACAGATCCAAAGTCTTCGAAGGTGTTAGGAGAGGAGATCTGTACATTGTTGATTTTTGCACAGGTCCTCAACCAGACACATGCTTACTAGCAAAAACCTCAGAAGGCTAGCTATGGCATCGAAGACTTGGTCATGCAGGCATGAGGAACTTGCACACGCTAGCGAAGAAAAAGCATCTCATTGGCATCGAATCAGTCAAATTCCTCAAGGACCACCTCTGCGGTGCTTGTGAGTCTGAAAAAATGACCAGATCCAAACACCCCTCGAAGACCATCATGACTACTACTCGTCCATTTGAATTGCTTCACATGGATCTATTTGGACCTACTCATTATGCTACTCTAACCAATGCAACATCCTTATATGGCTTTGTCATAGTTGATGATTATTCTAGATATACTTGGGTGCATATCATTCTGTATAAAACTAAAGTGTAGGAATTCTTCAAACAATTTTCCTCAAGGGCCTTGACGAACTTCGGCATAAAGATCAAACACATCAGGAGTGATAATGGGACAGAATTCAAAAACACTGGTTCTGATGATTATCTTGATGAACTTGGTATTACTCATGAATTATCTACTCCTTATACTCCTCAAGATAATGGCGTCGTTGAAAGAAAGAACAAGACTCTGGTTGAAATGGCATGGACCATGCTTGAAGAATATCAGACTCCTCGTCGTTTCTGGCCTGAAGCAATCAACACTGCGTGCCACATCATTAACAGGGTATACCTTCACAAATTCCTCAATAAAACCTCATATGAACTCCTCACTGACAAGAAACCCAATGTAAGTTATTTCAAAGTCTTCGGTGCAAGATGGTGGATTAGAGATCCTCACCATAGCTCAAAATTTGCACCTAAAGTACATGAGGGTTTTATGCTTGGTTACGGAAAGGACTCGCACACCTACAGAGTCTTCAACACCTATCACAACAAGGTTGTTGAAACTGTAGATGTGTGGTCCGATAAAACTAATGGCTCGCAAAGAGAGCAATTGCCTCCTGACCCAGATAAATTATCTCCCGAGGAAGCAATCAAGTAAAAAGCTAGTGAAGACATTGTTCCTACTGAGGAAATTGCTGAAGAAATCGTCCCCAACACTTATGAAATTCAAGAAGGTGCTTCTGAGAAAATTTCTCGAGATCAAATTCCTCAGCCTAGACAAAATCCTCAACCAGCTCATCCAAGGATTGCGAATGAAGTAGAACTTGAAAAAATCCTCGATGACATCAACGCGCCAGGTCCTCTCACTCTCTCAAAAGCTTCTCATTTAATTAACTTTTGTGGGCATTCCTCTTTTGTGCCTATCACAAAACCTTCAAAAGTTGCTGAGGCTTTCATGGAACCTGAGTGGATTCAAGCCATGCAAGATGAACTTCTTCAATTCAAGCTAAATGACGTGTGGGAACTCGTCAAACGACGAGATCCTCGCAAGCACAATATCATCGGCACCAAGTGGATTTTCCGAAACAAGCAAGATGAGGTTGGTCAAGTTGTGAGGAATAAGGCACGACTTGTAGCCCAAGGCTACACACAGGTTGAAGGAATTGACTTTGATGAAACTTTTGCACCTGTTGCTAGACTTGAAGCTATTCGAATTCTATTTGCTTATGCTAATCATCATAACATTACTTTATATCAAATGGATGTGAAAAGTGCATTTCTCAATGGTAAGCTTGAGGAAGAAGTATATGTTGCTCAGCCCCCACGTTTTGAGGATCCGAAGAATCCAGACAAAGTCTTCAGACTCAAAAAGGCACTTTATGGCCTCAAGCAAGCCCCTCGGGCGTGGTAAGATACATTGAAGGAATTCCTCATGAAGAAAGGCTTCAAACCTGGTTCACTCGATCCAACTCTTTTCACTAAATCCTATGATAATGAACTATTTGTGTGCCAAATATATGTCGATGACATCATATCTGGTTGTACTGACAAACGCTACAGTGATGAATTTGCTTACATGATGAGTGAAGAATATCAGATGTCTATGATGGGGGAGCTGAAATTCTTCTTAGGTCTTCATATTCGTCAATAACGCAATGGCATCTTCATATCACAGGATAAATACCTCAAGGATGTTCTAAGGAAATTCGACATGCATGAATGCAAAGGCGCCAAGACTCCCATGCCTACCAACGGCCACCTCTGCACTGACGAAAATGGTAAAGATTTCGATCAGCAGGTATATCGCTCGATGGTTGGCTCTTTATTGTATCTATGTGCATCTAGGCCAAATATAATGCTTAGTGTTTGCATGTGTGCTCGTTTTCAAGAAAAAACGAAGGAATCACACCATAAGGCTGTGAAGCATATTCTTCGATACTTAGCTCACACACCAACACTAGGATTTGTTGGGGAAGGATTATGGTACCCCAAGGGCTCAAATCTTCATCTCGTGGGATATTCTGATTCTGACTATGCTGGTGACTGTGTGGATCGCATCTCAACATCTGGCACTTGTCATTTCCTCGAAAGATCCTTAGTCTGCTGGTCCTCAAAGAAGCACAACTGTGTTTCTCTCTCCATTGCGAAGCTGAGTACATTGCTGCTGGATCATGTTGTGCTCAGTTGCTATGGATGAAGCAAACCCTCAAAGACTACGACATCAACATGAAGAATGTGCCTCTCTACTACGACAACTAGAGTGCAATCAAGATCGCATGCAACCCAGTACAACACTCGAAGACTAAGTACATCCACATCTGTCATCATTTTCTTCGGGACCATGTCCTCAAGGGCAATATCATCATCGACCATGTGAAGAATAACGATCAACTAGCAGATATTTTCACTAAGACCTTCGATGAGGAAAAGTTTTGCAAGTTGAGGTCTGAGATAAATATATTAGAGTCTTCAAATGTTTTGTGAAAACATGCACACATCCTAACACTTATGCAAAATTGATGACTTAGATGTCCAACACACGAAGAATCGATTTTCTTCAATCAACGAAGAATATCACTCTTAGTGTGAGGAAATTAATGAAGAATTTGGTTCTCAGGGCCCTACAACAATTGTACGCGGCGCCTGAAATCATCATTCTTATACGATGGGTCATGCCACCACCCAAATTTGAAAATATTCAAGCTATTTTTCTTCAAAGTCGAAATTCATCATCCTGACGATTTGTCACAAAATCCTCAAGATTCTCAAAATCTTCAAAATCTTCAAAACATTTGATGATTTTCATTTGCCCATATATATATATATATATATATATATATATATATATATATATATATATATATATATATATATATATATACATACATATATATATATATATAGACGGAGATTTAAAAGTCCTCAATAGCATTCACTTATAGCTTTGTCTTCAATTTGATATTTCATCTAAGTGAATGTGATCAGACCCGACTCCTCTATGCTATACTCAACCCAGTCTATTCAATTCTTCATATGCGTTCTACTTGAAACTTGTTCAAAATCCTCACTGTGTCCTTGTCAGCTAAGGATTTTGCAAAGAAATCCTCAAATCTTCAAAAATGAATTTTATATTGTTACACAGTAACTGAACCCATTTCCCACGATTAGATAAGCATGATATCCACCGCTTCAATCATGGGCTCCACGCGTCGTGCGGAGACGAACAGGCAAGAGCAGTTCAGTCTGAAAGATTCGCTCGAACAATTTTCCACCTGAGCTCTAAATAGGTCCTTACCCCCTCAGTTAAAACCCTTCGTCCTCTCGTCACCTCTCTACTCGAGCTCAAACCTAGCGCCACCGCTAGCAATCTCGTCGTCAGTGAGGAACTGCTTCACTGACTCGCCCTCGCCCTCGCCGAACTCACGCCGGAAGCGGAATCTCTTCCTCCGCCACCGTCATAGTTGTCTTCTGCCGCCAAGTTAGGGTACAAAAGATCTGAACCAAAGAGCTTCTCACTTTTACAACCCCTGTTCTTCATGTTCTTCGCTCAGGGTAATTAAAATCTTATTTTACTACCCTTGTTGATCTACTCTTTCACTTGAGATTCGCGAAATCTGTTTTCCTCAGTGTGTGTCAGCCTCGCACACTCATTCCTCAAACACTTGATGAATTTCACTAAGCCACTCAAATTCTTCATGAGATTCCTCAATTGTGTAAATTCTCGAATATGCACAACTCTGGAACCCAAGATCAAAATGCTTGGTCGAATTCCTCAACCCACTGGTCAAATTCCTCAACTTCTAAAAATCTTCAATTTCTTCAAATCTGAGAACCCATATGACCTCTCCAAATTCTTCGCACCCATACTCTGTTCACAGGTACAAAATGTCAGCTGATGAATCACTAGGTTCTCATCAACTTAACACATTTGCAGCGTTCCTCGAAGAAACCTTACCAGTGTCATCAGAATCTTCAAGAATGCAAATTCCTCAGCAAAAGCCTGAGTTGACAAAAATGGAAGATGACAGAAAGCAAATAGGAGGAAAGAAACTTGAACAGAACACTGTAGTTGATATTCCTGAAGAAATATACGCTGACTACTGCACACCTGATGAGGAAATATATGGCAAAGAAACCATGCCGAAGCGTAAGATAAGGCTTCAGAAAATCAAACACAGGTGGACTGAGGAGTGGAAAGAATATCGCTATGTAACTCCAAAATATGCGAAGAAATCCGCCCTCAAGCCACCATGCAAGAGGCCTCCTCTAGGTAACCAACAGGTTGCACATCCCTCAAGTGTTGAAACAATTGAGGATTACCCTGAGGAGAATGACAAACATTTGTCTAAGCTACAGAGGAAAGCAGAAGCTGCAGTGAAGAAATTCCATGAGGACTCTGCTGCTGCTGCCACTGCAGCCACCTCTTCAGCTGCTGAAGCTTCTGGTACAACTAGTCCTCAGATGAAAACTGTGGCAAAGAAACCAAAGGCTTCAGTGCCTAAAGAGCAATTGCCTCACAAGGTTGCACCAGTGCTAAAACCTTCAACAACACCACAATCCTCATAGCCCGAACAAAAGCAGATAGTTAAGCGCCAGCCTGCTCATTCCAGCTTCTCAGTGCCATCTGCCATGAGCTCTGCTACAAAGTCTTCACCAACTCTTTTGAAGACTAAAATGAGTGCTGGAAGAGGCATAAGGCCCAGTCCAAGCAAAGTCATCAACATTCCTTCTGCATCAGAAAGAAGTGGGGTATTCGATGATGAAATTCTTCAAGCAATCATCAGAAACAAGCAGGAACGAGTTGCACAAGCCTCGGGCAGCTCTATTCCTCTTGCCATGGACCCCAAGGTTCTGCTGGATTTCATCAATGTATGGTATGAAGATCCAAACACTCCCATTGATGACTTGAAGCTTCCCCTGGTCTCAGTCACATGGTTGCCACATTCATCAATGAGGCAAAATGAACGAACATCAAGCCAAGCAAGCAAAGGCTGCTAAACTGAAGATGGAGAAATTCCTCAAGCAGAATCTCCTCTATCTGACGCCTGAAGCTCTTGTTTCAACCCAGGCTGAACTGAAAACCTTGTCAGACAAGTACACGAGCCTATCTGATCGTCAAAGTCTCAAGGTGAATTTCATCAAGTTTGCAACAGATACAGTTGATGAATACAACAAGGAAGCTGCTCCTCCTGTGTAGCAAAAGCTACCTGAGTCTAGCTATTCGGTTCAGCTGACAGAAGAAGATGAAGCTGATGAACCTGCTGCTGAGGAAATTCCTCAAGATACTCCAGCTGATGAATCTGCTCCAACTGAAGAAAATGGTCCAGTTGAAGAAAATGCTTCAGTTGAGGAAACTACGAGGACTGTGTCTGCACCAGCTCCTGAAGAAACAATTCCTTCACCTCAACCCTCAAAGGTGAAGAAGATGATTCCGTCTGCATCACACGTGAAGAAGACCAAAGCTGTTGAGAAAGAAGCAAAGAAAAAAAAAGCTTCTATGACCTCAGAATCCTTAGAGGCCAAGCGCCCGAAGGTCACTTGGACAGAATCTTCAACTGGCCCAGTGGATGCTACGCCTCTTAATGTAGCTCCATCCTACTCACTCGTTCCCTTCGGAATTGACTATGTCATTCCTGAAGAAGATGAGGAAATGGAAGATGCTGAAGTTGAAGAAATCATGGATGAGGAAATACAAATTGATGACATTCCTGAATCCTCCATTCCTCAAAAGACATTTGATGATATTGAGTGCACCACTCTAGTTTTTCGTGATGACTTCTGGAAGAGACTCATCGCTCACCAAGGTCTATGCAAATCCCTCCTACTCCTGCTGTAACAGAAATCCTCACAGGATCTGATGGGAAGACCGTCTGTGATGAATCTGCTCAAGGATTACCTGCATCAACTTAAGATAATGCAGCGACCAATGCTACAAGTGCCTCCTCCAGCAAGCAAATTCCTCAAGTTGAGGAAAATCCTCAACCTGAAGAAAAAGGTCAGAATGAAGAAAATGCTCCTGCCCCTAACACCGAAACTGCTATTGTTGTGGTCAACACAGAAACATCAATGATAGTAGCTCCTCTTCAAGAACAGCAGCATAATCTTCAACCGCAACAAAATCAGCCTTTTTCAAGGAGGCCAAAGTTTCAAAAGGAAGCATTCTATGAAGAAGGATGTACTTCTCAGGCGCAAATCCGTATGATAAGCTTCACATCAGGCACCGAAAATTCTGGACAAGGACTCAGCTTAATTATTATGCCTGTGTGCTCTATGGGAGGAACAAAATATTTCAGCACAAGCATATTCCTCACGTTGACATGGAAGAAATTCCTTGCTTCACTCCAGTCGTCAATGTTCTTCACGAAGCTGGACTGCTGCCTCTCTGCACTGACATAGGTGAATGTATCTGTGACATAATTCTTCAGTTCTACGCCACTTTGCATATCTCTGGAGACCCAAAGGATGTCAGCACTTGGGTGTTGGACTGGATGACTCATCACACGCACTACAAAGCACCTTCCACTGAATTGCTTCATGTGCTTCCTCTCTCAATTCCCTCAGAAAATGTGGTGCTGATGTATGATGAACGTGAGATGCCCAACAGACTGATGGAAGTCCTCATGAAGCCTTTGGCCAAGGGCAAACCTTGAAGGACTCGCTTTCTGGTTCAAGACTTGAAGTATGAACCATGAACTGTCAACAGAATCCTGGCCAATGTCATTACTCCTATCAAAAGCCATGATGAAGAAGAAGATGGCGTAGGCATCATGAAGAATATCCTTTTCAATATCATCCATGGCATACCAATAAACCTTCATGACTTCTTCCTGATGACTTTGGCTGATAATGCATTGTCACATTTTGAAATGAAGATTTACGCTCCGTGGATCATGAGATTCATCAAAAGCAATTCAAGCATCAACTACCATGCTGATTTTCCTAATCACATAGGATATCTTCCACCCATCAGAGTCATCAAGAAGACATTTGAGCTTGTTGAAGGCAAAAGAAAATTTGTTATTGATGAAGGAAACCGCCCCCTTGATGGCCAGTTTCGCGAAGCAGAGTCATATTCTTGATATGATGACACTGCTACCCAAGATCCACCAAGCCCAACTGCCCCAAGAGTGATGAACAACAGAGAGCTACTCCTCAGTATTCATCAGAAGGTCGATCGCAATAAAAAATGGGTTAAATGTCAATTTAGTGCCATTGTGAAAACCCTCAAAGAGACTCATAATGCAGTGAGGAAAAATCACTATTATCTTCACGAGGTGTTTGATCGTACCTGGGACACCTTGGCTCATCTGAAGACTCAAGAGGAACTTGAGGAATTGGAGTTTACTCAGGACTTCGACTGGTCGTGGCCTCCCAAGAAGAAATTCAAGCCAATTCCACTGCTTGACCTTGAGGACCGTTCTTTTTCTTCATTCCGCACTGCAGAGTCTGATGAAGATGCAGAAGACAGTGCATCTCGTCCAAGGAAGAAGCGTGTCACCAAGAATCCTCACGCCTCTTCTTCATCCAAGAAGTGAAAGTCTTCATGGGGCGTTAGTCCTCAGTTTTGTCCCCTTTCGTCACTTGATGACAAAGGGCGAGAAATCTGAGTTAGTCTTCACGCAGGATATATTTTGGGGCTTATGAACTTTATTAAGTTATAAACTCTTGGTTCTTTTGAAGTGTTTTATGTAATGAGTTGTAACTTAAGCCAGATGGTACTCTGACGCTTTTTAACATTTTTCTTCGCATGCTTATTCCTCATAATATTAATGCACGCATGCTAAAATTTGTCAAATACCATTTCTCATCATGCATTCTCAAATTCCTCATTTTATATGTCAAATGTATGCATGATTTACAAGATACATGAAGACATCTCCATGATATAAATCATCAATGTGCATTTGCTGTGAAAAGCAAATTCCTCAAAGTATGCACATCTTCAAGGGGAGTCTCTCAGTATCTTGATCTCAAATTCCTCAAACTCAGTATTTACACTTCGTATTTTTATCCCCGTTGAAAACTTAACCTAATTGTCATCAACCACCAAAAAGGGGGAGATTGTAAGTGCATCTAGTGCCCTTAGTGATTTTGGTGGTTTGAAGACTTATATGTTAAGTAACTAATGTGTTTATAAGTGTACACATGCTCTACAAGTCGCTGAGGAGTTTGAGTATTACGATGAATATCGACCGCTAAGAATGTATATCTTTGGCTGAAGAAATTGGTCTTGTGCTGAAGATTTTGATCGCGAAGAAATTGCGATGAAATTGATATTCCTCATGAAGATATTGAAGATGAGGAATTAGGTGTGTCTTGAAGAAAATCAGTCCAAAGACTTTGAAACGTGAAGATTTATTCTTTCTGTTTTATTTACTTCACTCTTGAGTCATAGGAACACCGTATTGTTAAAGGGGGTCGAGGTAATACTACAGAATGAATTTCCTCATGATACTCAACCAAAGCATAATCCTACAAAAGCCTCAAGTGAGGAATTTGAGAGAGATGAGGACTCTCACAGTTGAGAGTCCTGACCGTTGCCGTGATTCGCGCCACCTCACTAATCTTATCCACACCAACGGTCATAATATTTAAGGGCATTTATGTCAAATCATGTGGCGATGCTTCGAGGCTATAAATAGCTGCCCCACAACCACTAGCTAATTGGCTGTTCCGCAAGGAACTAACACTTGTCATTTAGAGCAACCCAAATTCCTCAGAGTCTTCATGAGTAAATCATCAGTGAGGAAATACCCCAAACACTAAACCACAAACCAAAACCAAGTGATTGAGCATCACTGAAGAATTTGTTCCTGTGTGGAACTGAAGCCTTTTACCTTTGAGGACTGTGCATCCTCCAGACGGTTAGGCGTCATGGTCTAGAGCAATCCAACAGTCAATTGTGGATCGCCAGGTGACCAAGTTTGTGAGGGTTTGGAAGTCTGCCCTGAAGACTTACCACGAGTGTTGGGGAGGACTGTGTGTCCTTAGCTCAAGGAGAATACGGGAGGGACTGTGTGTCCCGGGACTGTATGTCCTTTGGTTTCAATACCTTGCCGCTCCAAACCAGAGGTACGACTATCACAACAGTTGGAACTGGGTCATCAACATATGTCTTCATAGTGATACAGGTTCTATTTCTTCAACTCTTTCAATTCCTCAATATTTTATGTTGAATACTTTTATTGTCTCCGTTTGAATAATTTTCTTGAAGACTTTCTCTGAATTTCCTTAACCTCAAATTCTTCATATCAGTTAATCTTCACCTGCTTATTCTGTGCCTGCATACTGTGCAAACCGTTTTTCATAATCTTCATCAAGAAAACTGCTGTTGTAATATTTGCACCTCTGATCTCTGAATTTTTTCAAAAGGAATTTCCTCAGCCATGAAATTCTAAAAATCATCTATTCATCCCCCTCTAGTCGATATAACGCACTTTCATGGCTTTAGGCCATGCAATCCAAAATGGAGTCCATGCACGAAATTCAAGTTTGGAACTTGGTTGATCCTTCGGAGGATGTGAAACCCAAAGAGTGTAAAGATCCTTAGAAAGGTAAACAGATGCACATGGTAATTCTACTATCTATAAAGCAAGGCTAGTTGCAAAAGGGTTTTCGTGAATAGAGGGAGTCAATTATGAAGAAAGTTTTTCACCAATAGCCATGGTAAAGTCTATGTGGATTATGATTGCAATTGCTGCATATTTCATCTATGAGATATGCGGATGCATGTCAAAACTTCTTTCCAAAATGGAAATCTCCAAGAGGATGTATATATGATACAATCGGAATGTTTTGTCGGTCCTAAAGGATACCGAAAGGTATGCAAGCTTCAAAGGTCTATCTATGGTTTGAAGCAACCATAAAGGATATGGAATCAACATTTTGATGAAGTGGTTACAGAGTTTAGCTTCATTAAAATGATGAATAAGCTTGTGTAAACAAAAGGTTTAGTGGGAAATTTATAACATCTCTAACCTTATATGTACCTGACATATTATTGGAAATAATGGAAAGTTTTTTAGCACTATAAAATGTTCATTGAAAATATGTTTTTGATGAAAAAACTTAGGCGAAGCAGTTTATATATTGGGCGTCAAGGTCTATAGAGATCGAGGGAAAAATATTGCACAAAATAGCGTGACCCATTAAAATATGCTATTAGCATGTTATAGCATGCTATTAGCAAGACACTGTACACTGATCAATTGGGTGACAGAATTCTCTACACGCTGTAGCATGCTATTAGCGACGGTATAGCTCGCAATTTTTGCAATGATAGATATAGATCAAGATGTCTTATCATGCTAAACCTAAGCAAGTACATTGACAAGGTCTTAAAAGGTTATAAGATGGAGAACATAAAGGAAGTTTTTTTCTCACAAAGTCGCATGGAATAATGCTTACCAAAATCAACGTGCCTAGACAATTTACAAGCATGTGAAGATGAGTGGAATTCCACATGCTCTGGCAATTACATCGAACATATATGGTATGATATGTACAAGACCAAATGTTTCCTAGCTTACGATGAACAATAAATAAATATATGGTGGTCTACGCATGACGTTCGTTAACTAAGAATAATCACTAAGTGTCGTGGTTTTGTCACGGCAGATGTCCTCGTGAAAGGACTTAGTGTTGGAGCCATCGCACCTTGGTGGTGACTCAAAGGGGTTGAACGGGAGCGAGACAGAGATTTACCAAGGTTCGGCCCCTCGTGGGGAGGTAAAAGCCTGCGTCCTGCTTTGTGTTATATTTGATGATGTTTCGATTATAAGGAGGGCGTAACTCGCCTGACCTAGCTCTCAATGATTTCTAACCCGTCCTCTCCTTTCCTAGGACTTGCCTTTATATACAGGTCGAGCCCTTAGGGTTTACAAGAGTCCTTGCCTTTACACAAGTCATGATTCTTTCTATCTCTAAGTCGCCATCTTTCCAAGACATGGAGATCTTCCCAATAATGGATTCTTCCAAAGATCTTGAACCGCCATCCGTCTCCTGGGCTCATTGGGCCAAAGCTTCAATCCCCAAAGGATGAGTCGCCAGCTTGGTGACCTGGCCCAACTAGGGCGGGTTACTTAACAGATAATATCCCCAACATTAGGCCCCAGATTTGACTTGAACCTGTTCACGCCAACTCTCAGCTAGTTAGGGGCGACTCACTCTGCTCTTTTTACATGTCATACACTTAATACGCCACCCCTTGTAGGAATATCCAAGTCGCCAAACCGTTTTTTGTTAACGCCATCTTATCCCTTGAATCTCGGAAAAAATGATGACGCAATCTCCAACGGATCTTTCGGCACAGATATCCCGAAAATCTCGGCGCTATTAAAGCGAATCTTTATCCTGTTTTCAGTTCCCGCGCGAGGCGCCTCGATTCCAGCACCCGACCCAATAAATAGGCTTCGGGGAAGGGGGCAGGGCATATCCCCACCTACCCATTTCGCCGGCCCCTTCTGTTGGGAACGTCGCATGGGAAACAAAAATTTCCTACGCGCACGAAGACCTATCATGGTGATGTCCATCTACGAGAGGGGATGAGTGATCTACGTACCCTTGTAGATCGTACAGCAGAAGCGTTAGTGAACGCGGTTGATGTAGTGGAACGTCCTCACGTCCCTCGATCCGCCCCGCGAACAATCCCGCGATCAGTCCCACGATCTAGTACCGAACGGACGGCACCTCCGCGTTCAGCACACGTACAGCTCGACGATGATCTCAGCCTTCTTGATCCAGCAAGAGAGACGGAGAGGTAGAAGAGTTCTCCGGCAGCGTGACAGCGCTCCGGAGGTTGGTGATGACCTTGTCTCAGCAGGGCTCCGCCCGAGCTCCGCAGAAACGCGATCTAGAGGAAAAACCGTGGAGGTATGTGGTCGGGCTGCCGTGGAAAAGTCGTCTCAAATCAGCCCTAAAACCTCCGTATATATAGGTGGGAGGGAGGGGAGGAGGCAGCCTCAAAACCCAAAGGTTTGGCCGAAATTGGAGGTGGAGGAGTCCTACTCCAATCCTACTTGGAGTAGGATTCCACCTTCCCACTTGGAAACTCTTTCCACCTTGTGTTTTTTCCTTCTCAAACCTTATGGGCCTTAGTGGGAACTTATTCCAGCCTACTAGGGGCTGGTTTCTCTCTTCCCATAGCCCATGAGACCCCTTGGGGCGTGACACCCCTCCCGATGGTCCCCGACACCCCTCCCGGCACTCCCGGTACACTACCGATGAGCCCGAAACTTTTCCGGTAATGCACGAAAACCTTCCGGTAACCAAATGAGGTCATCCTATATATCAATCTTCGTTTCCGGACCATTCCGGAAACCCTCGTGACGTCCATGATCTCATCCGGGACTCCGAACAACATTCGGTAACCAACCATATAACTCAAATACGCATAAAACAACGTCGAACCTTAAGTGTGCAGACCCTGCGGGTTCGAGAACTATGTAGACATGACCCGAGAGACTCCTCGGTCAATATCCAATAGCGGGACCTGGATGCCCATATTGGATCCTACATATTCTACGAAGATCTTATCGTTTGAACCTCAGTGCCAAGGATTCATATAATCCCGTATGTCATTCCCTTTGTCCTTCGGTATGTTACTTGCCCGAGATTCGATCGTTAGTATCCGCATACCTATTTCAATCTCGTTTACCGGCAAGTCTCTTTACTCGTTCCGTAATACAAGATCCCGCAACTTACATTAAGTTACATTGCTTGCAAGGCTTGTGTGTGATGTTGTATTACCAAGTGGGCCCCGAGATACCTCTCCGTCACACGGAGTGACAAATCCCAGTCTCGATCTATACTAACTCAACGAACACCTTCAGAGATACCTGTAGAGCATCTTTATAGTCACCCAGTTACGTTGCGACGTTTGATACACACAAAGCATTCCTCCGGTGTCCGTGAGTTATATGATCTCATGGTCATAGGAACAAATACTTGACACGCAGAAAACAGTAGCAACAAAATGGCACGATCAACATGCTATGTCTATTAGTTTGGGTCTAGTCCATCACATGATTCTCCTAATGATGTGATCCCATTATCAAGTGACAACACTTGCCTATGGCCAGGAAACCTTGACCATCTTTGATCAACGAGCTAGTCAACTAGAGGCTTACTAGGGACAGTGTTTTGTCTATGTATCCACACAAGTATTGTGTTTCCAATCAATACAATTATAGCATGGATAATAAACGATTATCATGAACTAAGAAATATAATAATAACTAATTTATTATTGCCTCTAGGGCATATTTCCAACAGTCTCCCACTTGCACTAGAGTCAGTAATCTAGTTCACATCACCATGTGATTCCAACGAATCCAACACCCATATAGTTATGGGGTCTGATCACGTCTTGCTCGTGAGAGAGGTTTTAGTCAACGGTTCTGAAACTTTCAGATTCGTGCGTTCTTTACAAATCTTTATGTCATCTTATAGATGCTGCTACTACGTGCTATTCGGAAATGCTCCAAATATCTACTCTACTATACGAATCCGTTTCACTACTCATAGTTATCCGGATTAGTGTCAAAGCTTGCATTGACGTAACCCTTAACGACAAACTCTTTAACCACCTCCATAATCGAGAAAAATTCCTTAGTCCATTAGTTACTAAGGATAAATTTCGACCGCTGCTAGTGATTCAATCATGGATCACTCTCTGTACCTCTCAACATACTTTGAGTCAAGGCACACTTCAGGTGCGGTACACAGCATGGCATACTTTAGATTCTACGGCTAAGGCATAGAAGACGACCTTCGTCTATTCTCTTTATTCTGCCGTGGTCGGGTTTTGAGTCTTACTCAAATTCACACCTCACAACGCAACCAAGAACTTCTTCTTTGCTGGTCTATTTTGAACTCTTTCAAAAACTTGTCAAGGCATGCATCTTGTTGAAACTTCTATTAAGCGCTTTCGATCTATCTCCATAGATCTTTGATGCTCAACGTTCAAGTAGCGTAATCCAGGTACTCCTTTGAAAACTTCTTTCAAACAACCTTGTATGCTTTACAGAAATTCTACATTACTTCTGATCCACAATATGTCAACCACATATACCTATCAGAAATTCTATAGTGCTCCCACTCACTTCTTTGGAAATACAAGTTTCTCATAAACCTTGTACAAACCCTAAATCTTTGATCATCTCATCAAAGTGTATATTCCAACTCCGAGATGCTTGCACCAGTCCATTGAAGGATCACTGGAGCTTGCATACTTGCTAGTATCTTTAGGATCGACAAAACCTTCTGGTTGTATCACATACAATGTTTGCTCAAGGAAACCGTCGAGAAAACAATGTTTTGACATCCTACGTGCAATATTTCATAAATAATGCATCAACAACTAACATAATTCTAACAGACTTTTAGCATCGCTATGAGTGAGAAAGTCTCATCATAGTCAACTGTTTGATCTTATCGAAAACATCTTTGCGACAAGTCGAGCTTTTCTTTAATAGTGACTTATCACCATCATCGTCTGTCTTCTTTTAAAGATCCATTTTTACTCAATAGTCCTATGACCATCAAGTAGTTCTACCAAAGTCTACACTTTGTTTTCACACATGGATCCTCTCTCGGATTTCATGGGTTCCAGCCATTTGTCGGAATCTGGGCCCACCATCGCTTTCTCCATAACTCGTAGGTTCACTGTTGCTCAACAACATGACCTCCAAGACAGGGTTACCGTACTACTCTGCAGCAGTACGCGACCTTGTCGACCTACGAGGTTTGTAGTAACTTGATTCAAAGCTCAATGATCATCATCATCAGCTTCCACTTCAATTGGTGTAGGCGCCACATGAACAACTTCCTGCGCCCTGCTACACACTGGTTGAAGTGATGGTTCAATAACTTCATCAAGTTCTACTACCCTCCCACTCAATTATTTTGAGAGAAACCTTTCCTCGAGAAAGGATCCGTTTCTAGAAACAAACACTTTGCTTTCGGATCTGAGATAGGAGATGTACCCAACTGTTTTGGATATCCTATGAAGATGCATTTATCCGCTTTGGGTTCGATCTTATCAGACTGAAACTTTTTCACATAAGTGTCGAAACCCCAAACTTTCAAGAAACGACAGTTTAGATTTCTCTAAACCTCAGTCTATACTGTGTCATCTCAACGGAAATACGCGGTGCCCTATTTAAAGTGAGTGCGGTTGTCTCTAATGCATAACCCATAAACGATAGTGGTAATTCGATAAGAGACATCATAGTATGCACCATACCAAATAGTGCGTGGCTATGACGTTCAGACACATCATCACACTATGATGTTCCAGGTGGCATGAACTGCGAAACAATTTCCACATTGCCTTAACTGTGTACCAAAACCCGTAACTCAGATATTCATTTCTATGATCATATCGTAGACAGTTTATCCTCTTGTTACGACGAACTTCACTCTGAAACGGAATTGAACTTTTCAACATTTTAGACTTGTGATTCATTAAGTAAATACTCCTGTATCTACTCAAATCGTCAGTGAAGTAAGAACATAATGATATCCCCTGCGTGCCTCAGCACCCATTGGACTGCATACATGAAAATGTATCACTTCCAACAAGTTACTATCTTATTTCATCTCAATGAAAACAAGGCCTTGCTCATGTGGTATGATTCGCATGTCACTAGTGATTCGAAATCAGGTGAGTACAAAGATCCATCAGCATGGAGCCTCTTCATGCAATTTATACTAACATGACTCAAGCGGCAGTGCCACAAGTAAGTGGTACTATCATCATCAACTCGTATCTTTTGGCACCAATATCATGAACATGTGTAACACTACGATCGAGATTCAATAAACCATTGAAGGTGATTATTCAAGAAAATAGAGTAACCATTATTCTCTTTAAATGAATAATCGTATTGCAATAAACACGATCCAATCATGTTCATGCTTAACGCAAGCACCCAATAACAATTATTTAGGTTTAACACCAATCCCGATGGTAGAGGGAGCGTGCGACGTTTGATCATATCAATCTTGGAAACACTTCCAACACGTATCGTCACCTCGCCTTTAGCTAGTCTCCGTTTATGCCGTAGCTTTCATTTCGCGTCACTAATCACTTAGCAACCGAACCGGTATCCAATACCCTCGTGCTACTAGGAGTACTAGTAAAGTACACATCAACATCATGTATATCAAATACA
This sequence comes from Hordeum vulgare subsp. vulgare, assembly GCF_904849725.1. NCBI lineage: Eukaryota > Viridiplantae > Streptophyta > Magnoliopsida > Poales > Poaceae > Hordeum > Hordeum vulgare. The sequence goes on along the minus strand of NC_058524.1, from coordinate 283,916,189 downwards.
CTTCTTTCGACTTTTGCCAGCCTTCTTATCTACCAAGTATCTTGAGTTGCTCCGCCTCAGTGATTGTTCCCCTCATTACAGAAGCACTTAGTCTCGGGTTTGGGTTTAATCTTGGGTCTCTTCATTTGTGCAGCAACTGTTTTGCCGTTTCACGAAGTATCCCTTCTAGCCCTTGCCTTTCTTGAAACTTAGTGGTTTTACAAACCATCAACTATTGATGCTCCTTCTTGATTTCTACTTTCGCAGTGTCAAACATCGCGAATCGCTCAAGGATCATTGTATGTATCCTTGATATGTTATAGTTCATCACGAAGCTCTCACAGCTTGCTGGCACTGACTTCGGAGAACTATCACTATCTCATCTGGAAGATTAACTCCCACTTGATTCAAGCGATTGTCGTACTCAGACAATCTGAGCACACGCTCAACGATTGAGCCTTTCTCCTTTACTTTGTGGACAAAGAATCTTGTCGGAGGTCTCGTACCTCTTAACAAGGGCACAAGCATGAAATCACAATTTCATCTCTTTAGAACATCACTTATGTTCCGTGACGTTTTACAACGTTTTCGGCGCCTTGCTTCTAAGCCATTAAGTATTTTGCACTGAACTATCGTGTAGTCATCAGAAACGCGTATGTCGGATGTTCATAGCATCCACAGACGACGCTCGAGGTGCAGCACACCGAGTGGTGCATTAAAGACATAATCCTTCTGCGCAGCAACGAGGACAATCCTCGGTTTTACAGACCCAGTCTACAAAGTTTTGCTACTATCAATTTTCAACTAAATTTTCTCTAGGAACATGTAAAAACAGTAGAGCTATAGCGCAAGCTACATCGTAATTCGCAAAGACCATTAGACTATGTTCATGACAATTAGTTCAATTAATCATATTACTTAAGAACTCCCACTCAAAAAGTACATCTCTGTAGTCATTTGAGTGGTACATGATCCAAATCCACTATCTCAAGTCCGATCATCACGTGAGTCGAGAATAGTTTCAGTGGTAAGCATCTCTATGCTAATCATATCAACTATACGATTCATGCTCGACCTTTCGGTCTCATGTGTTCCGAGGCCATGTCTGCACATGCTAGGCTCGTCAAGCTTAACCCGAGTGTTCCGCGTGCGCAACTGTTTTGCACCCGTTGTATGTGAACGTTGAGTCTATCACACCCGATCATCACGTGGTGTCTCGAAACGACGAACTGTAGCAACGGTGCACAGTCGGGGAGAACACAATTTCGTCTTGAAATTTTAGTGAGAGATCACCTCATAATGCTACCGTCGTTCTAAGCAAAATAAGGTGCATAAAAGGATTAACATCACATGCAATTCATAAGTGACATGATATGGCCATCATCACGTGCTTCTTGATCTCCATCACCAAAGCACCGGCACGATCTTCTTGTCACCGGCGTCACACCATGATCTCCATCATCATGATCTCCATCAACGTGTCGCCATCGGGGTTGTCGTGCTACTCATGCTATTACTACTAAAGCTACGTCCTAGCAAAATAGTAAACGCATCTGCAAGCACAAACGTTAGTTATAAAGACAACCCTATGGCTCCTGCCGGTTGCCGTACCATCGACGTGCAAGTCGATATTTCTATTACAACATGATCATCTCATACATCCAATATATCACATCACATCGTTGGCCATATCACATCACAATCATACCCTGCAAAAACAAGTTAGACGTCCTCTAATTTTGTTGTTTGCATGTTTTACGTGGTGACCATGGGTATCTAGTAGGATCGCATCTTACTTACGCAAACACCACAACGGAGATATATGAGTTGCTATTTAACCTCATCCAAGGACCTCCTCAGTCAAATCCGATTCAACTAAAGTTGGAGAAACCGACACTTGCCAGTCATCTTTGAGCAAAGGGGGTTACTCGTAACGATGAAACCAGTCTCTCGTAAGCGTACGAGTAATGTCGGTCCAAGCCGCTTCAATCCAACAATACCGCGGAATCAAGAAAAGACTAAGGAGGGCAGCAAAACGCACATCACCGCCCACAAAAACTTTTGTGTTCTACTCGAGAAGACATCTACGCATGAACCTAGCTCATGATGCCACTGTTGGGAACGTCGCATGGGAAACAAAAATTTCCTACGCGCACGAAGACCTATCATGGTGATGTCCATCTACGAGAGGGGATGAGTGATCTACGTACCCTTGTAGATGGTACAGCAGAAGCGTTAGTGAACGCGGTTGATGTAGTGGAACGTCCTCACGTCCCTCGATCCGCCCCGCAAACATTCCCGCGATCAGTCCCACGATCTAGTACCGAACGGACAGCACCTCCGCGTTCAGCACACGTACAGCTCGACGATGATCTCAGCCTTCTTGATCCAGCAAGAGAGACGGAGAGGTAGAAGAGTTCTCCGGCAGCGTGACAGCGCTCCGGAGGTTGGTGATGACCTTGTCTCAGCAGGGCTCCGCCCGAGCTCCGCAGAAACGCGATCTAGAGGAAAAACCGTGGAGGTATGTGGTCGGGCTGCCGTGGAAAAGTCGTCTCAAATCAGCCCTAAAACCTCCGTATATATAGGTGGGAGGGAGGGGAGGAGGCAGCCTCAAAACCCAAAGGTTTGGCCGAAATTGGAGGTGGAGGAGTCCTACTCCAATCCTACTTGGAGTAGGATTCCACCTTCCCACTTGGAAACTCTTTCCACCTTGTGTTTTTTCCTTCTCAAACCTTATGGGCCTTAGTGGGAACTTATTCCAGCCTACTAGGGGCTGGTTTCTCTCTTCCCATAGCCCATGAGACCCCTTGGGGCGTGACACCCCTCCCGATGGTCCCCGACACCCCTCCCGACACTCCCGGTACACTACCGATGAGCCCGAAACTTTTCCGGTAATGCACGAAAACCTTCCGGTAACCAAATGAGGTCATCCTATATATCAATCTTCGTTTCCGGACCATTCCGGAAACCCTCGTGACGTCCATGATCTCATCCGGGACTCCGAACAACATTCGGTAACCAACCATATAACTCAAATACGCATAAAACAACGTCGAACCTTAAGTGTGCAGACCCTGCGGGTTCGAGAACTATGTAGACATGACCCGAGAGACTCCTCGGTCAATATCCAATAGCGGGACCTGGATGCCCATATTGGATCCTACATATTCTACGAAGATCTTATCGTTTGAACCTCAGTGCCAAGGATTCATATAATCCCGTATCTCATTCCCTTTGTCCTTCGGTATGTTACTTGCCCGAGATTCGATCGTTAGTATCCGCATACCTATTTCAATCTCGTTTACCGGCAAGTCTCTTTACTCGTTCCGTAATACAAGATCCCGCAACTTACATTAAGTTACATTGCTTGCAAGGCTTGTGTGTGATGTTGTATTACCAAGTGGGCCCCGAGATACCTCTCCGTCACACGGAGTGACAAATCCCAGTCTCGATCTATACTAACTCAACGAACACCTTCAGAGATACCTGTAGAGCATCTTTATAGTCACCCAGTTACGTTGCGACGTTTGATACACACAAAGCATTCCTCCGGTGTCCGTGAGTTATATGATCTCATGGTCATAGGAACAAATACTTGACACACAGAAAACAGTAGCAACAAAATGGCACGATCAACATGCTATGTCTATTAGTTTGGGTCTAGTCCATCACATGATTCTCCTAATGATGTGATCCCATTATCAAGTGACAACACTTGCCTATGGCCAGGAAACCTTGACCATCTTTGATCAACGAGCTAGTCAACTAGAGGCTTACTAGGGACAGTGTTTTGTCTATGTATCCACACAAGTATTGTGTTTCCAATCAATACAATTATAGCATGGATAATAAACGATTATCATGAACTAAGAAATATAATAATAACTAATTTATTATTGCCTCTAGGGCATATTTCCAACACCTTCTTCCTCGCGACTGCACCGAGAACTCCATCGCCCCCCGAGCTCCTCCGTCTCCGGCCACCACGTCCGACGCATCTCCAGGCCGACCAAGCGCGCAACATCCACCGCGGATCTTCCTCGGTCATCTTCGGTCGCCACCATGAGGTCAGCCTTCGCCATTAGAAGTAGATCTTAGCTCCTCGATGTTCCTCGCTTGCCGGTTCCTTAGAACACCTCGAACACCTCCATAGGCGACGATTGATTTACAATAGCAATGGTAGCCACGGTAGTATTGACCGCATCCTCAGCCCACTAGCTCCTGTATGGGGATTTTAAGAAAGTCCTCTGTCAAATCTCTTTCAATGCTTTTACCCTAGCCACAGACGGTTTCACTTTATCCAGGCCTTTTTTCATTCATTTTAACTTGCCCGTAGATCTGTATTTTGTTGCCCGTCGTGTAGAAACTTGTTTATAGATCCTGATGCTCTCAGATTGTTTCTCTAAACAATAGGAAATTCTTAAGTCGCCTCTGTGCCCAGATCCGGCCCTTTATTGGCGAGCTAATAAACCCCTTTAACCACTCAGTAAGTATTTGGCGGGTTAATAGATTCCCTTAGCCGCCCAACAGATGTTTTGGCGAGTTAATTTATCTGCGAACCTCTCCTCTGTAGCTATGGGCACCGTGTTCAAGGCCGATTGGCTCCCAACCAAAGTTGACGACGCTTTCCTCAACGGTTGCGTGAAGACGGGGAATCTTGACCTGAAAGAAGTTATGGGATGGCGATCCAGGTTAGGCGAAGAGATCCTCAACCCGAAGGAAGGGGAAATAGTTGTCTTTGTTGAGCACCTCGAATGGGGGTTTAAGCCGCCAGGATCAAAATTCCTCAGAGATGCTATGACCTTTATGAACGTCCGCCTCCAAGACCTGGGCCCCAACTCGATTAGCAACATATGTCAGTTCCAAGTATTCTGTGAAGCCTACTTGCGGATGGAACCTTCAGTCCCTTTGTTCTGGTACTTTTTCCATTTGAATCGCCAGACCGAGTTTGCCAATGGCCCTAGCTTAGAACTTGGAGGTGTCAACGTTCAATGCCGCAGGGACAGCTCTTTCCCATCACTCGCGATGCCAAGCCATCCCAAAGGCTGGGGCGAGTCTTAGTTTTATTGCGAGGAAACTTCTCCTGAAGGTGAAAAAAACTCCTCGGCTATAGGAAGGAAGGCCTTCCTACAAACTTTAAACTTCCAGACAAGCTCACCGAAGAAGAGGAGTCGGATTTTATTCCAATACTTTCTGAGTTACGATCTTTGACAAACAATGGTCTCATTGGGGTTGATCTGATCCGCTGCTAGGTAGAGTGGCGCATCCTTCCCTTGAGTCGCCGAGACGGCTTAATGTGTGAGTTTGATGGCACTTTGGACCACCCCCAATGCTACTTCCGCACAACACTCACAGAGAATGATATTGTGACCATCATCAAGAAGTTAACCGGCGAGCCCATGGCCAAGTGTAGCCAAATAGGGCTTAAGCCATTCTGCAAGATTAACCCGGCTCCTAAGGTAAATAACTTAACCCGCCTTTGATTTATTCTTTCCGACTTACTTGAATTCTGATTTGCATAATAAAAATTCCACTTCAGAAAGGCGACCGATTCTAGTCCAAGGGGCCGAAAAAGATGGCCCTGAAGCAAGCCAGGCCGCCTCCAAAAAAGAAAACCAAGAGAAAAAGCAAAGCCGCCATCACTGAATCGTCTCATGTGGACGAATCCCAAATCGGCGACGTATCTTCAGAGGTAAAATTATATCTTCTTTGTCTTGACATCCGTTGTTATAATTTTTGCTTACACCTCTGCATCTCTTATGTATAGAATGATGGTACCGAAAGCCAAGAAGACTTCGTAGAGGTAATTTCTATTTCCTATGACTCATCTTCTCCTCCGCCTAAGCCGGCCAGGCGGGTTTGTGGGAAAGTTCCCATGTATCACCCAAATGCTTGTCTGGATCCTAATTTCCTTTTGAAGAAAGCGCAACATGCTTCCTATCGGAAGACTCGGAGCCACTCTGGAGATTTGGTTTCCGGGTTACCAGCGAAAACTCCTACCAAGAAGCGGTAGAATGAGGTATCTTTTAGCAGCATCCCCCTTTGCTTCCTTTTCGATCATACTTATAACTTGCTCATATTTTGAGGTGTTACTTTTGCAGAATTCTCCCGCTTCGTCGGGCGACTCAGTGATGTCAGCCCTTCCACCAATGATCCGCGTTCAAGGGTAGGTCTTTATGATACTTACATTTGTCCTAATGATGAAGATGCTTGCCTTTAAGCATAACCCCTTCTCTTTTTAGAGCACAAGCGAAGAAAAGGAAAACTGGCGGATCAACTTCCACTCTGGCTCCAGAACCTAAAAAAAAACCGGCGCCGACTCAGGCTAACCCGGCAAAGGATAAACCTGATGACCAAGCAAACCTCCCAAGTTCTCCCAAGGAAGGCACGGAAACGCCCAAACCACCAAGTCCGTTGAAAACAGCAGAAGATCCAGATGCTGTAATCATCACTGGTACTGGCTTCTCTAAGCCAGCTTCGGCAATCTTGTCGAAGCATGTATCAACATCAAACCAACCTTCTACTGGACATGAAATTTCCAAGGCCAAACTTTCCCAGTATGAGAATCTTGAATTTAAAGAGCTCTGCTCCGGCTTCGCAAGTCGCCTGGAGACAAGTTATGAACTGGAGAAGAATCTGCTCCTGATGATGAAGAATAAACACGAGCTACACCTTAATGCATACCCTCCTCATTAGCCCCCAAGGGCCGGGTCATCTGTTGAAAGATGAGCCGGGTCTTGATATTAGAAAAATCTTTCGACCTGTAACCACCAAGGGCCGGGTCATCTTTTGAAAGATGAGCCGGGTCTTGATATTAGAAAAAACGTACAACTTGTAACCCCCAAGGACCGGGTCATCTTTTGAAAGATGAGCCGGGTCTTGAAGTTAGAAAAAACTTTCGACCTGTAACCCCCAAGGGCCGGGTCATCTTGTAAAAGATGAAGCGGGTCTTGATATTAGAAAAAACTTTCGACCTGTAACCCCCAAGGGTCGGGTCATCTTTTGAAAGATGAGCCGGATCTTGAAGTTAGAAAAAACTTTCACCTGTAACCCCCAAGGGACAGGTCATCTGTTGAAAGATGAGCCGGGTCTTTATGTTGTATAATTTTGTCTAAAAAATTATACATTAGCCCCCAAGTGTCAGAGATGTTGCTTGCAATAATTCTGAGACTTGCCCCTTGATAATATACTTGTCAGGAATCTCTTGCCCAAGCTGAGTCGATGTTGGGCGACTTAAAGAAAAATTTAGCCGACCAGCAAGACGCGCGGCCTAAAGCGGAAGAAAAATATCAAGTGATCTCATCTGAGATGGAAAAGCTAAAGGCCGCCCACAAGAAGGCTCAAGCTGATCAAGCCGCCTCGCTAAAGCGAGCAGAAAAGGCTAAAACAAAACTGGTAACCATGCAACAAGAGCTAGCTGGCTTAAAGCAACATATCTCCAACATGGCACAGGCTATCTTTGGTAAGAAGCAAACCCTGATCTTGCACTTTGTAAAAAACTTAGTGTGAAGAAGTTACTGACCATTATTATCCCTTATATAGGTCCAAGAGCCGCCAACCTTCAGGATGACTGTATCTTGAGGTTAAAGGCGATTTACACATTGACGGAGCAGCTGTATACCGGAAGCGTGTTGATCGTGAAGGCAGTGATGGGCGCCAAGGAACCCATAACATCAATCAAAAAGATGCTTGGCTGCTTATCTACCCTTCCGCCTCAGATAGGTGAGCTAACCCGATCAGCCGCCCGGGAAGGGGTACTGACTACGTTGAGTCGGTGCTTAGCATATGCCCCAGAGCTAAAAACCTGAAGAAGTAGCAGAAGGCTTTCCCCAGCTCAAGGACGACGGGTCAGAATTTACTCAAGATGATTATCAGCATGTTGTCAAAGAATCACGCTCGGCGGCGACTCAGCTTGCAGCAAGCTTGGATTTGTCAAAGTATCAAGCTGCTTATGATGATAAGAACAAGAAAATAAACCCGCCAACCTTTGTGACGACCAGCTTGACACCTCATCGGCCCAAGAACCCTTTTGATTTGGAGGCGGACCTCTCGACGTTCTTGAATGATGAAGATGAATTCGCCGCTCTAGCCAAGTGCAATTGGGTGTTGGGCGACTTACAACTTGAAGTCGGCCAAAGCTCAAGGAAAGCGGACCCAGAGGCACCAGTAGAGTAGATCTTTGCTGAATTGGCCATCCGAGCCATGTAATAGGTTAAAAACAATCCCTTTCTGCGATCTTTTAAAAACCTTATGTCGTCCTTGGGGCGCCTTATGATTCTTGACCCGCTATGTCAGTAGAGATTTTGATCATCAACCTGTTGGGATAAAACCATTCATCAAACCACCTCACTGAGTAATGACTGATAATAAATGATAACCGACTCAAGATGTTCTGGCGAATTATGTGCAGAAGAGCCTGGTTCAGAAAAGATCCGGCGAGTCGTAAAAAATTGCGAAACCTTGTGGCAGTGCCAGGAAGGTGAAAATAAGAATTTCGTCGACTCATTCAAGTCGCGACAGGATAGGACGAGTTAGATAAACTCAAGTGCTACCCGAGGGAGACTTTTTGTGTAAAAAAGCTCAAGTATTTAGACCGGCTGATCATGCACGAGTCAAGCTTCAGTGAAGCAGGTTCAGTGAACCAATGGTTTCTCTATTCTCCATGTGAGGCGCTAGCCGGTACCATGTATGTTTTAACCAAGGCGAGTTCAGGGTCCATAAAGTAGAGTAACTCGCCAAGAGTGCATGGGTCCATATGGCGATTCGGCCAACACACAGTCGAGTATAACCATTTGTAATGCGGTAATTTTTCGCTAGCCAAATGGGTAGTAAGGCTGATCTCAGTGAGAGGAAGCCCCTAAGTGACCTACGATTAGGGGAAAGACCGGTCATAGGATGGTAGAAGCGTATACGCTCTTACCACAAAATGACTTAGGAGCAAATAGCCCCCAAGTAAGCCGGACTAATCCACAGAACCATATAAGGCGCCCATGGTTGAATCGCGCGCTTGTAGCGACTTGATCCTCTTTGGCTTATCGATACCCAGTGTTGTAATAAGCGCAGCATGGCGACTTATACTCTCTGGTATGGATAGCGTCCATGCTTGGGCGACTTGTCGAAGAGCAATAAAGATCCATGCTTCCAATAAGATGAAGTGGCAGGAAAACCCCATAATTCGTGGGCATCAACTTTATTGCTTTATATAAATGAAAGACTTACAATTTTTAAGAGAGGAAAAAACGGAGCTAATAGCTCAAGTGTAATAAGGCCACAAGTGGGCTATGTCCCAGGGGCGAGTTGACTCAGCCTCCGTGGTTGGCCGATCGGGCCGAAGATCCACCAGATAGTATGACCTGTTGCGAAGTCTTTTGCTGATGACGAACGGTCCTTCCCATGGTGGTGACAACTTATGCATGCCAGTGCGATCTTGGATCAATCGGAGCACTAAGTCGCCCTCCTGAAAAGTTCGGCTCTTGACCCAACGGCTATGATAACGCCGCAAGTCATGCTGATAGATAGCCGATCGGGCGGCAGCCAAGTCGCGTGCTTCCTCCAAAGGGTCCAAAGAATCCTGACGCACCAACTCGTTGTCATGTTCCACATAAGCAGCAACTCTGGGCGAGTCATGCCTAATGTCACTGGGAAGAACGGCTTCTGCTCCGTATACCAGGGAAAAGGGAGTAAAACCCGTAGAACGGTTTGGGGTGGTTCGGATGCTCCATAATACCGAAGGCAACTCCTCAACCCAACACCCTGGGGTGCGCTCTAGGGGAACCATAAGTCAGGGCTTGATTCCTCGCAATACTTCCTGATTCGCCCGTTCCGCTTGCCCATTAGATTGTGGATGAGCGACCGTAGATACATCGAGCCGGATGTGCTCACGGTGGCAAAACTCCTGCATCACTCCTTGTGATAGATTGGTACCATTATCAGTGATAATGCTGTGTGAATATCCAAACCGAAAGATCAGTATTTTCAAGAATTTAACTGTTGTTTCTGCATCACAGGTGCCAACAGGTTTTGCTTCAACCCACTTGGTGAACTTATCAACCGCCACCAGTAGATGAGTTTTTTGTTGGATGACATCTTAAAGGGGCCAACCATGTCTAGCCTCCAGACCGCAAAAGGCCAAGTGATAGGTACCATCCTTAGTTCTTGAGTCGGCACATGAGCCTGCCGTCTGTAACGCTGACATCCATCACATAGACGAACTATCTCTTCTCCGTCCGCATGAGCCGTCAACCAAAAGAATCCGTGACGGAACGCCTTTGAGACCAAGGAACGTGACCCGGCATGATGCCCACAATCTCCGGCATGGATGTCGTTCAGAATTATGCACCCTTCTTCGGAAGAAACGCATCGCTGGAATACCCCAGAAGTGCTTCGCTTATATAGTTCGCCATTGATGATGACCATGGATTTGCTCCGACGAACAATTTGGCGAGCCAACTCCTCATCCGAAGGCAACTCGCCTCGTGCAAGGTATGCCAAATAAGGAAGAACCCAATCCGGCGTAACACGGAGAGACGCCACAAACTGGGACTCAGGATCTGGTATCACCAACTCCTCTTCTGAAGGCAACCTCACGGAAGGATTATGCAAAATATCCAGAAAAACATTGGGAGGTACTAGCTTACGTTGCGAACCGAGACGTGAAAGGGCGTCAGCTGCTTCGTTAAGTCGCCGGTCGATACAATCAACTTGATAGCCATGGAAATGACCCGCCACATCAGACACATCCCTTCTGTAAGCCCCCATCACGGGGTCCCGAGAGTCCCAAGTACTTGAAACTTGTTGAGCCACCAGATCAGAATCGCCAAGACATCTGACATGCATGAGGTTCATCTCCTTGGCGAGTCGCAAACCATGAAGAAAGGTTTCATACTCTGCAGCGTTGATGGTGCACGAGAACATGAGTCGGAGAACATAACAAAACTTGTCTCCCTGGGGTGAAATCAACACCACGCCAGCCCCCGAGCCTTCCAATTGCCTAGACCCAACAAAATAAATAGTCCAGTACGTGAGGTCAGGCCTGTCTTCCGGAATCTGCAATTCGGTCCAATCATTGATGAAGTCGACCAATGCCTGGGATTTGTTTGCCGTACGAGGGGTGTACCGCACGTGGTGCGGCCCAAGTTCAATTGCCCATTTGGCGATTCTCCCCGTTGCTTCTCGGTTCTGGATGATGTCCGCAAGAGGAGCGGAGCTAACCACAGTGATGGGATACTCTTGGAAATAGTGTTTGAGCTTCCGACTCACCATAAAGACCCCATAGACCAGCTTCTGCCAGTGCGGGTAACGTTGTTTGCAGAGGGTTAACACCTCCCTAATGAAGTACACCGGGCGTTGTACCGGATATTCCTTTCCTTCTTCCTTCCGTTCGACAGCTACTGCCACGCTCACCGCCTTGGAGTTCGCCGTGGTGTACAGAAGCATAGGTTCCTTTTCAGTCGGGGCGGCCAAAACTGGCGGGTTAACCAGCTGCTGCTTCAGGGCTTCAAAAGCTTCATTGGCCTCGTCTGTCCAAACAAAACGGTCAGATTTCTTAAGCAACTGATAGAGGGGAATAGCTTTCTCCCCCAGGCGGCTTATAAAGCGACTTAAAGCCGCGATACGACCCGCCATGCATTGAACTTGATTGATATTCGTTGGTTTCCCAAGCGAAATAATTGCCTCAATTTTGTCCGGGTAGACCTCAATGCCGTGTTCGGACACCAAGAAACCCAACAATTTTCCAGCGGGAATGCCAAAGACACATTTGGTAGAATTAAGCTTGATCTGATACACCCGCAGGTTATCAAAAGTTTCCTTTAGATCATCCAAGAGCGTCTCCCTCCTACGAGTTTTAACCACAATGTCATCAACGTAAGCGTGGACGTTGCGTCCGATTTGGCCACAGAGAAAATTTTGGATGCAGCGCTGGTAAGTCGCCCCGGCGCTCTTAAGCCCGAACGGCATGGACACATGACAAAAAGCCCCAAATGGGGTTATGAAAGCTGTCTTCTCATGATCTTCCATAGCCATCTTGATTTGGTGATATCCGGAATAGGCGTCAAGGAAACACAGACGCTCGCAGCTTGCCACTGAATCAATGATTTGACCAATGCGGGGAAGGGCGAAAGGGTCCTTTGGACAAGCTCTGTTAAGGTCGGTGTAGTCAATGCACATGCGGACGGTGCCGTTCTTCTTGAGCACCAGGACCAGGTTGGCCAACCACTTGGGGTGCAAGACCTCTACGACGAATCCAGCGGCCAAAAGACGGGCGACTTCTTCCCCGATTGCCTTGCGTCGTTCCTCATTGAACCTGCAAAGATATTGCTGAATCAGCTTTGCTTTAGGGTCAACATTAAGATGGTGCTCTGCGAATTCTCTCGATACACTAGGCATGTCAGAAGGTTTCCATGCGAAGATGTCCCGATTCTCACGGATGAATTCGATGAGCGCGCTTTCCTATTTGGGATCCAGACCCGTCCCGATAGTAAACTGCTTGGATGAGTCGCCAGGAACGAAATCCACCATCTTAGTGTCATCCGTTGGTTTGAACTTGAGGGGCGGCTCAGCATATGTTGTTAGCTTCTTGAGGGGTGACATATCTGTCGGATCAACATTGGCTTGGTGATATTTGAGCTCTTCTGCACCACAGGTGACCTCTGCATAAGCCGCATCTCCTTCCTCACACTCTCTTGCTATCCTCCTATCACCATCAACCGTGATGGGTCCCTTAGGACTAGGCATCTTGAGTTTAAGGTAATCATAGTAGGGGCGAGCCTTGAAACGGGCATAAGCCGGTCACCCAAACAACGCATGATAAGGGCTCTTCAACTTGACCACCTCAAATACAAGTGACTCGCTCCTGTAGTTGGATGTTGTTCCAAAAGCCATAGTGAGTTTGACCCGGCCAATTGGGTATGCCGACTTACCTGGGACGATACCATGGAATACCGTGGTTGACGGCATTAGGTGCTTTTCCAGCAGGTTCATCCTTCGAAAGGTGTCGAAGTATAATATGTTGATGCTGCTGCCACCATCCATAAGCACCTTCGATAGGGTATATCCTCCGACTTGAGGGGCCACGACCAATGCTAAGTCACCGGGATTGTCAATTCTGGGCGGGTGATCCTCCCTATTCCACGAGATAGTCTGCTCGGACCAGTGGAGGTACCTGGGGAGCGCCGGCTCAGATACACTAAACGTTCGGTGCTTCACCTTCTTATCTCGCTTGAGGCATTGATGGTGAACACGTGGTATTGCCCGCTGCTTAATTGTTTGGGATTGTTGCGGAACCCGCCATGATCATCCTGCCCCTGCGAAGCCCCCTGCGGGGGTGGCTGTTGAAATACTCCGGGCGGGTTATACCATTGTTGGTAATGTACCGGATACTGGCCGCTCCTTGGTTGCGAGCCTCCCTGAGCCCCCGGTTCAGGGAAGCCGCCGAATGGGTTTTGACGTTGATTAGGTGCACCGAATTGTTCCTGCCGTTGGCCCTGGTCACCGTTTTGGCCCTTTTTGATTGCCTCCGCCCGAAATTCCTGCATCACGTAACAGTCCTCCCAAGAGTGAGTCGCCGGTCCGTCCTCCATGGCATGGTGTGGGCAGGGCCCCTTAAGTATCTCATTATAATTGCGTGGCTTCTTGCCGTTGTAACCCCTCTTCTTCTGGCGCTGGTTGCCGTTATTAGCATTGGTGTTGGCGACGAACTCCGTGGACCCTTCCTGCTGCCTTCTCTTGCCGTTCCCCCCATGATTATGGTGGGCGCGTCCCTGAAGCCGGGTGTGATTTTTGGATGACTCGCCTTTCCTTGGTGAGTTGGCTTTGCTGCCATCCTCTCCTCAATCTTTAGTATCGTCCGCTTCGGCGTACCTAGTGAGGGTGTCCATCAATTCTCCCATATCTTGGACCTTTCGCTTAAGTCATCCCAGCTTCTGCACCAAGGGCTCATAGTGGAAGTTTTGCTCCAAGATCAACACAGCCTGAGCCGCCGTGATGCCGTCCGACGAGTGGATGATCTCTGCGACCCGCCTCGTCCAGTGGTGTGCCGACTCATCGGGGCGCTCAACGCAGTGCTGTCAATCGACTATCGTCATTGGGCGCTTGCAAGTTCCCCGGAATTTTTTGATGAAACGCTCTTTCAGTTCAACCCAAGTCTGGATGGAGTTGGGTGGCAGGTTTTTCAACCAAGTGCGCGCCGTCCCTTCAAGCATCATTATGAAGTACCTGGCACAGACCGCTTCATTTACATCGAGCATGTCCATGGCGATTTTGTAACTCTCAACCCATGACGCCGGCTCAAGGTCCGGGGTGTAATTGGGCACCTTCCTTGGTCCTTGAAAATCTTTCGGCATCCGCTCATTGCGAAGGGCGGGGGCCAAGGATGGCACCCCTGCTTGCCTGCCGCCTCAAGTAAGCGGCGCCGGGCCGGTTTGAATGTCCGGGTTATCCCGGCCCGACGGGTCCCGGTGGTCGGGCAGGTTAACCTGAGGCAGGTGTCGTGGTCCGCTGGTTATGGCGGGTTGGTCCTCTGGCCGGCTCCTAGTGCGGCTCGCTTGGGGGGTGGAGTGTAGCCGATCGAGGCTATGCAAAAACTGTGCGTTTTCAACCACCGCCATCTTCAACATCTCAATGGCATTTCTTGCTTCTATTTCGGCCGGAGTGTTGCCATAAATCGGAAGGGATTCTAAATGGCGAGTTGCGGCGAGCACGTTGTCCACGGGGTTGGAAAAGTGGCCCTGAGGCGTCTGGAAACGGGGAACGCGATCAACTGCCGGCTGAAGCGGCGGGTTTGGCGGCTGACCCAGCCCTCCCCGTGGAGCGTTTCCTGCCCCGGGGGTGCGTGGAGTGTCGAAAAGGCGGGTAGTGTTGAGATCAGGGGGTAAGCGTCCCTGGTGCCTCCTCTGATGAACAGCGTCGGATGCGCGCTGATGCCTCTCGAGTCACCAGTTTTAGGTGTTCAAGCGGGCTGTCTTAGCGGTGATCTGAGCTTGCCCGGCCTTAATCCTGGCGGCTTCTGCTTCAGCATCTCGCTGAGCCTTTGCCACCTCATCTCTTAGCTTTGCCAAGTCGGCATTTATCGTACCCTGGTTTTTTGCTGTTACCGGGGTCGCCATGATCCACCAAATCCACCAAGATCGCAGCTGGGCTCTTGGATGTCTCGCCAGCCCTGTCGTTGCCTGCGGGGTTTTGCTGAGGCCGAGTCGCCCCTGCCATGTGCATGGCGATCTGACGGCGGGTCCGGTTGAGGACCTCGGGGTCCATTGCCAGTGACAGGTCTCCGAGGCAGCCCCCGTGTAGAGACTGAATTGAATCTGTGTCGCCCAAGGATGATTCGTCATCAGTGTTGACCGGCGTAGTCTCCTGAGTCGCCGATCGCTCTGGTTCATCAGATCCCTGTGTGAAGCCAACGAAGACCGGGCGAGTTAGGTTTGGCATCGCAACAGGGCGGACATCCCTGGCCGGCTCGACGATGTCGGTGGAGATGTCCACCTCAGGCGCAGGCGATCCAACCATGCCGACAAAGATGTTGATCTTGCCGAAGGGGATTCTGTAGCCGGATTCGATTGAATCGGCCTCTGGCCCCCACAGCGAGTTGTTGATGTAGTACTTTCTGCGGCGGCTCCGTCTCATGAGCCCAGCCGCGTAGCTCCCTGACCCTGGTAGGGCTCCCTTTGAGAACTCAACTCCACTGTGCGTAGGCCCCACGGTGGGCGCCAACTGTCATGGTTTTGTCATGGCAGATGTCCTCGTGAAAGCACTTAGTGTTGGAGCCATCGCACCTTGGTGGCGACTCAAAGGGGTTGAACGGGAGCGAGACAGAGATTTACCCAGGTTCGGCCCCTCGTGAGGAGGTAAAAGCCTACGTACTCCTTTGTGTTGTATTTGATGATGTTTCGATTACAAGGAGGTGTAACTCGCCTGACCTAGCTCTCAATGATTTCTAACCTGTCCTCCCCTTCCCTGGGACTCGCCTTTATATACAGGTCGAGCCCTTAGGGTTTACAAGAGTCCTTGCCTTCACACAAGACATGATTCTTTCTATCTCTAAGTCGCCATCTTTCCAAGACTTGGAGATCTTCCCAATGATGGATTCTTCCAAAGATCTTGAACCACCATCCGGCTGCTTGGCTCATTGGGCCAAAGCCTCAATCCCCAAAGGATGAGTCGCCAGCTTTGTGACCCGGCCCAACTAGGGCGGGTTACTTAACAGATAATATCCCCAACACTAAGTGATCCTGAACACCTACTTACGTCAGGTCATAACCCCACCATGTTCTCAATCACAGAAGGAACTCTGAAGGAGACAGTCAAGGTTACGCACAGAGTTGGCTGGTTTTAATTAAGTTACTTCAAGTTATCTAGAACCGGATGTTAACAAAGTATCCATGATTGCTACATAACCGCGGGCATGACTTTCTGAAAGATTTAACCCTCCAGAGGTGCTCCAACCAGTCCATCACGAACTACCACACGCTGCATAGAAAGCCTCGATCACCAGAGTCATGATCTCGTCAGATTCCCTAATGGAAAACCACAACTATGAGAAGACCCAAACCCTCACTGGAATCCCAATGCGAAAGATATCTCGTACAAGGTAAAACTAATCCAGCAAGGCCGCCCGGCTTGCCGACAGACCCGATAGGAGCCGCATATCTCGTTCCCAGGGCATGACCGGATGAGCTAGACGTCGGGTTGGCTGAAACCCTGGGTGACCAGGGGGCGCCTGACATCGCCTAGGTTGGACCAACACTCATGAGGAGCACTGGCCCGGTTTGTTGATTACTTTCCTCGGGGTAGCTATTCCCTATGCTTTTTATTAAGTTGTTAGCAAAACTAACACCAAGTTGGGCCTTGCCGAAAGAGCTTTGTACTAAAATGAATTATCAAGGGGGTCCCCATAACAACCCTGAACGTGTTAGGAGTGCTCAGTTATGGAATAAAACACCGGTAGCCGAAACTCAGGCGGAAAAAGTGGAACAAATCACCTAGCAAAAGGACGGGTCTTCCACCTTTTACCAAGTATATATGTGCATTAATTAAATAGCATTTAAGTAAGACGATAATGAAATTGCCCATGTTATCACATGGACCTACTTGCACGTGCAACTAGCAACGCTGATGAAATGGTTGAGCAAGCCTAACTTAGCCAAACGATATCTGCTAGGAGGAGAAGTGTTAGAGGTTTCATGGCAATGTTTGATGGCCTATATATCAAGTGATAGGCAGCGGAGAATAATGATGGAAACAAATCAACTATGCATAACAAAGCTAGAAATGGTGTCAAGGTCATGATCATCTTGCCTATGAAATCTTCAGAGTGGAACTGCTCCTCATCTTCTTGAATGAACTCACCGGACTCCTCAAATTCGTTTCCCGCACCCGTTTCTACCCAAAAGAAACAATCACCGAATAAGCACCGACAAGTGATAATGAAATAGACAATATCATGCATGTATGGCACACAATTCAAAGCACACACAGAAATAATCCTACTCAAATGACAAAGTGCCACCTCATCACAAAATAGCACTTTTGTAGAACTCCTCAACACTGAAATTCAGTGCCACCATTGGATTCATTGGGGTTTTCTACCCCAAATGCATATATCATACTACTATACTTGCATGCATAAAACAACACAAAATAGAAAAGGAAAACTATGTAGAATCATAATCACTATATGTCAAAATAAGAGGTTGACTTTGCATATGCCAGATTTGGCATATTCCTCTTCCGGAGTTATCCAAAAAATGGAATATACACCTTAAACAATAAAAAACACACACAATTTTAACAGGGGGTCCCACTGGTCATAGGCACCAGGGGCCCTAGAACATGATAGGTGGGCCCCGTGGCCCACTTGTCAGTGGCACACTACAGCCACAACAACAAATTATGCACAGAATAAAATGGGAGAAGTGGGGGGGGGGGGTCGAACCCACCACCTCCTGCAACTAATCATGTCCAGCTACCACTCGTCTAGGCCTAGTTAGCTGATCTAACATGGGAAGAATGCAACAACTACTAGCTATTTTGCCACGCAACAGAGGAAAAAACCCAAAATATGAAAGGGGGCGCCAGGGCTCGAATCCTTGTCTAACAGGCGCACGATTTCGTTCGAATGCCACTATGCTAGCTGTGGCTACTGCTCCAATCAGCGGAAACAAACCAGGTAACACATCATCGCCAGCATCTACAACAAAGAAGAACAATCATAGATTTTAAAAGGGGGCGCTGGGTTTCATACCCAAGACCGCAAGGTCTCCGCGCTGCGCAATGAACCAGTTGACTAGGAGGGGGAATCTGCTCTATGTGGGGATCCAAGCCGTATGTCTATTAAAAAAGGGGCGTCTTCCCCTGCTAGAGCAAAGAGACGCTGACGGCAGCTCACCGGTGCAACATAGGTGTGGGGACCCCGACTTACTAGTCGAGATCGCCGTGCTCAGTGATCCCATATATCAATGCTCACCGAACACAGATACCAATTAAAAGAGTCTTACATCCAAGTACCGATTATTACAACGCATGACCGTAGGGTCAAGTTCACAAGACAAGGCCTAAGGCCAAATCACTCGGATACACTAGTAGCGGAAAACATAGGCCTAAGCGAGTGCCCGTGCCATCAAGCCTACACCGATAGGCATTCTGACTCGGAAGCGTCCTAGTTCGCAGGGGCATCTCCGAAGACGTACTCATCTCCAAACTCCGGTCCTTCCATGTATGGTCAATAACATAACCAGTGGCAAGCCAATGAGTACTTTGAATGTACTCGCAAACAGCCCATGATATAATCAACGAAAGTGAAGGATAACAATATCATGCATTTTTAGTGTAACTCATCTGGGTGGAATGATCATGAATATGCATCAAGTTAAAGAATTACTCTTGAAGAACAGGTTACATATGTCAATATATCTGTCGAGGGCGGAACCATCCGGGTTCAACCTATATGCCAAGTCACCGAACACCTTTCTCAACACCACACACACACACACTTGGTTTATGCGTAAATAACTGGACGTAGTTTAAGCAGGATTACCCAACTGTCCTTGACCGTGGACACGGCTATTCGAATAGTTTACACTCTGCAGAGTTAGTACGCTGGACCCACGAGATCGGGAAACTTCCGTGTCATCCACGACTCGCGGTATATCACATACCCGAGGTAAGTACCCGATCAATGCCTTTCCACTGACGATACTAGACAAAGAGGTCCACTCGATTGGTACCCATCCCACATGTTGTACGTCTTACGAGCACCAACTCTGGACAGTACCAACCATGCAGGGACCAACGGTGTGACTGGAACTCATAAAAATGGCATAGTCGTCCTACCCGGCACGACCCCATCACGAGAGTGACCACACATCACTCCTGCCACTAGTAATGTGGCTCTTTGTTAGCACCGACCAGAGTAATTAACATAGGCCCGTCCCATAAGGGGTAACGTGGTCATACTGGTAAGGTTGGGACGGTCGACACATCATAAATCTATTCCCATTTCCGAAACCATACTCACACAAATATCGGGTCCATCACTTCACAAAAAGTGACCACCTAACTCATCATCACCCTCGGGCATTAGTGGCACCCGACGGGGTTTTAGTAAACTCTTGTTTTATGGCAACAACATGCTCATGATAATACTACTTCTATCTCTACTTGTCAACATGGTATTAGCATGACCCTCAAGGGGTAGGGTCAAGCTCAATGCATGTGCTCCGGGGGAGCCTTCGGTAAAATCATATCAAATGATTATCGATACTTATGATCATATGCAACGGGAATACTTGCTATTTTAACATGCAAAGTAACATATGCTCAGTCGTAGTCAAAGGGCTGCTTGCCTTGGTCAGCTAAGTATCCGGGGTCTTCGAGGTCTTCCGATTCCCTCGTCACACGGATTTTCTATCGTCGATAAAACAATAAATAAGAAATAGCTTCACAGAAACAGACCACAAAGTTATTTTCAAAAATGTTATTTATTACTGATAAATCTAAGGTACATTTAAAAAATATTTGCCTTAGTTTTCCTTGAAGGAATATTTTCGAAATCAACCAAACAGAAGCAAAATTATTTCAATTTAGTCCTTTTTTCATTGTAAAATAGAATAGTTGTTGGAAAAATTCATCCAAACATATTATTAAATACTACACATTCTTAGAAGAATAACAGTGGAAGATTTATATTTTTACACTGGTTAAATGTTTTTATAAAAATCTTAGAAACCAGGGTTTAAAAATAAAAGAAAAACCGGATAAGCTCCCGGCCTGGCTCGGCCCAGAGCCGGGCTGGCCCATGACCAGCCGACAACCTGCCCGGGTTTGAACATGATGCGCGGGGCCGTGCGGTCAGCGACCGAGGTTAGCACGGGGGAGGAGGCTCGGCCAGCGACAGGTGGGGCACACCTATCGGGGTCGTCTCCTACCTCTGGCCAGAGAGGAGGAGGAGGACGCCGACGAGGTTGCCGATGCTCTCATGCCTCAACGAGCACTGGAATGGGTTTGCCTTACTATCGCCTACCTGCTGGTGGTTGGAACAACGACGGAGAGGCAGGGGTTCGCCGGCAACGAGGAGACCGTGGCGGAGGAGTTTCAGGAGGTGGTCGAGGGGGTGGCTAGAGACACGGAAAAGCTCGGGCGAGTTAGGGGAAAGCTTCCTAGGATCGAGAGGGTTAATTTGGTGGGTCGAGGGGCGCAGGAGCCATCGTTTAGCCGGAGATCGAATGAAGCTCCGAGGCGGAGGGGCCTCGGTCGATCTCGAGCACCGGGGCTCTGCTGGTTTGTTGGTGTGGCTAGGGAGGTACTAGTGATCGTGGTGAATCTATCTGAGGGGTGCTGGAGCGAGGGGGAGGGCTATTTATAGGCCCGCCACGGTGAGCCGATTCAGGAGCGCCGGTGACTCACCGTGGCGCGCATGAGGGTGTAGAGAGAGGCTGGGGTCGAAACCACGGTCTCAGGACGTGGTTTTGGACTGCTCGAACCATCTGCAGCAGAGGGAGAGGGAGGGATGTCGAGCATTCGTGGCCGCACAACCTTGGCCGGTTCTGGTGCGCGCGGGCACGCGTCGCGCGAGCTCTGGCATGGGGGAGGAGGGGCCCTGAGGCTTGCTCGACGCAGAAGGGTTGTCGGGGAAGAGGTTGGAGAAATCGAGGGAGGCTGGAACTGGCCGAGGGCGTCACCCCCACCTTGGTGACTCCCTGTAGCACGCCGAGAGCGCAGTTTTGAAATGCCACGGCATGCCGGTGCGCTCTGAGGCACTTTGGACGTATCTAGCATGTCCTGGCATTTGCTGGGGGTGTGGCTAGCCTTTTGGCTCTTGTGGGAGCTTCGGCTGGTCAAGGGAGGCAAGAAATACTAGTGCTGTCAGTCATGAACTGAGATCTAAATTGGGGTTTTTGGCCTTTCCACTTTGAACCAGTGAGGGGCCAGTTGACTGGGTTAGACACATGTGATGGCCACCTAAATTGTGAGTTTGAAGCAAAGGGGTTTGGTTTAGCTGTGGCTAGGGTGGCATTTTCCTATCTGTCAGAAGGTGTTCGACAGTGGCTTAAGGGGGTTGCACCCCACCACTGGTGCTGCAACTTAAAAGGTTTGGGTTTATTGGTAAACCATGGAGATTCACCAATTTTGAGCTCCAAAGGATAAGTTTAGCTTTGTAAACTTGAAAATACTCCAATATGACCAGATATGTCCCTTCCAAAGGGAGTGTGGGCAAACTAAGTCCCCCAAATCCCATTTTTGGTGTGGAACCCTCATTTGAGGTATTAGGCACTCCTGCAAAGTTTTAGCATCATTGGACAAACTTTGCTATGTAGAGTTTGATCTAACTTGATTCTGGACAGACAGGGTTTTAGGGTTATTTGGGGTCCTTATTCACCTTTGATCAAGGTGAAAATTTATGTGGACACCAAACATGGCTTAGGGATATCACTGGAATTTTCTAGGAATTTATTGAGAATATTTCCTTTGGAAATATTTTAAAATGCCAAAACAGACAGAAATAGCTTTCATAGTTTTATTGAAAAAAATAAATATAAAATGGGGTTTAAAATCCTATGTATGGAAAATATATGTCCTTCTGATCATCTCCAAATTTAATCAGATTTTTCTAAAGCAGAAAAGTATTTTTCCTTATTGGAACACCAATTCTGGCTTTAGAAATAGACATGTTAATTAATTAGGAAAATAATCACAAAAATAATTATTTCTCTGGTTTTGAAATAAAAAGATAGGTTAAAATCAGATTACCAAATTTGAGTAGAAGCACTGCTTGCTATCAAGGACGTGTAGTGCAACTTAAGGTAGGTTTTACCTTGATCAGAAATAAGCAAGGGTTTTTGGAAATCAGTATAATACCAAAAGAATTTAGGGTTTTAATCCTCACATGATCAAGCACACAAGCATACAATGTCAACCATGGCACTCACAACATTAGTTTTGAAAAAGTTTTAACAAGCTCAGAATTTCACAATACAGACAAGTTATAGCAAAAACAGGGTGTGACAGACCTATCCCCCTTACAAGAATCTCGTCCCCGAGATTCCTAAGCTAGGTGCTAAAAAGGTCTCGAAACTCAGATTTGAGATAGACTTCACGCTCCCATGTAGCCTCGGCTTCGGTGTAGTTGCTCCATTGAACTTTGAAATACTTGATAGTGCGGCTCCTGGTGCATCTCTCTGCTTCGTCCAGAATGCGAATGGGCCTCTCACGGTAGGTGAGGTCAGACTGAAGGTCAATGGCCTGGTGATCATTGTCCTTGTAAGGATCGGAACGACTTGGGGCTTGGAGACACTTCCAAAGTTGTGACACGTGGAAGACATTGTGCATACCTGAAAGTTCCGGAGGAAACTCCAACTGATAAGCGACGTCTCCACGCCTTGCCGTGATCTTAAATGGCCCAATGAACCTTGGAGCGAGTTTCCCCTTAATATGGAAAGGCTTGGCTCCCTTGAGAGGCGTGACACGGAGGTACACTAGGTCTCCGAGATTGAACTCCACATCCCTGCGGCGAGAGTCCGCATAACTCTTTTGTCGTGACTTGGCTGCTTTCAGATTTTCTTGGACTAGTTGCACCTTCTCTTCTGCCTTGTGCAAAACTTCTGGTCCGAAAATCAGCCCGTCTACGGTTTCAGACCAGTTGAGCGGGGTGCGGCATTTCCGTCTGTACAGTACTTCAAACGGGGCCATTTGGCGACTCGACTGGTAGCTGTTGTTGTATGAAAACTCAGCAAATGGCAGACAGTCTTCCTATTTAGCTCCGTGTGCTAGGACGCAAGCGCGGAGCATATCTTCGAGTATCTGATTCACCCTTTTCGTTTGTCCTCCCATTTGCGGGTGGAAAGCGGTGCTAAACGAGAGTTTGGTACCGAGGGCCTCTTGTAGTTTCCTCCAAAACCTTGAGGTGAACTGCGTGCCTCGGTCAGATACAGTCTCCTTGGGAACTCCATGAAGGCTTACTATACGCTCAATATAGAGACTAGCGAATTTGTTCCCATCATAAGTGGTGTTGACAGGGATGAAATGGACCACTTTTGTCAAATGGTCGACAACAACCCATATCAAGTTATGGCTCTTGCTAGACCTTGGTAAGCCGGTAATAAAATCCATCCCTACCTTGTCCCACTTCCATTCCGGCACCTTAAGAGGTTGTAGCAGCCCTGCGGGTCGCTGATGCTCAGCCTTAACTTGCTGTCACACAATGCACTTGGCCACATACATCGCAATCTCCCTCTTCATGCCGTGCCACCAGAATCTTCCTCGGAGATCTTGATACATCTTGGTACCACCGGGGTGAATGCAGTAGGGTGTATCATGTGCTTCCCGTAGGATTAAATCCTTGAGTTCAGCTTAGTTGGGTACGCATAAAAGTTTCCCAAACCACACCACTCCTTGATCATCCTCCAGGAATCCTGGGGCCTTGCCTTCTTGAATCTTCTTCTTGATACCTTCAATGCACTTGTGACCCTTCTGGGCTCCTTTGATGTCGTCTTCCAGTGTTGGTTTGACTTCGAGGTTATCTAGGAATCCAGATTCCACTAGTTCCAACCCGAAGTTCTCCAGCTCTTCATATAAGGCGGGTTGCTTTTCCTTAAGCATGACGTTTAAGGTGTTGGTCTTCCGGCTCAAGGCATCAGCCACTATGTTAGCCTTACCGGGGTGATATTGAATGCTGAAGTCGTAGTCCTTGATTAACTACAACCATATCCGTTGCCTCATATTCAATTCCCTTTGGGTGAAAATATACTTTAGACTCTTGTGGTCAGCGTATATTTCACATCGCTTCCCCATAAGGTAATGTCGCCATGTCTTCAGAGCATGCACTACTGCTGCCAACTCGAGATCATGGGTGGCATAGTTCTCTTCATGCGGGCGCAGTTGCCGTGACAAGTATGCCACGACTCTGCCATCCTGCATTAGAACCCCACCTAGCCCGGTCCTTGACGCATCGCAATATATCACGAACTCCTTGCTAATATTCGGAGTGGCCAATACCGAGGCGGTGGTTAGGCTCTTCTTCAACTCTTGGAAGCTTGCCTCACATTCCGGCGTCCATTCGAATTTCTTGCCTTTCTTCAAGAGCTGAGTCATAGGTCGCGTGATGTGGGAGAATCCTTCTACGAACTTGCGGTAATATCCTGCGAGTCCTAGGAAGCTCCGGACTTCCTTCACGTCGATTGGCGATTCCCAGTTGGTTACCATGGTAATCTTAGAGGGATCAACTACCAATCCACTTGCCGTCATGGTATGACCCAGGAATCCAACATCGTTCAGCCAGAACTGGCATTTGCTGAACTTGGCATACAGTTGGTGCTCTCGAAGCTTCTCCAATACTAACGTCAAGTGTTTCTCATGCTCTTCTTCAGACTTGGAAAATATTAATATGCCATCAATGAATACGACGACAAACTTGTCTAGGTATTCCATGAAGACCTTATTCATGAGGTACATGAAGTAGGCTGGGGCATTAGTCAATCCAAAAGACATGACTGTGCATTCGTACAGACCGTACCGGGTCACAAATGCCGTCTTCAGTATGTCTTCAGGTCGAATCTTTAGTTGGTAATATCCAGATCGGAGGTCGATCTTCGTGAATACCTTAGCTCCATTTAGTTGGTCGAACAAGTCTTCGATCTTGGGGAGTGGGCACTTGTTCTTGATCGTGACCTCATTGAGAGAACGGTAATCGACGCAAAGTCGGATTCTCCCATCCTTCTTGGACACGAAGAGAACAGGTGATCTCCAAGGTGACGCACTCGGACGAATAAACCCTTTCCTGAGTTGCTCATCCAGTTGCTTCTTCAACTCCGCTAGCTCTTCGGATCCCATCCTGTAAGGCTTCTTATAGATAGGCCTTGATCCGGGCATGAGTTCGACGATGAACTCGATGTCTCGGTCAGGAGGCATCCCTGGTAGCTCATCGGGAAAGACATCCGGGTACTCACAGACTATTGGCACTCGGTCGAGTCCTTCCTCTGATAGGCTGTTAACTCATGGTACTCGAGTGGGTACCGGCTCAGAGACATACTTGACTTTGACCCCTTGGTCACTTGTCATGGTAATGGCCCTATTGGCACAGTCCAAGATGCTTTGATGCTTGGCCAACCTGTCCATGCCGAAAATTACTTCTAGGCCTTGCGACTTAAGCACAATGAGATCCGCTAAGAAGCTCGTCCAATTGATAACTATCCCGACCTTGCTACACACTAGGTTGGTCCTCAAAACTGCTCCCGGGGTTTGAATTGCCATATGCCCACGAAGCAGGGTAGGTTCTAGACCACACTTTTCCGCAAACTTTTGCGTAACAAAAGAATGCGAAGCACCACAATCAAACAATATTGTTGCTGGGGTAGAGTTGACGAGGAACGTACCCAGAATGCAGTCCGGGTCTTCCTGTGCCTCTTCTACGGGAATGTGATTAATACGCCCCTTGCTGTGATACTGCTGATTGCGGGGAGCCTGGTTCCTACCTGGTGCTCCTTGGCCTGGATTTTGCGCATTGGGGCGCGAAGCATCGGGTTTCTTCTTGGGGCACTGCCTGGAATAGTGCCCTGTTTGTCCACACCCGAAACAGGTAACTTGCGCTGGAAGGTTGATCTTGCCCCCACCGTTATTTGGCGGAGTGCTTGCTGGCTTGGCGTTGACTTGCTGGTGAGGTTGGTAATTTTGGTGAAATGTTGGGAGCTTGTGTTACTGCTGCTGATAGTTGCGTGTTGCCGGGGCTGACTGCCATGGTCGTGGTTTCGAGCTAATCGGCCCTCCACTACCCATTAGCTTGCGCTTACGGGTGTCGTCCATTGCACGACGCTTGTCTTCCAACATAAGAGCCTTATTAACCAGGTCATTGAAGGCTCTTCATTCACAAACAACCAGCTGATACTGGAGTGACTGTTGCAGTCCTTCCATAAAGCGTTCCACTTTGGCAGCCTCAGTGCTGACGTTTTCAGGTGCATATCTTGATAGGAGGTTGAACTTCTGCAAATACTCCTTGACTGATCCACTTCCTTGCCTTAAGGCTCGGAATTCTCGCTTCTTAATGGTCATCATTCCCGGAGGAATGTGAGTAGCGCGGAATCCATCCTTGAACACGGCCCAAGTGATGACTTGCCCGGCTCGCATGATCTGAAATCCATCCCACCAGGCTCTGGTTGTGCCTCCGAGACAGTGAGTTGCATAGAGGACTTTCTGGTGGTCATCAGTGCACTTGACCAGCGCGAGAAGGTCTTCAATAGTGCTGATCCAGTCATCGGCATCCAAGGGTTCAGTCGTCTCCGTGAATATGGGTGGCGTAGTCTGCATAAACTCAGAGAGAGTTGAGCGACCATTGCCATTCCCGTTCGGCGGCGGGTGGTTCACCAGGGTTTGAGCCAGCTGCCGGATAGCGGCATTGTTGGCTTGACGCTCCTCTCGAAGAGCTTGAAGGAACTGAGCCATGATCAAGCTTTCAGGAGGAGGCGGTGGCGGTGGAACATCGTCTTGCTGCACGTGGTGATCTCCAGCTTGAGCTTCCCCTACGGTTCCCAGCTACTATCCTGAAGAGGCAGAGCCGGGGTTGCCGAAGGCGCTGTTGCGAGCTGCATTAACCATCCTGTCAGGGGAGTAGACAAGTCAATTTTTGCCGAACTGGTTGCACTCGAAAGGGATGACGTTCTAGTAAAGCGGGTCTGGTGTCATGCTTGTGTGCGAGATTTTTATGACAATGGTTTGAAAAGAACTACTGCATTAAATTTAAAACAAGTGATGTAGTCACTCACAAGCTGCTTAAGGCAGAATGCGACTTGCATCCAACAGGTTTATGAAACATCCGGGGTCATAAAATCCTGATACAAGAACTCCTACGCTCGGTACATCCTACATTGCTAAGCGATCGACTGCGCGGTCTCATAAGCCGGCTCTGTGGGATCTTCGTCTTCATCTTCCCCTCTATCTTCATCTTCATTAGTGCTTCCCTTCCTTGAGGGAGTAGGGGAAGGAAGCGGACCATCTCGACGTCTCTTGGTTGGCGAGGTAGCGAAGAGTTTGGTGTACCCTTCTTCGGTTAAGTGACGACTCTCAAGAGGAATGGCCTGAAGCGGGGGTATTCCTCCTCGGAAAGCAAAGCAAGGTGATATTTTGGGTCCTCCTTCTTTCTTCACCTTGCGGTTCTTCATTTTCTCCATACGAAGTTGGTCCTTGACTTGGTGCAGCTCTTGGCGGATCCTAGTCGACTCCTTGATCAAAAGATACGTCAAGGTGTCTGAGGAGAGACTGAAGTAGGTATGAAACCTCAATGGCGTCCCGTCCTCGGATGAGGGGTTGAGTGTCCAACTCCCGTCTACCTTATCTTTAACAAAAGGTAGGTGACGAGTAGCTGGCTCGTCCACCATCTCAGGAAGGATGTCACGGAGCCGCATGAGTGCCTCTCGTGCTGCAGTCTCCACGACCAACATTAGATCCTCCATCTGTGGCCCTTCAAAGAACCAGCTAGTTGGGGAGTCGTTAGCCTTCACTATCACGTCCACGTGATACTCCTTGGTGTCGGCGTTGACCCAATGTTCGTGGTAGAGGAAGATGGGCGTGCGACGTACTTGACACTTCTCGAGGCTATCGCTCAAAAGCAGAGGGAAGCCCGTTTCCAGAAGCATCTCAGGTACGGCGGCCATCTACAAGGTGTAGAGGAGAGGGTTAGAAATATTTAGTGGATGTGGTTCTCGGGTCAATCGATGTGCACTAATCATTTCGGCTATCGTCCATGCTACCTAAGGCTTCCTATAGTCAGGATGGCTCTGATACCAGCTCTGTGGGGACCCCGACTTACTAGTCGAGATCGCCGTGCTCGGTGATCCCAGAGATCAATGCTCACCAAACACAGATACCGATTAAAAGAGTCTTACACCCAAGTACCGATTATTACAATGCATGACGGAAGGGTCAAGTTCACAAGACAGGGCCTAAGGCCAAATCACTCAGATACACTAGTAGCGGAAAACATAGGGCTAAGCGGGTGCCCATGGAATAAGGCCTACACCGACATGCATTCTGACTCGGAAGCGTCCTAGTTCGTAGAGGCGTCTCTGAAGACGTACTCATCTCCAAACTCCGGTCCTTCCATGTCTGGTCAATAACATAACCAGTGCCAAGCCAATGAGTACTTTGAATGTACTCGCAAACAACCCATGATATAATCAACGAAAGTGAAGGATAACAAGATCATGCATTTTTAGTGTAACTCATCTGGGTGGAATGATCATGAATATGCATCAAGTTAAAGAATTACTCTTTAAGAACAGGTTACAGATATCAATATATCTGTCAAGGGCTGAACCATCCGGGTTCACCCTATATGCCAAGTCACTGAACTTGGTCATATAATTGCTATCAGAGCAACACCTTTCTCAACCCCCCCCCCACACACACACTTGGTTTACGCGGAAATAACTGGACGTAGTTTAAGCAGGATTACCCAACTGTCCTTGACCGTGGACACGACTATTCGAATAGCTTACACTCTGCAGAGGTAGTACGCTGGACCCACGAGATCGGGGAAACTTCCGTGTCATCCACGACTCGCGGTATATCACATACCCGAAGTAAGTACCCAATCAATTCCTTTCCCCTAACGATAATAGGCAAAGAGGTCCACTCGATTGGTACCCAGCCACATATTGTACATCTTACGAACACCAACTCTGGACAGTACCAACCACGCGGGGACCAACCGTGTGAATGGAACTCATAAAAATGGCATAGTCGTCCTACCCGGCATGAAACCATCACGAGAGTGACCACACATCACTCCCGCCACTAGTAATGTGGCTCTTTGCTAGCACCAACCAAAGTAATTAACATAGCCCTGTCCTATAAGGGGTAGCGTGGTCGTACTGGTAAGGTTGGGACAGTCGACACATCATAAATCTATTCCCATTTCCGAAACCATACTCACACAAATACCGGGTGCATCACTTCACCAAAAGTGACCACCTAACTCATCATCACCCTCGGGCATTAGTGGCACCCGACGGGGTTTTAGTAAACTCTTGCTTTATGGCAACAACATGCTCATGATAATACTACTTCTATAGCTACTTGTCAACATGGAATTAGCATGACCCTCAAGGGGTAGGGTCAAGCTGAATGCATGTGCTCCGGGGGAGCCTTCGGTAAAATCATATCAAATGATTACCGGTACTTATGATCATATGCAATGGGAATACTTGCTATTTTAACATGCAAAGTAACATAAGCTTAGTCATGGTCAAAGGGAAGCTTGCCTCAGTCAGCTAAGTATTTGGGGTCTTCGAGGTCTTCCGCTCCGATTCCCTCGTCACACGGATTTTCTATCATCGATAAAACAATAAATAAGAAATAGCTCACACACAAACAAACCACAAAGTCATTTTAAAAATGTTCTTTATTACTGATAAATCTAAGGTATCATTTAAAAAATATTTGCCTTAGTTTTCCTTGAAGGAATATTTTTGAAGTCAACCAAATAGAAGCAAAACTATTTCAATTTAGTCCTTTTTATCATTGTAAAATAGAATAGTTGTTTGAAAAATTCATCCAAACATATTATTAAATACTACACATTTTTAGAAGAATAACAGTGGAATAATTGTATTTTTACACTGGTTAAATGTTTTTATAAAAGTCTTAGAAACCATGGTTTAAAAATAAAAGAAAAACCGACTAAGCTCCCGCCCTGGCTCGGCCCAGATCTAGGCTGGCCCATGGCCAGCCGACAGCGTGCCCAGGCGCACGCGTCGTCAGGTTCGAACCTGACGCGCGGGGCCCTGCGGTCAATGACCGAGGTCAGCGCGGGGGATGAGGCTGGGCCACCGACAGGTGGGGCAGACCTGTCGGGGTCGTCTCCTACCTCTGGCCAGAGAGGAGGAGGAGGACACCGACGAGGTTGCCGACGCTCTCATGCCTCAACGAGCACTCGAATGGGTTTGCTTTACTGTCGCCTACCTGCTGGTGGTCTGAACAACGATGGAGAGGCAGGGGTTCGCCGGCGACGAGGAGGTCGTGGTGGAGGAGTTTTGGGAGGTGGTCGAGGGGGTGGCTAGAGACACGGAAAAGCTCGGGCGAGTTGGGGGGAAGCTTCCGGGGATCGAGAGGGTCGGTTTGATGGGTCGAGGGGCGCAGGACCGTCGTGTAGCCGGAGATCGACCGGAGCTCCGAGGCGGTGGGGCCTCGGTCGATCTCGAGCACCGGGGTTCTGCTAGTTTGCTGGGGTGGCTAGGGAGGTACTAGTGATCCTGGTGAAGCTATCTGAGGGGTGCTGGAGCGAGGGGGGGCTATTTATAGGCCCGCGATGGTGAGTCGATTCGGGAGCGTCGATGACTCACCGTGGCGCACATGAGGGTGCAGAGAGAGGTTGGGGTCGAAACCACGGTCTTAGGACATGGTTTTGGACTGCCCGAACCATCTGCAGTTGAGGGAGAGAGAGGGAAGTCGAGCGTTCATGGCCGCGCAACCTTGGCCGGTACTGGTACCCGCGGGCACGCGTCGCGCGAGCTCTAGCGCGGGGGAGGAGGGGCCCTGAGGCTTGCTCGACGTAAAAGGGTTGTCGGGGAAGAGGTTGGACATCTCGTGGGAGGCTGGAACTGGCCGAGGGCGTCGCCCCCACCTCGGTGACTCCCTGTAGCGCGCCCAGAGCGCAGTTTTGGCATGCCACGGCATGCTGGTGCGCTCTGAGGCACTTTGGACGTGTCTAGCATGTCCTGGCATTTGCTGGGGTGTGGCTAGCCGTTTGGTTCTTGTGGGAGCTTCGACTGGTCAAGGGAGGCAATAAATACTGGTGCTGTCAGGCATGAACTGAGATCTAAATTGGGGCTTTTGGCCTTTCCACTTTGAACCAGTGAGGGGCCAGTTGACTGGGTTTAGACACAGGTGCTGGCCACCTAATCTATGAGTTTGAAGCAAAGGGGTTTTGTTTAGCTGTGGCTAGGGTGGCTTTTTCCTATCTATGAGAAGGTGTTTGACAGTGGCTTAAGGGGGTTGCACCCCACCACTGGTGTTCCAACTTAACAGGTTTGGCTTTGGTGGTAAACCATGGAGTTTCACCAATTTTGAGCTCCAAAGGACAAGTTTAGCTTTGTAAACTTGAAAATACTCCAATATGACCAGATCTGTCGCTTCCAAAGGGAGTGTGGGCAAACTAAGTCACACAAATCCCATTTTTGGTGTGGAACCCTCATTTGAGGTATTAGGCACTCCTGCAAACTTTTAGCATCATTGGACAAACTTTGCTATGTAGAGTTTCTCTAACTTGATTCTGGACAAACAGGGTTTGGGGGTTATTTGGGGTCCTTATTCACCTTTGATCAAGGTGAAACTTTATGTGGACACCAAACAAGGCTTAGGGATATCCCTGGAATTTTCTAGGAATTTATTGAGAATATTTCCTTTGGAAATATTTCAAAATGCCAAAACAGACAGAAATAGCTGTCATAGTTTTATTCAAAAAACAATATAAAATGGGGTTTAAAATCCTATGTATGGAAAATATATGTCCTTGTGATCATCTCCAAATTTAATCAGATTTTCTAAAGTAGAAAAGTATTTTTCCTTGTTGGAACACCAATTCTGGCTTTAGAGATGGACATGTTAATTAATTAGGAAAATAATCACAAAAATAATTATTTTTATGGTTTTGAAATAAAAAGATAGGTTAAAATCAGATTACCAAATTTGAGTAGAAGCACTGCTTGCTATCAAGGACATGTAGTGCAACTTAAGATAGGTTTTACCTTGATCAGAAATAAGCAAGGGTTTTTGGAAATCGGTATAATACCAAAAGAATTTAGGGTTTTAATCCTCACATGATCAAGCATACAAGCATACAATCTCAATCATGGCACTCACAACATTAGTTTTGAAAAAGTTTTAACAAGCTTAGAATTTCACAATATAGACAAGTGATAGCAAAAACAGGGTGTGACAACAGGGAGGCACCACACGGGCTCTACATGGGGAAACTGCTAGCGGGGGTTCCACATAGGATCGACCGTGCTTCTACGCTATGCAGCAGAGGAGAGCATGCTACACACGCACGCATGCATACGCGAATGAACGGTTGTTGTTGCTACACTCTACGCGGCCACCGATTGAGCAACGCCGGTGCAGGAAGCAGAGAAGGCAAGGGGAAGATGGAGGAGGTGATGCGCTCACCCAAGGGTGGAGGAGAAGGTCATGACGCAGAGGAGAGGATCGACAGGGTCGATGTCGTGGTCCTGTTGTCGAAGAGGCTCTTCGGAATTGAGGAATGGGCGGTCGTCGTGGACGTCAAGGTAGCAGACCTTGGTGCAGACAATCCACGAAAATGGAAACCCAGGGTCCTCCGCGTGCTCCTGGTCCAAACGGGGGAAGAAGAGGGCGACGAATCACCATGACATCATGCTATTGCTGGAGCCGGCCTTGGCGCGGTGGAGCTTGGGAGCTCACCCCGATGGCGCTAGGGAAGAGGAGGAGGGAGAATGGGCGAGGAGGAACCCTAAGGCGCAGGGCATTGCTAAATAGGCCGGAGCGGGGGCTCTATTGGCCGTCTGATCGAGGCCAAGGGGAATCGATGCTGGAGCTGGATTTCATACATCGGCTGACGTCGAAAGGAGGAAGAAGGGACGCGCTGGTGGACCTGGGCCAAAACAAACAGAGCTGGGCCTGGCTTCTCTCCTCTCTGAGTTTAATAGTTTTTGCAAAAAAACAGACTGCTTGATTAATTCACACGGCTAAAAGGAAAAATGTTTTGAAGAAGATAAAATTATATTTGGGCTTCTAAAATCTTGCACCAATTTATAAAAATAAATTGGGAATTTTTAGAAGAGTAAAAATAAAACCCTTTTATTAAAATAAGGCAATGTTTTAAAATAACAACCAAACGGAAAAATAACACCAAACCAGAGGGGGTGCACTCCACGTTCATAAGAAGATTTTTAGAAGGGGAGGAACATTTTATTGGGGAAAAACAACAACTTAGAAATCTGCCTCTAATACAATTGGAAAGGAGGGAGTTTTGAAACTATGGTGAAACAAGGGGTTTTAGGTGGATCTTGTTGCATCCAATCACATTGCAAACACCAAGGCACATCCACACATCCACTCACACATCATACCAAGGTGTAACAGAATAACAAAAGACAAGAAAAAAAGAAGTGATGATATGCATGATGCCATGGTGCAACATAAAATGAAGACACAAACTTAAACTCTTTATTCAAATCCAACAATTGCCAACATAGGAAGGTTGCCATACAAGGAAAGATATTACAAGAGGGGGAAGGAATTGCATTGGGGCTGTTACTACTCTCCCACACTACAAGAGGATCTCGACCCGAGATGTATGACTGGAAGAACTCTAGGAATTCGGAATGGATGTGGTCCTTGCACTCCCAAGTGGCTTGTTTGTCGGAATGATGTGACCATTGAACTTTGAGGAACTTGATAGACTTATTGCAGGTCTTGCGCTCAGTCTCTTCAAGAATTGCTATAGGATGCCCATGGTAGGATAGGTCGGGCTGGAGATCAATATCTTGGAGGTCAACTGTGCGCTCGAGAGTCTTGAAGCATCTCCGGAGTTGAGAGACGTGAAACATATCATGCACATTGGAGAAGTTGGATGGAAGCTCTAGTTGATATGCAAGATCACGTCTCTTGCCAACAACTTTGAAAGGACCAACAATGCGAGGAGCAAGCTTTCCTTTGATGCCAAAGT
The DNA here is from genome assembly GCF_904849725.1 of Hordeum vulgare subsp. vulgare. Taxonomy (NCBI): domain Eukaryota; kingdom Viridiplantae; phylum Streptophyta; class Magnoliopsida; order Poales; family Poaceae; genus Hordeum; species Hordeum vulgare. The sequence goes on along the minus strand of NC_058524.1, from coordinate 283,882,024 downwards.
GTAGAGTGACCTTCATGGGAGACACTTTGAGATACACGAAATCATTGAGCTGAAAAGTCATGTGATGATGCTTGCTATCGTAGTAGCTCTTTTGACGCGACTCAGCTGCTTTGAGATTGTCCCGAATGACACGACACATTTCTTCTGCTTCCGCAATCATGTCATTCCCAAGAATCTGACGCTCATGAGTCTGACACTAATTGAGCGGGGTACGACACTTCCTGTCATATAGAAACTCGAATGGAGCCTTGCCTGAGCTTGCTTGAAAGTTGTTGTTGTATCAGAACTTGGCAAACAGTAGCCAATCTTCCCACTTCATGCCAAAAGAAATCACACACGCTCTGAGCATATATTCAAGGATCTGATTGACTCTCTCAACTTGACCACTAGTCTAAGGATGGAAAGTTGTACTGAAACGGATGTTAGTACCCATTGCAGTCTGAAAGGAATCCCAGAACTTGGAAGTAAAGAGGCTTCCACGATCTGAAGAAATGAGCATAGGAACACCGTGCAAAGAGATTATCCTTGACGTATACAACTCTGCGAGCTGATATGCCGATATAGATTCTTTGACCAAAAAAAATGAGTAACTTTGGTCAACTTGTTGATGACGACGAAGATGGCATCGTTGCCTCTCTTGGACTTCAGAAACCCAGTGACAACATCCATTTCCACATGATCGAATTTCCGCTCGGGTATGGGAACGGGATGAAGGAGGCCTGCTGGATGTTGATGCTCCTCCTTCACTCTGCAACACACATCACACTCGTTCACGAACTGAGCAATTTCACATTTCATGCACGTCCACCAGAAGGTCTGCTTCAGACCTTGATACATTTTGGAGATACCTGGATGTATCGAGAGGAGGGAATTATGGGCTTTATCCATTATAACTTTCCTCAGCTCTCCTTTCGGAAGGACAAGGCGATCATTGGAGAACAAGGTATCTTTGTCCTCAACATGGAAGCAATTATATTTCAGAATGCTCTTTGCCATGCCAATCTTTACTTTCTTCACCCACTACTAGAAAAAAGGCTATTAGTGGCGCACCTATTTTGCCTATTAATGGTGCACTATAGGTGCGCCACTATTATCACGCCACTACTAATAAATAGTAATGACACACCCCTAGTGCGCCACTGTTAATATACATAATAGTGGCGCACCACCAGGTACGCCATTAGTAGGTCCTGAAGTGCGCCACTGCTGTGGGTTTACTAATGGCGCACTTTCAGATGGTGCACCACTACTATGAATATTAGGATTTTTTTAGCACATTGTAGCACATCATCATCATCGTCATCATCATCATCATTGTAACCTGTGCACTTTTAGATGGTCCACAAGTTACAAAATACATTGTAGCACATCATCATCATCATCGTCAACTCTAACACATTGTAGCACATCATCTCGGAAATAGCTAATAATCATCATAGTCATTACCACCAATACTATTTAATACATTGTAGCACATCATCACATTAACACATTGTAGCACATCATCACACTGTAGCACATCATCACATTGTAGCACATCATCACATTATAGCACATAATAACACATTGAACCTAGGACCTACTCCTCTGCTTAGGTAGAATATCAAAAAACGAGATAGGCCCTGACTCTCCATTATGGAGAATGGAGATCATCTTGTCTCCAATTCTTGGCCTACGCACAATGTTGCTTCCAAGTAGCTCTCTAGGATAGACCATACATTTTTTCCAATCTTTGATTGTTATGACTTCATCGGTTTTAGAAATCCGGTATGGACAGGAGTACATCATATACCTAGGCTGACCTGGCCGCGTTGGTCGTATCATCATAACATCAACACAACCTCTTGGTAACATCAGATGTGGCACACAATCTTCCAGGATTTTCTGTTGAAAAACATAGTATTAGCTTTGTAGCTAGCAATGTAGTTTAGTTTTACAAGAATTTATGCAAAATATGCATGGATGTCATAATGGTAGAAAATCTTACCATGCAATATCCATGCATGTTACCGTAGTTCACCACGTGCACTAGTGGCACATAATGACCATAATGTGGGGAAGTTTGCAGATTGGTATTGTACTTCTCAAGATCAATCATAAAATGGACAAGATGATGTATCTCCTGACAAGTTAATTCTGCTTCATCATTGTAGTAATAGGGTTTGTCTACCATTTTCCGTACATTTTTTGAAGAATGAAAATAACCTGTCAATGGAAATAAGTTGTCGACTATTTTCAAATAAACAATATAAATTACTTAATAAATGTGGTTGAGAAACACACATAATGGTAGAATTGGAGGCGTCTGCACATCGACCGAGATGTCGATATTACCTTCAATTTCATCTTACGGACGAATATCAAAGGTGATAAGCATATTAGGCTCAAATGCATAAGCCTTGCATAGTGCTAACCAAGTTTTGCATTCAAAAAAGGAGTAGGTGTCTGCATTGTACAATTTTACGGCAAAAGTATAACCATGCTCGGTCCTCAAGTGAACTATCTTTACCTCCATAGTTTCTTCAGTACTGAAACCAATCTTATCCAACACATAATGTCTTGCATGGCAGGGGATACACTAGTAGAATAGTAAAAAAATAAAAATTATAAGTTGAAGCAAAAGAAGTCATGCTTAATTACGAAAAAAAACTTGTTGTTGTGACTTACTGTATCCACTTCGAAGTCCCCATCCAGCATGATGCTGAAGCGCCTATCATCAACTAGGAAAGGCGTGTCGCAAAGGCCGCGCTTGTCTTGGCAGTATTCGCACATAACGTACTCGTCGTACGACGACAATTCCTAAAACAAAGAAAATTTGGGCATGACATTTACTAAAAAGTGGACATATGGAGCGCGTGAAATTTGCCGGAACGGAAATGAATCAACATTCAGGCAAAACAAGCAAAGCTACCAAACATGAAGAGCACTCCTTCGGTGCAAGGGAAGTATCAAAAAGGAAAAGCATGAATGAACAAGAATAAAGAACATCAGCATTCTACTTTCAACTTTGTCAGATAATAATTGGTTCGGATAATAATTGGCAAACATCATATTATAGGAGGGGAATGTGAGGATTAAACAACACCATCACAAGTTAACAACAGCAGATACTTAGTTATCTACATCAACTAGAAAATGCATTTGTTTCATATCATGAAGGATTGGATGAAGTATCAAAAGGCTCGTGCAGCTGCGAGCGTGCTGCAACCATCCAAACTTGACAACAACAACTACTTAGTTATCTACATCAACCAGATAATAATTGAGAATTCAGGTAACACTATATTCCTTGCTTATTTCCCCCATGATGCAAGCAGGGCCATGTTAAACTCCCTCAAGTTTAAGACCCCCAGGCCCACAAAGTCCTTCTTCTAGAAACTAATCCCCAATTAGCAAGGTGGTACTTGTGAACCTCCCCCATGTTACCCCAAAAAAGTGAGACATCTGATATGTAATGGTCTTAATTGACCATTCTGGAAATTTGATGAGAGACATCAAATACATAGGAATACTAGCAATGCAAGTGTGGAATAGAATCAGCTTAGCCTCATAGCTAAGCAACCTGCCTCTCCAACCACAAATTCTTTTAATGATTTTATCAATAATAGGTTGAATATTTTACCCCCTTCATTTCAGGTAATAAAGCGGTACTCCCAAATATTTCAGGAGGAAATCCCCAACTTTACAACAAAAAATTTGAGAAAGAGTCTTAGTATCATCTTCTCCTAAAGTTGATCGCAACAAGTTCACATTTATCATAATTAATTTTCATACGGGAGAGGACGGGTCTCTCTGTTTTAAAACTTTTCCACCCAGAATTTATGGGCCTACCTATCATTGATTTTGACAGCAAAGGAGCTTTGCTTAAGTAAATAAAAAAAATCCAATTAATCCATTTAAGCTGTAGATCTACACTTTGGCTGAATGCAACAACTTAGAGATTAAGTAAATTGGCCTTAATCCACTGAGAGATATTGTTATGATTAGTTACATTAGAGTTGGGCCGGATTTCAAATTAGCTAAGAGAGCCATCTTTGTAAATAGGGATAACATGTATATGTGTTATTTAATCTATGAGTATAAACTACTTATAAAGATCTGAATTCCAGTTCCAAACCTAAACCCCTCACATCCTAGGATTGCTAAATTAATCTGTGAGAATAAACTACTAGGGATGATGATGATGATGATGAAAAATTTCTCTTTTGTCTCTACAACTGATTGGGAAGTTGAGATGATGAAAAATTTCTTTTCCAGCCTCATCTCCAAAGAACGAAGTTATGTGATCTGGCTGGTGGACCACGAACTCGAACTGTTGTATGTACAAAGGAGGGATGAACTGAAGCAATTGGTCGCATCCATGATAAAACCAAAAATTGTGCAGGGTAGAACTTTAAACGGGAAGGAGATTGTATCCTTCTTAGGGCAGGTAATAATCACTGGTGTCCATTTTTTTATGCAGTTCAAATTATATGCCCCAGTTTACAGAACTTAATCTATGTTCAACCTATGTTCAAAAATGCGGGCGAGGGAGGGGGGCGAACCTCGGGGTGAACCTCGCAGCCGAAGGAGGGGAGCGCGGCAGAGGCGGAGGGGGAGGCGGTGACGCCCTTGTCGTCGCCCATCATTGGGGGTTCCTGGCGGCGGTGGGGAGAGGCAGGGAGCGGGGAGGACCCGGTGCGAGGCGGACGGTGGCGCAGCGGCGAGGGGGTAGCAGGGGGTTCAGCCGGCGGCGGCAGGTGCAGTGGGGGAGGCGGCCGGAGGGCGAGCCGGCGGCGGCAGGTGTGGTGGGAGTGGCAGCCGGAGGGAGGAGAGCCACGAGAGCGGGAGTTTCTGGATTTGGATCGGGAGGGAGAGCCACGAGGGGAGGGGAGCGAGAGTTTTTTTCACTTCTGGTTATCAATGGCGCACCTAGGAAGAATGCACCATTTGTAACCAGGGTTACTAATGGCGCACGAGGTATGAATGCGCCATTAGTATTTAAAAAAACTGAAAAAATATTAGTAGTGGCGCACCGTGGACGTGGTGCGCCATTACTAGTTAAAAATAGTAATGGCGCACCTCCCATGGTGCGCCACTGGTAAGTTGTAATGCCCCAGGAGTGTAACTTGCCTTATTTGGAACCTTCTGTATATGGGTCCATCTTGTCAGTGCCATGAGAGATCAATGCATATGTTATTTCATGTGATGTCACCTTGTCATGTTTCCTTTTGCATGGCTGCATCTATTCTTTCCTTCTCTTTTGTGTTTGTTGTTCTTGTGTATGTGGTGTGATGACATACAATGATGTGATGATGATATGTGATATGATGTGGGTGATGTTTGAAAGTAGGAAGCTATGTGGGTTGCAACAGAATTTAAAAACATTGCCTTTCTCTATTTATCTCAAGCTCCAGATTCTTTTGCTCCTTTCCTGTTTCAAAAATGCCCATGCTTTAGTGTTATTTGTGGTGGATGTGATGCTATGAATTTGCTGTTTTGAAACTATGTTTAAAAGGTGCAAATATTCACAAAACAGATCCAATAAATTCTGTTTTGTAAATATTTAGTTGCTCAAAATATTCCTTTTCTAATTTATTTAAATAGGTCATAATTCCTTATGACCAGGGGCATTTTTGTTTTATTTTTGGCCTCAACAGATTTTCCTATGTTTTATTTTTCTTGTCTCTGTTTGTTTTAATAGGAAAACCCCAATGGGTTTTCCTTTCTTCTTTGGCGCGTGCGAGTGAGCTTCCTCCCACAAGTTGGCCCAACTTCCTCTCGCACGCAGCCCATGCCTTGTAGACAACGTCTTCTTCCCCTCCTTCCTCCGTCCGTTCGTCAGAGAGACAAAGATAGAGAGACAGCGAGCAACACCGTCTCATGGACGTCGAGGTGCGCGTCCCTCGCCTCGTCCTCCTCCATATAACCCACCTTGGCGTTCGTGCAAGCCTAGGGTTCCTCCCCTTGCGCCGCCACCTCTTTACCATCTCCTTCTCCCTCTCTGTCGACGGCATCAGGTAAGGGACGAGCTCATCCGCCATGGCCACAAGCTGAGGAGGTCCTTGCCGTCGCTGCCGTACCCCTGCATCCTCTCCAACCCCTCGGCGAGCATGCGGGATCTCCAAGGAACCCATTCCCGCAGCTAGGAGGACGAGATCTGCCCTCCTTCCCCTTCATCGACGACAGTGGCTTACTCCCCGACGTTCTTCCCCGACGCGGCTTCTTCCCCTTCTTCCTCTACCTCCTCTCCGGCAGACGCGACTACCTCGTCCAGTGGGTGAGCTAGATCCTTTCCCTCTCTTCCCTCTCACCAGGTCGTGAGCCGAAGGCCATCGCTTCGTCACCATTCCCCTTCTGCCACCGGCGCCGCCACGCAACGAGGATCCGTTGCTATAGGCCTTCCCGAGTAGAGCTAGCGGTAGAGATGGAACCCTGGCAACCCCTATTTCCTTCCATCGTCAAGCCGTAGTCTAATTTAGCGTGTAATGCCGGCGAGGTACTTCCCTGTTCCGGCCACCGTCGGGCAGAGGAAATACACAGGGGGGTTGCTCAATAGAGATTACTCCCCTACTCTATTAAGATTTGAAGCAGTAGCAGAGTGGTAGGTGCGTTTTGGTGGAGTGGCTGGTCGTAGGTTCGAAACCCCTCGGCGCACCCCTTTTGCTTTGTTTTTCGTCACAGTAACTTCAGAGAGAGTGCATAACCTGTTTGCCCTCTCACTCGTGTCGAACCAAAGTGATGCAGCGCAGTGGTGCTAGTAACTGTTGGTGATATAGGGGGTCTTGGGTTCGATCCCTCCCCCATTCCTTTTATTTTTTCTGTGCTATTTGTTTTGCTGATTTCTTTTGTTGCTATGTAGTTGTTGTGGTGCACTAGGTAGCCTTGTGAGGTATTTTGTTTCACCTCACAACCAGTAGGTTATTTCTAGCATTTTTGCTAGCATGGTAGAAACGCATGTGTAGGTTGACTGCATATACGTATGTGTGAGCTACCATGTATGTGTGTGTGTACCTATGTGTGTGTATGGCACTAAGGTAGTGATTCTTATGTGCATGTGCAAGCTTCCATGATGTGCATGTGTGTGGAGCATCACTAGGGTGTGTAGTGTTGTAGGTGGAGTGTTCTTGTGTGGTGCAAGTGCCCATGAGCTTGTGTGTGTGTGTGGGTGGGGGGGTTCCCCTCCACTTACTTTGTGTGTAGTGTAGGTGATGATGTATGGGTGTGTGTGTCTGTTTGTGAGTGTGTGTCACACACATGCCCAACGCATGATGTGCCTTGGTGAGCACATGAGCAAGCTAGTATGTATGGATGTGTAGGAATGCATGTTATGAAGTGTATGTTTGTGAGTGGTGTATGCTTGAGGATGTGTGTGTGAATGATGATGTGCTATAGCACACATACATGAGTTCTAAACCCTCATGTCACCATTGGAGTGGTGATGGTGTGCATATGGATGTGTAGTTAATGATCTAGTGAGAAGCACATGTGATGATGCACTATTCACCTCTATGTGATTCCATGTATATCTTCTTCTTAGCTTTGTGCCAATTTGTTCTACGCAAGGCCCTATGTATTATATATGTTTTTGGGGTAGAATCATCCCAGGAATCCATTGGTGGAATCAGTTTTGCCTTTGGAACACTTTCTGGGAATGTCATATTTCTGTTTTGATCAATGTTTGGAGCTTGGTTCCATGAGATGTGGTGAGCCCAAGAGGTTGTTTCCTTGTTGTGGGAGTAGAGGGTGACCCCCTCTATAGCATGTTGGTTTTGTTTCATGCTTAGGAGTTCATATGTGCAAGTGGTGCTTGTTCAAAGTAGGCATGTGGCTGAAAATTCCAGTTTAGTCAAAATCTGTGATTTTCACTAAGTCTAAGAATCTGCTTATATTTTCTTCTCCTCTTGTTGTGCTTGTAGAAGTCCATGTGCTGGGAATCAGCCTTTGCTATCAATTGGAAAGTTGTAGCTTTTGTGTTTGTCTAGCCCTTATTAATTTTCATTCCGTTTTGTGTCCTGTAGATATTGTTTTGGGTGCTGTCAAAATGCTTCAGAGCATAAACAGCTAGTGAGAATCTGAGAATTCCACTAAGTCCATGAAAACTAATATTTCTGGCCAAGTTAGCAGTTGTAGAAATTTCTGTGTGAAACTCCTTTGTATTATCTTTTTGCTCATGCTTGTAGAGATTTTGAATAGCTTCGGCCACATATCCTATTTGGCACATTTGGGTGGCTGTAGGTGCTTTGCATGTAGCTCTCAAACTGCTATGTTGCTGTTTGTGACACCATGTATAGTTTTGATGATTTGATGCTTGTGAGTGCATAGTTGATGGTGTGGTGATATTCCTTGCACCACCCCATCCATACTTATTTGTTTTGTGATTTGGCAACCTGGGAATACTAGAAGTATGCCATTGGAGTGTGTTGTGATGGATTTGATACGTAGGACTCCATTTGTTGTTGTGTTGTTTCCGGTTGATCCATAGCTCCGTTCGTAACGCTCTTTATATGTTTTTGCATCTTTTTGGCGTGACGCATCTGTTCGTGTCATCCTCATGCATGTCAAGATAGCTTAGAGTGCAGTTCTGTCCAGAAGTTTGTATTTTCTTCTCATGCATGTGCAAGTGACTAGAATAGAGATGCATGTTCATTTTCATCTCATGCATCATGTGCTTGTTGCATCTTGTTGTGATATTGTTCATTGGATGCTATTATTATGTTGGGTAGCATCGGGATCGGTGAATGAGTACGTGGATCCGGGGGAGTACGTGCAGGACGAACAAGAGCAGTTCCAAGCTGAGGACATCACAGGCAAGATGATATGACCTTGATTCCATCTCTAGACTTGTTATGCTAGATTCACGTTTCTCACGTCATATGCTCGCTGCCTACCACTGAAATAATTGCCTCCTGATATTGCCATGAAAACCAAACACTATCCCCTCCTAGCAAATATTGAATGGCTAAGTAGGCTTGCTCAACTTCTAATGTTAGCGTTGCTAGTTGCAGGTGCTTTGTCTCATGTGATAACATTAGTTTCATATCATTATGTTAAATCTGTTATTTAATTAATGCACCTATATACTTGGTAAATAATTGAAGGCCTAGCCTTTTACCGGGTGTTTTGTCCCGTTATTGCCGCCAGAGTTTCCAGCTACCGGTGTGTGATTCCATAACTACCACCTTGATAAATTGTGTAGTGCTAAGACTTGTCCGGCAGGACCCAACATTGGTGTTAATTTGCTAATCACTTAATAATAATCATCATAGGGAATAGCTACCCCGAGGAATTAATAAACAACCCGGGCCAGTGCTCCTCATGAGTGTTGGTCCAAATTGAGCAGGCCATGGGGCCACCACAGGGCAACCTGAGGTTTGGTATACCCGTAGTGTGACTCATCCGTCGTGTCCTGAGACTGAGATACACGGCTCTTATCGGGGTCGTCGACACGACGGGAGGTCCTGCTAGTCTTGTCTTACCTTAGCGATATATCTTGCATATAGGAATCCCAGTGAAGCTTGGTTCTCCCCAGAGTTGAGGTTTTCCTCTAAGGAATCCGACGAGATCACGAGATTCATGATAGAGGATTACTTTGCGGCCCGTGACCGTTTGTGATGGACTAGTAGGAGCACCCCTGCAGGGTTTAATCTTTTGGAAAGCCGTGCCCGCGGTTATGTGGCAACTTGGAATATTTGTTTACATCCGGTTATAGATAACTTGAACTAATCTAATAAAATTTCCAACTGTGTGCGTTACCGTGACTGTCCCCTTCGAAGACCTCTCTTCGATCGGGAACACGGTGGGGTTATGTTTGACGTAAGTAGGTCTTCAAGATCACTTAGTGATCAGCTGCTCATCGACCGCTAGTATAGACCACCTTCAATAACTTGTTCTATGTAAGGTAGCCACCATAAAGCTTAGGATGCTGCAACGTAAACACTGAACCTTCCTTACCTAATAACTTGACTAGTTCTGGCACCGAGGTCATAGATTGCTAAGTCCCCGTGGCTCACAGATTACTTCAACACCACAACAGGTACAGGTACGCCCGACACAGGTGATCCCAACGGCATGCAGCTGGCGTGGCAGTACGACGAGGAGAACGACCGCCTATACGTGAACTATCCAGAGACTGAGGCGTGGTCGTGATCGTGGGCAAGCATGCAGGGTAGCATAGCAATTTCTCATGGTTTGTACTCCGTAGCGGAACTACCTTGTCTGAATAAATGTGTGATGTAAACTCTGATATTATTTATGAGATGGCAATGAATCCCTATTTGTCATTCTATTATTATGTATGTGCTATGTTATCGTGCTTGGAAAACGCTTAGATGCGCTTCTTTCCATTTTGGGGCCTCGTTTCCTAAGTCGGAAAGGACCGCATCTTAGTTGTTACAAGTTGGTAATCGGAGCCTTATGACCATAGGAGCCTTTGTGTGATCGTACTTGGCCGAGTGGAGTCTTGTAAAATGTTTTGAGTCTTAGTTATATCGTAGAGTAGGATTCTTTTTTCTCCTCTTCCATGCTTTGGTGAGGTTCCCGACTTAGGAAATCTTAATTCTACTCCTCTTCTCGCTCAAAAAAAATTTAGGATCACGCGGGTATTTTTGAAATCTATATGATTTCGATGTGACGAAATTCTGTCTTGGTGCCTCCTGTCTGCCTTGATTTCTTCCGGGGAGTTGAGCTCCAGGGGATTCTTGTGCACATCGCCATCATTCAGATTTCTGAGTATCTCAGAATGAAGGATGTTCGTAATTGCTTCAATACTAGTAATGGCAAGATAACCCCGATGTCCCCAATACTGGTGCAGATTGTTCGGGAGTACTGCCATACTTTGTATCGTTGTGATGACGAGGGTCTCTTGTAGATGAAGGTCCGAGATTCTGGTTATGTGTTGACAAATGTGATACAGTGGATGGGTTAGTATAGGAGTTGTGTGAATATTACTGCTTGTATTCGTGTACCAGATTGCATGACCAGATATTTCAGGAATTAGTAGGTGGGATATCAAGGAGTAACTTATAGGACAATCTTCCTATAGATGCATGATATGAGGTTGGGATTCGACATTCAGTGGGTATGTTTGTTCACGGTCGTCTTACAGCGGTTCTCGTTGTGTCTTAAAGAGTCCTTTGAGCTTGCTACGACTCGGGGATACTTCGTAAGTCGTGTGCACTACCTTGCACAGGATGGCTTCTGTAAATTCGAGCCCGTGCGATCTTATCCACGAAGATATCGGATGAAATTTCAATCATATGTTTGTTTCGAGCAGTTCTAGCTCATACTTGTTTGCATGTGGTCTTAATCAGAATTTTGGCGACCGTCACTTTGAGGAAGCATTCTTACTATTTTGTTTGAGTGCAATTGCTAATATTCCTGTTCAGATATTCCTGCCGTTTTGATTCAGCTATACCTTCTATTTATTCTGTGGGCTAATGTGTTGTCCGTCTTTAGGATGGCTCCACCAACTCGTCAGAATCCAGGTCGTGAGGATGTGCCGCCACCACATCCTCCTCCGCTGTCGCCTCCTCCTGCAGAGGCTTGGCAAGTGGTGATGGCTGCTACAAATGCAAACACTTAGATGCTGCTACAGTTGTTGCAAGAGAGGGGTAATGAGCAGCAAGGCAATTTCCAGCATGGTGGCAATCAGTTTGCTAATCTGAGTCAGTTCTTGTGAAATCAGCCGAAGACTTTCACTTCCTGTGACCAGCCGTTTGATGCTGAGGATTGGATACGTGACATGAACAAGCACTTTGAATGCAACAATGTTCGTCCTGAGGATTTCGTCAAGTTTGCAACATTCCAGCTGAAGGGGCAAGCATCTATCTGGTGGCAACAGTTGAAGGATTCGAGGGGTGCTAGAGTGATCACTTGGGATGAGTTCTGCCGTGACTTCAGATCCCACTACATTCCGTCGAGCTTTGTGGAGGATATGCGTGAGAAGTTGAGGCGCTTGAATCAAGGTGGTAACTCCGGGTACAAGTACAACGTCGAGTTCCACAAGCTGGCCCGATACGCCTTGCAGGATATCCCTGATCAGAAGAGAAAGATTCATCACTTCAGAGGTGGCTTGAAATAAGATTTGCAGTTAGCTCTCGCTTTGCACGATCCTGAGGAGTTCGATAAGTTCTATAACTTAGCTCTCAGGGTTGAGGCAGCTTTGCTCAGGGTGGAGAATTCTAAGAAGCGCTTCAGAGATTCCAGCTCGTCTTCCTCAACTTAGGTGGTTCAGAAGCAACATAAGTATTGGGTTTCTCCTCCTCCTCCTCAGCACACACAGCAGTTCAAGCATTCAGGTGGCCGTGGTTCTACCCACCCACCCAACCCAGCTTTTCAGTAGAGATTCCAGCAATAGAAGCAAGGGCCTCCTCAGACACAGTACCGTCAGCCAGCAGATGTTACTTGTCACAAGTGTGGGCAGAAGGGTCACTATGCCAACAAGTGCACTTCTCAGCTCCGTCTTCCGCCTCCTACTCCAGGCAAACCTCCAAGCAATGCTCTCGTGAAGTTCAACCCCAGGTCTGCTTGAGTCAACAAGGTGAATGCGGCTGAGGCAGGAAACTCGTCATATGTGATCATGGGTAACCTCCTAGTCAATGATATTCCTGCTAAAGTGTTGTTTGATTCTGGTGCATCGCATTCTTTCTTGTCATATACTTTTGCAGCAAAGCATGATTTCCATCTTCAAGAGTTGGCTAAGCCTTTGGACATTGTTTCTTCGGGGATGCTTATGAGTTCTCGTTGGGTTGTTCCGGATGTTTCTGTCAAGATGGGTAGTTATTCTTTTCTAGCGTCTCCTATTGTCTTGGGCAATTCCGACATTGACTTGATCCTTGGTATGGACTGGCTAGCCATGAACAAGGCATCGATTGATTGTGAAGCTAAAGAAGTGAAGCTTACTCACTCTTCGGAGGACGTGATTATATTCGCAGCGCGCGAGGATACAATCTGTCTGTTCTCTTTGAATGAAAAGGGTGAGATCAATCCTATTTCGCAAGTCCCAGTGGTCTGCAAACATGAAGATGTGTTTCCAGAAGAACTGCCAAGAATGCCTCCGTACCGAGAAGTTGAATTTGTTATTGAGCTTGAACCAGGTACTAAGCCTATGTGCAAACGGCCATACAAATTGGGTCTAGAAGAGTTGAAGGAACTTAAGAGGCAACTCGATGAGCAGGAGCGTTTGGGTCTGATCAGACCGAGCTCATCTCCGTGGGGCTGTGGAGTTCTGTTTGTCAAGAAGAAGGATGGCACGGACCGATTGTGTGTCGATTACTGTTTAGCAGATCTCTGGCAATGGCGAGACAAATGCTATTCTCGATTTCTCAACAATTATAAATTGTCTTGCAATGACCCACCAGCGCGTGGGATCGATGCAGTTTTCGAGGGTAGAGTATTTGACCCAAGTTTGTTGATTCTCCAGTAGGAAGTGAGAGGATACTCTCAAGTATTAGCAGCTGAATGTGTCCGATTCAACCACACCTGAAAGATTAGTATCTGCAAGCAAAGTATCAACAACAAAGTAATATAATAACAACGGTGTCAGAAACATCTGTTGACGGCGGACTATTCCTAACGATTGTATCAATGGCGCTAGAAAAGTATTGTAGCAGGTAGCAGCAGTGTAACGAGTAGCAGCAGTGGCAAGGAACAACACTAGTGACAGCAGTAGCAAGTAGCAACAGTAGCAAGTAACAGCAGCAGCAACAGTAGTAACAGCAGTAGAGCAAAACAAGTAACAGCAGCAGCAACCGTAGTAACAACAGCAGAGCACAACAAGTAACAACAGTAGTGGGACAAACTCGTAGGCAATGGGTCGGTGATTTGTTTGGATGATATTCATCATGCAACAGTTATAACACAGAGAGATATGTGGCTAGCTCCCATTCGTCAATGTGATGTAGGCATGCATTCCGTGTGTCGTCATACGTGCTTAGGGAAAAGAACTTGCATGACATATATTGTCCATCCCTCCCGTGGCAGCGGGGTCCAAAAGGAAACATCACCGCCCAGAGAGCCTACGAATAGATTACTCACGAACGATGAAGAGCTTCATGGAATTGGAGCGGGAAGAAGGTTGATGATGACGATGGCGACGATTTCCCCTCTCCGGAGCCCAAAACGGACTACAGATCTGCCCTCTAGATGAAAAACAGAAAACAGGAAAAACTAAACTAAATCTATTATTTTTCTTCTAAGCAACAGAAAATGAAAGCTTAAAACAGAGGCATGTGACTCTTTGATTCATCCATTTCATGGTCATCGAAAGAAATCCGTCAATGGGGTTGATCAAATCCTCATGACAAAACCTTTTCGAATCACAAGAAGAAACGGAGAATTGTCGAATAGCCACTAAGTCACCTCAATGGGGATATGTATCTCCCCAACAAGAAAATCATACTTCATCTTGACACAAGGAATAGGGCACTCAAAGCTCCCAATAAGAATCGATGAAGTCTTTTCGATAGCATTGATGCAATGTACTTGATATCGTTTCTTCGGAAAGTGCACTATATGCTCATTACCTGTAACGACCAAGATGCGGTCCTTTCCGATCTGGGGGGCGAGGCCCCGAATAGGAAAGAAGCGCATCTAAGCGTTTCGCAAGCAAATAAACATAGCACAGAATAATAATTACAAGTAGACAATTTGGGATTCAACTGTCTTCTTATTAATAAACCAGAGTACACGAAGTAGTTCCGGTACGGACTACAAAACAAGGAAAATGCTATGCTACCCGCTGCAGGCCCACGATCACGACCACGGCTCAGTCCTCTGGATAGTTCACGTAAAGGCGGTCTGTCTCCTCGTTGTACTGCCACGCCAGCTGGGTGCCGTCGGGATCATCTGCCTCTGGGGTACCTGTACCTGCTGGGAGTTTTGGAGGAATCCGTGAGCCACGGGGACTCAACAATCTAAGACCTTGGTGCCAGAACTAGTCATGTTATTGGGTAAGGAAGGGGTGAAGTGTAACACGCTGCTGCATCCTATGATTGAATAAGTGGCTATCTTACGCAAATGAGAAGTGAAGGTGGTCTACGCTAACGGTCGGGATTACTAGATCAGAAAGTGATCCTGAACACCTACCTACGGCATTCATAACCCCAAGGTGTTCCCGATCGAAGAGAGGTCTTCGAAGGGACAGTCACGGTTACGCACACAGTTGGCAGTTTCTTTATTAGTTTATGTTTAAGTTCTCTAATACCGGATGTTAACAAAATATTCCAAGTTGCCACATAACCGCGGGCACGGCTTTCCAAAAGATTAAACCCTGCAGGGGTGCTCCAACTAGTCCATCACAAACGAACACAGGCCGCAAAGGCATCCTCTATCATGAATCTCGTGATCTCGTCGGATTCCTTAGAGGAAAACCTCAACTCTGGGTGAAACCAAAGCTTCACTAGGATTCATATACGCAAGATATACCGCTAAGGTAAGACAAGGCTAGCAGGACCTCCCGACGTGTCGACGACCCCGATAAGAGCCGCGTATCTCAGTCTCAGGACACCCCGGATGGAACTAGCTACAGGTACCAAACCACAAGTTTCCTTGTGGTGGCCCCGCAGGCAGACCAGTTTGGATCAACACTCATGAGGAGCACTGGCCCGGGTTGTTGATTAAGAAACCTCGGGGTAGCTACTCCCTATGCAGATTATTATTAAGTGATTAGCAAATTAACACCAAATTTGGGTCCTGCCGGACAAGCGTTAACACTACGCGATTTATCAAGGGGGTCCCCATAACAACCCCGAACGTGTTAGGAGCGATCATTATGGAATCAAACACCGGTAACCGGTAACTAAGGCGACAATAACGGAACGAAGCACCCTGTAAAAGGCTAGGCCTCCCGTCATTTACGAAGTATATAGGTGCATTAATTAAATAACAGAATTTAATATAATGATATCAAGCTCATGCCATCACATGAGACTAAAACACCTGCAACTAACAATGCTAACATTAGTAGCTGTGCAAGCCTACCTAGCCATACAAGTTTGCTAGGAAAGAGTACGGTGTTTAGGCTCATGCCATATGGAGAGGCAACTTAATTTCAGTGGTAGGCAGCGAGCAATATGACATGGAATCGAATCTAACATAACAAGTCTAGAGATGGAATCAAGGTCATATCATCTTGCCTATGATATCCTCAGCTTGGAATGGTTCTGGATCGTTCTGCACGTACTCTCCTGACTCCACGTATTCGTTCTCCGCTCCCGGTGCTACCCAACATAAGAATAACATCCAATGAACAGCAGCACCACAAAATGCAACAATCACATGATGCATGAAATGAAAGTTGAGCATGCACCACTATTTCTATCACTGGACATAACTGTGCACTAAGATATTTTGACATGCATGAGAATGACATGAACAGATGCAGCTCGTAAAAACGGTGCAAAACCATATAAAGAACATTGCAAACGGAGCTACGGATCAACGGGAATCAACGAAACAAGATAAGAAGCTCTACGTGAAAGATTCAACACGACACTCCCAATTGGCACAAATCTGGTATTCCCAGGTAGCCAAGACATGTAATAACCCAACATGAATGAAATGGAGCAAGGTAGAACACCACAACAACAATTAAACACATACTTTGAACAAAATGGCAAAACTACATAATCTGCCAGAATTTGCATCTTAGCTGTTTGGGAGCAACATGCAACATAGCTACAGGTCTTCAAACATGACAAATAATATATGTGGCAGTTGCCAACCAAGAACACTACAAGCACCAGCAAGAGTCACAACAAAAGGAATTAAACTCTAGAAGATACAAGGCCACAAACTTTCCCAAAACCATCAGATCTCAGGGACTTTGTGAAAATTCCTGCACCTGAGTTTCTGTTTCTGTTCTGAAGCTTTTTTACAGCAATCAAAACATAACCTACTTGGCTCCAAATGACTTGCAAATTGATAGGAAGCATCACAAACATATCAGGTTCAAAATACTAGGACTGAACTAAGGCCAGTTCTCAACAGAATGACCAGCACATCCTCATCTACAGGGGAATAAAATGTTTCCAGCATCCCAGACTTAGTGAAATTTTCAGAGTTCAAAAATCTGGAATTTTCCAGCCACATGCCCACTTTGTCTAGGCATAGTTTGCACACACACAACACCAAGAGGTCATTGACACCACTATGGTGTTGAGCACAAACCCCTACTATTAACACACAAAAACCCATGCCCTTGGGCTCCATCTATACCATGGAATCAAGGACCAAACTTCCAACAAAACTGTAAATGCAACTCCGTAAGGTATTCTTCTAAGATGACAACTACATAGGGTGAGTTTCATGTGCACAATGACAAAGTGACATGGGGGTTTGAACCCCATGTTTGTGTCATGCACATCAACAACACCAACACATATACCACACCATCACTAGCATCAAGCACAACAAAATATAACTCCTATGCTACAAGAGAGTTTGCACACCCTCACATATGGGCATGTGATGGTACACACTCTCACATGCACCACAAGAAATACCCTAGGAATCATGTCATCCTCAAGGTGCAACCCCAACAATAATCTACCCATGCTTCACTAGTAAGCTCCACCTTCACATGCTTATCATAGCTAGCCACCTAGTGCATCACATACACACCAAATACTTGTGGTGAGGGGGGAGGCATCCAAACTCACAGTAACACCCCACTAAACCTGAACATGCAAATAAACTGCAAACACAACATAGCCCATCCAAAGCTCATAAGATGGGGCTACACATGCTTATCTAGTACAAACTTTCACACCTTAACACTTACAAGTAACCAAAACAATAGCACCAACTCCTATCAAGGGTAACTTCACATCACAAAGGTGCAATCACCATAAGTTCTCAAGGCTAGCAAACATCATCTATCACTCACTAGTGTGCAAAACACACACACAAAGAAATCTGCCCTAACTATACTAGCAGGAAAAGAACTAAAACACCACTATGTCTAAGAGTTAGCTAAACAGAAAATTAGCAGAACTAAAATGCCACTTTGTCTAAGAGTTAGAAAAACAGAAATAAAATAGGCAGAAAAGAAAAGGCAACAAAAAAAGAAACATGGTCTCCTGGGAATCGAACCCAGAACCTCTGGTTTCCAGCAACAGCGCCAATCCACCACACCACTGTCATCTAGTCGACAGGATAGAGGAAAAAAAACAGAGTAAACTGTTACACTGGTCACTGTGCAATAAAATCTCCAAAACAAAAGAAGGCCGAGGGAGGGGGGATCGAACCCGCGCCCTCTCATCAGGCACAACCACGCGCTACCACTGCACTACGGATCGACGTCTGAACCTATACACGCTGCAAAACAGAGGAGGACACCCCCTGCTCGTGTGCTACCGACGACTTGCCGGAACAGGGGAGGTGCCTCGCCGACGCTGTGAGCCAAATTCAACTCCGCCTCGTGGAGGGGAGGAAGCCCTCATCCACACGGATCCATCCCCGCAATTATCTATGCCCAAGGGGCTCTACTGCGACGTGACCAGGGCGACCTACGGCTCCGGCGACAGGAACAACTCGCCGGCGAACTCTACTGCTTCGGCGCCCGATCTAAGACTGGGAGGAAGGAGGGGGTGCACTACCTCGCGTACGAGTCGAGGAGGGAGCGACCGTAGAGGAAGTAGCAGGAAGAAGAACGCGCAGCGGCGGAGCTCGTCGGAGAAGAAGGGCCTCCGGGAGGAAGACGATGCAGAGTCGGGGACGACGATCTAGCGGTGGGAACGAGCCCGTGGAGAGGCCCGCGTGCTCCTGGACCCCTCGACATGGAGGACAAGCTACCACGGCGACGACGGTGATCTCTTTCACCCGTCGGCCATGGCGGATCCGGCGGCTTACCTTACCGCGACGAGAGCGAGAGGAGGGAGAAGGGATCTGGTGGGGCGGCGGCAGAAGGGAAACCCTAGTCGAGGCACGGACGCCAAGGGCTTTTATAGGTCGAGAGGGGAACGAGGGACGCGCCACGGTGGCCAGCGTGCGAGCTATCTCTCTCTGGTGAAACAGAGAAGAAAAGAAGAGAGGCTGACCCCTGGGCCCCACTGCCTCGCTGGAAAGGGGAGGAGGACGACGCCCGCGCGCGTGCCCTGGGAAGAAGTGGGCTGGGCCGCGACGGTTTGATTGCCACAGGCGTCAGATAGGGGAAAGGCTGAGAGGGATTTGAATTCTTTTAAAAATAAACTCAGCTAGGATTTAAAACCACTAGCAGTTCTGATGGGGTAAAAATCAAAGCAAAAATGCCCCTAGCCATAAGGAATTATGGCCTATTAGAATAAAATAGGAAAACAATATTTGGAGCCATTTGGAATAAATGCAAAACAATAATTAATTTACTGTTTTGGGTTTATTTGCACCTTTAAAAACAAGGAACAAAACAGCAAATACACACATCGTCATATCCACAATTAACTCTAATCACAAGACATTTTAGAACAACTTTTGTGAAGAAATAATTTTGAACATGAGATAATAGGAGGGAAAAGGATTTGAAATAGCAAGGATCTTTGAAATCCCAAGCCACCACTTCTACACACCACACTCCAACATTACCTATGCATCAACACAAGAAATTACAATACCACCACATCACACCTAGCAAGATCACATGCAATCATAACAGGACATAGAATCATAATGTATGGCAAGGATGGTATGGCATGGATGCATGCATGCAAAAGAAAAATAGAAGGTGGCACATGAATTCATACATGCATAGAAACTCTCATGACAAAGTCAAGGTGGTCCCACATGGAAGGTTACAAAAAGGGAAAGACCTACACTTGGGGCATTACAAACTCTCCCACACTACAAAGAAGATCTCGACCTCGAGATCTAAGACTAAAAGAAATCGGGAAATTCGGAACGGAGGTGATCCTCGCGTTCCCACGTAGCCTCTTTATCGGAATGGTGTGACCACTGCACTTTGAGAAATTTGACAGACTTGTTACGGGTCTTGCGCTCAGTCGCCTCGAGAACCGCAACTGGATGCTCGCGATAAGAAAGGTCAGGCTGAAGATCGATATCCTGAAGATGCATAGTGCGCTCGGGGTTCTTGACACACCTCCGAAGCTGAGAAACATGGAACACATCATGGACATTTGCAAAGGTTGACGGAAGCTCGAGCTGGTACGCGAGGTCGCTCCTCTTGCCAACCACTCTGAACGGACCAACGAAACGAGGCGCAAGCTTGCCTTTGATGCCAAAACGCTGCATACCCTTCATAGGCGACACCTTGAGATAGACAAAATCATCAAGCTCATACGACATGTCACGGTGCTTGCTATCATAATAGCTCTTGTGACGGGAGTGAGCTGCTCTGAGGTTGTCGTGAATGATCTGACACATCTCCTCAGCTTCTTCTATCATATCATTGCCAAGGATCTGACGCTCGCCTGTCTGGGACCAGTTGAGCGGAGTACGGCACTTCCTGCCATATAGAATTTCAAACGGAGCCTTGCCAGAACTAGCTTGATAACTGTTGTTATACGAGAACTCCGCGAAAGGCAGACAATCTTTCCACTTCATGCCGAAGGAGATAACACAGGCTCTCAGCATGTCCTCAAGAACTTGATTCACTCTCTCCACTTGACCACTAGTCTGAGGATGGAACGCTGTGCTGAAGCGGATCTTCATGCCCATAGCAGACTGAAAAGAGTCCCAGAACTTGGAAGTGAAGATACTGCCGCGATCTGATGAGATCATCATAGGTACACCGTGCAACGAGACAATCCTCGAGGTGTACAACTCTGCCAGCTGAGCTGCTGAAATGGACTCCTTGACTGGAAGGAAATGCGCCACTTTACTCAATTTGTCGATGACAACGAAGATAGCATCATTGCCCTTCTTGGAGTTCGGAAACCCTGTGACGAAGTCCATCTCAATGTGATCGAACTTCCACTCGGGAATCGGAAAAGGCTGCAAGAGGCCCGCTGGTCTTTGATGTTCTGCTTTCACCCTTCGACATACATCACACTCATTAACGAATTGTGCAATTTCACGCTTCATACGGGTCCACCAGAAAGTCTGCTTCAAGTCATGGTACATCTTGGAACTTCCAGGATGAATAGAAAGCAGAGAATTATGAGCTTCTTCCATGATCACCTTCCTGAGATCACCTTTCGGGACGACAAGACGGTCCTCGAAAAACAAAGTGTCCCTGGCATCAACAGTGAAACACTTATACTTGGGAAGACTCTTTCCCACACCAATCTTGACCTTCATCACCATAGTATCAAGTAGCTGAGCTGCTCTGACCTGATCTTCCAGGGTAGGAGAGATCTGAAGGTTCGCAAGAAAACCCTGAGGAACCAGCTGAAGATTGAGCTTCCTGAAAGACTCAGAAAGACCCGGCTGGAGCGGTTGTAGAATCACACTGTTGCAATATGCCTTCCTACTCAATGCATCTGCCACAACATTTGCCTTGCCTGGCGTGTACTCAACACTCGGATTAAAATCCTGGAGCATTTCCACCCAACGTGTTTGCCGCAGATTCAAGTTAGGCTGAGTAAATATATACTTGAGGCTCTTGTGATCGGTGAAAACTTCAACCTTACGTTCCTCTCGAAGTCATCAAGGCGTGCACAACAACTGCTAGCTCGAGATCGTGCACAGGATAGTTCTTCTCCGTAGGCTTCAGCTGCCTGGAGGTATAAGCAACCACCTTCCTATCTTGCATCAAGACTACACCAAAAACCTGGAGAGAAGCATCGCAAAAGACTTGGTACGGCTTGGAATCATCCGGAGGAGCCAATACCGGAGTGGAGGTAAGCTTCTCTTTGAGTGTATCGAAAGCCAGTTGGCACTCTGGAGACCACACATACTTGACACCCTTCTGAAGAAGACTAGAGAGCGGCTTGGCGATTTTGGAGAAGTTCTCAACGAATCTTCTGCAATATCCGGCAAGACCGAGAAAGCTTTGAAGCTGCTTCACATTCTGCGGAGGTTCCCATTCAACAATGGCTTCAACCTTGGACGGGTCAACCTTAATGCCCTCGACAGAGATAATATGCCCAAGATAAACCACTTCTTTCAGCCAGAACTCACACTTGGAAAACTTGGCATACAGCTTGTATTCTCTCAGTTTATCAAGCACCAACCTGAGATGTTTCTCATGTTCTTCCTCATCCTCAGAAAAGACCAAAATGTCATC
Source organism: Hordeum vulgare subsp. vulgare (assembly GCF_904849725.1). NCBI lineage: Eukaryota > Viridiplantae > Streptophyta > Magnoliopsida > Poales > Poaceae > Hordeum > Hordeum vulgare. The sequence continues at coordinate 283,859,886 of NC_058524.1, read as the reverse complement.
GAGATAGAGCAAGACAAACTCATTCTTGAATGGCGAGAAAATATAGTTCATCAATCAGCAAAAAGTCAGAGGAGCATTAGCCAGACCAAAAGACATGACCGTATACTCATACGAGCCAAAACTGGTCCTGAATGCCGTCTTCGGTATGTCTTCCTCGCGAATGTGAATCTGATGATAGCCCATTCTGAGATCAAGCTTGGAGAATACTTTAGCACCTTTCAGCTGCTCGAACAACTCATTTATGTTCGGAAGTGGGTATTTGTTCTTGATTGTCTTCTTGTTCAATGAACGGTAATCGACACACAACCGGTCCGTACCATCCTTTTTCTTGACAAACAGAACACCACATCCCCACAGAGACGAGCTTGGTCTGATCAAACCCAAACGCTCCTGCTCATCGAGTTGCTTCTTGAGTTCCTTCAACTCTTCTGGACCCAGCTTGTACGGCCGCTTGCACACTGGCTCTGTGCCTGGCTCAAGCTCAAGGACGAACTCCACCTCACGGTGCGGAGGCATGCCTGGCAGCTCTTCAGGAAACACGTCTTGATATTCGCAGACTACTAGAACTTGCTCAATGGGATTGATCTCACCCTTTTCATTCAAAGAGAACAAGCGGATTGTGTCATCGCGCACCGCGAATATAATCACATCCTCCGAAGAGTGGGTCAGTTTCACTTCTTTAGCTGCACAATCAATTGATGCCTTGTTCATGGCCAACCAGTCGATGCCAAGGATCAAATCAATGTCGGACTTGCCCAAGACAATAGGAGATGCCAGAAAAGCATAATTGTCCATTTTGACAGAAACATGTGGGACGAACAACTGAGAACTCATCCGCATACCGGGAAACACAACTTGCAATGACTTGGGAAGGAACTCGGTCGCAAAATTATTATCAAATGCAATGGGGTAAGACATGAAGGAATGCGAAGCACCAGAATCAAAGAAGACTTTAGCAGGAATACCATTGACGGGGAGGTTACCCATGATCACATCTGATGAATTTTCTGCCTCAGCTGCATTCACCATGTTGACTCGAGCTGATCTGGGGTTGAACTTCACAAGAGCGTTGCTAGGAGGTTTGCCCGGAGGAGGAGGCGGCAGACGGACCTGAGAAGTGCATTTGTTGGCATAGTGACCCTTCTGCCCACATTTGTGACAAGTGACATCTGCTGGCTGCCGGAACTGAATCTGAGGAAGCCCTTGCTTCTGATGCTGATATCTCTGCTGGAAGCCAGGGTTGGGTGGGTGGGAAGAACCACGTCCACCTGAGTGCTTCGGCTGCTGAGAGTGCCGAGGAGGAGGAGGAGAAACCCAAAACCTCTGTTGCTTCTGAACCACCTGAGTCGAGGAAGAGCTCGAATCTCTGAAACGTTTCTTGGAGTTCTCCACCCTGAGCAAGGCTGCCTCTGCCCTGAGAGATAAGTTATAGAATTTTTCAAACTCCTCAGGATCGTGCAAAGCGAGTGCTAACTGCAAATCCTCCTTCAAGCCACCCCAGAACTGGTATATCTTGCTCTTCTGATCCGGAACATCCTGCAGCGCGTAACGGGCCAGCTCGTGGAACTCAACATTGTACTTGTACACAGAATTGCTGCCCTGCTTCAAGCGCCTGAAATTCTCACGCATCTCCTCATCAAACCTGGAAGGGATGTAGTGGGACCTGAAGTCACGACAAAACTCGTCCCAAGTCATCACCCTGCCACCTCCGGAGTCCTTAAGCTGCTGCCACCAAATAGAAGCCTGCCCCTTCAACTGAAACATTGCAAACTTGACATAATCCTCTGGACGCACATTGCTACACTCAAAATGCTTGTTCATATCACGGATCCAATCTTCCACATCAAACGGCTGGTCGCAAGAAGTGAACGTCTTAGGCTGGTTTGACAGGAACTGACTCAGACTGGCGAAGTGATTGCCACCCTGCTGGAAATTGCCCTGCTGATGATTGGTTCTCTCCTGGATCAACTGCAACAGCATCTGAGTGTTTGCATTGGTAGCTGCCATCATCGCCTACCAGGCCTCTGCAGGAGGAGGAGGCGGCGGTGGCGGCGGAGGAGGTGGCGGCGGCATATCCTCACGCGCTGGGGTCTGACGAGTTGGTGGAGCCATCCTGAAGACGAACAACAACATTAGTCCACAGAATAATTGAAGATATTGCTGAATCAAAAGACAGAATATCTAAATAGAATTTAGCATTGCACTCAAACAACATAGCAAGAGTGCATCCTCGAAGTAACAGACGACAAAATTCCGATAAGGGCCACTGCAAACAAGTGTGAGCCAGAACTGCTCGGAACAAACATATGATCAAGATTTCCCCAAACCTCAATCAAGCGTCTGTAGGAAGATAGTCCTATAAGATACAACTAGATATCCCACCTATGAATTCCCGAAATAACTGGTCATGCAATCAGGTACATGGATACAAGGAGTATTTCACACAACTCCTAAACTAACCCGTCACCTGTATCACATCCTTCAACACACGACCAGCATCTCGGACCTTCGTCTACAACAGATCCTCGTGATCACAACGATACAAAGTGTGGTAGTACCCCCGAACAATCTACACCAGTACTAGGGACATCGGGGTTATCTCACCACTACCCGTATTGAAGCAATAACGAACACCCTCCGTTCTTAAATACTCATAAATCGGAATGATGGCCATGTGCGCGATAATCCCTGGAGCTCAACTCCCCTGATACTTAGAGCAGATAGGAGGCACCAGGACATGAATCCGTCACATCGAAATCATATAGATTTCACAAATACCCGCGTGATCCTAAAAAAAGTTTGAGCGAGAAAAGGAGTAGAGTTAAAGATTTCCTAATACGGGAACCTCACCAGAGCAAAGAAGAGGAGAAAAAAGAAACCTACTCTCCGATATAACTACGACTCCAAACATTTTCTAGACTCGACTCGGCCAAATACGATCACACTAAGGCTCCTATGGTCATAAGGCTCTGATTACCAACTTGTAACGACCAAGATGCGGTCCTTTCCGATCTGGGGGTCGAGGCCCCGAATAGGAAAGAAGCGCATCTAAGCGTTTCGCAAGCAAGTAAACATAGCACAGAATAAAAATTACAAGTAGACAATTTGGGATTCAACTGTCTTCTTATTAATAAACCAGAGTACAACGCAGATACAAACACGGTAGTTCCGGTACGGACTACAAAATAAGGAAAATGCTATGCTACCCGCTACAGGCCCACGATCACGACCACGGCTCAGTCCTCTGGATAGTTCACGTAAAGGCGGTCTGTCTCCTCGTCGTACTGCCACGCCAGCTGGGTGCCGTCGGGATCATCTGCCTCTCGGGTACGTGTACCTGCTGGGAGTTTCAGAGGAATCCGTGAGCCACGGGGACTCAGCAATCTAAGACCTTGGTGCCAGAACTAGTCATGTTATTGGGTAAGGAAGGGGTGAAGTGTAACACGATGCTGCATCCTATGACTGAATAAGTGGGTATCTTACGCAAATGAGAAGTGAAGGTGGTCTACGCTAACGGTCGGGATTACTTGATCAGAAAGTGATCCTGAACACCTACCTACGGCATTCATAACCCCACCGTGTTCCTGATCGAAGAGAGGTCTTCGAAGGGACAGTCACGGTTACGCACACAGTTGGCAGTTTTTTTATTAGTTTATGTTTAAGTTCTCTAATACCGGATGTTAACAAAATATTCCAAGTTGCCACATAACCGCGGGCACGGCTTTCCGAAAGATTAAACCCTGCAGGGGTGCTCCAACTAGTCCATCACAAACGAACACAGGCCGCAAAGGCATCCTCTATCACGAATATCGTGATCTCGTCGGATTCAATAGAGGAAAACCTCAACTCTGGGTGAAACCAAAGCTTCATTGGGATTCCTATACGCAAGATATACCGCTAAGGTAAGACAAGGCTAGCAGGACCTCCCGACGTGTCGACGACCCCGATAAGAGCCGCGTATCTCAGTCTCAGGACACGCCGGATGGAACTAGCTACAGGTACCAAACCTCAAGTTTCCTTGCGGTGGCCCCGCAGGCAGACCAGTTTGGACCAACACTCATGAGGAGCACTGGCCCGGGTTGTTGATTAAGAAACCTCGGGGTAGCTACTCCCTATGCAGATTATTATTAAGTGATTAGCAAATTAACACCAAAGTTGGGTCCTGCCGGACAAGCCTTAACACTACGCGATTTATCAAGGGGGTCCCCATAACAACCCCGAACGTGTTAGGAGCGATCATTATGGAATCAAACACCGGTAACCGGTAACTAAGGCGGCAATAACGGAACAAAGCACACGGCAAAAGGCTAGGCCTCCCGTCATTTACCAAGTATATAGGTGCATTAATTAAATAACAGAATTTAATATAATGATATCAAGCTCATGGCATCACATGAGTCTAAAACACCTGCAACTAACAATGCTAACATTAGTAGCTGAGCAAGCCTACCTAGCCATACAAGTTTGCTAGCAAAGAGTACGGTGTTTAGGCTCATGGCATATGGAGAGGCAATTTAATTTCAGTGGTAGGCAGCGAGCAATATGACATGGAATCGAAGCTAACATAACAAGTCTAGAGATGGAATCAAGGTCATATCATCTTGCCTGTGATATCCTCAGCTTGGAATGGTTCTGGATCGTTCTGCACGTACTCTCCTGACTCCACGTATTCGTTCTCCGCTCCTGGTGCTACCCAACATAAGAATAACAGCCAATGAACAGCAGCACTACAAAATGCAACAATCACATGATGCATGAGATGAAAGTTGAGCATGCACCACTATTTCTATCACTAGCACAAGCAAAATAAACTACAGCAAGTTTCTGGACAGAACTGTGCACTAAGCTATTTTGACATGCATGAGAATGACATGAACAGATGCAGCTCATAAAAATGGTGCAAAACCATATAAATAACATTGCAAAAGGAGCTACGGATCAACGGGAATCAACGAAACAAGATAAGAAGCTCTACATGAAAGATTCAACGGCACAAATCTGGTATTCCTAGGTAGCCAGGACATGTAATAACCCAACATGAATGAAATGGAGCAAGGTAGAACACCACAACAACAATTAAAAACATACTTTGAACAAAATGGCAAAACTACATAATTTGCCAGAATTTGCATCTTAGCTGTTTGGGAGCAACAAGCAACATAGCTACAGGTCTTCAAACATGACAAATAGTATATGTGGCTGTTGCCAACCAAGAACACTACAATCACCAGCAAGAATCACAGCAAAAGGAATTAAACTCTAGAAGATACAAGGCCACAAACTTTCCCAAAACCATCAGATCTCAGGGACTTAGTTAAAATTCCTGCACCTGAGTTTCTGTTTCTGTTCTGAAGCTTTTTGACAGCAATCAAAACACAACCTACTTGGCTCCAAATAACTTGAAAATTTACAGAACGCTTCACAAACATATCAGGTTCAAAATACTAGCACTGAACTAAGGCCAGTTCTCAACAGAATGACCAGCACATCCTCATCTACAGGGGTAGAAAATGTTTCCAGTATCCCAGACTTGGTGAAATTTTCAGAGTTCAAAAATCTGGAATTTTCCAGCCACATGCCCACTTTGTCTAGGCATAGTTTGCACACACACAACACCAAGAGGTCATTGACACCACTATGGTGTTTAGCACAAACCCCTACTATTAACACACAAAAGCCCATGCCCTTGGGCTCCATCTATACCATGGAATCAAGGACCAAACTTCCAACAAAACTGTAAATGCAACTCCATAAGGTATTCTTCTAAGATGACAACTACATAGGGTGAGTTTCATGTGCACAATGACAAAGTGACATGGGGGTTTGAACCCCATGTTTGTGTCATGCACATCAACAACACCAACACATATACCACACCATCACTAGCATCAAGCACAACAAAATATAACTCCTATGCTACAAGAGAGTTTGCACACCCTCACATATGGGCATGTGATGGTACACACTCTCACATGCACCACAAGAAACACCCTAGGAATCATGTCATCCTCAAGGTGCAACCCCCACAATAATCTACCCATGCTTCACTAGTAAGCTCCACCTTCACATGCTTATCATAGCTAGCCACCTAGTGCATCACATACACACCAAATACTTGTGGTGAGGGGGGAGGCATCCACACTCACAATAACACCCCACTAAACCTGAACATGCAAATAAACTACAAACACAACATAGCCCATCCAAAGCTCATAAGATGGGGCTACACATGCTTATCTAGTACAAACTTTCACACCTTAACACTTACTGTCATCTAGTCGACAGGATAGAGGAAAAAAATAGAGTAAACTGTTACACTGGTCACTGTGCAATAAAATCTCCAAAACAAAAGAGGGCCGAGGGAGGGGGGATCGAACCCGCGCCCTCTCATCAGGCACAACCACGCGCTTCCACTGCACTACGGATCGACGTCTGAACCTATACACGCTGCAAAACAGAAGAGGACACCCCCTGCTCGTCCGCTACCGACGACTGGCCGGAACAGGGGAGGTGCCTCGCCGGCGCTGCGAGCCAAATTCAACTCTGCCTCGTGGAGGGGAGGAAGCCCACATCCACACGGATCCATCCCCGCAATTATCTATGCCCAAGGGGCTCTACTGCGACGTGACCAGGGCGACCTATGGCTCCGGCGACAGGAACAACTCGCCGGCGAACTCTACTACTTCGGCGCCTGATCTAAGACAGGGAGGAAGGAGGGGGTGCACTACCTCGCGTACGAGTCGAGGAGGGAGCGACCATAGAGGAAGTAGCAGGAAGAAGAATGCGCAGCGGCGGAGCTCGTCGGAGAAGAAGGGCCTCCGGCAGGAAGACGATGCAGAGTCGGGGACGACGATCTAGCGGCGGGAACGAGCCCGTGGAGAGGCCCGCGTGCTCCTAGACCCCTCCACGTGGAGGAGAAGCTACCACGGCGACGACGGTGATCTCCTTCACCCGTCGGCCATGGCGGATCCGGCGGCTTACCTTACCGCGACGAGAGAGAGAGAGGAGGGAGAAGGGATCTGGTGGGGCGGCGGCGGAAGGGAAACCCGAGCCGAGGCACGGACGCCAAGGGCTTTTATAGGGCGAGAGGGGAACGAGGGACGCGCCGCGGTGGCCAGCGTGCGAGCTCTCTCTCTTCGGTGAAACAGAGAAGAAAAGAAGAGAGGCTGACCCCTGGGCCCCACTGCCTCGCTGGAACGGGGACGAGGACGACGCCCGCGCGCGTGCCCTGGGAAGAAGTGGGCTGGGCCGCGAGGGTTTGATTGCCACAGGCGTCAGATAGAGGAAAGGCTGAGAGAGATTTGAATTCTTTTAAAAATAAACTCAGCTAGGATTTAAATCGACTAGCAGTTCTGATGGGGTAAAAATCAAAGCAAAAATGCCCCTGGCCATAAGGAATTATGGCCTATTAGAATAAAATAGGAAAACAATATTTGGAGCCATTTGGAATAAATGCAAAACAGTAATTAATTTACTGTTTTGGGTTTATTTGCACCTTTAAAAACAAGGAACAAAACAGCAAATACACACATCATCATAACCAGAATTAACTCTAATCACAAGACATTTTAGAACAACTTTTGTGAAGAAAGAATTTTGAACATGAGATAATAGGAGGGAAAAGGATATGAAATAGCAAGGATCTTTGAAATCCCAAGCCACCACTTCTACACATCACACTCCAACATTACCTATGCATCAACACAAGAAATTACAATACCACCACATCACACCTAGCAAGATCACATGCAATCATAACAGGACATAGAATCATAATGTATGTCAAGGATGGTATGGCATGGATGCATGCATGCAAAAGAAAAATAGAAGGTGGCACATGAATTCATACATGCATAGAAACTCTCATGACAAAGTCAAGGTGGTCCCACATGGAAGGTTACAAAAAGGGAAAGACCTACACTTGGGGCATTACATTACCGTTGACATGGAAAGTGACATTGCCTTTGTTGCAATCTATAACAGCCCCTGCATTGTTTAAAAAGGGTCTTCCGAGGATGACAGCCATGGCATCGTCCTCGGGAATATCCAAGATAACAAAGTCTGTTAAGATAGTGGTGTTTGCAACTACAACAGGCACATCCTCGCAAATGCCGATAGGGAAAGCAGTTGATTTGTCGGCCATTTCCAGAGAAATTTTAGTGGGTGTCAACTTATCAAATTCAAGTGTAAGATAAAGAGAGAGCGGCATAACACTAACACCGGCTCCAAGGTCACATAAGGCAGTTCTTACGTAGTTTCCTTTAATGGAGCAAGGTATAGTGGGCACTCCGGGATCACCAAGTTTCTTTGGAGTTCCATCTTTGAAAGTGTAATTGGCAAGCATGGTGGAGATCTCAAGATCTGGTATCTTCCATTTATTGGTCATGATATCTTTCATGTACTTGGCATACGAACACATTTTGATCATATGAGTTAACCGCATCTGCAGAAAGATGGGTCTTATCATCTCAACGAAGCGCTCAAAATCCTCATCATCCTTTTTCTTGGATGGCTTAGGAGGAAAGGGCATAGGTCTCTGAACCCATGGCTCCCTTTCTTTACCATGCTTCCTAGCAGTGAAGTCATTCTTATCGTATCTCTTAGGTTGTGGGTTATCAGGATTAACCGTAGGTTCAATCTCCACATCCTCATAATTTCTAGGTTGAGCATTATTATGAACATCGCTGTCCATATTATCACCAGGTTCATGTTCATCATTGCTAGGTTGAGAAACTCTGTTGTTTGGAAAAAAGTTGTCAAATTCATCAAAGCATAGACTAGCAGGTTTATCAAAAGGAATATCACTCTCGTCAAACCTGCACATAGAATTAACTTCTACTAGTTTTACGGTTTATCGAGACCATGGATCTCTTCGATAGGTGGTAGATTTCTGACATCTTCAGATCTAATGCCTTTCTCTTGCATAGATTTCTTGGCTTCTTGCATATCTTCGGGACTGAGGAATAGAATACTTCTTTTCTTAGGAGTTGGCTTAGGAGGTGGTTCGGGAATAGTCCAAGCATTATCGTTGATCAAGATGTTATTCAGAAGGGTCTCAGCTTGTTCAATAGTTCATTCCCTAAAAACACAACCGGCACAACTATCTAGGTAGTCTCTAGAAGCATCGGTAAGTCTGTTATAGAAGATATCAAGTATCTCGTTCTTATAAAGAGGGTGATCAGGCAAAGCATTCTGTAGCTGGATGAGCCTCCCCGAAGCTTGTGGGAGACTCTCTTCTTGGAGTTGAGCAAAGTTGTATATTTCCTCCAAGGCAGCTTGCTTCTTATGGGCAAGGAAATATTTCTCACAGAAGTAATAGACCATATCCTGGGGACTACTCACACATCCAGGAGCAATGGAAGTGAACCAGGCTTTAGCGTCATCCTTTAGAGAGAAAGGAAACAACTTAAGGATATAGTAGTGGCAGATCTTCTCCTCACTAGTGAAAAGGGTGGTTATATCGTGTAGTTTGGTAAGATGGGCTATGACCGTCTCAGACTCATAACCATGGAAAGGATCAGATTCGACTAAAGATATTATCTCAGGGTCGACAGAGAATTCATAATCCTTATCGGTGATAAAGATAGGTGAAGTGGCAAACTTAGGGTCGTCTTTCATCCTAGCTTTCAGAGATTTTTCCTTCCACTTGAGAAGTAATTTCTCAGCGTCATAGGCATCCTTACACGCAAGAAAATCCTCAGCTATCTCTCCCTCCATAACATAACCCTCAGGTATATCAGGCAATTCATATCTAGGAGAGCTAGATCTAGCAGGAGCAAAAGCAGGTTCTATCTCAATAGTATCGGCAGTTTCCGAAGCATCACGAGCATTGGTAGTAACTCTAGCAATATGAGCATCAAGGAACACCCCTAGTGGAACATCAGGCAAAATAGCATCTCTAGCAGTATCAAGCATAGCATCATCAGGCAAGGCAGTATCAGGCATAGCATCTCTAGCAGTATCAAGCATAGCATCTCTAGCAGTATCATAAGCATTATCAAGCACATGCGACATATCAAGATTTCTAGCAGGAGGTGATGTCGCAAACTTACTCATAACTGAAGGTGAATCAAGTGCAGAGCTAGATGGCAATTCCTTACCTCCCCTCATAGTTGAGGGCAAAACTCTCGTTTTTTGATCCTTCAGATTCTTCATAGTGATCAGCAGATATAAATCCCCAGTGACTCAGAGAATATAGCAATCGCCTCCCCGGCAACGGCGCCAGAAAAATGTTGTTTAGCAGAACACTGGCAATGGCTAGACAAATGCTATTCTTGATTTATCAACAATTATAAATTGTCTCGCAATGACCCACCAGCACGTGGGATCGAGGCAGTTTTCGAGGGTAGAGTATTCGACCCAAATTTGTTGATTCGCCAGTAGGAAGTGAGAGGATACTCTAAATTATTAGCAGCTGAATGTGTCAGATTCAATCACACCTGAAAGATTAGTATCTGCAAGCAACGTATCAACAGCAAAGTAATATGATAACAACTGTGTCAGAAACGATCTGTTGACGGCAGACTACTCCTAACGATTGTATCAATGGCGCCAGAAAAGTATTGTAGCAGATAGCAGCAGTGTAACGAGTAGCAGCTGTGGCAAGGAACAGTAGTAGTGATAGCAGTAGCAAGTAGAAACAGTAGCAAGTAACAGCAGCAGGAACAGTAGTAACAGCACCAGAGCAAAACAAGTAACATCAGCAGCAACAGTAGTAACAGCAACAGAGAAAAACAAGTAACAACAGCAGTGGGACAAACTCGTAGGCAATGGGTCGGTGATTTGTTTGGATGATATTCATCATGCAACAATTATAACACGGAGAGATATGTGGCTAGCTCCCGTTCGTCAATGTGATGTAGGCATGCATTCCGTGTGTCGTCATACGTGCTTAGGGAAAAGAACTTGCATGACATCTATTGTCCATCCCTCCTGTGGCAGCGGGGTCCAAAAGGAAACTACGGGATATTAAGGTTCTCCTTTTAATAAAGAACCGGACCAACGCATTAGCACTTGGTGAACACATGAACTCCTCAAACTATGGTCATCACCGGGAGTTGTTCCGGTTATTGTCACTCCGGGGTTGTCGGGTCATAACACATAGTAGGTAACTACAACTTGCAAGATCGGATCTAAAACACACAATATTGGTGACAACATAATAATTTCAGATCTGAAATCATGGCACTCGGGCCCTAGTGACAAGCATTAAGCATGGCAAAGTAGTAGCAACATCAATCTCAAAACATAGTGGATACTAGGGATAAATCCCCGTCAAAACTAACTCGATTACATGATAGATCTCATCCTACTCATCACCGCCCAGCGAGCCTATGAATTGATCACTCACGAACGATGAAGAGCTTCATGGAATTGGAGAGGGAAGAAGGTTGATGATGACGATGGCGACGATTTCCCCTCTCTGAAGCCCAAAACGGACTCCAGATCTGCCCTCCACATGAAGAACAGGATGTGGCGGCGCCTCCATTTCGCAAACCCGACGAAATCTTCTCTCTTCATTTTTTCTGGGACGAAAGTGAATTTATAGAGCTGAGTTTGGGGGCGGTAGGGCCACGTGGCCCCCACAAGCTTGCTAGCCACCACTAGGGGGTGGCGGCTACAAGGCTTGTGGCCCACTGCCCCATCCCCTCCGGTGGATCTTTGTGCAGGTATTTTTCATATTTTCTAGAAATATTCTCCGTAAATTTTCAGGACGTTCCGAGAACTTCCATTTCCGCACAAAAACAACACCAAGGAAATTATGCTGAAAACAGCGTCAGTCCAGGTTAGTTCCACTCAAATCATGCAAATTAGAGTCCAAAACAAGGGCAAAAGAGTTTGGAAAAGTAGATACGATGGAGAGATATCAATTACCGTCCATTGAACAAGAAGACAATCAGGAACAAGTATCCACTTTTGGAACATAAGTGAGTTGTTGGAACAGTTGAAAGGGGCTAAGATCTTCTCCAAGCTCGATCTCAGAATGGGCTATCATCAAATTCGCATTCGCGAAGAGGATATTCCGAAGACTGCTTTCAGGACTAGTTTTGGCTCGTATGAGTATACGGTCATGTCTTTTGGTCTGGAAAATGCTCCTTCGACATTTTGTCGAATGATGAACTACATATTCTCTCCATTCAAGAATGAGTTCGTCTTGCTGTATCTCGACGATATTCTGGTCTTTTCAGAAACTGAGGAAGAACAGGAAGAACATCTTAGATTGGTCCTTGATAAGCTGAGAGAGCACAAATTCTATGCCAAGTTTTCCAAGTGTGAGTTCTGGTTGGAAGAAGTCATCTATCTTGGGCACATCATCTTTGTCGAGGGCATCAAAGTTGATCCATCGAAGGTGCAGGCCATTGTTGAATGGGAGCCTCCGCAGAATGTAAAGCAGCTTTGAAGCTTTCTCGGGCTTGCAAGGTATTGTAGAAGGTTCGTTGAGAACTATTCCAAGATTGCTAAGCCTCTCTCAAATCTTCTTCAGAAGGGTGTGAAGTATGCTTGGCTCTAGAGTGTGAGTTGGCCTGCGACACACTCAAAGAGAAGCTCCCCTCTACTCCAGTCTTGGTTCCTCTCGATGATTCCAAACCTTACCATGTCTTCTGCGACGCCTCTCTTCAAGGTCTTGGTGCAGTTCTGATGCAAGAGAAGATAGTTGTTGCTTATACCTCCAGGCAGTTGAAGCCAACGGAGAAGAATTATCATGTGCATGATCTTGAGCTAGCAGCAGTGGTACACGCTGTGATGACTTGGAGACACCTATTGTTGGAACGAAAGGTTGAAGTGTTCACCGATCACAAGAGTCTCAAGTATATCTTCACCCAGCCTAACCTGAATCTCTGGCAAACTCGTTGGGTGGAAATGCTCCAAGATTTTAATCCGAGCGTTGAGTACACGCCAGGCAAAGCTAATGTCGTGGCAGGTGCTTTAAGCAGGAAGGCTTACTGCAATAGTCTCATTCTGTAGCCTCTCCAGCCTGACCTTTGTGAATCTTTCACAAAGCTCAACCTTTAGTTAGTACCTCAGGGATTTCTTGCAAATATTCAGATCTCTCTGATACGTCTCAAACGTAACTATAATTTTTGATGGTTTCACGGTGTTATCTTGTCAACTTTGGATGTTTTGTTTACCTTTTATATCTTTTTTGGGACTAACTTATTAATTCAGTGCCAAGTGCCAGTTCCTGTTTTTTCTGTGTTTTTGACTCCTTTCAGATCTGATTTTGGAACGGAGTCCAAACGGAATAAAATCCCCAAAATATTTTTTTCCAGAACGGAAGAAGATCGGGAGGCTTGAGGGCCAAGGCAGTGGGCCCACACGGGCCCACAAGCCCTGTTGCCGCGATGAGGGGGGAGGTCGCCGCAACCAAGCTTGTGTCCCCCCTAGCGCTCCCCTGCCCTAGGTCTTTGGCCTATAAATTCCCTAAAAATCAGAAAAAATGAGGGCATCCATGAAAACACTTTTCCGCCGCCGCAAGCTTCCGTTTCCGCAAGATCTCATCTGGAGACCCTTCCCGGTGCCCTGCCGGAAGGGACTTTGGAGTTGGAGGGCTTCTACATCAACATCATCGCCTCTCCAATGACTCGTGAGTAGTCCACTTCAGACCTACGGGTCCGTAGTTAGTAGCTAGATGGCTTCTTATCTCTCTTGGATCTTCAATACAAAGTTCTCCATGATCTTCATGGAGATCTATCAGATGTAATCCTCTTTGGCGGTGTGTTTGTCGAGATCCGATGAATTGTGGATTTGTGATCAGATTATCTATGAATTATATTTGAGTATTTGCTGATTCTTATATGCATGATTTGATATCCTTGTAAGTCTCTCCGAGTCTTGGGTTTTGTTTGGCCAACTAGATCTATGATTCTTGCAGTGGGAGAAGTGCTTGGTTTTGGGTTCATACCGTGTGGTGACCTTTCCCAGTGACAGAAGGGGCAGCAAGGCACGCATCATGTTGTTGCCATCAAGGGTTACAAGATGGGCTTTTATCGTAGATATGAGATTGTCCATCTACATCATGTCATCTTGCTTAAGGTGTTACTCTGTTCTTTTGGACTTAATACACTAGATGCATGCTGGATAGCGGTCGACGTGTCGAGTAATAGTAGTAGATGGAGAAAGTATCGGTCTACTTGTTTTGGACGTGATGCCTATAGATATAATCATTGCCTTAGATAATGTCACGACTTTGCGCAGTTCTATCAATTGCTCAACAGTAATTCGTTCACCCACCGTCTACTTGCTTTCATGAGAGAAGCCACTAGTGAACACTACGGCCCCCGAGTCTATTCACACCTATCATTTCCACTTTCACTTTTACTTTGCTTGGTTACTTTGTTGCTTTTAGTTCTCACTTTGCAAACAATCTATAAGGGATTGACAACCTGTTCATAGCGTTGGGTGCAAGCTCTTTGTGTTTGTGCAGGTACTTGTGACTTGACAAGATCTTCCACTGGTTCAATACCTTGGTTCTCAAAACTGAGGGAAATACTTACCGCCGCTGTGCTACATCACCCTTTCCTCTTCAAGGGAACACCAACGCAAGGCTCCAGGGCCACGGGGAAATCCTTTGCATATTTGTCAAGGAAGTCCCTAAAGGCGTAGCCGTAGCAGCAGGATTCCTGGTGCCGTACCAGGGAAGGTCTGCTGTCGCAGTAGCAGAAGGATTTCCGGCTCCGTTGCCAGGGAGGATCAAGTCAAGAATAGTCTCTCGTCAACATGCTGATTTCTTGCGCGGGGAGGAGATCTTTCCAAGTAGGTGTCACAAACTCATCTCTTAATTTACCTTTTTTAGCAGTTGCCTCTCGTTTTCCTGTCCCCCACTTCACGTTTGCCTTTTTGCCTTTCTCCTTTGCCGTTTTCCCTTTTTGCCGTTTTCCTTTGCCGTTCCCTTTCGCCTGTTTTCCTCGCCTTCTCTTAGGCTTGTTCGTGAGAGACCTTTCCTCATGGCCAAACCAAACTATTTCAGAAAATTGGAAGAGATTGAAACTAGTGTCAAAGGTTTCTTGTCTTCTTAGTTTGACCAAAATAGTTACTTCCGTAGGGAATTAAAAGAGCGAAATTCTTATATGGTCTATTTGAATAAATAAGTTGATGATATGGCCAAAGATTTCCTTGCACTAAATTCTCAGCTTGCTCACCTTGAAAAATTGGTGGGCCAAATTTCTGACAAGCAGGCTACCTTAGTTAATAAGATGGCAGCTAAACCTGAAATTTGTGATGCAAATCACGAAGATCTTAAAGTGCTTGGTGTGACTCCTCTTGAATCTTTGTTTTCGCGTGTCAAACCTATTGATGAAGGTGCTGGATATGAATCCACTTTGGTTGAAAAACGCCCCAATGATTCAGAGTCCACCTATCTTGATGATAAAGGTGTGGAGAGTGGAGTAGAAGAAATCAAAATTTTGGGTAGTAATGAAACTCCCACTTTGGATTTCAAGGAATTCAATTATGATAGTTGCTCCTTGTTTGAATGCATTTCCTTGATGCAATCCAATGCAAACTCTCCACATGCTTATAGCCAAAGCAAAGCCTTTACCGCTCATATCGTAGATGCTATGATGAAATCTCTTGAAGAGAAGCTCGAATTAGAAGTCTCTATACCTAGAAAAGTTCATGACGAGTCGGAACCTACTATCAAAATCAAAATCTAAAACTATGAATGCAATGCTTTGTGTGATTTTGGTGCTAGTGTTTCCGCGATTCCAAAGTCTTTATGTGATATTCTTGGTTTTCATGAGATTGAAGAGTGTTCTCTTAATTTGCATCTTGCGGATTCTACTTTCAAGAAACCCATGGGAAGGATCGATGATGTTCTTATTGTTGCAAATAAGAACTATGTACCCGTGGATTTCATTGTACTTGACATAGATTGCAATCCTTCATGTCCCATTATTCTTGGTAGACCTTTCCTAAGGACTATTGGTGATATCATTGATATGAAGGAAGGGAATATTAGATTTCAATTTCCCCTAAAGAAGGGCATGGAGCATTTTTCTAGAAAGAAAATAAGATTGCCTTATGAATCTATGATGAGGGCTACTTATGGTTTGAGCACCAAGGATGACTATAGGTGATTCCATCACCTTATGCCTAGCTAAGGGCGTTAAACAATAGCGCTTGTTGGGAGGCAACCCAACGAATCTATCCTTTTTCTTTCTATTTTGTGTTTTCCACACTTTCATAATTCTTTTATGATTGTGTTTTTTGTATTTCTTTTTGCGTTTGCGCCAAGCAAAACCGTTATGCTTCGTCTTGGGGATGATCGTTTGGTCATGCTTGAAAAGACAGAAACTTTCTGCTCACGAAAAGAATTTTCATTTGTTTTCTGTAAGATACTTTGAGTTGATTCTTTTTTATGCTGATTTCTACGCAAATTATTCAGACTGTCGTAATTTTTAAGAATTTTTGAAGGACCAGAAGTATACGAAGTATACAGATTGCTACAGACTGGTCTGCTGTTAACAGATTCTGTTTTTGTTGAGTTGGTTGCTTATTTTGATGAAACTATGGATAGTATCGGGGGGTATTAGCCATGGAAGATTGAAAATACAGTAACCCAACATCAACATAAGTAGAATTTAAGTTTGCTACAATACCTAAGGAAGTGGTGGTTTGCTTTCTTATACGAATGTTATCACGAGTTTCTGTTTAAGTTTCGTGTTGTGAAGTTTTCAAGTTTTGGGTGAAGTTCTTATGGACAAAAAGATAAAGAGTGGCAAGAGCTCAAGCTTGGGGATGCCCAAGGCACCCCAAGTTGATTCAAGGATGCCGTAAAATCCTAAGCTTGGGGATGCCTCGGGAAGGCATCCCCTCTTTCGTCTTCAATCCATCGGTAACGTTACTTGGGGCTATATTTTGATTCACCACATGTTATGTGTTTTGCTTGGAGCGTCTTGTATCGTAGGAGTGTTTTTTTTGTCACAATCATCCTTTCTGCACACCTAGAGAGAGATAGACATGCACTCACCGTGATTTTGTCGAGCTTCACTTCTATCTTTTGGTTAGACAATTCAGCTCACATGTGCTTCACTTATATCTTTTGAACTAGTTGATTTTGCTCTATGTGCTTCACTTATATCTTTTAGAGCATGGCGGTGCGTGGCTTGGTAGTTGATCTATGCTATGAAAGTAGTCTCAAAAGGGGTAGTTATCCAAAGGGATATGAAAACTTCCACCTTCATGTGCATTGAATAGTTAGAGAATTTTGATTCATCTCAACTAGTTTTGAGTTGTGGGTATGGTAATATTGAAGTTATATTAGTAAGGTGTTGTGGATCTAGAAATACTTGTGTTGAAGTTAGTGATTCTCGTAGCATGCACGTATGGTGAACCGCTATGTGATGAAGTCTGAGCATGATTAGTCTATTGATTGTCATCCTTTGTGTGGCGGTCGGGATCGCGCGATGGTTTATACCTACCAACCCTTCCCCTAGGAGTATGCGTTGAATGCTTTGTTTCGATTACTACTAAAACTTTTGCAACAAGTATACGAGTTCTTCATGACTAATGTTGAGTCCATGGTTTAGATGCACTTTCACCTTCCACCATCACTATCTTCCTTAGTGTCGTGCAATTTTCGCCGGTGCACAAAACCCACCATTACCCTCCCTCAAAACAGCCACCATACCTACCTACTATGGCTTTTTCAAAAGTCATTCTGAGATATATTGCCATGCAACTACCACCATGACATGTGCCACCACTTCTACATTGCCATTGCATGATCATAAGATAGCTAGCATGATGTTCCCATTGATATCTATGCCATGCTAGATCATTGTCACGGTACACTACCGAAGGCATTTTGTATAGAGTCATCATTGCTCTAAGTTTTGAGTTGTAAGCGTGATGATCATCATTGATGGAGCATTGTCCCATGTGAGAAAATAAAAGAGGCTAGTGAAGCCCATTTACAAAAAGAGGCCAAAGATGCCCACCAAAAAAAGAAGCCAGAGAGCCCACCAAAAAAATGAGAGAAAAAGAGAGAAGGGACAATGCTACCACCTTTCCAGACTTGTGCATATTAAGCACCATGATCTTCATGATTGAGAGTCTCTCATTTTGTCACCACCATATAGCTAGTGGGAAATTTTCATTATATAACTTGGCTTGTATATTCCAATGATAGGCTTCCTCAAATTTGCCTTAGGTCTTCATGAGCAAGCAAGTTGGATGCACACCCACTAGTTTTCTTTAAGAGCTTTCACATACTCTTAGCTCTAGTGCATCATTTGTATGGCAATCCCTACTCATTCACGTTGATATCTATTGATGAGCATCTCCATAGCTCATTGATATGCCTAGTCAATGAGACCATCTTCTCCTTGTTTGTCTTGCAACCTCCACCACACTCCACACCACTTATAGTGCTAAAACCATGTCTCACGCTCATGTATTGCGTGAGAGTTGAAAAGGTTTGAGAAAGTAAATGTGTGAAACCAATTACTTCGCCAATACCGGGGTTGTGCATGATTTAAATTCGTTGTGCAAGGATGATAGAGCATAGCCAGATTATATGATTTTGTAGGGATAACTTTCTTTTGGCCTTGTTATTTTGAAAGTTCATGATTACCTTACTAGTTTGCTTGAATTATTATTGTCTCCACGTCAATAGCAAACTATTGTTTTGAATCTAATGGATCTGAACATTCACATCACATAAGAGGAGTTACAAAAGACATCTATGCTAGGTAGCATGAAAGCATCAAAAATGCATTCTTTATCACTTCCCTACTCGAGGACGAGCAGGAGTTAAGCTTGGGGATGCTTGATACGTCTCAAACGTATCTATAATTTTTGATGGTTTCACGCTGTTATCTTGTCGACTTTGGATGTTTTGTTTACCTTTTATATCTTTTTTGGGACTAACTTATTAATTCAGTGCCAAGTGCCAGTTACTGTTTTTTCTGTGTTTTTGACTCTTTTCAGATCTGATTTTGGAACGGAGTCCAAACGGAATAAAATCCCCGAAATACATTTTTCCAGAACGGAAGAAGATCGGGAGGCTTGAGGGCCAAGGCAGTGGGCCCACAGGGGGCCCACAAGCCCTGTTGCTGCGGCGAGGGGGAGGCCGCGGCAACCAAGCTTGTGGCCCCCCTGGCGCTCCCCTGCCCTAGGTCTTTGGCCTATAAATTCCCTAAATATCCAGAAAAAATGAGGGCATCCACGAAAACACTTTTCCTCCGCCGCAAGCTTCCGTTTCCGCGAGATATCATCTGGAGACCCTTCCCGGTGCCCTGCCGGAGGGGACTTTGGAGTTGGAGGGCTTCTGCATCAACATCATCGCCTCTCCAATGACTCGTGAGTAGTCCACTTCAGACCTACGGGTCCGTAGTTAGTAGCTAGATGGCTTCTTCTCTATCTTGGATCTTCAATACAAAGTTCTCCATGATCTTCATGGAGATCTATCCGATGTAATCCTCTTTGGAGGTGTGTTTGTCGAGATCCGATGAATTGTGGATTTGTGATCAGATTATCTATGAATTATATTTGAGTCTTTGCTGATTTCTTATATGCATGATTTGATATCCTTGTAAGTCTCTCCGAGTCTTGGGTTTTGTTTGGCCAACTAGATCTATGATTCTTACAATGGGAGAAGTGCTTGGTTTTGGGTTCATGCCGTGTGGTGACCTTTCCGAGTGATAGAAGGGGCAGCAAGGCACGCATCGTGTTGTTGGCATCAAGGATAACAAGATGGGCTTTTATCATAGATATGAGATTGTCCATCTACATCATGTCATCTTGCTTAAGGCGTTACTCTGTTCTTTTGGACTTAATACACTAGATGCATGCTGGATAGCGGTCAACGTGTGGAGTAATAGTAGTAGATGCAGAAAGTATCGGTCTACTTGTTTTGGATGCAATGCCTATAGATATAATCATTGCCTTAGATAACGTCACGACTTTGCGCAGTTTTATCAATTGCTCGACAGTAATTCGTTCACCCACCGTCTACTTGCTTTCATGAGAGAAGCCACTCGTGAACACTACGGCCCCCGGGTCTATTCACACCTATCGTTTCCGCTTTCACTTTTACTTTGCTTGTTTACTTTGTTGCTTTCAGTTCTCACTTTGCAAACAATCTATAAGGGATTGACAACCCCTTCATACCGTTGGGTGCAAGCTCTTTGTGTTTGTGCAGGTACTTGTGACTTGACGAGATCTTCCACTGGTTCGATACCTTGGTTCTCAAAACTGAGGGAAATACTTACCGCCGCTGTGCTACATCACCCTTTCCTCTTCAAGGTAACACCAACGCAAGGCTCCAAGGCCGCGGGGAAATACTTTTCATATTTGACAAGGAGGTCCCTAAATGCGTAGCCGTAGCAGCAGGATTCCTCGCGCCGTACCAGGGAAGGTCTGTTGTCGCAGTAGCACTCTCCTACCTTGGAAGATCAGGTCCGAGCAGCATAGCTTCTTGATGCAATGGTGAAGAAAGTCAAGATTGTCTTGGCAAAGGGACTTCCCAAATATAAGTGCTTCAGTGTTGATGCCAGAGACACGTTGTTCTTTGAGGATCGTCTTGTCGTTCCGAAAGGTGATCTCAGAAAAGTAATCATGGAAGAAGCTCATAACTCTCTGCTCTCAATACATCCAGGAAGCTCCAAGATGTATCAGGACTTGAAACAGACCTTCTGTTGGACTCGCATGAAGCGTGAGATTGCTCAGTTCGTAAAATGAATGTGATGTATGTCGAAGGATGAAAGCAGAGCATCAACGTCCAGCTGGTCTTTTGCATCCTTTGCCCATTCCCGAGTGGAAGTTCGACCATATTGAGATGGATTTCGTCACCGGGTTTCCAAAGTCTAAGAAGGGTAATGATGCCATCTTCGTCGTCATCGACAAGTTGAGTAAAGTGGCTCATTTTCTTCTAGTCAAGGAATCCATCTCCGCAGCTCAGCTTGCAAAGCTGTACACTTCCAGGATAGTGTCTTTGCACTGCGCACCTATGATGATTTCTTCGGATCAAGGAAGTATCTTCACTTCCAAGTTCTGGGACTCTTTTCAGTCTGCGATGGGCGCGAAGATACGCTTCAGCACAGCTTTTCATCCTCGGACTAGTGGTCAAGTGGAGCGAGTCAATCAGGTCCTTGAGGATATGTTGAGAGCCTGTGTTATCTCTTTTGGCACGAAGTGGGAAGACTGCCTGCCTTTCGCTGAGTTCTCATATAACAACAGTTATCAAGCTAGTTCAGGCAAAGCTTCGTTTGAAATTCTCAATGGCAGGAAGTGACGTACCCCGCTCAACTGGTCCGAGACCAGCGAGCGTCAGATTCTTGGGAATGACTTGATAGAAGAAGCTGAAGAGATGTGTCGAGTCATTCGGGATAATCTCAGAGCAGCGCAGTCCCGACAGAAGAGCTATTACGATAGCAAGCATCATGACATGTCTTATGAGGTTGATAACTTCGTCTATCTCAAGGTGTCGCCTATGAAGGGTACACGGCGCTTTGGCATCAAAGGCAAGCTTGCGCCTCGTTTCGTGGGTCCTTTCAGAATTGTTGGCAAGGGAGGCAACCTTGCGTATCAGCTTGAGCTCCCGTCAAACTTTGCAAATGTGCATGACGTGTTCCATGTCTCTCTGCTTCGGAGGTGCTTCAAGACTCCCGAGCGCACTGTTCATCTTCAAGACATCGACCTTCAACCCGACCTATCCTATCGTGAGCATCCAGTTGCGGTTTTCGAGGTGACTGAGCGCAAGACCCGCAACAAGACTGTCAAATTCCTCAAGGTGCAATGGTCACACCATTCCAATAAAGAGGCCACTTGGGAACGCGAGGATCACCTCCATTCTGAATTCCCAGAGTTCTTTCAGTCATAGATCTCGGGGCGAGATCTTTTTGTAGTGTGGGAGAGTTTGTAATGCGCCAAGAGTGTAACTTGCCTTATTTGAAACATTTTGTATGTGGGTCCATCTTGTCAGTGCCATGAGAGATCAATGCATATGTTATTTCATGTGATGTCACCTTGTCATGTTTCCTTTTGCATGCATGCATCTATTCTTTCCTTGTCTTTTGTGTTTGTTGTTCTTGTGTATGTGGTGTGATGACATACAATGATGTGATGATGATATGTGATATGATGTGGGTGATGTTTGAAAGTAGGAAGCTATGTGGGTTGCAATAGAATTCAAAAACATTCCCTTTCTCCATTTATCTCAAGCTCCACATTCTTTTGCTCCTTTCCTGTTTCAAAAATGCCCATGCTTTAATGTTATTTGTGATGCACGTGATGCTATGAATTTGCTGTTTTGAAACTATGTTTAAAAGGTGCAAATATTCACAAAACAGATCCAATAAATTCAGTTTTGTAAATATTTAGTTGCCCCAAATATTCCTTTCTAATTTATTTAAATAGGTCATAATTCCTTATGACCAGGGCCATTTTTATTTTATTTTTGGCCTCAACAGATTTTCCTATGTTTTATTTTTCAGTTCTCTGTTGTTTTAATAGGAAAACCCCAGTGGGTTTTCTTTTCTTATTTAGCGCGTGCGAGTGGGCTTCCTCCCACAAGCTGGCCCAACTTCCTCTCGCGCGCAGCCCATGCCCTGTAGACGGCGTCTTCTTCCCCTCCTTCCTCCGTCAGTTCGTCATAGAGATAGAGACAGAGAGACAGCGAGCAACGCCATCTCACGGACGTCGAGGCACGCGTCCCTCGCCTCCTCCTCCTCCATATAACCCCCCTTGGCGTCCGTGCAAGCCTAGGGTTCCTCCCCTTGCGCCGCCACCTCTTTCCCATCTCCTCCTCCCTCTCTATCGACGACATCAGGTAAGGGACGAGCTCCTCCGCCATGGCCGCAAGCTGAGGAGGTCCTTGCCGTCGCTATCGTACCCCTGCATCCTCTCCAACCCCTCGGCGAGCACGCGGGATCTCCAGGGAACCCATTCCCGCAGCTAGGAGGACGAGATCTGCCCTGCTTCCCCTTCATCGACGATGGCGGCTTCCTCCCCGACGTTCTTCCCCGACGCGGCTTCTTCCTCTACCTCCTCTCCGGCAGAAGCAACTACCTCGTCCAATGGCGAGCTAGATCCTTTCCCCCTCTTCCCTGTCACCAGATCATGAGTCGAAAGCTGTAGCTTCGTCTCAGTTCCCCTTCGGTCGTCGGCGCCGCCGCGCAACGAGGAGCCGTTGCTATAGGCCTTCCCGAGTAGAGCTAGTGGTAGAGATGGAACCCTGGGAACCCCTATTCCTTTCCATCGTCAAGCCCTAGTCTAATTTAGCGTGTAACGCCAGCGAGGTACTTCCCCTGTTCCGGCCACCGTCGGGCAGAGGAAATACACACGGGGTTGCTCAATAGAGATTACTCCCGTACTCTGTTAAGATTCAAAGCAGTAGCAGAGCAGTAGGTGCGTTTTTGTGCAGTGGTAGGTCGTGGGTATGAAACCCCTCGGCGCACCCCTTTTGCTTTGTTTTTCGTCACAGTAACTTCAGAGAGAGTGCATAACCTGTTTGCCCTCTCACTCTTGTCGAACCAGAGTGATGCAGCGCAGTGGTGCTAGTAACTACTGGTGATATAGGGGGTCTTGGGTTCGATCCCTCCCCCATTCCTTTTATTTTTTTGTGCTATGTGTTTTGCTGATTTCTTTTGTTGCTATGTAGTTGTTGTGGTGCACTAGGTAGCCTTGTGAGGTATTTTGTTTCACCTCACAACCAGTAGGTTATCTCTAGCATTTTTGCTAGCATGGTAGAAATGCATGTGTAGGTTGAGTGCATATATGTATGTGTGAGCTACCATTTATGTGTGTGTGTACCTATGTGTGTGTATGGCACTAAGGTAGTGATGCTTATGTGCATGTGCAAGCTTCCATGTTGTGCATGTGTGTGGAGCATCACTAGGGTGTGTAGTGTTGTAGGTGGAGTGTGCTTGTGTGGTGCAAGTGCCCATGAGCTTGTGTGTGTGGGGGGGGGGGTTCCCCTCCACTTACTTTGTGTGTAGTGTAGGTGATGATGTATGGGTGTGTGTGTCTGTTTGTGAGTGTGTGTCACACACATGCCCAACGCATTATGTGCCTTGGTGAGCACATGAGCAAGCTAGTATGTATGGATGTGTAGGAATGCATGTTATGAAGTGTATGTTTGTGAGTGGTGTATGCTTGAGGATGTGTGTGTGAATGGTGATGTGCTATAGCACACATACATGAGTTCCAAACCCTCATGTCACCATTGGAGTGGTGATGGTGTGCATATGGATGTGTAGTTAATGATCTAGTGAGAAGCACATGTGATGATGCACTATTCACCTCTATGTGATTCCATGTATATCTTCTTCTTAGCTTTGTGCCCATTTGTTCTATGCAAGTCCCTATGTATTATATATGCTTTTGGGGTAGAATCATCCCAGGAATCCATTGGTGGAATCAGTTTTGCCTTTGGAACACTTTCTGGGAATGTCATATTTCTGTTTTGATCAATGTTTGGAGCTTGGTTCCATGAGATGTGGTGAGCCCAAGAGGTTGTTTCCTTGTTGTGGGAGTAGAGGGTGACCCCCTCTATAGCATGTTGGTTTTGTTTCATGCTTAGGAGTTCATATGTGCAAGTGGTGCTTGTTCAAAGTAGGCATGTGGCTTAAAATTCCAGTTTAGTCAAAATCTGTGATTTTCACTAAGTCTAAGAATCTGCTTATATTTTCTTCTCCTCTTCTTGTGCTTGTAGAAGTCCATGTGCTGGGAATCAGCCTTTGCTATCAACTGGAAAGTTGTAGCTTTTGTGTTTGTCTATCCCTTATTAATTTTCATTCTGTTTTGTGTCCTGTAGATATTGTTTTGGGTGCTGTCAAAATGCTTTAGAGCATAAACAGCTAGTGAGAATCTGAGAATTCCACTAAGTCCATGAAAACTAATATTTTTGGCCAAGTTAGCAGCTGTAGAAATTTCTGTGTGAAACTCCTTTGTATTATCTTTTTGCTCATGCTTGTAGAGATTTTGAACAGCTTCGGCCACATATCCTATTTGGCACATTTGGGTGGCTGTAGGTGCTTTGCATGTAGCTCTCAAACTGCTATGTTGCTATTTGTGACAGCATGTATAGTTTTGATGTTTTTATGCTCGTGAGTGCATAGTTGATGGTGTGGTGATATTCCTTGCACCACCCCATCCATACTTGTTTGTTTTTTGATTTGGCAACCTGGGAATACCAGAAGTATGCCATTGGAGTGTGTTGTGATGGATTTGATACGTAGGTCTCCATTTCTTGTTGCGTTGTTTCCGGTTGATCCGTAGCTCCGTTCGTAATGCTCTTTATATGTTTTTGCATCATTTTCGCGTGACGCATGTGTTCATATCATCCTCATGCATGTTCTGTCCAGAAGTTTGTATTTTCTTCTCATGCATGTGCAAGTGACTAGAATAGAGATGCATGTTCATTTTCATCTCATGCATCATGTGCTTGTTGAATCTTGTTGTGTTGTTGTAAATTGGATGCTATTTTTATGTTGGGTAGCACCGGAATCGGAGAACGAGTACGTGGATCCGGGAGAGTACGTGCAGGACGAACAAGAGCAGTTCCAAGCGGAGGACATCACAGGCAAGATGATATGACCTTGATCCCATCTCTAGACTTGTTATGCTAGATTCATGTTTCTCTCGTCATATGCTCGCTGCCTATCACTGAAATAATTGCCTCCTGATATTGCCATGAAAACCAAACACTATCCCCTCCTAGCAAATATTGAATGGCTAAGTAGGCTTGCTCAGCTTCTAATGTTAGCGTTGCTAGTTGGAGGTGCTTTGTCTCATGTGATAACATGAGTTTGATATCATTATGTTAAATCTGTTATTTAATTAATGCACCTATATACTTGGTAAATAACAGAAGGCCTAGCCTTTTTCCGGGTGTTTTGTTCCGCTATTGCCGCCATAGTTTCCGGCTACCGGTGTGTGATTCCATAACTGATCGCTCCTAACACGTTCGGGGTTGTTATGGGGACCCCCTTGATAAATCGTGTAGTGCTAAGACTTGTCCGGCAGGACCCAACATTGGTGTTAATTTGCTAATCACTTAATAATAATCTGCATAGGGAATAGTTACCCCGAGGAATTAATCAACAACCCGGGCCAGTGCTCCTCATGAGTGTTGGTCCAAATTGAGCAGACTATGGGGCCACCACAGGGTAACCTGAGGTTTGGTATACCCGTAGTTTGACTCATCTGTCGTGTCCTGAGACTGAGATACTCGGCTCTTATCGGGTCGTCGACACGATGGGAGGTCCTGCTAGTCTTGTCTTACCTTAGCGATATATCTTGCGTATAGGAATCCCGGTGAAGCTTTGGTTCTCCCCAGAGTTGAGATTTTCCTCTAAGGAATCTGACGAGATCACGAGATTCGTGATAGATGATTACTTTGCGGCCCGTGACTGTTTGTGATGGACTAGTAGGAGCACCCCTACGGGGTTTAATCTTTCGGAAAGCCGTGCCCGCGGTTATGTGGCAACTTGGAATATTTGTTAACATCCGGTTATAGATAACTTGAACTAATCTAATAAAATTGCCAACTGTGTGCCTTACCGTGACTGTCCCCTTCGAAGACCTCTCTTCGATCAGGAACACGGTGGGGTTATATCTCACCTAAGTAGGTGTTCAGGATCACTTAGTGATCAGCTACTCATTGACCGCTAGTATAGACCACCTTCAATAACTTGTTCTACGTAAGGTAGCCACCATAAAGCTTAGGATGCCGCAACCTAAACACTGAACCTTCCTTACCTAATAACTTGACTAGTTCTGGCACCGAGGTCATAGATTGTTGAGTCCCCGTGTCTCACAGATTACTTCAACACCCCAACAGGTACAGGTACGCCCGACACAGGTGATCTCGATGGCACGCAGCTGGCGTGGCAGTACGACGAGGAGAACGACCGCCTATACGTGAACTATCCAGAAGACTGAGGCGTGGTCGTGATCGTGGGCAAGCATGCAGGGTAGTATAGCCATTTCTCATGTTTTGTAGTCTGTAGCGGAACTACCTTGTCTGAATAAATGTGTGATGTAAACTCTGATATTATTTATGATATGGCAATGAATCCCTATTTGTCATTCTATTATTATGTATGTGCTATGTTATCGTGCTTGTGAATGGCTTAGATGCGCTTCTTTCCATTTTGGGGCCTCGCTCCCTAAATCGGAAAGGACCGCATCTTAGTCATTATATAAGTGTAGGAAAGGGTGTGGGGCCAGGACAAAGATAGTAATGGCGCACCAGATACATGGTGCGCGATTAGTAATATGGACACTAATGCTGCACCAGTATGTGGTGCGCCACTGCTATATAGCAGTGGCGCACCACATGCATGGTGCGCCATTAATGTCCATATTAGCTATAGGATTTTTTCTAGTACTGACCATAGCATCAAGAAGTTGACTTTGGCCGACTTGGTCTTCCAAGGTAGGAGAAATCTGGAGATTAGCAAGAAATCCATGAGGTACTATATGAAGGTCGAGCTTCCTGAAAGATTCACAAAGATCAGGCTGGAGAGGCTTCAGAATGAGACTGTTGTAGTAAGACTTTGTGCTCAAAGCATGTGCAATGACATTTGCTTTGCCTCGAGTAAAGTCAATTCTTGGATTATAATCTTAGATCATTTCCATCCAACGAGTTTGCCGACGATTGAGACTAGGTTGAGTGAAGATGTATTTGAGACTCTTGTGATCGATGTAGACTTCAACCTGTCTTCCCAACAAGAGGTGTCTCCAAGTCATCAAAGCATGGACCACTGCCGCCAACTCGAGATCATGAGTGGGGTAGTTCTTCTCACTTGGCTTCAACTCCCTCGAGGTATAAGCTACCACTTTCTTCTCTTCCATCAGAACTGCACCAATACCTTGGAGAGAGGCATCATAGCACACTTTATAAGGCTTGGAATCATCACGAGGAGTCAAGACTCGAGTTGAAGTGAGCTACTCTTTGAGTGTATCGAAAGCCAATTGACACTCTGGAGACCAGACATACTTCACGCTCTTCTGAAGAAGGTTGGACAGAGGCTTAGCAATCTTTGAGAAGTTCTCAACAAACCTTTTGCAATAGCTTGCAAGCCCGAGAAAGCTACGAAGCTGCTTCACATTCTGAGGAGGTTCCCACTCAACAATGGCATGCACCTTTGTAGGATCAACTTTGATGCCCTTGGCAGAGATGATGTGCCAAAGGTACACAACTTCCTTCAACCAGAATTCACATTTGGAAAACTTCGCATAGAACTTATGCTCTCTTAGCTTATCAAGCACAAGCCCGAGATGTTCTTTAGTCTCTTCCTTAGTTTCAGAAAAAATCATAATGTCATCAAGGTACACCAAGGCAAATTCATTTTTGAATCGCGAGAAGATATAATTCATCATCCGAGAGAAAGTTGGAGGAGCATTGGCGAGACCAAAAGACATCACTGTGTACTCATAAGAACCAAAGCATGTCCTAAAGGTAGTCTTGGGAATATCTTCTTAGCGAATGCGGATCTGATGATAGCCCATCTGGAGATCAATCTTAGAGAAACTCTTGGCCCCTTTGAATTGCTCGAACAATTCATTGATGCTGGGAAGTGGATACTTGTTTCTGATTGTCTTCTTATTCAATGGAAGGTAATCAATACACAGTCGGTCTGTGCCATCCTTCTTCTTGACAAACTGAACACCACAAACCCAAGGAGATGAACTTGGTCTGATCAGACCCAGACGTTCTTGCTCATCAAGCTGCTTCTTCAACTCTTTCAGCTATTCGGGACCAAGTTTATACGGCGCTTGCAAACCGGTTCAGTACCAGGTTCAAGTTCAATTACAAACTCAACTGGCCGGTGCAGAGTCATTCCTTGAAATTCTTCTAGAAGAAATCTTCATACTCAAAGACCACCGGAACTTGAGAAATGGGAGAGATTTCACCCTTCTCATTGAGGGAAAAGAGACGGACCATGTCATCACGAGCAGCGAAAATGATCACGTCCTCCGAAGGATGAGTCAACTTGACTTCTTTGGATTCACAATCGACAAATGCCTTTTTCATCGCCAAAAAATCCATCCCAAGGATCAGATCAATATCCGACTGGCCAGTGACAACTGGAGAAGCGAGAAAGGAATAGTTACCCATCTTGACAGAAGCATTTGGAAAAAACAACGAGAACTCATGAGCTTCCCCAAAGAAACAACATCTAAAGCCTTTGGCATCTCTTCATGATGCAAATCATGCTTTACCAGAAAATGATATGATATGAAAGAATGTGATGCACAAGTGTCAAATAAAACCTTTGTAGGAATAGAATTAACTGAGAGATTACCCATGATCACATCTGAGAAGTTCTTTACTTCATTTGCATTAACCATCTTCACCCTTGCATACTTGGGGTTAAACTTCACCATTCCATTGCTTGGAGATTTGATTGGAGGAGGAGGCAGAAGACACGCTGGTTGGTGCACTTGTTAGAGTAATGACCCTTCTGACCACACTTGTCACAAGTCACCTCTGACAGCAGACGGAATTGCACTTGAGGATTCCTTTCTTCTGCTTCTCATACTTCTGCTGGAAACATGTCTTGGGTGGGTGGGAAGGACCACGACCACCAGACTGGTTGAACTGCTGAGGCTGCCGAGGAGGAGGATAAATCCAATATTTTTGTTGCTTCGGAACAACCTGAGTTGAGGAAGAGGAACTGGAGTTTCTGAAATGCTTCCTTGAGTTCTCAACTTTGAGTAAGGCCGACTCAGCCCTGAGAGCCAAATTGTAGAACTGGTCAAACATAGTGGGATCGTGCAAGGCAAGGGCCAGCTGCAAGTCTTCCTTCAGACCACCACGGAACTGACAAATCTTGTTCTTCTGATCTGGAATGTCTTGTTTAGCATAATGAGCCAGCTCCTGGAACTCCACATTGTAGTTGTACACAGACAATTTCCCTTGCTTCAAGCACCTGAATTTCTCACGCATCTCTTCCTCAAAACTTGCTAGAATATAGTGAGTCCTGAAATCCCTGCAGAAATCATCCCAGCTGATCACTTTGTCGCCTGTGGAATCCTTCAATTGCTGCCACCATTATGCTACCTACCCCTTGAGCTGGAATGTTGCAAACTTGACAAAGTCCTTTGGTCTGACGTTAGTCCATGCAAAGTGTTTGTTCATGTCATGGATCTAGTCATCCGCATTGAATGGACGGTCACAGGAGGTGAACGACATTGGCTGGTTCACCAGGAATTGATTGAGAGATGCAAATTGCTCACCACCATTGTTGAAATTACCCTGGTACCCTTGGTTCCTCTCTTGCAACAACTGAAGCAACATCTGAGTGTTTGCATTGGTTGCGGCCATCAGAACTTGCCATGCCTCATGAGGAGGAGTCAAAGGGGGTGGTGGAGGGTTTGACTGCTCACCCTCACGACCCGGATTCTGGCGAGTTGGTGGAGCCATCGTGGAGACGGACAACAACATTAGACCAGAGAGGAAAAATTCAAAGATTAAGCTGAATCAATGGACACAAATATCCGAACAAGAATTCTTATCAACTGCACTCGAACTAAAATTAGTAAGAATGCTTTGACAAATTACTGTCGACAACATCTGATTCAAAGCCACTTGCAATTGTCAAGTATGAGCTAGGATTGCTCGGAACAAATGTATATACCCAATATACATCTGATGAAACAATTCCTAGGTTATTAACGAAATTACCACCTAAGAACTTCCAAAATTTCTGGTCATGCAATCGGGTCCGGATACAAGGAAAAATTCATCACTCAACTCCTAGCATCTAAACCGTCGATGTATCAAATCCGTCAACACATAACCAGAATCTCGGAACCTCATCTATCTCAAACGGTCATAATCACAATGATACTAAGTATGGCGACACATCCAGATCTATCTGCACCAGTACTTGGGAAGCCAGACTCCTCTCGCCCCTACTAGTATTGAAGCAATTTCGAACATCCTCCATCCTGAGATACTAAGAAATCTGAACGATAACGATGTGCTCAAGAATCCCCTGGAACTCAACTCCCCGGAAGAAATCAAGTCAGACAGGAAGCACCAAGACAGAACTCCGTCACATCGGCATCATATTGATTCCAAAATATCCGCATGATCCTAAATATTTTTTTAGCCAGAAGAGGAGTAGAATTAAAATTTCCTAACTCGCGAACCTCGCGAGAACATAGAAGAGGAGAAACAAGAAACCTACTCTCTAATAAAACTAAGACTCAAAATAGTATTTCACTAGACTGGACTCGGCCAAGTGTGATCAACCAAAGGCTCCTATGGTCGTAAGGCTCTGATTACCAACTTGTAACGTCTAAGATGTGGCACTTTCCATATTTGGGGGCGAGTCCTCAAAAGGGGAAGAGTCGCATCTACGTGTTTCGCAAGAAGGATAAACATTGAAATAGATAATAGATGGAAGAGTAATAAGATTTGGCTTACACTCGCCACAAGCTAAATTACAGATCCACACAGTCATTCATTATTCAAATAGAAAATAGGGTCCGACTACGGACAATATAAACGACAAAAGCTAATGCTATCGCGCCTTGCTAGGCCCACGATCACGACCAAGTGCCTTTAGTCCTCAGGATACGTCACATACACCCTGCCATTGTTCTCGTCGAACTCCCAGTTCAGTTGGGCATCCTTGGAAACATCTGTATCTGGGGTACCTATACCTATGGGTGGTTGTAGTAATGTGTGAGCCACAAGGACTCAGCAATATCATGACCTTGGTATCGAATCTAACTAAGTCATTAGATGAGGATGGGTATGTGTTTGAATTTGTAGTAACCTCAACATTTATGGTGGCTAGCTTACGATGAACAAGAAATAAAGATATGGTGGTCTACGCATGACATTCGTTAACTAAGAATAATCACTAAGTGATCCCGAATACCTACTTACGTCAGGTCATAACCCCACCATGTCCTCGATCACAGAAGGAACTATGAAGGAGACAGTCACAGTTACGCACACAGTTGGCAGGTTTTAATTATATCACTTCAAGTTATGTAGAACTAGATGTTAACAAATTATCTATGATTGCCACATAACCGCAGACACGACTTTCCGAAAGATTTAACCCTGGAGGGGTGCTCCACCAAGTCCATCACAAACTACCACATGCTGCATAGAAAGCCTCAATCATGAAACTCGTGATCTTGTCGGATTCCTTAATGGAAAACCTCCACTCTGAGAAGACCCAAAGTCTCACCGGAATCCAAATGCACAATATATCTCGTACAACCTAAAACTAATCCAGCAAGGCCGCCCGGCATGCCGCCAGACCTGATAGGATCCGCGTA
Organism: Hordeum vulgare subsp. vulgare; assembly: GCF_904849725.1. Taxonomy (NCBI): domain Eukaryota; kingdom Viridiplantae; phylum Streptophyta; class Magnoliopsida; order Poales; family Poaceae; genus Hordeum; species Hordeum vulgare. The sequence goes on along the minus strand of NC_058524.1, from coordinate 283,827,633 downwards.
TTTCGGTCTCAGGGCACCACCGGATGAGCTAGACATCGGGTTGGCTGAAATCCCGGGATACCAGGGGGTGCGGGACATCGCTCAGGTTGGACCAACACTCATGAGGAGCACTGGCCCAGGTTGTTTATTAGTTTCCTCGGGGTAGCTATTCCCTATGCTTTTTTATTAAGTTGTTAGCAAAACTAACACCAAAGTTGGGCCTTCCCGGAAGAGCTTTGCACTAAACGAATTATCAAGGCGGTCCCCACAACAATCCCGAACCTGTTAGGAGCGCTCGGTTATGGAATAAAACACCGACAGCCAAAACTAAGGCGGCAAAAGCGGAACAAATCACCTAGCAAAAGGTCGGGCATTGCGCCTTTTACCAAGTATATAGGTGCATTAATTAAATAGCATTTAAGTAAGATGATAATCAAATTGCCCATGTTATCACATGGACCAGCTTACACCTGCAACTAGCAACACTAATGAAATGGTTGAGCAAGCCTAACTTAGCCACACAGTATTTGCTAGGAGGGGAAGTGTTAGAGGTTTCATGGCAATGTTTGATGGCCTATATATCAGGTGGTAGGCAGCAGAGAATAACGATAGAAATGAATCAACTATGCATAACAAAGCTAGAAACGGTGTCAAGGTCACGATCATCTTGCCTGTGAAATCTTGAGAGTGGAACTGCTCCTGGTCTTCCTGAATGAACTCCGAGACTCCTCGAACTCGTTTCCCACACCCATTTCTACCCAAAAGAAACAATCACCCAATAAACACCATCAAGTGATAATCCAACACACAATATGATGCATGTATGGCACACACTTCAAAGCACAGACAGAAATAATGCTACTCAAATGACAAAGTGCCACCTCATCACAAAATGACACTTTTGCGAAACTCCTTAACACTAAAATTCAGTGCCACCATTGGATTCCTTGGGTTTTTCTACCCCAAATCCATATATCATACTACTATACTTGCACGCATAAAAACACCACACAACAGAAAATGAAAACTACCCAGAATCATAATATTTATATGTCAAAATCGGAGGTTGATTTTGCATATGCCAGATTTGGCATATTCCTCTTCTGAACTGATGTCGGTGCACTAAAGACCGGGGTCTCTAGTGCCCCAGACTTGTGCACGGGCACGAAGAGCCCCTGACGGAAGGACACGGCAGAATCCAGACAAGGATCACCCCCAAGATATCCAAGGCCCCGACAAGCCTGCCTTCTCGGGAAGACACCCAAGGCCATGTCCGTCTAATGGATGTGATGGAAGCACCTAGCGCAAGGCCCCGGCGAGCCTCCCTCGCTGGGAAGACAGCTGAAGCCCCCCCGGCAAGCTTCCTTGTCGGGACGAAGCGCCAAGGCCCCGGCAAGCATCCTTGTCGGGATGACATGGCAAGACACTAGAGGGCGACCGCCCTTGCCACAGTACCACCGCCCCCCCGCGTTCCAGCGCATTCCGCATGCGCCAGCGGGGCGTCGAGGTGTCGAAACACCTGGACACATGTCTTCACCAGCACTTAGCTGACATGGACAAGACGTGCATTTAATGCACCTGACAGCGGTAGATGGATAACCACCGTTGTAGGTTCACTGTAACATCTCGTGAACCGACTATCGAGCACTGTAGGTGACCCCTTTGCCTATAAAAGGAGGCCCTTAGCTCATTCACAAGTGGTTAGACCTTTTGGAGATTGTCCAAGAAGACGGTTATCATCACTGTAAACGAACAACAAAAGAACGCTTAATACGATCAGACGAGCAGGACATAGGGTTTTACGCGTAAGCGGCCCAAACCTGGGTAAAAAAGGCTTGCTGGGTGTTGATCGTTAGGTCTGCTCTTGACGTTGTTTTTCCCCTCCCTACGATCACAAGGGTATCAAGTTGATCCCCATAGGTGTCGGCCTAGCATCACCGACATCTGCGGCGCGCCAGGTAGGGGGCATGGGAGAGACGCGTGAATTGGAGCAGGCTCAACACCGGCTCCATCAAAGTTAGGGTGCTATGCCGCGTTCCTCAAGAAACGGAGTACCGCGGAGGGCACCCTGTTCTGCTACGGCTTCCCAAGGCCCTGCGCAAGCGTGTTGCTACACCTGCACGCAGGGCAGGGAGGCGGAGGCTCCAAGAGCGACATCGTCAGGCCGATGCGCCGCTCGGGGGCCAACGCGCACCTGTCGAGGGCGTGCCTGGGCACTTCACAGAGGCTCCGACGCATACTCCGGCGGACGCACCTCCGCAAAGCAATGCATAGTCGTTGAGGATGCGCCTCACGGCCCCGAAGCCCCGGAGAGCACTCCAGTGCGAATGGTGCGCCCCTCAGAGCACCGCATCATCGCCCAAAGACATGCTCAGGGGCTCCGCAAGCACGGCCTAGCAAGAGAAAAGCAAAGGCGTTACACCCTGGCTGGCTCTTTCTCCAAGCGACGGTCACGGACCGTCGGCAAGAAGTCCTTGCCAGAGAAGAGACCGCCAGGAGCGGTTATTCCATGCTTGCCTAGGGCTCGGACGCCCCGGCAAAAGATTCAGGCGCCTCACGACCACGACGCGGACATATAAGGTTTTAAGTTTGAGATTCAGATTTGAAGTAGATAGATCTTTTGCTTTTTCCCTTCGAAAGTTTCCAATCTTTGTGTGAGGATTTTGCGCGTACTGGGACCTTCCCAAAGCTCGGTGCACCTTGTCTTTGTTTCGAACTCGTTCAAACAACCTGAATGGCCACAGAGCGCCTTCAAACAGTTGCAAACCTGATCAACAGAGCAAGCGGCTACGTAGCACCCAATTTCGTCTCAAGACTCGCTTGGCGATTTCCATGGTTGCACCGAACGCGGCAAGGAGTCTTGCCGGTAGTCGCCGGCAAGCTCCCAGATACGCAAGAACAAATCACGCAAAGAACGGAACCAAAAAAGGGAAAATAGTCTTTTTCATTCATATGAATAGATACATTCGGCTTCACTTACAAAGCGTGGTTGTCCTAACCTAAAGACCCTGTCTTTTGACGAGGATTAACTTACTCAGAGGAATTGGAGTTCATGAAGACAAGGCGCGGCAAGGCCCGCGGTACATCCACGCTGGCTCTCCCAGCACTGTACCGACGGAAGCGGGTTCGGCCTCGTCAAGCCGCAAGAAGGGGGCGACGGATCCGGTTGAGATCCCCCCTCCAAGGCAAGGGAGGGGCGTAGCGGGGCTGCGTCACTACAGGAAGCACTCAGTCCCAGCCGGGGGAATCGCCATCCGATTCGATTCCCCCGGGCTTGGGAATAGGCCCGGCACCCTCACCGTCGCCGTCCCATTCGTCACCGTCACTCAAAGCGGAGCTCCCAATGTCGCTCGGGTCCCTTCGCAGTAGTCGAGAAGCATACGTGGGGCCCCCTAAGGCAACATGGAGGGCCACCACAGAAGAAACCCCCGGGGAAGGCGGAGGCGTTGGAGTAGCGCTCCGTCTCCCCCGGCCTCGACCTCCGCGGTGACCTCGGCCCCTCACCCTTCCTCCACCACGGGCATTCGGGCCGCCTTCCGCCGCGGCACCCTCAGAAGTTGTGGCATGATCCGAACGGGATCCCCTCGCCGCCCTCACGGCAGACGGTGGCCGACCACGTCCCCTAACCATGGTTAGGGGCAAGCGCCACTAGCAGACAGAAGAAGATTCAGAAGGCCAAGATCAAGGAGTTGGTAGATTCAAGGGGAGTTGAGTGAGAAAAACCCCTCGCAAACCCCTCCCAATTTATAGGACGGGGCGCGGGGGCTAGCCTCCCTTACTCCAGAAGCCACCACCCTCTACTACCAATCGCTCGAGCTCACGGGCAAATAGAGAACCGCCCTAATGCACCAATACATGCACGGGCGGACCCAACCACCACTGCGCCTTTCAAGGCCTCGACTGCCACCTGTCCATCAATGACTGCGCATGCCACGCGCGTGGCAGAGGCGTTTCAGGAAACGGAGAGGCCACTCTGGGCACAACCTCCCACTTCGCGAATCCGATGCGCGGCGTGGGGAAAGGCAACCACCAGCAAATCCAGCCGCGAAGGCCCGTACACCTCTTTGGGCCTGGCCCAACAACGCTCCGCGCACGTGTGTGGCCCAGGCCTAGGGGCTCCTGTCGGTGCACTAGAGACTGGGGTCTCTAGTGCCCCAGACTTGTGCACGGGTGCGAAGAGCCCGTGACGGAAGGACGCAGAAGAATCCAGACAAGGCTCACCCCCAAGATATCCAAGGCCCCAACAAGCCTGCCTTGCCGGGAAGACACCCAAGGCCACGTCCGTATAATGGACGTGATGGACGCACCTAGCGCAAGGCCTCGGCAAGCCTCCCTCGCCGGGAAGGCAGCCGCAGCCCCCCCTCCCCCGACAAGCTTCCTTGCCGGGACGAAGCGCCAAGGCCCCGGCAAGCACCCTTGTCGGGATGACGTGGCAAGACACTAGAGGGCGACCGCCCTTGCCACAGTACCACCGCCCCCGAGTTCCGGTGAAGTCCGCATGCGCCAGCGGGGCGTCCAGGTGTCGAAACACCTGGACACATGTCTTCACCAGCACTTAGCTGCCATGGACAAGACGTGCATTTAATGCACGTGACGGCGGTAGATGGATAAGCACCGCTGTAGGTTCACTGTAACATCTCGTGAACCTACTATCGAGCATTGTAGGTGACCCCTTTGCCTATAAAAGGAGGCACTTAGATCATTCACAAGGGGTTAGACCTTTTGGAGATTGGCCAAGAAGACTGTTATCATCACTGTAAACGAACAACAAAAGAACGCTTAATACGATCAGACGAGCAGGACGTAGGGTTTTACGCGTAAGCGGCCCGAACCTGGGTAAAAAGGCTTGCCGGGTGTTGATCGTTAGGTCTGCTCTTGACGTTGTTTTCCCCTCCCTACGATCACAAGGGTATCATGTTGATCCCCATAGGTGTCGACCTAGCATCGCCGACAACTTATCCCAAAAATGGAATATACACCTCAAACAATAAAAAACAACACACACAATTTTAACAAAGGAGCCCCATTGGTCATAGGCACTAGGGGGCCTGGAACATGACACGTATTTTGCAGTTAGCTGATCTAAAAGGGGAAGAATGCAACAACTACTAGCTATTCTGCCACGCAACAAAGGGAAGAAAACTCAAAATATAAAAGGGCGAGCCAGGGCTCCAATCTTTGACCAACAGGCGCACGATCTGGTTCGAATGCCACTGCGGTAGCTGCGGCTACTGCTCCAATCAGCGGACACAAACCAGGTAACACATCACTGGTAGCATCTACAACAAACCCAAGACCGCCAGGTCTCTACACTGCGCAACAAACCAGTCGGGCTAGGAAGGGAATCTGCTCTATGAGGGGATCCACCCCAGATGTCTAATAAAAAAGGGTCATCTTCCCGTGCTAGAGCACAGAGACGCCGGTGGTAGCTCATCGGTGCAACACATGCATGCACCGCACGGGCACTACCCGGGGAAAATGCTAGCGGGGGTTCTACACAGGATCTACCACGCTGCTATGCTGGCTACGCAACAGAGGAGATCATAGAGGAAGAATGACTGCAACCGTGATCTATTCAATAGGTGTACAACGATACATATACAGCTGGTGACTAACTAACTCCCTACATGCAAGGAGTGGATGAGTACATGGGCATGAGACTAGCTCCTATGGTTACATCCTGGACGTGAGACTAGCTCCTATGGTTACAACGGTAACACATGTACACACGCACATATTGCAACTCAACACCCCCCGCAGTCCGAACGACACTAGGTAAGACGTTCAGACTGGTTCTAAAATCACAGAAGATAGTCGAAGGCAGCCCCTTGGTGAAGATATCTGCAAACTGCGAAGTGGTCGGAACGTGAAGCACTTTGGCCTGACCAAGGGCAACACGATCGCGAACAAAATGAAGATCAATCTCAATGTGCTTCGTCCGTTGATGTTGCACTGGGTTGGAGGAGAGATACACTGCACTAACATTGTCACAATAGACGACTGTGGCGCGAGCGGGAGGTCGTCGGAGCTCGGTGAGGAGCTGTCGCAACCAGCAGGACTCAGCAACACAGTTGGCCACGGCACGGTACTCGGCTTCGGCGCTGGAACGCGAGACTGTTTGCTGTCGTTTGGAGGACTAGGAGATCAGGTTGGAGCCCAAAAGCCAGACGTGGACTTGCGAGTGTCGGGACACCCGGCCCAGTCAGCATCACTGTAGGTGATGAGATCATGCGGCGAGGAGTGGAAGAGCTGGAGACCGTAGTGGATAGTGCCACGGAGGTACCGCAAGACGCGCTTGATCAGCTGATAGTGGGTGTCGATAGGAGCATGCATGAACAAGCAAATCTGCTGGACTGCATAGGTGAGATCCGGCCGAGTGAGGGTGAGGTACTGAAGGGCTCCAGCAAGGCTGCGGTATTTGGAGGGGTCCGAATAAGGTTTGCCACCGGTGGAGGAGAGTTTGGAGCTAGTGTCAATGGGCGTCGAAATGGGATGGCAGTTAAGCATGTTGGCACGATCCAGAATCAAGCGCATATTGTTCTTGAGATAAGAAAAGGCCAGCGGTGTTGCGGTGCACATTGATGCCAAGTAAATGATGGATATCGCCAAGATCACTCATGGAAAACTCGCGAGTGAGGTCCGCAATAAGGGACGTCAGGAGTGATGTGGTGCTCGCGGTCAAGATGATGTCGTCGACACATAAGAGTAAATATGCCATGGCCGACCCCCTGTGAAGGATGAAGAGGGAGGTATCACACTTGGAGGATGCAAAACCGAGAGTGTGGAGGAACCGTGTGAATCGGAGGAACCAAGTACGCGGAGCCTATTTAAGACCATAGAGAGACTTGTTAAGGCGACAAACAAGCGTGGGGCGAGTGCAGTCAACAAAACCGGAGGGTTGCTGGCAATAGACAGTCTCAACAAGATCACCATGAAGAAAGGCATTTTTGACGTCCATTTGCTGAATCGCCCAGTTGTTAGTCCTGGCGAGACTGAGCACCACACGGATCGTAGCGGGTTTGCAAACAGGACTGAACGTCTCGCCGTAATCAACCCAGCCTGCTGGGTGAAGCCCCGGACCACCCATCGCGCTTTGTACCGAGCCAAGGAGCCGTCTGGATGAAGTTTATGCCGAAAGATCCACTTCCCGGTCACCACGTTAACACCTACAGGGCACGGCACCAAAGACCAAGTGTCATTCCGAATTAGTGCATTATATTCGTCTAGCATCACATTGTGCCAATGGGGGTCTTTGAGAGCCGTTCGGTAGGAAGAGGGAAGTGGAGAGGGATCAGTGGTGACGGACAGATCAAATATCTGCGAGGGCATGGAAAAACTGCATTTGCCACGCGTGACCATGGGGTGCGGGTTGTGACGAGGTGGAACAAGGACGTCACGAGACGGAAGCTGGCGAGCTGGACGCGGCAGCGAGTGGGAAGCGGGCGACGAGGCTGGACGCAGGGCACTGCGAGGGGAGACTGGGGAGGAGCCCGCGGGAGAGGGGGGAGCGGGCGTGCATGTAGGAAGGCGGGACGTAGGCATGCATGCAGGAGGTGGGGAGGTTACGTGGTCATGCATGGGAGTGGGCCCCGAGGGGTGCGGTGAGCTGGGCGCGAGAAACGGGGAGCGCGCGCGCGGATGGGGCAGGGGGGTTGGTGGTGATTCGCGGGTTGTGGTTGGTTGCATGGGACGCGGTGGTTGGTTACGTGGGGCGTACGACATGCATGGGTCGGGAATGCGGGCGCCAGCGGCGGCAGGTGCGGAAGTGGCGGCGGGCAGCGGGTTAGCTGCGGATGTGTACGGGAAACAATTTTCATCGAAAACAACATGACGGGAAACGATGACTTTACGCGAAGTTAAGTCAAAACAGCGGTACCCCTTCTGTTCACGTGGATAGCCGATGAATACACGGCGGGTGGAGCGTGGCGCGAGCTTGTGCGCGGCGGTGGCGGAGAGGTTTGGAAAACACAAGCAGCCAAAGGTGCGGAGGTGATCGTAGGTGGGGTGAACACCGTGGAGAAGGAAATGAGGGGTAAAGTGGTGAATGGCGCGGGACAACCGTATGTTGAGTAGTGTAGTGGCGGTGTGGAGAGCCTCAACCCAAAACGGGGGAGGGAGCTGTGCCTCAAACAAAAGAGTACGAGCGACATTGTTAGTGGTGCGGATATGTCGTTCAGCCTTGCCGTTTTGGGGGGAGGTGTGGGGGCAAGTTAGACGGAAGGAGATGCCGTGGGAGGAAAGGAAGGCACGGAGCGTCGTGGTAAGGAATTCACCGCCATTATCACCCTGCAAACATTGCACAACAACATGAAACTGGGTGAGAATGAACTTGAAGAATCGTTGCAACGTGGCACATGTATCAGATTTGGCACGGAGAGGAAACGTCCAAGAGTAGTGAGTGAAATCATCCAAAATAACAAGGTAATATTGATAACCCGAAAAACTGAGTATCGGAGAGGTCCACAAATCACAATGCAAAAGTTGGAATGGCGCGGTGGTGTATGAGGTGGAGCTGGGGAAGGGGAGACGTGTGTGTTTGCCTAGTTGGCATGCGGTACAAAGAGAGGATTTGGGAGCATTATTACATTCAGAGGGAACATCAAAGGGAAAATAAACTATCGAAGAGGCTCCAGGGTGTCCGAGCCGTTTGTGCCAAAGATCCGAAGTGGAGACGGTGTAGGCCTTCGAGGGAGTGCCGCCATGAGCACCAGAGAAGTGGTAGAGGTCACCATCACTATTCCACCTCAGAAGCACCTCCCTGGTGTGAAGATCCTTCACACAAAAACCGAAGGGGTCAAACTCCACATAAACAATATTATCCCGAGTGAATTTGCACACTGATATGAGATTCTGAACCACGTTTCGAGACACAAGTATATGGGTGAGATAGAAAGGACGAGGAGGGAGGTGAGTGTTACCGACGGCGGCGACGGGAAGACGAGCCCCATTACCAATAATGATGTGACGAGTATTATGCGCTAAGAGGGGATGAGACTCGATCAAGTTACATGGGTCCCCGGTGACGTGTGAGGAGGAAACCGTGTCCATTATCCAGTCGGCATGAGGAGGAAACGCCGAGCCGTGGCTGGAGGCGGCGTGGTACAGGGCGCCAGTGTCCCACGAGTGTGGCGGCACGACGTATGGAGCAGGCGGTGGTAGAGGCGGAGTAGCGGAGTGCAGCACGGGATAGGCGTGATGCGACGCGCCAGAATGGGGGCCGAGGACGCCGACGGAGTTGGGCGCTACCTAAGGAGACCGTGGTGGCGGAAAGGGCGTCCCCATGGGGGCAAAGTAGCCCAGCCAGGGTTGAGGTCCACGGCCACCGCCGGAAGTGTCACCGCGGCCATGGCCGCCGCGGCCACGGCCTCCGCGCCCCTGGTAGCCTCCGCGCCCCTGTTCGCCGGTGTAGCCACCGCGTCCGCATCCTCCAGCGCGATCGCCGCGGTCGCAACCGGAGCGATCCCCACGGTCACCGCGTCCGCCACGGCCGTCAGGGCCACAGTCGTTGTCGGAGCGGACGAAGAGAACCTGAGCCCCTTCGACGTGAGCCCGCTTGTCCAGGGACATCTCGGCGAGCACCAGCCGGGACCGAGCCTGGGCGAATGACGGCAGGGGCACGGTGGACTGGATGATGGTAGCCTGGAGGTCGAACTTCTTGCCGAGGCCATCCAGCATCTGTAGAGTGAGAGTCCGGTCCGAAACCGGCTCCCGGACGTCAGCCAGGGCGGAGTCGAGACCTTGAAGGTGGCGACAGTACTCGTTGATGGAGAGGTCGGCACGCACGCACGCCCGGAACTCCTGGCCAAGATGCATGGCGTGCTCAGCTTCATTGTCGAGAAAGTATTCATGAAGACGAGACCAGATGGTGTGAGCGGTGGATCCCAGCGGCGCAACGACGTCAAGAAGGTCCCCGAAGATAGTGGAGAAGAACCAAAGAACGATGGTGTTGTCGTCGTCTCTCCACGATGGATCGGAGAGGCGGGAGACGACACCATCCTGGATGTGAGACTCCGCATGGAAACGGGGGAGGAAGAGGTTGATGTAGTTCCTCCACCGGGAAAAGTTGGAGCCGTCGAGCGCGAGTTTGAAGTCGACAACGCTCGTGATGCTAGGGGGAAGAACGGTGGAAGGCGTCACAGCAGAGGGGGTGTCAAAGAAGGGTTGCTGTAGGGTGGGGTTAGGAGTGGTGGCAGTGAGTGGGAGCTTGGGCGGCTGGGCAGGATCGGTGAGCTGGGCACGAGGGCGCTCGTCCGAGCCAGCCGGGAGCTCTCGATCTGGGAGCGTCCCTCGATCGCCGACAGCAGCGTCCGCGGCGCCAACGGCGACTGCGGCGGTGGCAGTGGGTGACGGAGGGTCAGTGGCCATGGGAGAGAAGGAGAGAACCAAGGGTCTGATTACCAAGAGGAAGAGTGATTGTAACCGTGATCTATTCAATAGGTGTACAACGAAACATATACAGCTGGTGACTAACTAACTCCCTACATGCAAGGAGTGGATGAGTACATGGGCGTGAGACTAGCTCCTATGGTTACATCCTGGACGTGAGACTAGCTCCTATGGTTACAACGGTAACACATGTACACAGGCACATGTTACAACTCAACAATCATGCTACACACACACTCATGCATGCGCGAACGAACGACTGCTGCTGCTACGCACTACGCAGCCACCGGTGCAACAACACCGGCGTGCGAAGAAGAGAAGGCAAGGGGAAGAGGGAGGAGGTGGTGCGCTCACCCAAGGGCGGAGGAGAAGGTCACGGCACAGAGGAGAGGATCGGAGGCGTCGATGTCGTGGTATTGTTGTAGAAGAGGATCGCGGGAGTTGAGGAAGAGGCGGTCGTCGTGGACGTCGAGGTAGCAGACCTTGGTGCCGACAATCCATGAAAATGGAATCCCAGGTTCCTCTGTGTGCTCCTGGTCGAGATGGGGGAAGAAGAGGGCGACGGATCACCACGACATCGGGCTCTTGCCGGAGCCGGCCATGGCGAGGTGGAGCTAGGGAGCTCGCCCCGACGGCGCTAGGAGAAGAGGAGGAGGGAGAATGGGCGAGGAGGAACCCTAAGGCGCATGGCATGGCAAAATAGCGCGGAGTGGGTGCTTTGGTGCCCGTCTGATCGAGGCCAAGGGGAATCGGTGGTGGAGCTGGGGTTCGTGCTGGTGCTAACGTGGAAAGGAGGAAGAAGGGACGCGTTGGTGGACCTGGGCTAAAACAAACATAGCTGAGTCTAGCTTCTCTCCTCTCCGAGTTTAAAAGGTTTTGCAAATAAAAACAATAGGATGCTTGATTAATTCAGAGGGCTAAAAGGAAAAATGTTTTGAAGAATATAAAATTATATTTGGGCTTCTAAAATCTTGCACCAATTTATAAAAATAAATTGGGTACTTTTAGAAGAGTAAAAATAAAACCCTTTTATTAAAATAAGGCACTATTTTAAAATAACAACCAAAAGGAAAATAACACCAAACTAGAGGGGGTGCACTCCACCTTCATAAGAAGATTTTTAGAAGGCGAGGAACATTTTATTGGGGAAAAACTGCAACTTAGAAATCTGTCTCTAATGTAATTGGAAAGGAGGGAGTTTTGAAACTATGGTTCAACAAGGGGTTTTTAGGTCAATCTTGTTGCACCCAATCACATTGCAAACACCAAGGCACATCCACACATGCACTCACACTTCATACCAAGGTGTAACACAGCAACAAAAGACAAGAAGAAAAGAAGTGATTATATGCATGATGCCATCATGCAACATAAAATGAAGGCACAAACTTAAACTCTTTATTCAAATCCGACATGCCAACATAGGAAGGTTGCCATACAAGGAAAGATATTACAAGAGGGGGAAGGAGTTGCATTGGGGCTGTTAAACCATAGGTGTTAAACAAATCATGTAACTAGATTAATGACTCTAGTGCATGTGGGAGCTGTTGGAGATATGCCCTAGAGGAAATAATATTGTACTATTATTGGCACATTCATAATTAATAGTTTATATTCTATGCTACAAATGATCTGATCCTGGAATATGCGATTCAGTGGAAAACTCATACACACGTGTGAAATGACAAACAGTAAAATAGTATTCCTACTCTCGCCTCTAAGACTAGCTCAAGTGTTGCTGGTGATCACGTTTTCCGGATCTTAGGATATCGTTAAGTGTAACGATAATACTAAAACAACTTTAAGAATATGATGTTAGAAGAACGATTATATTGACTCGACCCAAAACTTGTGTGTTATATTTTGAGCTCATATCGTCACAAGTAACAACTAACCACAAGAAAACTAACATATGCTTAAGTTTCTCACACCACGAGAGTGCCGTAGTCTCTTATTAACGTGTGGTGGACTTTGGGATTTCCCATACATCATCTGTAATAGGGTGATCATAATGACAACTTAGGGATCATCGAAAAGTTTCACAAGGGACTAGATAGCTCAAGATTGGGATTTCCTTCTCGTCTGATGGAGATAAATTCTTAGGGCCCTCTCCATGTGACATCATCCATAATTGTCTCACAATACACAGGTGAGCATGTCACAAGGATGACGGAACACTTCAACGAGAAAGAAGAACAAAACCGATAATGAGGAGAACAATATAGTGAGCATGTGTATTGCTCAAGAGGATACCAATACATCTCACATAGTCTTTTGTAAAGTATCATGAAACAAAAGGAATCACACATGATAATCAAAGGTTCACATGTACTCATAGGGATTGATATGGACGTCCACGGGTCCTATATCAATCATTGAAAAAAGGGGTTTTGTTCATGTCTATGTTTTACCAAACCTATAGGGTCACACACTTAAGATAATCACGATATGTTGAGTGTTAGTTATATATGAGTAACGTGAATATATTTGTGAAATAGTTCCATTAATAATTGAAATAGTTTCATGGGGAACCAGAAGCGTTTCGGGGTCATCGAAAAGGTTACACAAGCTATTAGGCAATAACAAGTATTACCGATAAATAATATATATATATATACGGAAAAAAATTCGAGAGATGTCAAATTAATAATAAAAGTCTCTAATAATAGTTAGGAGGCTTTTATATTTAATTTAATATCGACGGGCCTTAAAAGGCCAAGTCATGGAAGGAGAATGTGGCCACATGGGCCCAATAGGGGAGACGCTCCTCCTGTTGGAAAGGAGGGAGGGAGGCCGAATTGGGGAGGGATACCCCTCCACATGGATGGTGCAAGGGGGATATTTTCCCACTTGTGTGGCGCCCCTCCCACCTCCAAACTATATGTACTATAGATTTCGGCACCCTTTGATACACACGTTTTTGGAACCTCCTCTATTTCTCTAGTTCTAGTTGGTCCTAGTTGATTAATTAAAGATAGAACTAGATCTTGTATTCCTCATAATTAGAACCCTAGTATGGTTCTAATCTCCTCCCTCTAATTTTTTGGAGACAATAAGTGTAACCCAAGAGCAACTATGCACTCTTGTAACCATTTCCTTGAACAAAACCTTGTATGACATGCCATCATGGTGTTTGAGTTAATAAAAATTGTGTTTCATGACATTCCTTTATGCATCATGGCATCATGTCATCCATTTAATTTTGTTGCATCATGATTTGTTGGGTGTGAGGTGTTGTGGGGTGTGATTTGCAGACTTGTGGCACGATCTTGTTTGATTCAACTTCAAAGTATTTTCAAGAAACACCCTTTCCATCCCTGTTTTCTTCTCTTATTTTTGTAGTGTGCCTCCCTGTCATATTTTAATGTTCAATATTTATCAGAATCCCCTAAATATTGCCTTAAAGCCCTCTTCAAATTTTTAGCTATTTACAAATTGTATTGGTTGGATTCAAAACTGTATCGAGTTTGAATTTCATTCAAACTTGGCATAATTTTCTATCTCTAAAATATATTAATCAATTTTATTATATATGACATATTTTTTGTCAGCCCAGAGATATTTTTTTGTATGAAAACTCCCTTATTTGTTCTCTGCATTTTTCGCAACTTCTGTTTTTATATTGGAAGAGATTTAGAGAGAGAGAGAGAGAGAGGGTGCAAGCAAGGACGAGCCACCTGGGCCGGTGCGTGTGGGGTAGCCCAGCCGCAGCTAGCACGGCCGCGAGCAGCCCAGCACCCGCAACTTTCTCAGGCCTCCTCTTGGTAACAACCAGCATGACCGCCTAGGGAGGATCCACCTGCAGTGAGAGCCCTCGCTCTTTTCTTCCTCATCGACCCCCCTTCGCTCTGTGAGTAAAACTGCCCTGTAGGCAGTGCGCATGGCCTCGGTGGCCAACCTCGACGCCGCGCCCTTATAAAGCAAGCTCCATCCGCAGCCCTAGGTTTTCCCCATCGCCATCCTTTCCCTCCTCGCACTGCCACCATGAGGAGAGCTCCTCCCTTGCAAGTGCTAGCGGCGACCAAGCTCCAAGGATGGCTCGGCCATAGCCTCATCACCGGCATAAGGACCCACTAAGGCCTCGCTGACCGCGTCCCCAAGCACTCCGTCATTGCCCCAGTTCCGTTTCACCGTAAGAACGAGCCCAAGGTCTTCTTCCATGTCACCCCTGCTTCCTCTTCGTCACGTGCAACACCGGATCCAGAGCGCACCAGAATTCCTCGCCTCTCCCTTGTCTTCCCATGATCTCCCCGTCGTCCTCATCTTGTCATAGGTAAACAAGGTAGTCCCCGCTCCCTATCTGTTCCTTCCCAGTAACGTTAGAGCCGCGTGCTAGTCACTATCGCCTCACCATCATCGTGCTCTCCGCGCTCCGACATGAGCACTGAACTTTCTTCAGAGATGCGGCAACTTGGGCTCTTCCTCTCCGGATCCCCTCATGCTGTGCTCGTGCTCGCTCGCATAGTTGCCCCTGCCTCCCCGCAAACCCCCGCGTGCGCTCTGCCTGCGTAGTTTGCCGCCGCGTCAGCATGCCGAGCCGAGTGCTGCTGTTCTCCGAGCCCCATGTCCATGCAGTCGCTCCACGACTGAAAACCGAGCTCCTATGCAATCACGCAGCCCCGCCATGGATGAGTAGCCTCGATGGTCCCCGTCGAGCTCGCCGGTGTCGTCCCCCAGATCTGGTGATGTACCTTGGAGATTATGGTCATGCCTTCACTTCAGTTCACCTAGAGCGGCGCCCCACTTCTATCAGCTAATCGATCCTAGTTGAGTGGTAGCGTTGTGATTGCTCTACCGGGCGCTCAAGGCCCTTTTTATGTTTTATCTGCCCCAAGGATATGGGTCCACTGTCATCCTCCCGCCTGTACCCATGGAACGAGGCCTAGATGTCATGGACCGTAGGTAGGAGAGCCCGGCTGACCCTAGCCCCTTCTATTTTGTCTATTTCAATAAAAGCATTTTCTGTTGATTTCTCGCTTTTCAATAAATAGCTAAATCTTGCATATTTAATTGTGCACATATTTGTACATTATCATATACATATTATATATGTTTTTGGGTAGAAAAATTCAAGAAATCCATCTATGGATTTAGTTTTGTCATTTGAGCAAGTTTGGGTGCATGTTAGTTTGTTTAGATGCCATTTTATTTATGTCGTGTGATTAAATGCATGCACCCTTTGAAATATTTTTGAACATGAGATATGCCCTTTGACATGTGTAATATCCCCTCAAATTTTTGTTTGCCATGAAGATCCATGTTTAGGTATTATTTTGTTGTTCTCAACATGCTATAAAATGTTGATGTTTCGAGGGGCCAAAATAATTCTAAACCTGAACTATGATATTTTGTTGCTAAGTTGCCATGTGAATTACCATTGATCAACAACTCCTTTGGCGTTGCCTCCATCACTACAGGAATCAGAGAATTTTCCATCTGCCTGAACTTTGTCGTGTGCTGGCAGATGGCAAAGAAACTCTTTACCGTCAGGTGCCAAAAAAACGACAAAGAATGCAGAGATGGAAAAGATACTGTTTGCCATCAGTGCGTTCTTTGTCGTTCAGTCGCAGACGACAAAGATACCAGGCAGGCCCCACTGCATGATGGATGGCGTGGTTGCCGTTAGCTGCATATTTGCCATTTGCCACCCCTCTTTGTCATATGCCTCCACCTCTTTGTTGTGTGCTAGCAGACGACAAAGGGGATGGTCACATAAAGGCAGTGGCGCCCAGCCCCCTCCCCACCCCATCTCTCCACCTCTCTCTCCCCCACTGTCCATGATGGGGTTATAGTCCCACGGTAGGGGTCATAGGTCTGCCCTATAGGTCCTACCCAAGGACTACCCTTCATAGAGGACAAGGCCCTTAGACAGTTCCGACTAAACTAAGGACGCACCCATCATCCAGTCGGCGACGATCCACTCGGAGCATATATAACGTACCGACTGGAATCCACTCTGTACGTCGTAACCTCCCAGGAGGGCAACTGTCATACGTTTTCATACACCATAACTAGCATTTAAGTCTTACATTACCAATAACGCCAGCCTTTACTCGCCACTATTCCACCCCTGTCCATCGGGCCACTATGAAGGGCCGCGCACTCTATATAAGCCGCCCTTCACCACTGGTACAGGGTTTGGCACTTGTTGTAATCCCTTAACACACTCGACACAAAGCTCCCAAGAGCACTGAGACGTAGGGCTTTTACCTCCACCGTAGAGGGGCCTGAACTCATACCTCCTCGCCGTAGCTAAGGATCTGCCCATATACTTTCGTACCCCGTACTTCTACTGTCAGACTTATACCCCCGACAGTTGGCGCCCACCGTGGGGCAGGCGTCTAAGCGACTTCCGGCGAGTTTGCGATTTCATCTTTTCGTCATGTCATCCGGCGGAGATCTGTGCATGGGTCATGAGATCCTCTTCGGTGCACTCTCCTTCATCGCCGATGATTCGACATGGCTTCAGGATGCGCCCCTTGACATCGAGACGCTTCCGAGTTGTGGCGCTACGCACTTCCGTGCCGGTTCCTGCGACGTTCTTCTTCTCCAGCCATCGACCCCGGTGTCGATCTTCGCCCCCGTCACGCGCCGCAACAAGCGATCCGGTCGTTCGCGGCTCCAGCGTTGGGTGCGACACACCTTAGCGCGACAAAACATGTCCTCTCAAGTGTCGGTGCTCGAATCGGTTGTGGTCCCACCGTCATCCCAGTGCTTGGAGTCAGTCCTGATTGAACTACCTTCCGAGTATCAGGGTCACGGGCCTACAGCCGAAGTACTCATGGCCGATTCCCACGAAAGTCCCCTCGGGACTGGTCGGAACGAGCGTGAGTTCGGAGAATCATCCGGCGCTCGTCGTCAGCACCTTCGTTCTTCCATTCGACGCACTCGCGAGAGCAACGTCGAGGTGTTCCGCACACCCATCCTCAACTTGGCTGCAGCCGCCAGGATAGCTGACTCTCTCCAGCCGACTCATTCGGAGGCTGGTAGAGGAATCGAGCAGATCCGTGCCTTGTTACATACGGTGCAGCAGCAAAATTCGGCGGTCTCCCAGTCGCACAACAAGATCCACAACAGTTCCGTTCAAGCGAACACACATCGGTCGGTTTTCAGTCCCGACTCTCACCAGCGACGCAGAGGGGGCAGCCATTCCAGGGACCCGAGTCGGAATCCGCTTTCCATTCGGTATCATCCCGAAGATCGTCGCCGTTCGCGTACTCCTCAGCGGAGTTGGCCTTACGGACCCCGACATTAAGATGATGATCGTTCGGGTGGTGGCGCGCATGATCCAAGGCCTGATGCAAGAGGGTATATCACTCAGAAGAAGGTCGATAGAAGTCGAGCCCACCGTGATGGTCACGATAGGGACCGTCCGAGTGGAAGCATGACCGTTGTTTCTGGTCCCAAGTGCTTCAGTCAGGCCATCCGCTCGGCTGACATCCCTCCCAATTTCCGATTGGCCTCGGGAATCAGCAAATTCACAGGAGAGTCCAAACTAGAAACTTGGTTAGACGACTACAGAGTGGCGGTCCAGATCGGTGGCGGAGATGACCATGTCGCGATGAAACATCTCCCACTGATGCTCGACGGTTCGGCTCGAGCTTGGCTAAACCAGTTAGCTCCATCAAGCATTTACAGTTGGGCAGATCTGTCCCGAGTCTTCATCAGGACCTTCGAGGGTACGTGCAAACGCCCTGCTAGTCTCATAGAGCTTCAACACTGTGTCCAGAAGAAAAACGAGCCCTTGCGCAATTTCATCCAGTGCTGGACGACCCTCTACCACACGGTGGATAATGTTACACAGCACCAAGCAGTCTGCGCCTTCAAGGCAGGCGTTCGGTACAGAGATCTATACCTGAAGTTTGGTCGGACAAGCGACATATCCATGAGCAAGATGATGGAGATAGCCGCGCGCTATGCAAATGGCGAAGAGGAGGACCACATACGTAGCGACAAGCATAAGTCAGTCGCCGATGGAGATGGGAACATCAGTCGGAAGCAGAAACAGAAAGCTCAATCCACTCCGCAAGCAGAGGCGGCAGTCGTTACAAACGCTAAGTTCAAAGGCAAGGGGAAACAACAGTACACCCCCCAAGAAGAAACAGTCAGGAAATTCCATCCTAGATCAACCGTGTCCAATCCACACGAAGACGGATGAAGAAGGCAATGTATTATTGCCGAAACATACCACTTGGCAGTGTCGTCTCCTGATCCAAGGATTCAGTGAAGGACAGCCGAGTGAGAAAGACACCGAGCAAGATGATGAGGACAAGGAGGATCCGTTCCCTCAAGTCCATGCAACGTTAATGATTTTTGCTGATGTAGAAAGCAAAAGTCGACTGAAGCTGGTCAGGGAGGTAAACATGGCAACCCCATCCACTCCCACGTTCCTCAAGTGGTCACACACTGCAATCACTTTTGATCAGTCAGACCACCCAGCACACGTACCCACCCCAGGGAGGCAAGCTCTGGTCGTCGACCAGGCGGTGGAAGGAGTTAGGCTGCGCAAAGTCCTCATGGACGGCGGCGGCAGCTTGAATATCATGTACGCCGATACTCTCAAGGGAATGGGCATTCCGATGTCCAGACTTAGCGAGAGAAGTATGCAGTTCCCTGGAGTCGTCCCAGGAAGAAAGGCCAACTCACTCGGCCAGATTGCGTTGGATGTCGTTTTCGGCTCTGACAAGAACTTCCGCAAAGAGAAGTTAACATTCGAGATGGTAGACTTTCAGAGTGCATACCATGCCATTCTGGGCCGTCCGGCATATGTACGTTTCATGGCCCGTCCATGTTACGTATATTTGAAGCCGAAGATGCCTGGTCCCAAAGGCGTGATTACTGTCACCGGAAATGGGCAGCGGGCCGAGGAGTGTCTGCAGCAGGGGTCGAGAATTGCAGACCATCAGATGGTTGTACTCGAGTTGGATGAGTACAAGAAGACCGCCGACCCCGCTAACCTGATGCGTTCAAACAAGCCAGTTTCCGAGTCTGCATTCCAGTCGGCGGGAGACACGAAGAAAGTAAGCATCCACCCGACGGATGACACTGCCGCCCCAACAAACATCTCCACCACCCTTGATCCAAAATAGGAAGCCGAGCTCATCTAATTCCTCCGTGAGAACTGGGACATTTTTGCATGGAAGCCTGCTGACATGCGAGGTGTACCCAGGGAGTTGGCTGAGCACCGACTGCATGTGGACCCTGCCGCTCGGCCCGTCCGAGAATGCCTGCGTCGGTCCGCCGCGCACAAGACGAAAGCAATCGAAAAGGAGGTGGCTAAACTTCTGGCAGCGAACTTCATTCACGAGGTACACCACTCCGAGTGGCTCGCTAATGTTGTCATGGTGCCCAAGAAGGACAAGTCTCTCCGTATGTGCATCGATTTCAAGCACCTTAATAAGGTCTGTCCGAAAGACCACTTCCCGCTCCCCCGCATTGATCAAATCGTTGATTCGACTGCGGGTTGCGAGCGCTTATCCTTCCTTGATGCCTATTCAGGCTATCATCAGATCCGTCTGTATGGTCCAGATGAATTATAGACATCCTTCATCACCCCATTCGGGTGCTTGTGTTACATCACTATGCCATTCGGTTTGAAAAATGCGGGAGCAACTTTTATGCGAATGATCCAAAAATGCCTCCTACACTAGATTGGTCGAAATGTGGAGGCATAGATGGACGATATCGTAGTCAAGTCACGCAAAGGTTCCGACCTGCTGACTGACTTGGCAGAAACATTCGCCAACCTACGTAGGTATGATATCAAGCTCAACCCAGCCAAGTGTTCATTCGGCGTTCCCAATGGGAAGTTACTCGGTTTCTTCGTCTCCGAACGAGGGATCGATGTCAACCCCGAAAAGATCGAGACCATTGTTCGAATGGAGCGGCCGGTAAGAGTACATGACGTACAAAAGCTAACAGGTTGCCTATCGGCTTTGAGCAGGTTTATCGCTCGACTCGGCGAGAAGGCGTTACCTCTGTACCGACTCATGAAGAAATCCGATACCTTCGAGTGGACAGACGAAGCCCAAACCGCATTCGACGACCTCAAAGCCCTGCTTTCCACCCAGCCGGTTCTTACTGCCCCGCTCAGTAAAGAACCCCGTCTTCTGTACATCACGGCTACAAATCAAGTCGTCAGCACCGTTCTGACAGTCGAACGCAAATAAGAAGGCAAAGCGTACAAGGTTCAGCGGCCAGTATATTATGTTTCTGAAGTCCTGACTCCTTCCAAGCAGAGGTATCCCCATTATCAGAAGCTTATTTATGGGATCTACATGACTGCAAAGAAGGTGGCTCATTATTTCCAAGAACACTCGGTATCTGTCATATCTGATGCTCCGTTGTCGGAAATTCTCCACAATCGGGACGCATCAGGCCGAGTGGCAAAGTGGGCAATGGGGATGCTATACCGCGACATCAAGTTCGAAGCCAAGAAAGCTATAAAGTCTCAAGCTCTTGCTGACTTCATAGTAGAATGGGTAGAACAACAGCAACCGATTCACATCTACTCGGCTCATTGGACAATGTTCTTCGATGGGTCCAAGATGTTGAATGGCTCCGGCGCCGGCGTAGTGCTCATATCCCCGAAAGGTGATAAACTCAAGTATGTGTTGCAGATCCATTTTGATTCTTCCAACAACGAAGCAGAGTACGAAGCTCTCCTTTACGGGTTGCGCATGGCCATCACACTCGGCGTCCGTCGCCTGATGGTCTATGGAGACTCAGATCTAGTGGTTAATCAAGTAATGAAGGAGTGGGATGTAAGGAACCCCACCATGACTGCATACTGCAACGCAATAAGGAAGCTCGAGAAGAAGTTCAAAGGTCTGGAACTTCACCATGTTACCTGACTGAAAAACCAAGCAGCAAATGAATTGGCAAAACTTGGATCCACACGGAGACCTGTCCCGAGTGATGTCTACCTCGAGCACCTACACCTCCCCTCGGTAAAAGAAGATCCTTTCATAGAGGAACCTGTACAACCGAAGAGCTCAACAGATTAGACTGAAGTCGAAGTTCCCGCTGTGGTTGACTTGGTCATGGAGATTCTAGCTGTCATTCCTGAATGGACTGTGCCATTCATTGCGTACATCCTGAGGCAAGAGTTACCGGAAGACGAAGTCCAAGCTAGGCAGATCGTTCGCAGGTCGAAGTCCTTCACCGTCATTGATGACCAGTTATACAGGGAAAGTGTTTCAAGCGTCCTTCAGCGGTGTATCTCTCCTGAGGAGGGGCAGTTAATTTTGGAAGAAATTCACTCGGGAACCTGCGGCCATCATGCCTCCTCAAGGGCAATCGTCGCCAAAGCATTTAGAGCTGGTTTCTTCTGGTTGTAGGCGAATGAAATGGCAAAAGATATAGTCGACCATTGCGAAGGTTGTTAGTTCTATTCAAACAAGTCCCACAAGCCAACGTCCGCGCTGAAGACAATTCCCCTTTCTTGGCCATTCGCCGTGTGGGGATTAGATACGATCGGACCATTCAGAACAGGCCAAGGAGGATTCACCCATCTGCTGGTAGCAGTCGACAAATTTACCAAGTGGATTGAAGCCAAGCCAATCAAGAAGCTTGATGCCGTTACGGCCATCAAATTTATTAGAGACATAATCGCCACATATGGGGTTCCACACAGCATAATCACCGACAATGGCACAAACTTTGACTCGGACAGGTTCAAAGGTTTTTGCGCAGGCCAAGGTATCCGAGTGGATTTTGCATCCGTTGCGCACCCCCAAACAAACGGACAAGCGGAGCGGGCAAATGGACTCATTCTTCAAGGGTTGAAGCCTCGACTCCTGCGGGAAGTTGGACATGCCGCCAGCGCATGGGTCACCGAGCTGCCTTCGGTGCTGTGGGGCCTCCGAACAACTCCGAATAGATCGACAGGACGATCCCCGTTTTTCCTCGTTTATGGAGCAGAGGCGGTCCTTCCGAGTGACTTGCTTCACAACTCGCCACGAGTCGAACTCTTCTCCGAAGCCGAAGCAGAGCAAGCCAGGCAAGATGGAGTGGACCTTTTAGAAGAGGAGCGCGAGATGGCATTGATCCATTCAACAATTTATCAACAAGATCTGCGACGATTTCATGCACGGCACGTCAAGAGCCGCACATTCCAAGCAGGCGACCTGGTGTTCCGATTGGATCAACAGAGACCACACAAGTTGGCTCCCGCCTGGGAAGGACCGTTCATCATTTCTAAGGTGCTGAACAACGGAGCGTATCGACTCTAGAACCTTGACAGGGAGATGGACGAGCCGCGAGCATGGAATGGAGATCTACTGAAGCACTTCTACACATAACCGCCGACAGAGACAATGTAAAGAACAAATGTCATCGAAGTAATACAAAGCGGATTAATTTCTTGCCGATTCAAAATTCTTCCGCGTTTGCAGACTTCGGTCTAAAACACTAACTCTGAGTGTGTACTAAAAGTCACACTCGGGGACTTAGCTGCGACCCAGAGTCGCCTAAGTAAACAACTTGCTCCGAGTGTGCATCAAAAGCCACACTCGGGGACTTAGCCGCGACCCAGAGTCGCCTAAGTAAAAAACTCGCTCCGAGTGTGCACCAAAAGTCACACTCGGGGACTTAGCTGCGACCCAGAGTCGCCTAAGTAAAAAACTTGCTCCGAGTGCGCACTAAAAGTCACACTCGGAGACTTAGCTGCGACCCAGAGTCGCCTAAGTAAAACACTCGTTCCGAGTGTGCACCAAAAGTCACACTCGGGGACTTAGCTACGACCCAGAGTTGCCTAAGTAAACAACTTGCTCAGAGTGTGCACCAAAAGTCACACTCGGGGACTTAGCTGCGACCCAGAGTCGCCTAAGTAAAAACTCGCTCCGAGTGTGCACCAAAAGTCACACTCGGGGACTTAGCTGTGACCCAGAGTCGCCTAAGTAAAAACTCACTCCGAGCGTGCACCAAAAGTCACACTCGGAGACCTAGCTGCGACCCAGAATCGCCTAAGTAAAAACTTGCTCCGAGTGTGCACCAAAAGTCACACTCGGAGACTTAGCTGCGACCCAGAGTCGCCCAAGTAAAGAGCTTCCTCCGAGTGGGCACTCGAGTTACACTCGGAGGCTTTGGTGAGTCGCCTAAACAAAAACCACGAGCCAAAATCGTGTCAAAAAAAACTCAGCGAAAGAAGAGAAAAAGATACGGTTCGAATTCAAATTGAGTTCTACGATCAGTCGGCTCGGTGTGAATCAAGTTTATACACACTGAGCTACGAATGTACCGGCCAACAGTAGTGGCCAAAGTTTAATACAAACTCCACTGGGCATACCGAGGTAAATATGCGTTCAGCATAAAGTCAATCAAGCATCGCTGAGGCTGGCAGGCTCCACGAAGGTGTCGAGGTCGATTCCATCTGCAATCCGAGTGGCCGTGTCGAGGAAGGTCTCCATGAAGTCTTCAAATCGAAGCTTCTTGGTGTTGGCGACCTGCAACGTCTTCAGCTTGTCTTCGCGGGCTTCCTTATAATGCACTCGGACCAGAGACAGCGCCACGTCCGCGCCACACCGAGCGGCAGACTTCTTCCATGCCTGCACTCTACTTGGAACATCCTCTAGTCGAGTCATCAACCCCTCTATCTCATGCCGGGAGTCATCTTCAGGCCACATCTCTTTGTCAATTCGGCCGACAACTCCTCTCAGGCGACCAATGAAAGGACCCACCTTGTTAAGGCGGGAATTCACTCGGAACATGTCCCGGTTAGCTTCATCACCGAGTGGAACATTCGGTTGCCCAAGCGACCATTCAATTTTGGCAGTTTCGGCTTCAACATCCTGACAGAAATCTGCAAAGAAAATACGGGAGAAAATAAGCGCGGAGTGAACTCCAAAGTCAAAGAGCACTCGGCAAGCAACTTACCACCAAGCAGTGCGACCATCTTCTTCGCCCAGTCGCCGACATAGTTCTCCTGCGCTCTGCACCGAGTGTTCATTAACTTCTGCTGGCCCATCCATTCAGATCTCTCCTTCGTCATTTTTTCTACCTCGGCTAGCAGTGCCTTGTTAGTCTCCCGAGATTCCTCCAAAGATTTTTCTCGTTCAGCGAGAGCCTTCTTCATGCCAGCCAGATCATTCGCAGCGACCTCCAAGTTGGCAGCAAGTTGAGTCTTCTCAGCCTTCAGAGCATTATAGGCCGATCCCATTTCACAAGTCTTCTGTCAAAGAGACAAAAAGGGAGGATCAGCCAGATCCAACAAGGAAAAAGTCTCGACAGATATGACAAAACAATCAAAACTCAAGATTCTTCAGACCCCTGCCGATGCAAGCAATCGACAGCGGTCTCGGGGACTACACCCAGTGGGTTCACTGAGAGTGACCCCACTGGTATGAAGCTCGAACATGTCGGTCCCATGAGATTACTATTACTCGACCCGAGTAACACTACTCTCGGGGACTACACCCAGTGGGTGCACTCGGCGTGCCCCTACTCGTACCATTCGGGCGGATCAGCTCTAATCTGTAGAGATTATGGGAAATACATATAAAGACAACTGTCGGTGCAAGCACTCGGCACAAGTCTCGGGGACT
This sequence comes from Hordeum vulgare subsp. vulgare, assembly GCF_904849725.1. NCBI lineage: Eukaryota > Viridiplantae > Streptophyta > Magnoliopsida > Poales > Poaceae > Hordeum > Hordeum vulgare. Next base: position 283,802,725 of record NC_058524.1, on the reverse strand, counting down.
ACACCCACTGGGTTCACTCGGAGTGAACCCACTGGAAAATCAACCTACTGTATCCGAGTATCTCGCTGAAACCCCCAGTGGGCACCAAGAGGAATGTAAACACTTACTGGTGCACTTACTCGGATATCATCCCGAAGCTCCAAGCTCTTCTTGTACAGGGACGCAACGGAGTCATATGCTCCCTTGGCATCGCCCACCATCAGCTCCACTTGTACCATGGCGTCCTTGGCGGCTCCTACTTGATCTTCTGGGAGGCGTCGAGCATCATATTGTACAGCTGACGGACCCGGCGTGGCAGAAGGCGCCCTAGGTATCCCGAGCTCCCTGGGCATCCCGAGCTTTGCTCCAGTCGGTTCCGCCGTGAGGGCCACCGTCTCAGTCGGCGGCATGTTCATGGCGGGATTCGCAGCGGGTTGGATAACCCCAGGGATAGGCTTGAAAGCTGGTTCCGACCTCCTTTGGTCGTCATCGTCCAGATGGATCACCTCGAAAGGAAGCCCGACTGAACAAAATAAAAATACAGAAACATGTCAAGATCAAAGACAGCACTCGCGAAACGGTAATACAACTCTCGGAGTCGTGACGACGTACCTTGCTGGGATGTGGCGGCGTTATCAGTGTCCATGGGATCATCACCCTGACGTGGCAGAGAGGTGGCGGAGGTAGCAGCTGTGTTGAGTGAAATCCACTCACCGGTTAAACATGAATTCCCAAAAAGAAGAGTCCAATCAGATACTGAAGGAAGATGGAAGAGCAAAGACACTTACGCCGAGGCGACCGGAACAGCGATCCTCATTCGGGGCAAAGCTCTCCGAGGTTTAGACCCGCTGGGTTTAGCCACCTTGGACGGCTGATCCACGGGCTTGGCAGAAGCACCCCTGGTTCTCTTCAAACTCCGAGCACTCAGGGCCACGGGAGGAGCCGGCGGAACAGCGGGGTCATGACGGTGCTTGGTTCGGTGTTCTGGTGGTGAGGGTGACGAGCTCTACTCTTCACTCTCCTCCTCCTCCTCTTCTGTTTCCTCCTCCGTCTCCCTACTGTTAGAGACGTACTCGGCACTACCCGCGCTACCCTCCATGCTGCCTTCTTCTTCCTCGACCGGATTTCCATTTGAGACTGCAGAATGCCAGTTCGTCCACTCCTGCACAAAACACACTCGGCAATGTCAGTCAGGGAGACAAGAAAAGCAATAAAACTGAGAAGGTTAAAAGCACTCGACAACATGTACTCACCTCATTCAGAGGAGGATTTTCGGCGCGGAAGGCCTTCACCCGCCGAGCTCCCACGGGGTTATCACATGTGCCTGTGATGCTGTGGACCCACGCACTCATGGTCTCCTCGCTCACGTCTTCAGGATGGGACCGAGTGGTATCTGAAGGCCCCGTGTAATGCCACATTGCGTGGTCTCGGGCCTGGAGCGGCTGGATGCGTCGACCCAGAAAGGTCTCCAACAGGTCCATGCCGGTGACTCCCTTCCGGACGACGGCTATCAGCGCGTCGACCAAAGGTTGGATTTGAGTTCTTTCTCCCTTAGAGAGCGCTAGCTTCCTCGGAGGGCCCGGACGCTCTAAACTGAAGGGTGGTAACCCACTCGAAGCATTCGAGCAGGCAATGTCCTGGCAATAGAACCAGGACGATTGCCAGTTCCTAACCGACTCGGATAGCTGGAGGGAGGGATAACTACTTTTCGTTTTCTTCTGAAATCCTAAACCCTCGCAGAGTTGGAGGATGTGTGTCTTATCATCGGACTGGCTAAGCTTCTTAACAGTTTGAGATCTAGCGGAGAAAACATATTTGAAGAGCCCCCAGTGGGGAGTACATCCTATGAAGCACTCGCAGAGGGTGATGAATGCGGAAAGATGAGCTATCGCATTCGGCGGAAAGTGATGGAGCTGCACCCCAAGTAATTCATGATACCTTGGAAAAAAGGATGGGGAGGCAAGGAAAAACCTCTGGCCACGTGGCTGAGCAGCAGAACGCGCTCCCCCTCCTTCGGCGCCAGCTCCGTCTCGCCTTCCGGCAGCCTCCAAGACTTGTTGATGACCATGCCGTGCTCCACCAGCTCCAGCACATCGTTCTCCGTCACCGTGGAGGGGAGGAAGTTCCCCTGGATCCAGCCCGCCGGCAACGCCCCCTGCCTCCACTGAGTGGAGGCCGCACCCTTCTTTTTCTTCTTCACCTCGAGCTTGCTGGTATGCCCCTTCGTCATGGCGAGGGCGACGGATCCGCAGAGGAGGAGAGGAAGGAGATGGCTAGAGGTGTGCAGGGAGTTGCGGGGAGGCGAGATCGATGGGAGGAAGACAAGCAGCACAACAGGAAGGACCACCGGGAAAGCTTTAATAGGCCTCCGACTGAGTCACCTACAGGTGGGCCCAGGATCTTATCCTCCCAAACGGCCGCTGCAAGATTAGTGGAGAAGATCGCGGCACGGTAATCGAGGAGGCGAAATCTACTCGATGGCGATGTCGTCATCCCCGCTGAGCGCGCGACAACCGAATTTTGTGGATCCCGGAAAGTCTGGCGTTGTCAGTATTACCGGTCACGTCGAAAGATTCCGCGGAAGAAATCGGTCCCTCACGGTTCGTTTCGCTTACATTTTCACTTGGATCACTTGCCGCAAAGATAAAATAGATCGAGGCAGACAACGCTAAGATCACCTCAATACCAGTCGGCTCCAAACTCCGGACTTCACTTCATCGTTCCAACCCCGATCCATTCGGGGACTAATGATGGGGTTATAGTCCCAGGGTAGGGTCATAGGTCTGCCCTATAGGTCCTACCCAAGGAGTATCCTTCATAGAGGACAAGGCCCTTAGATAGTTCTGACTGAACTAAGGACGCCCCCATCATCCAGTCGGCGACGATCCACTCGGAGCATATATAACGTACCGACTAGAATCCACTCTGTACGTCGTAACCTCCTAGGAGGGCAACGGTCATACGTTTTCATACACCATAACTAGAATTTAAGGCTTACGTTACCAATAACGCCAGCCTTTACATGCCACTATTCCACCCCTGTCCACCGGGCCACTATGAAGGGCAGCGCACTCTATATAAGCCGCCCTTCACCACTGGTACAGGGGTTGGCACTTGCTGTAATCCCTTAACACACTCGACACAAAGCTCCGAAGAGCACTGAGACGTAGGGCTTTTACCTCCACCGTAGAGGGGCCTGAACTCATACATCCTTGCCGTAGCTAAGGCTCTGCCCATATACTTTCGTACCCCGTACTTCTACTGTCAGACTTATACCCACGACACTCCACCTCACTCTCTCTCTCCCATCTCCCCACCTCTCTGTCTCTTCCCACTCCCAGCGCCACCCGCACCACCACCATCGCGCCGCCTCCTCCCCGTGGATCCCCCTCCCTGCGATGCCCACCATCGTGCCTCCCCAATTTCCCGATCATCGTTCACAAAAAATATTGTAGTGACACATACTTACAAAGCTTACATCGACACATTTTTTCTTACATCTACAAGTTATTATTTAAACTGCTGAGCAAATAAATGTAATCGAACACATGGTTTTGAAAATCAATATTCAACATAATGTATTTTCACAGAATGGGCAAAGTTTGTTGTTCATCCATCATCAGTGCATGAATGGGTTGTATATTTTGCTCTTGTACAAACAAAATTAGTCATGGATAATACTATTTTGATTCTTATTTGTTTTATACGGAAGTTAAACTTTAATACATGAAGTTTGATGCATGTGGGATTTTTTTAACCTTGAATTCTATTGGAGTTCAGATTGCTTGAGCCTCACATAAATAATAAAAAACTACTTCTTACTTGCAATAATTCACCTATCTTTTAATTCACTCTTTACGTGTAACGTGGAATAGTAATAGTATATGATACATTTGGTTTTATTCTCCGTAATCTTACCTCCTATCTATTATGTTATTTAAAGTCATTTTCCATGTTTGTACTCAGGCTGAGGTTTGAAGGGTTTCGCAATCTAATATTTCATTCCAATATCACTTCTTGACAGGTTAAATGGTAACCTTACACATGATCAAATATCACTAGTTTTGTTAGTAGTTTAATGTGACAGCCCGATGCCGACGTTTCACAAGATTCTCCTTTATTTCCGTTTCCGTCATGTGATTATTTTTATTTGTTGCATCATCATGTAGTTTGCATCATGGCATCTTGCATCATCTGTTGCGTGGTGTGATCTAAGTTGTGAGTGCTCTCACAGTCTTTAGTGCAATAGGAAACTCCCTCTCCTCTCCTAATTCTTTTGAGGCAATTCCAGTTTCTGTTTTGCCTAAAATAAAATGTTCCTCCTCTTTTAAAAAAATATTCTTATTATTTGGGGCAACCCTATGGTTTTAGTTTTTATTTCTCCTTTTGTTTCATTGTAAAATAGAGTCTCATTTTTTGTTATAAAAAGGTTTTATTTTTATTCTTCAAAAAGATGCCCAATCTATTTTTATAGTTGGGGTATGTTTTTCAAGGAGCCCAATCTCATTTTTTATTTTGTTTAATTATTTTCTTTGCGTTAGTTTTCTGTTTTGAAAAAAGAGAGCAAAAGTAAGCGAACGAGGAGGAGCCCAGCCAGCCTGCCCGAGCTGGCCCAAGGCCCAGCTAGACTCCCCTCCAACCCTAGCGACAGGGGAGTGCCCAGCCTCCCGATCCCCTCTCCTCCTTCCTGCGCCGTCGTCCTCCCCATGTCCCGTCGTTTCTCCCCTGCGTCGTCCTGCCCCCTCGTTCCTCCCTCTCGTCCCATCTCCCTCTCCTCCCGATCCCTCCTCCCTCTCCTCCCCCGGTCTCCGCCTCCAGTTCCCCTGCCGGAGCCCATGGTCGCCGCCCAGCCTTGCCATGCTAGCCTCCCCACTGCCGCCCTTAGCTCCCTTGCCCACCTAGGTCACCGCCGTGCTCGCCTCCCCATGGCGCCCCGCCGTGCTCGCCTCCCCATGGCACCCTGCCGTGCTCGCCTCCCGGCGTCCTCTCGCCGAGAGCTTGTCCCGCACCGGTTGCTGTTGCGTGCTGTAGGAGCCGCGGCCCCATGCCGAACACGCCGGCGCCGCCCCTAGGACTAGTTCCCGCGCCGCCCTGCCGCCGTAGCTGCTAGTTGCTGCTGGCGTATCCTCCTGTTGCCGCTGCTTGCTGTGCTTTCTTGCCTGCTGCTTGCTGCTAGGCTACTAGCCGCTGCTGCCTGATGCTGGCTTGCTGTTGCTTGTGCTGCCGCCGCTGTAGTTTGTTGCTTGCCTGCCCACGCGACGTTGTATGCTGCTAGATGTTGCTGTTGCTGATGCGTGCCAAGCCGGTTGCTGCTTGCTGCTGCTAGGCTAGTTGCCATGCCGTGCTGCTTGCTATTTGCCTGCACGCGTTGCCTGATACTGCTAGCAGTTGTTTGATATTGCTGTTTGTTGCCTGCTGCCGCTTTGCTACTTGCGTCGCGTTTCTGTTTGCTGTTGCTGGTTGCCTCCTGTTGCTGCAGAAGCCAGTTGCTTGTGCTGACGCCTGCTGCTAGTTGTTGCTTGCTGTAGCTGTTGCTGCTGTCGCTGGTTACATCGTCGAAGACCCCGTGCACCATCCCCGCCTCCGTGAATCCGACAAGTTCGCCGAGTACCACGACGTCCTCGACGACCCCGAACATCTACGGAACCGTGTTCGACTACTAGCGCCGAAGACCCGTGTACCGACGCCAAGTGTACGACTACCGTTGACGAGACCCGAGTACCACGACTTCCACTGCGACCACGACGATCTTTGTTCTCCTTCACCGAACCGATCCGCCCGTACGCACGCTTCAAAGGTATACGTTGGAACGTGTCTTGTACCGAATGCATATGATGTATGAGATGAACCGTATGTTTGCGCCTATATGTGTTTGCCCATTGCATGTTGTCCCTCTTACGTTGTGCCTCGAGACACGGGAACCCGGTTAACGGGATCACCCCATCATTATTTGGCATGTCCCGCACGCGCTCCCTATTCGTTGGCACCGATATCACGTGTGGTTATCGGGATAGGAACGTTGCCGTGGCATCGTTTCTGTTTTACCGCAATGGTTCCCTTTTGCTTGCCATGGTGACACATGCTTCGTTCTCTTCTTGCCCGTGTTGTAATGAACTTGCATGCATGACGCATTCATGGCATGATATCTTGTGTTGCATGTTTCTTGTGATGTAGCTCCGATCTATGCTCCGCGTGTTAACCGACTAGGATGACATGTAGGATCATCGCTTCACCCCTTGCCATGTTAACAACAATTTAATATTGCGCGTAAATAATCAGGAGTGAACTAAATAATTAAACGTGGAGTTTCGTCGATATGCAACCCGTTGCATGTCGAGCTTCACTTAATGTGTAGTGTTTGCGTGAGGTGAATTGCCATGCCATCCCTTGCATTTTGAACTGATCATGCATCATATTAGGTTGTGCATCATGTTGTGCATCATGTGGTGAATATCTGTGTTCATGCTTGTTTCCGGTTTGCTCCGTCTCGATAGAGTTCCGCAAGCGTGTCGGAATGTGAGGACCCGTTCGACTACGTTGGTTCACCGACTTCACGGAGTTGTTCTTCTTCCAAGCGGGATCTCAGGCAAGATGACCATTTCCCCAGATACCATTACTATCATTTCCAGGCTAGTTTTTTTTACCGTTTCTGCCGTTTACGTCTCGTTCCCTAAAGCATGTTATATATGAGCCTCTCAACAATGCCATGAAACCGTCAACTGTTCAACCTAGCAAACCACTGATTGGCTATGTTACTGCTTGCTTAACCATGTGTTAGCGTTGCTAGTTGCAGGTGTAGTTGCTTCCATGTAATAACATAGATTCCTTGTTTTATCACCATATTAATGTTATTTAAATTTAATGCACCTATATACTTGGTAAAAGGTGGAAGGCTCGGCCTTTCTAGCCTGGTGTTTTGTTCCACCTTTGCCCCCTTAGTTTCGGCTACCCGTGTTATGTTCCATATTTGAGCGTTCCTAACACGATCGGGGTTGTTATGGGGACCCCCTTGATAATTCGTTGTAGATTAAAGCTGGTCTGGCAAGGCCCAACTTTGGTTCTACATTTGCCTAATAACTAATGAATTGCATAGGGAGTAATTAACCCGAGGAATTTAATCAACCCCCGGGCCAGTGCTACTCATGAGTGTTGGTCCCACCTGAGCGATGTCTGGCGCCCCCTGGTCACCCAGAGGTTTAGCGATTCCGATGTCTAGCTCATCCATCGTGTCTTGAGAACGAGATACGTGGCTCCTATCGGGATCATCGACACGTCGGGTGGCCTTGCTGGATTAGTTTTACCTTGGACGAAATATCTTGTGCATCGGGATTCCGGTGATGCTTTGGGTATTCTCAGAGTTGAGGTTTTCCACTAAGGAATTCGACGAGATCGCGAGTGTCGTGATCGAGAATTTCTATGCGGCTTGTGGTAATTTGTGATGGACTAGTTGGAGCACTCTGATGGCTGCTGTGTATCCCTTGCAACGGCGCCAGAAATAGTTGTGTCGACGGCACCAGGAATCCTTCAGCTGCGGCTACGCCTTAAGGGACTTCCTAGGCAAGTATGCAAAGGATTTCCCCCGTGGCCTTGGAGCCTTGCGTTGGTGTTCCCTCGAAGCGGAAAGGGTGATGTAGCACAGCGACGGTAAGTATTTCCCTCAGTTTGAGAACCAAGGTATCAATCCGGCGGAACAGTATCTCAAGATCCTGCACAAACACAAAAGCTTGCACCCAACGCTATGAAGGGGTTGTCAATCCCTTACAGATTGTTTGCCAAGTGAGAACTGAAAGCAACAAAGTAACAAAGCAAAGTAAAAGCGGAGTTGTAAACGATGGATGTGAATAGACCCGGGGGCCGTAGTGTTTACTAGCGGCTTCTCTCATGAAAGCAAGTAGATGGTGGGTGAACAAATTACTGTCGAGCAATTGATAGAACTGTGCAGAGTCGTGACGATATCTATGCGATGATTATTTCTATAGGCATCACGTCCGAAACAAGTAGACCGATACTTTCTGCATCTACTACTATTACTCCAGACGTCGACCGCTATCCAGCATGCATCTAGTGTATTAAGTCCATAAGAACAGAGTAACGCCTTAAGCAAGATGACATGATGCAGAGGGATAATCTCAAACCAATGATAAAAACCCCATCTTTTTACCCTTGATGGCAATTGCTTGATGTGTGCCTTGTTGCCCCTATTGTCACTGGGAAAGGTCACCACATGGAAGAACCCAAAACAAAGCACTTCTCCCATTGCAAGAATCATAGATCTAGTTGGCCAAACAAAACCCCAGACTCGGAGAGACTTACAAGGATATCAAATCATGCATATAAGAAATCAGCAAAGACTCAAATATATAACATAGATAATATGATCACAAGTCCACAATTCATCGGATCTCAACAAACACACCGCCAAAGAAGATTACGTCGGATAGATCTCCATGAAGATAATGGAGAACTTTGTATTGAAGATCCAAGAGAGAGAAGAAGTCATCTAGCTACTAACTACGGACTCGTGGGTCTGAAGTGAACTACTCACGAGTCATTGGAGGGGCGATGATGATGATGAAGAAGCCCTCCACCTCCAAAGTCCCCGCCGGCAGGGTGCCGGGAAGGGTCTCCAGATGAGATCTCGCGGAAACGGAAGCTTGCGGCGGCGGAAAAGTATTTTTGAGGCTCCCCTAATTTTTTGTGGAATATTTGGGAATTTATAGGCCAAAGATCTAGGTCAGGGGGCGGCTAGGGAGGCCACAAGCCTGCCCACCACCGCCTCCCCCTAGTGGCGGAGTGGGGGCTTGTGGGCTCCCTGGAGCCCACCTAGCTTGGCCCAAAAGCCCCCTGGACTTCTTCCATTCGGGAAAAAATCATTTCGGGGTTTTTCTTCCGTTTGGACTCCGTTCCAAAATCAGATCTCAAAAGAGTCAAAAACACGGAAAAAACAGGAACTGGCACTTGGCACTGAATTAATAAGTTAGTCCCAAAAAGATATAAAAAGGTACATAAAACATACAAAGTAGGCAAGATAACAGCGTGAAACCATCAAAAATTATAGAAACGTTTGAGACGTATCACACCCCTGCAGGGTTAAATCTTTTCAGAAAGCCGTGCCCGCGGTTATGTGGCAACGTGGAAACTTTGTTTAACACTGGTTCTAGATAACTTGAAATTAACTTAATTAAAATATGCCAACTGTGTGTGTAACCGTGACTGTCTCTTTCGTGAGATCCTTGTCCGAGCGAGAACGTGGAAACAATAATAATTCAAGCAAACTAGCAAAGTAATCATGAACTTTCAAAATAACAAGGCCAAAAGAAAGTTATCCCTACAAAAGCATATAGTCTGGCTATGTTCTATCATCATTGCACAACGAATTTAAATCATGCACAACCCCGGTATTGGCCAAGTAATTGTTTCACACCTTTACTTTCTCAAACATTTTCAACTCTCACGCAATACATGAGCGTGAGCCATGGTTATAGCACTATAGATGGTGTGGAATGTGGTGGAGGTTGCAAGACAAAAAAGGAGAAGATAGTCACATTAACTAGGCATATCAATGAGCTGTGGATATGCTCATCAATAGATATCAATGTGAATGAGTAGGGATTGCCATACAAATGATGCACTAGAGCTACAAGTATGTGAAAGCTCTTAAAGAAAGCTAGTGGGTGTGCATCCAACTTGGTTGCTCACGAAGACCTAAGACAATTTTGAGGAAGCCTATCATTGGAATATACAAGCCAAGTTATATAATGAGAATTTCCCACTAGCTATATGGTGGTGACAAAACGAGAGACTCTCAATCATGAAGATCATGGTGCTCAATATGCACAAGTGTGGAAAAGTGGTAGCATTGTCCCTTCTCTCTTTTTCTCTCCCTTTTTTTGGTGGGCTCTTTGGCCTCTTTTTTTATGGGCTTCTTTGGCCTCTTTTATTTCCTCACATGGGACAATGTTCCAATAATGATGATCATCACACTTTCAACTCAAAACATAGAGCAACTATGACTCTATATGGAATGCCTTCGGTAGTGTACTGTGGCAATGATCTAGCATGGCATAGACATCAATGGAAACATCATGCTAGCTATCTTATGTATGTGCATCTAGTGCCCCTTAGTGATTTTGGTGGTTTGAAGACTTATAGGTTAAGTATCTAATGTGTTTATAAGTGTACACATGATCTATAAGTCATTGAGGAGTTTGAGATATTTGAAGAATATCGACCCCTAAAAATGTATATCTTCAGTTGAAGAAATTGGTCTGAAGCTGAAGAAATGAATCTCGAGGAATCTGCAATGAAATTGATATTCCTCATGAAGATATTGATATTGAGAAGACCGGTGGTTCCTGAAGAAAATCATTCTGAAGAAATTGAAGCGTGAAGATTTTCGCTCTCTGTTTTACTTTCTTCGCATTTGATGAATAGGAACACCATACTGTTAAAGGGGGTCAAAGTAACACTATGGAATGGATTTCCTCATGATGCTCAACCCAAGCCAAATCCTACCAAAAGCCTCAAGTGAGGAATATGAGTGACATGAGGACTCTCACAGTTGAGGGTCCCGACCGTTTCGATAACCATGCCAAGTCACTGGTCTTATCCACTCCAACGGTCATATTATTTAAGGGCATTAGTGTCAAATCATGTCGGGATGCTCCCAGGCTATAAATAGCCGCCCCCCACAACCACTAGCTGGTTGGCTGCTCCATTAGAAACTGACACTTGTCATAAGAGCAACCCAATTCCTCAGAACCTTCGAGAGTAAATCATCAGTGAGGAAATACACCACCCACCGAAACCACAAACCAAACCTAGTGATTGAGCATCACTGAAGAAGTTGTTCCTGTGTGGGACTGAAGCCTTTTACCTTTCAGGACTGTGCATCCTCCAGACGGTTAGGCGTCATGGTCTAGAGGAATCCAGCAGTCAATTGTGGATCACCAGGTGACCAAGTTTGTGAGGGTTTGGAAGTCTGCCCTGAAGACTTACCACGAGTGTTGGGCGAGGACTGTGTGTCCTTAGCTCAAGGAGAATACGGTAGGGACTGTGTGTCCTGGGACTGGGTGTCCTTTGGTTTCAATACCAAGCCGCTCCAAACCAGATGTACAACTGTCACAGCAGTTGGAACTGGGTCATCAACAACAGTCTTCACCAAGAATCGGGTTCTAATTCCTCAACTCTTTACATTCTCTGTATTATGTGTTGATGACTTTCACTGTGACTGTTTGAAGAATTTGCTGAAGACTTTCTATTAATTTCCTCAACCCCAAATTCTTCACTTGACTTAATCATCATCTGTATTCTGCGTGCTTGCTTACTGTGCAATCTGTTCTCGTAATCTTCACTCTGTAATACTGTTGTGGTGAACGTTTGCACGACTGATCCTTAACTGTTTCCGCTGTAAGTTAGTCATCAGTGAGGAATTTCCTCAAAAGGAATTTCCTCAGTGATGAAATTCTAAAAATCTCCTATTCACCCCCCTCTAGTCGATATAACACACTTTCAATTGGTATCAGAGCAAGGTACTCCCTTGGTCTGTGTGATTTTGGTTTAATCACCTAGAGTTTTAGTTATGTCGACTGCAGGCATGTTTAAGGTGACTGCAACATGTCCTACCTACGAGGGAAAGAACTTTCCCTTCTGGAAGAACAAAATGCAAATGCATCTACAAGCTATAGACAATGATCTCTGGTATATTGTGGAAAATGGTGTCCCCATCATTTCTGCTAGTGTCACTGCAGCTGATGTGAAGAAATTCAAGCAACTCGATTCTCAAGCGAAGAACATCATCTGTGGTCATCTGAGCCCTGGCCAGTTTGGAAGAGTAAGTGCCTTAGGCTCTGCAACACTGATCTGGGAGAGACTGTGAAGGTAAATGAAGGAGTATCAACCCAATGTGACTCTCATGTTGATATTCTTCGCAATCTCTTCAATCGCTTCAAGAGACATGACAATGAAAGCTGCCAAGACACCTTTGATCGCCTCAGTGACATATCAAATGAACTGCAAGCACTTGGAGCTCGAGACATCACTGATCACGAAGTTGTGAAGAAACTACTGAGATCTTTGGATTCTTCATTTGACACTTTAGTTCTAATGCTTCAAGAAAGACCAGACTACAAGATGCTAGATCCTGCTGATATCCTCGAAAGGCTAAATACTCATGAATTCCAGCTAGAAGAAAAGAGAGATCTATATGGACAAAGCTATTCCAGACCACGTGCACTAAAGGCAAGAGCAATTTCCTCATCTGAAGAAGAAGACACAGATGACATCAGTTGTGACCCTGAAGAATTTGGTCAGGAACTTGCAATGCTTGTGAGGAAATTCCGGAGATTTACACGACGAGGCCAGTTCGGTAAATCATCAAGAAGAGACATGAGGAAATCAGAATCTGCATCTGAGGACTACAAGAAACGGACCTGTCACAAGTGCAAGAAATCAGGTCATTACATTGCTGATTGTCCTCGCTGGGGAAAGGAATCAAAGAAGAAGAAATACAAGGATGACAGTTCTGATGACTCAAAGAATAAGAAGAAATCTTCAAAATCCTCATCTTCAAAGTCCTCCTCACACAAGAATACTAGCTTCAGAAAGGCTCGGGCACTTATTGGCAAGGAAATGGATTCTGAGGCAGAATTAGAGGAATGTGATGAAGAAGAAGGCTCTGGAGAAGACTCAGAATCCAGACAGGCTAGTCTTGCACTAGCAACCACTTTCGTCAGCAAGTCAATCTTCAATCTTGAAGAAAATGATTGCACCATCCCTTCTGATGAATATGCTGATGACTTCGCTCCAACCTATTGCTTCATGGCGAAAGGTTCAAAGGTATCAAATAATGCCTCCTCCTCTGATTCAAGTGACTGTGAACAAGATGATTACAAAAACCCAGTTACAGTAAACTTGCCATCATTGCCACTAAACAACAAACTGCTCTGGAAAAGCTTCAAAAACTGCTAGACAAAAGTGATGATCTGTTGAATGATGAAATGAATCTTAATCAAATCCTCGCTGATGACATGAAAAATATTCAGTCTAGATTTGATATTCTTCAGGATCGCTATGATACACTCCTCACTGATCATGAGAAGCTTTCCTATGAATTTCTTCAAAGGAAGCTTGATCTTGAGAAGCTGAGGATGTCTTATGATGATCTTCGTATGGAAAATGATTCATTACTAGCTCAACAGATTAGCTCTAGTCAAGTTGAATTTATTCCTCCATGTCTTAAATGCATTGAACGTGAAACTGCAAATTCCTCACCAGAATCATCAAATGCTACAAATTCTTCAACTGCACCTGCTGTGTCTATTTCCTCACTTGAGGAAAACACAAATGTTACTGATGAAAATGCAGGGTTGAAGGAATTGTATGTGACAGGCATGTACAAAAGCCTCAAAGGACACCAAATCCTTTGTGATGTGCTCAAAAAGAAGATCTTGAACACGAACCCAAGGAAAGAAGGAATTGCCTTTGAGAGAAAACTAAATGCTGATGGATCTTATTGGAAACCTGAGCAGTATCCCAAAACCTCATGGGTTGCTGCTACTGGGCCTCCTTTTGATCCATCTAATCTAACTGGCTTCTCATGTGAATTATCCTATTCCTCGGATGAGTCATTTGATTCGAAATATAAACTGTTCAAAAATCAATCTGGTGAAGTATTTGCTCGATATGTTGGAACTAACTGCAAGAATGGCCCTCCTCTGAGGAAAATCTGGGTTCCCAAAAGTTATCTTGAAAATCTTCAAGTGAATGTTCTCATGACATCATCTCTGAAGAATCTGAACACCAGATCAAATTCCTCAGGAGGACCAAAGTCTTCAAGAGGATCAAAATCCTCAACTGGTCAAAACTATGCTCGTACCCGTGCTTATGCGTCTAACATGCAGGGAAACTACAAGGAATATGATTATGAGCGCTACTCCACAAATCATTATGTTCATAAATCCTCAAACCAGTTCTCTGCATACTCATATGAGTACATTAACCCCCCTACTGTTAAGAGAATTGCATTAGCTTCGATGCCACCTTTCTCATATGGTGCTCGCAGGATGATGAACGCTTTGCCACCCCTTCAGATGTGGGTGGTGAAGAAATCAAACTAATCACTTCTGCAGGACAGGTCTCCAGATGAAAATCATCATTTGAAGAATTTGCTGGAGACCTGAGGAAATGCTTGATAGGACGCAAGCTAATGATTAATGAAATAGAAATATTTCACACGTCCTTATATTTCTGTTATGATGAAATCACTGAACTGATGAAATTAGTATCATATTCTTCAAATCTGAAGCATATGAGATGGTAAGCTGTACTAATTCATCTGCAGGATGACAAACCCAAAAATACTGAGTGGGTTCTCGATAGTGGCTGCACACATCACATGACTGGTGATAAAAGCCTACTGATGAATATGCCACTAACTCCATCACCTCTGAAGCAAATCACATATGCTGATAAAGGTAAAAGCAAGGTATTGGGACTTGGCAAAGTAGCTATTTCCAAGGATAGGCATATGGACAAAGTGATGCTTGTTTAATCCCTTGGTTTTAACCTCATGTCAGTCTCGATGCTTTGTGATCTTGATATGATTGTTATCTTTGGTAGATATAGATGTGTAGTCATCATGGAATCTGACAGATCCAAAGTCTTCGAAGGTGTAAGAAGAGGGGATTTGTACATTGTTGACTTCTCTACAGGTCCTCAACCAACCACTTGCTTACTAGCAAAAACCTCAGAAGGATGGCTGTGGCACCGAAGACTAGGTCATGCAGGCATGAGGAATTGGCACACACTTGCAAAGAAGAAGCATGTCATTGGCATCGAATCAGTCAAATTCCTCAAGGATCATCTCTGCGGTGCTTGTGAATCTGGGAAAATGACCAGATCCAAGCATCCCTCCAAAACCATCATGACCACTACACGTCCATTTGAATTGCTTCATATGGATTTATTTGGACCCACACACTATGCAACACTAACCAATGCAGCATCTCTATATGGCTTTGTCATAGTTGATGATTATTCCAGATACACTTGGGTGCATATTATAGTGTATAAAACTGAAGTGTAGGAAATCTTCAAACGATTTTCTTCAAGGGCCTCGACGAACTTCGGCATCAAGATCAAACATATCAGGAGTGATAATGGAACCGAGTTCAAAAACACTTGTCTTGATGATTATCTTGATGAACTTGGTATTACTCACGAATTATCTGCTCCTTATACTCCTCAGCAGAATGGTGTCGTAGAAAGAAAGAACAGGACTCTGGTTGAAATGGCAAGAACTATGCTTGAAGAATATCAGACTCCTCGTCGCTTCTGGCCTAAAGCAATCAACACTGCATGTCATATCATCAACAGGGTATATCTTCACAAATTCCTCAAGAAAACCTCATATGAACTCCTCACTGACAAGAAACCCAATGTAAGTTATTTCAAAGTCTTCGGTGCAAAATGCTGGATTAGAGATCCTCATCATAGCTCAAAATTTGCACCTAAGGCACATGAAGGTTTTATGCTCGGTTATGGAAAGGACTCGCACACCTATAGAGTCTTCAACAACTATCACAACAAAGTTGTTGAGACTGTAGATGTGCGGTTCGATGAAACTAATGGCTCGCAAAGAGAGAAATTGCCTTGTGATCCAGATAAGCTATCTCCTGAAGAAGCAATAAAGCTTAAGCCTACTGAAGACATTGTTCCCACTGAGGAAATTGACGAAGAAACGATTCCCATCGCTGATGAAAGCCAAGAAGATGCTCCTGAGGAAATTGCAACAACACCACTTCCTCAGCCCAGACAAAATCCTCAACCAGCTCATCCGAGGATTGCAAATGAAGTAGAACTTGTCAAAATCCTCAACGACATCAACGCGCCAGGTCCTCTCACTCGCTCAAAAGCTTCACACTTAGTTAACTTTTGTGGGCATTTTTCCTTTGTATCCATCACAGAACCCTCAAAAGTAGTTGAGGCTTTTCTGGAACCGGAGTGGATCCAAGCCATGCAAGACGAACTTCTTCAATTCAAGCTGAATGACGTATGGGAGCTCGTCAAACGACCAGATCCTCGCAAGCATAACATCATCGGCACCAAGTGGATTTTCCGAAACAAGCAAGATGAGGACGGTCAAGTGGTGAGGAACAAGGCATGACTTGTAGCCCAAGGCTACACCCAGGTTGAAGGAATAGATTTCGATGAAACTTTTGCACCTGTTGCTAGACTTGAAGCTATTCGAATTCTACTTGCTTATGCTAATCATCATAACATCATCTTATATCAAATGGATGTGAAAAGTGCATTCCTCAATGGTAAGCTTGAGGAAGAAGTATATGTTGCTCAGCCCCCAGGTTTTGAGGATCCAAAGAATCCAGACAAAGTCTTCAGACTCAAAAAGGCTCTGTATGGCCTCAAGCAAGCCCCTCGGGCATGGTATGATACATTGAAGGAATTCCTTATGAAGAAAGGCTTCAAACCTGGTTCACTCGATCCAACTCTTTTCACAAAATCTTATCATAATGAGCTGTTTGTATGTCAAATATATGTTGATGACATCATATTTGGTTGTACTGACAAAAGATACAGTGATGAATTTGCCTATATGATGAGTGAAGAATATGAGATGTCCATGATGGGGGAGCTGAAATTCTTCTTAGGTCTTCAAATTCGTCAACAAAACAATGGAATCTTCATATCACAGGAGAAATACCTCAAGGATGTTCTAAGGAAATTTGACATGCATGAATGCAAAGGTGCCAAGACTCCAATGCCTACCAACGGTCACCTCGGCACTGATGAAAATGGTAAAGATTTCGATCAGCAGGTATACCGTTCTATGATTGGCTCTTTATTGTATCTATGTGCATCTAGGCCAGATATAATGCTTGGTGTTTGCATGTGTGCACGTTTTCAAGCAAAACCGAAGGAATCACACCATAAGGCTGTGAAACATATTCTTCAATACTTAGCTCACACACCAACACTAGGATTGTGGTATCCCAAGGGCTCCAATCTTCATCTGGTAGGGTATTCCGATTCAGACTATGCTGGTGACCGTGTGGATCGCAAGTCAACATCTGGCACATGCCATTTCCTCGGAAGATCACTAGTTTGCTGGTCCTCAAACAAGCAGAACTGCGTATCACTCTCCACTGCCGAAGCTGAGTACATTGCTGCTGGTTCTTGCTGTGCTCAATTACTATGGATGAAGCAAACCCTCAAGGACTACGGCATCAACATGAAGAATGTGCCTCTCTACTGTGACAATGAGACTTCTATCAAGATTGCCTACAACCCAGTGCAGCACTCGAAGACCAAGCACATCCAGATTCGTCATCATTTTCTTCGGGACCATGCCCTCAAGGGCAATATCCTCATCGACCATGTGAAGACTGATGATCAACTGGCTGATATCTTCACTAAGCCCTTGGATGAGAAAAGGTTTTGCAAGTTGCGGTGTGAGCTAAATATCTTAGAGTCTTCAAATGTTTTGTAAAAACATGCACACATCCTAACACTTATGCAAAGTTGATGACTTAGATGTGCAACACATGATGAAACGATTTTCTTCAACTAATGAAGAAAATCACTCTGAATGTGAAGAAATTAACGAAGAAATTGATTCTCAGGGCCCTACGACAATTGTACGCGGCGTCTGTAATCAACATTCTTATATGGTGGGTAACGCCACCGCCCAATGTGAAATTCCTCAAGTTGATTTTCTTCAAATGATCAATTTACTCACAATGCATTTTTCTTCAAAACAGTTGTTCTTCATTGTGATGATCTATTGCAAAATCTTCAAAAACACTTGATGACTTTCATTTGCCTAGGTAGACTGTGATTTCTAGTCCTCAACAACATTCACTTATTGCTATTTCTTCAAGTTGATGTTTCTGCTAAGTGAATGTGATCAGACCCTATTTTCCCTCTATGCTATACTTATCCAGTCTATTCAATTCGTCATATACGTTCTACTTGAAACTTTGTTCAAAATCCTCACTGTATCCTTGCCAGCTGATGATTTTGTAACAAAAATCCTCAAATCTTCAAAAATTGTTTCCTTTAAAAGGAACAGTAACTGAACTCCACTTCCCACGATCGGATAACCACGATCTCCACTATCTCCACCGCATCGTATGGGAGCTACACGTGTCCTGCGGAGACGTAGAGGCAAGGGCTATTCGGTCCGAAACTTTCGCGCCAAACAGTAACTTTCGGGCTATAAATAGGTCCTTATCCCCCTCGGTATCTTCTTCTTCGCCTCATAGCTCTCCTGCCATTACACTCTCCATCGAACCCTAGCGCCACCGCTGGTTGTCTTGTCGCCTGCAAGGAAGAGCTTCACTGCCTCAACCTTTTCGCCGCCAGGATCACGCCGGAGTCGGAACATCTACGTCCGCCGCCGCCGTAGACGTCCTCTGCTGCCATGTTAGGGTGCATTGGACACTTGACCGAAGAGACTCTCCAACACCACCTTTTGTGTTCTTCGCTCGCACCTTCTAGGGTAAATATACTCAATTTTTACAGCAACTCAGATCTGAAATTTTACCTCTCCCATGTGAAATCTGTTTTTCCTCAAGATACGATGCGCACATGATTCCTCAAACACTATCCATCACCACAATCATTGATGAACTAGCTAAGCATCTAAGATTTTCACGAGATTCCTCAATTGTGCGAATTTTTGGATCTGTACAACTTTGGAACCCAAGAACAGTATGCTTAAGCAAATTCCTCAACCACTGGTTATATTCCTCAAACTGTCAAACTTTTTCATTTTGTTCAAATCTGAGAACGCATATGACCTCTCCAAATTCCTCGCAACTATACTCTGTTCACAAGTACACACATGTCAGCTGATGAATCTCTCGGTTCTCATCACATTAACTAATTTGCAGCGTTTCTGGAAGAAACTCTTCAAGGCTCATCAGAATCTTCAAGAGTTCAAAATCATCAGCAAATTCCTCGTCTGAAGAAAATGGAGGAAGAAAGGAAACAGAAGGGAGGAAAGAAACTGGAGCAGAACACAGCTGTTGATATTCCTGATGACATATACATGGACTATTGCACGCCTGATGAAGAACCTGAGACAATGGCTAAAAGAAAGATTAGGCTGCAGAAAATTGAACGCGGATGGGCAAAGGAGTGGAAGGAGTACAGATTTGTGACTCCAAAATATGCGAAGAAATTCGCTTTGAAGCCTCCTGGCAGAAGGGCTCCACTTGAGGATCATCAAGTGACTCATCCCTCAAGTCTTATGACACTTGATGACTACCCAGATGAAAAAGAAAGGCATCTGGCCAAGCTCAAGAAGCAAGCCGAAACAACAGTGAAGAAATTTAATGAATCCTCTGTTGCTGCCTCCGGTGCTGCTCATTCCTCAGCAGCAGAAACTTCAGGCTCAGAGATTCCTCAAAAGCAGTCTGCGCCATCAAAGCCAAAGGCTCCAAAGCCTCAAGAGAAGTCTGGACAGGCTTCTGTCACAAAACCCTCAGCTCCAAAACCCTCAGCTCCAAAACAATCGGTTCCAAAACCGTCAACGCCAAAACCCTCAGCACCCATCTCATCTACACCAAAGTCCTCAGCTCCACCTCCAAAACCAGTACAGAAGAAAGTCGTGAAGCCTACGACTGCCAGCTCCAGCTCCTCACTCCCAGCTGCAACTAGCTCGGAGACAAAGTCTTCAACACCCCTTGTGAAGACTTTGGCAAGTACTGAACCTGCACCTCTGCCCAGCCCCAGCAAAATCATCACAGTCCCATCTGCATCAGAGGGAAGTGATGAGTATGATGATGAAACCTTGCAAGCCATCATCAGGAACAAGCAAGAACGGGTAGCACGAGCATCAGGCAGTGCTATTCCTCTGGCCATGGACCCCAAGGTCCTCCTCGACTACATCAACATATGGTATGAGGAACCTAACACCCCCATTGATGACTTGAAACTTCCTCCTGGCATCAGCCACATGGTGGCCACCTTCATAAACGAAGCCAAGTGGAAGGAACAGAAGGCCAAGCAGGAAAAGATTGCAATGGCCAAAAAGGAGAAATTCCTCAGGCAAAATCTCCTCAAGCTGACGCCTGAAGCATTGGTGTCAACCCAGGGAGAGCTGCAAGTCTTGACTGACAAGTGTGACAAATTGTCAGACCGCAAAAGCATCAAGCGCAATTTCATCAAGCTAGCCAATTGTGCTGTTGATGACTACAACAAACGACATCCACCACCAGCACCAACTCCTCAGCCCCTGGTGAGCAGCCAGAAGATGTATCTCCTGATGAGGAGGAAATTCCTCAAGCTGAGGAACAACACCAAGAGCGCCGTGCTGATGAGCCGGCCATTGAAGAAATCATCACCGAGACCGCCACTGATGAAATTGCAACCCCTGATGCAACTGCTCCTGATCCAGCTGCTTCACCAAAGCAGGCTGATGACTCTGTTCCAGCTGGTTCCTCACTACCAGCTGAAGAATCTGTAGAGAAAACACCTTCACCAAAAGCTTCAAAGGTGAAGAAGTTAATCCCGTCTGCATCAGACGCGAAAAAGACAAGAGCTGCTGAGAAGGAAGCGAAGAAGAGAAAAGCTTCCTCAGCAGAAGAAAAGATTGAGGCAAAACGCCTCAAGGAAACTGAAGAATCTGCCCCTCTGGACCCGGTGCCTCTAAATGTTGCACCTTCTTATGAAATGGTCGTCATTGGTGACCAAACTACAAGGGAAGATGAGGAAATGAAGGATGCTGCCTCTGAGGAGCGTACTGATGAGGAAATCCAGATTGATGAAAGTCCTCAACCTCATGTTCCTCAAACAGAGACTACTCAAGCTTCAGCTGCAGCAGCTGATGAATCTGCTTCTGCCACAAAGTCAGCTGATGAAAACCAAGCTAAAGAAAATGTCCAGTCCGAGCAGGCTCCTCCCACTGAATAGGCTGACCAAACCCCTCAAGCTGAGAAGGAAGAAGAAATTCCTCAGCCTGAAGCTCAGCCAGAGCAAGAAATACTAGCTGATGAAATTCCTCCACCTGAGGAAACTGCTGAAGAAAATGTTCCCGCCCCTGACAATGACTTCATTGTGCTCAACCGAGAGACTGCCATGGTTGATTCCCCTCCCATTCCTCAGCACAATATCAAGCCAGTTCAGCACCAGCCATTCTCGAAACAGCCAAAGTTTCAGAAAGAAAATTTCTTTGAGGAACGCATGTATTTCATCGGAGAGAATCCCTATGACAAGCCTCAAATGAGGCATCTGAAGTTTTGGACAAAGACTCAGATGAACTACTATGCTTCTGTGCTATGTGGACGCAACAAGATATTCCAGCACAGGCACATTCCTCATGATGAACTTGAAGAAATTCCCTGCATGGAACCAGTCCTCAGTGTACTCCATGATGCAGGTTTGCTCCCTATGTGCTCAGACATATCAGATTGGAATAGTGAGCATATTCTTCAGTTCTATGCAACTCTGTACATCTCGGGCAATGCTGATGACATCAACACTTGGGTGTTCGACTGGATGACCCAAAACACTCACTACAAGGCTCCAGCGTCTGAACTCCTCAGAGAACTGCCCGTACCAATTCCTTCAGACGGGGCAGTGAAGCTTTATGGTGAGCGTGAGCTGCCAAATGGAATGATGGAAGTCCTCATGAAGCCATTGGGTGCAGGAAAACCCTCAAGAACCACATTCCTCGTCCATGAGCTCAAGTACACACCCTGGTCTGTCTACCGCATTCTCTGCAGTGTGCTCGCGCCAATCAAAGGCCATGACGATGAAGAAGATGTTGTCGGCCTCATGAAGAATATCCTCTTCAACATCATTCACGGTATCCCCGTGAATATCCATGATTTCTTCTTGAGGACTTTGGCTGACAATGCAATGTGCCACTACGATCACAAAATTTATGCACCATGGATCATGAGATTCCTCAGGACAAGGACATGCATCAAGTTCCACACAGATTTCCAGAACCATGTTGGTTATATGCCTCCTATCCGGGTCAACAAGAAGACTTTCGAGCCCATTGAGGGAAAAGGAAAGTCTATGATTGATGAAGGCAGCAGGCCTCTTGATGGCCAGTTTAAAGAGCCAGACGCATATTCTTCATGGGACGATACTGAGACTCGTCCACCCAGCCCTGTTCCTCCTCGCGTGCTAAACACCAGAGAACTTCTTCTCAGTCTTCATCAGAAGGTAGATCACAACCACAAATGGGTCAAACGCCAGTTTGGTGCCATTGTGAAAACCCTCACTAAGACATAGAACTCTGTGAAACTTAATCATCACTATCTGCATGAGGTTTTCGATCGCACCTGGGCTACCCTTGCACATCTGAAGACCAGACTGAGCTTGAAGAAATGAACTTTGAGCAAGACTTTGAGTGGTCGTGGCCTCCCAAGAAGAAGTTCAGGCCCATTCCAGTGCCAGATCTTGAAGATAGCTCCTTCTCGTCATTCCGCAACGCCGAATCTGATGAGGAACAACTCGACACCGCAACAGGCCCAAGGAAGAAGACTACACCCAAGAAGCGCCAAGGATCTTCATCAACCGCAAAGAAATGAAGTCTTCACGGGCGTTAGTCCTCAGTTTGTCCCTTTTTGTCACTTGATGACAAAAGGGGAGAAACTTGAGAGTTAGTCTTCAAACGGGATTTATTTTTGGGGCTTATGAACTATATTTAAGTTACAAACTCTTGGCTCTTGTGAAGTTTTTATGTAATGAGTTGTAGCTTAAGCCCGATGGTACTCTGACGCTTTTTGAACATTTTTCTTCGCATGCTTATTTCTCAAGTTTTAATGCATGCATGCTGGAATTCGTCAGATACCATTTGCCATCATGCATCTTCATTTTCTTCATATGATATGTTATATGTATGCATGATTTACAAGATTCAGGGGGATCTCTGCATGATATAAATCATCAATGTGCATATGCTATAAAAGCAAAATCCTCAAGACATGCACATCTTAAGGGGGAGTCTCTGTGAATCATGTCTTCAAATTCTCAATTGAGTATTTACACTTCATATTTTTGATCCCTGTTGAAGACTTAACCTAATTGTCATCAACCACCAAAAAGGGGGAGATTGTAAGTGCATCTAGTGCCCCTTAGTGATTTTGGTGGTTTGAAGACTTATAGGTTAAGTATCTAATGTGTTTATAAGTGTACACATGATCTATAAGTCATTGAGGAGTTTGAGATATTTGAAGAATATCGACCCCTAAAAATGTATATCTTCAGTTGAAGAAATTGGTTTGAAGCTGAAGAAATGAATCTCGAGGAATCTGCGATGAAATTGATATTCCTCATGAAGATATTGATATTGAGAAGACCGGTGGTTCCTGAAGAAAATCATTCTGAAGAAATTGAAGCGTGAAGATTTTCGCTCTCTGTTTTACTTTCTTCGCATTTGATGAATAGGAGCACCGTACTGTTAAAGGGGGTCAAAGTAACACTATGGAATGGATTTCCTCATGATGCTCAACCCAAGCCAAATCCTACCAAAAGCCTCAAGTGAGGAATATGAGTGACATGAGGACTCTCACAGTTGAGGGTCCCGACCGTTTCGATAACCATGCCAAGTCACTGGTCTTATCCACTCCAACAGTCATATTATTTAAGGGCATTAGTGTCAAATCATGTCGGGATGCTCCCAGGCTATAAATAGTCGCCCCCCACAACAACTAGCTGGTTGGCTGCTCCGTTAGAAACTGACACTTGTCATAAGAGCGACCCAATTCCTCAGAACCTTCGAGAGTAAATCATCAGTGAGGAAATACACCACCCACCGAAACCACAAACCAAACCTAGTGATTGAGCATCACTGAAGAAGTTGTTCCTGTGTGGGACTGAAGCCTTTTACCTTTCAGGACTGTGCATCCTCCAGACAGTTAGGCATCATGGTCTAGAGCAATCCAGCAGTCAATTGTGGATCGCCGGGTGACCAAGTTTGTGAGGGTTTGGAAGTCTGCACTGAAGACTTACCACGAGTGTTGGGCGAGGACTGTGTGGCCTTAGCTCAAGGAGAATACAGTAGGGACTGTGTGTCCTGGGACTGGGTGTCCTTTGGTTTCAATACCAAGCCACTCCAAACCAGATGTACAACTGTCACAGCAGTTGGAACTGGGTCATCAACAACAGTCTTCACCAAGAACCGGGTTCTAATTCCTCAACTCTTTACATTCTCTGTATTATGTGTTGATGACTTTCACTGTGACTGTTTGAAGAATTTGCAGAAGACTTTCTCTGAATTTCCTCAACCCCAAATTCTTCACTTGAGTTAATCATCATCTGTATTCTGCGTGCCTGCTTACTGTGCAATATGTTCTCATAATCTTCACTCTGTAATACTGCTGTGGTGAACGTTTGCACGACTGATCCTTAACTGTTTCCACTGTAAGTTAGTCATCAGTGAGGAATTTCCTCAAAAGGAGTTTCCTCAGTGATGAAATTCTAAAAATCTCCTATTCACCCCCCTCTAGTCGATATAACGCACTTTCATCTTACGATCATGCAAAGGCAATGTAGACATGGTGGCACATATCATGGTGGTAGTTGCATGGCAATATATCTCGGAATGACTTTGCAAAAGCCATAGTAGGTAGGTGTGGTGGTTGTTTTGAGGGAGGCTAATGGTGGGTTTTGTGCACCGGCGAAAGTTGCGCGGCACTAAGAAGATAGTGATGGTGGAAGGTGAAAGTGCATCTAAACCATGGATTCAACATTAGTCATGAAGAACTCATATACTTGTTGCAAAATTTTTATTAGTAATCGAAACAAAGCATTCAACGCATACTCCTAGAGGAAGGGTTGGTAGGTATAAGCCATCGCGCGATCCCGACCGCCACGCAAAGGATGACAATCAATATACTAATCATGTTCAGATTTCATCACATAGCGGTTCACCATACGTGCATGCTACGGGAATCACTAACTTCAACACAAGTATTTCTTGATCCACAACACCTTACTAGCATGACTTCAATATTACCATAACCACAACTCAAAACTAATTGAGACGAATCAAACTTCTCTAACTATTCAATGCACATGAAGGTGGAAGTTTTCGTATCCCTTTGGATAACTACCCCTGTTGAGACTACTTTCAAAGCATAGATCAACTACCAAGCCACGCACCGCTGTGCTCTAAAAGGTATAAGTGAAGCACATAGAGCAAAAGTATCTAGCTCAAAAGATATAAGTGAAGCACATGTGAGCTGAATTGTCTACCAAAAGATATAAGTGAAGCTCGACGAAATCACGGTGAGTGCATGTATCTCTCTCTAGGTGTGCAGAAAGGATGATAGTGACACAAAAAAAAAGACTCCTACGATACAAGATGCTCCAGGCAAAAACACATAACATGTGGTGAATAAAAATATAGCCCCAAGTAACGTTACCGATGGATTGAAGACGAGAGAGGGGATGCCTTCCTGGGGCATCCCCAAGCTTAGGCTTTTACGGCATCCTTGAATCTCTTGGGGTGCCTTGGGCATCCCCAAGCTTGAGATCTTGCCACTCTTTATCTTTTTGTCCATAAGAACTTCACCCAAAACTTGAAAACTTCACAACACGAAACTTAAACAGAAACTCGTGATAACATTAGTACAAGAAAGCAAACCACCACTTCCTTAGGTACTGTAGCAAACTTAAATTCTACATGTGCTGATGTTGGGTTACTGTAATTTCAATCTTCCATGGCTAATACCCCCCGATACTATCCATAGTTTCATCAAAATAAGCAACCAACACAACAAAAACAGAATCTGTTAACAACAGACCAGTCTGTAGCAATCTGTATGTTTCATATACCTGTGTTACTTCAAAAATTCCTAAAAATTACGACAGTCTGAATATTTTGCATAGCAATCAGAAGAAAAAAGAATCAACTCAAAATCTCTTACAGAACAAAAATGAAAATTCTTTTTGTGAGCAGAAAGTTTTGGTCTTTTCCAGCATGACCAAACGATCATCCCCAAGACTAATCATAACGGTTTTTCTTGGCACAAACGCAAAAAGAAACACAAAAAACACAATCATAACAGAATTATGAAAGTGTGGAAAACACAAATCAGAAAGAAAAAGGATAGATTCATTGGGTTGGCTCCCAACAAGCGCTTTTGTTTAACGCCCTTAACTAGGCATTGAATGATGCTCGCTCAAAAGACAAGAATTGAAGCACAACGAGAGCATCCCAAAGCATGTGAAAATCACATCTAAGTCTAACATACTTCCTATGCATAGGCATTTTATAGGAAAACAAATTATCAAGACAACCAATAGCTGCCATATGCAAGGAAGAAGAAAGATACAAGAACAATCTCAACATAACGAGAGGTAAATTGGTAACATGAAAGTTTCTACCACTATATTTTCCTCTCGCATAGCAATTACATGTGGGATGATATTCGAATTCAACAATATAGCTATCCCATAGGATATTCTTTTCATGACCCACATGCATGCAAAGTTGACGCTCTTCAAAAATAGTGGGATTATCATCAAATAAAGTCATGACTTCTCCAATCCCACTTTCCGTGCTGTTGCAAATATCATATTCATCATGAGGTTTGAATAATTTTTCAAGATCATAAGAAAGATCATCACCCCAATCATGATTATTGCAACAAGTAGGGGACATAGCAAAACTAGCATCCCCAAGCTTAGGGTTTTGCATATTTTTAGCATGATTGTCACTAATAGGATTTATAGTGAAATCATTGCAATCATGCTTTTCATACAAGGAGCCCTCGTGAATCACTTCATGAATATATTCCTCACAACTTTCAGATTCATGCATCTTACGCAAAACTCCAAAGAAATAGACAATTGCCCTCAACTCAATAGCAATTTGTTCCACACGAGTGGGTCTCTTAAAGAGACTAGCAAGTGGATGAGGATCCATATCACTAGATTTTCAGCAAGCGAAGATGCAAGCATAATGAGGGCACATGGCACACAAGCGAACAGAAAGCAACCGAGAGAAAAGAACGAAGGCGAAAGGCAAATGAAAACGACAAATGTGAAGTGGGGGAGAGGAAAACGAGAGGCAACTGGCAACAAAAGTAAATGCAAGAGAAGAGTTTGTGAGACCTACTTGGATAGATCTTGATTTCTCCTCCCCGGCAACGGCGCCAGAAATACTTCTGATGGCTGCTGTGTATCCCTTGCAACGATGCCAGAAATAGTTGTGTCGACGGCACCAGGAATCCTTCTACTGCGGCTATGCCTTAAGGGACTTCCTAGGCAAGTATGCAAAGGATTTCCCCCGTGGCCTTGGAGCCTTGCGTTGGTGTTCCCTCGAAGCGGAAA
Source organism: Hordeum vulgare subsp. vulgare (assembly GCF_904849725.1). NCBI lineage: Eukaryota > Viridiplantae > Streptophyta > Magnoliopsida > Poales > Poaceae > Hordeum > Hordeum vulgare. The sequence continues at coordinate 283,775,431 of NC_058524.1, read as the reverse complement.
GGGTGATGTAGCACAGCGACGGTAAGTATTTCCCTCAGTTTGAGAACCAAGGTATCAATCTGGCGGAAGAGTATCTCAAGATCCTGCACAAAAACAAAAGCTTGCACCCAACGCTATGAAGGGGTTGTCAATCCCTTATAGATTGTTTGCCAAGCGAGAACTGAACGTAACAAAGTAACAAAGCAAAGTAAAAGCGGAGTTGTAAACGATGGATGTGAATAGACCCGGGGCCGTAGTGTTTCCTAGTGGCTTCTCTCATGATAGAAAGTAGACGGTGGGTGAACAAATTTCTGTCGAGCAATTGATAGTACTCTGCAGAGTCGTGACGATATCTATGCGATGATTATTTCTATAGGCATCACGTCCGAGACAAGTAGACCGATACTTTCTGCATCTACTACTATTACTCCACACGTCGACCGCTATCCCGCATGCATCTAGTGTATTAAGTCCATAAGAACAGAGTAACGCCTTAAGCAAGATGACATGATGTAGAGGGATAATCTCAAACCAATGATAAAAATCCCATCTTTTTACCCTTGAAGGCAACTGCTTGATGTGTGCCTTGCTGCCCCTACTGTCACTGGGAAAGGTCGCCACATGGCAGAACTAAAAACCAAGCACTTCTCCCATTGCAAGAATCATAGATCTAGTCGGCCAAACAAAACCCAAGACTCGGAGAGACTTACAAGGATATCAAATCATGCATATAAGAAATCAGCAAAGACTCAAATATATATCATAGATAATCTGATCACAAGTCCACAATTCATCGGATCTCAACAAACACACCGCCAAAGAAGATTACATCGGATAGATCTCCACGAGGATCATGGAGAACTTTGTATTGAAGATCCAAGAGAGAGAAGAAGCCATCTAACTACTAACTACGGACCCGTGGGTCTGAAGTGAACTACTCATGAGTCATTGGAGGGGCGATGATGATGATGAAGAAGCCCTCCAGCTCCAAAGTCGCCTCCGGCAGGGTGCCGGGAAGGGTCTCTAGATGAGATCTCGCGGAAACGGAAGCTTGCGGCGGCGGAAAATTATTTTCGAGGCTCCCCAAATTTTTTGCGGAATATTTGGGAATTTATAGGCCAAAGATCTAGGTCAGGGGCGGCCAGGGAGGCCACAAGCCTGCCCACCGCCGCCTCCCCTGGTGGCGGAGTGGGGGCTTGTGGGCTCCCTGGAGCCCACCTGGCTTGGCCCAAAAGCCCGCTAGACTTCTTCCATTCGGGAAAAAATCATTTCGGGGTTTTTCTTCCGTTCGGACTCCGTTCCAAAATCAGATCTGAAAAGAGTCAAAAACACGGAAAAAATAGGAACTCGCACTTGGCACTGAATTAATAAGTTAGTCCCAAAAAGATATACAAAGGTACATAAAACATACAAAGAAGGCAAGATAACAGCGTGAAACCATAAAAAATTATATATACGTTTGAGACGTATCACACCCCTACAGGGTTAAATCTTTTTGGAAAGCCGTGCCCGCGGTTATGTGGCAACGTGGAAACTTTGTTTAAAACTAGTTCTAGATAACTTGAAGTTAACTTAATTAAAATATGCCAACTGTGTGCGTAACCGTGACTGTCTCTTTCTTGAGATCCTTCTCCGAGCGAGGACACGGTGGGGTTATGTCTGACGTAGGTAGGTGTTCAGGATCATTCATTTGATCAACCATAGTTCATGTCCGCTATGCGTAGATCTTCCCGCTCTTATTTCTCATACTCATAAGTTTAGCAACCAAATATATGCTTAGTTGTTGCTGCAACCACACTACTTAACCTTGCCTCACCTATTAAGCTTTGCTAGTCTTGATACCTTTGGAAATGAGATTGCTGAGTCCCCTGTGGCTCACAGTTACAGGTACATGTAAAGGTTACTTGACGCGAGCGCGTTGATTGTTCATTTGGAGTTGCTTCTTCTTCTGCTTCTTCATCGATCTAGGATGGGTTCCAGGCCGGCAGCGTGAGATAGCAAGGATGGACGTCGTTCTTATTTTCTCATTTGTTTTTGTCCGTAGTCGGACCTTGATCTTATTCATGATGATTATGTATTGTACTGCTATGACTCTGATGTACCTTGTGGCGAGTGTAAGGCAATTCTATATTTATATCTCTTCTTTTCAGTACATGTACTTGTAACGATATCCATTCTTGCGACACGACAAGATGCGCTTCTATCCCTGACGAGGCCCTCGTGACAAATCGAGGATAGGGTGGCATCTTGGGCATGACAAGTTGGTATGAGAGCAGTACCGACCTAGGAGCCCCCTTGATTGATCAAACTTGGCCGAGTCGAGTCTAGTGAAAAAACTGCTTTGAGTCTAGTTATATATTGGAGAGTAGGATTCTTTTTTTCTCTTCTTCTATGCTCTGGTGAGGAATCTTGACGTAATAATTTATTCTACTCCACTTCTCACTCAATTTTTTTAGGATCACGCAGATATTTTTGGAATCTATATGATGCCGATGTGACAGAGCTATGTCTTGGTGCCTCCTGTCTGACTTGATTTCTTCCGGGGAGTTGAGCTCTAGGGGATTCTCGAGCACATCATTATCATTCAGATTTCTTAGTATCTCAGAGCGAAGGATGTTCGTAATTTCTTCAATACTAGTAGTGGCGAGATAACCCCGATGTCCCGAGTACTGGTGCAGATTGTTCGGGAGTACTGCCATACTTTGTATCGTTGTGATCAGGAGGGTCTGTTGTAGATCAAGGTCCGAGATTCTGGGTGTGTGTTGACGGATGTGATACAGGTGACGGGTTAGTATAGGAGTTGTGTGAAATATTACTCCTTGTATCCGTGTACCAAATTGCATGACCAGAAATTTCGGGAATCCTTAGGTGGGAATTCAAATAGTTACTTATAGGACATTCTTCCAATAAATGCATGATGTTAGGTCGGGGTTCGACATCTAGTGGATTCATTTGTTGACGGCCGTCTTACAGCGGTTCACGTTGTGTCTTAAAGAATCCTTGTGGCTTGCTATGACTCGGGGACGCTTCGTATGTCGGGTGCACTGCCTTGCACTTGATGGCTACTATAAGGTTCGAGCCCGTGCGATCCTGTCCACGAAATTATCGGACGAAATCTCTTTCATGAGTTTGTTCTGGCTTGTTTCGTAAGACACATCCTTTGTTTTGTTGAATATGGTAATTCAAGTTGCTTCGATGTCAAGTGGTGATTTCAGATCTTTCCTAAGTGGTGTTCTCATATTTTTATGAGAGTACTAATCCTTTTGCTCAAATCAGATTGTCATGTCAATTTTTGTCAACCGGAGTCGTCATGTTAATTCTTTTCCAACCGGTGTGCTTCTCTGCATCTGAATTCAATCTTCTCCAGTTTTTGTAAGATCAATCTTTCAATTCTTTTCGGAGTTTGTCTCACCTGTCTCAAGTTGTCTTTGTTTTCCCCGCCCTCCCACCCTTTTCTTCAGTAATTCAATTTTCATCCAAGAGTTTCTTTTCATTGTGCTTCCGTTGTCTGTCCTTTTCTCTCTTACCCGGTGATTCATTGTGAAGATTCTCGGGAGTTCTAGTTCATCATTCCTTCAACCTGGTTATTTTTTTCCGGTGAATTTAATTCAGCTATCCGTGTCATCATATCCTATTCGTCTTTTAATTCTTTCCTATGTTGAAGATTCTTATCAGCCTATCGTGTTATTCATTGCTCTCGATTCTATCGGGAGTGTTGAAGATATCTCGAAGGTTCTTGTTTTCAGATCTTTCATTATTTTGAGGTGCTTAACCTCATCAAGTTTTCATTGCACAGGTGTAGTATCTTTCTTTGTTAGCAATTGTTTCAACGGTGATTTCTTTGAGTGGGCCCATAACTCACAGGTTCTTTCCCAGAATCTTACCTATCTCTTTTAATCTTTTCCGGAGATCTCTAAATCTTTTCAACTATGACGTAAGTATGATTTCCATCAATCATATTACTTCTTCAAGATCAATTTGAAGTAATTCTCATATTGGCTCTACCTTGCATTCTTCATTATTCCAGAGTGTCTCAGTTATTCGTGGTGTTGTTTCTCGTCTTCATTCTTAGCTTGCAATCCGAAGGAGTGTTTCTCTCAATCTTGGTTCATTCTTTTGAAGATTTATTATTTCAGCTTTGTGCCACCATCTTGAATTGTTCTCAATCATGAGTATCCCTTTCTTGCTATCGGGTGCAGTTCTGAGTTGTTTTTATTTCTCGTTCCTCCGTAGGCCATCATTTTAGAAGATTTCTTCGTTCTCAGCTTTCAGCTTTCGTTATCTAATTCTTCTCAATTGTTGTCTCTTCGTTCGTCTCTCGATTATCCGGTGCCTTCTTTAAGTTTTCTTCTCTAAGGTGGCTTATGATCTCTTCATTCTCATGTATCTCCATTAATTCGTGGTGTTCCCATTCAATTGTGAATTCTTACCGGTGCGTCCTTCAATTATGCTTCAAGTGGCACTTTTCTCTGTGTCTCTCCAAGATTCTTTCAAGAAGAATAAGTGCTACGCTAAATCCGTTGCTTGTCATCAATTAAACTTGATGAAGGATTAGCATAACATAATTCTTATTCTTGTTTCATCAAATGATTTCAATTCTTCTTCCGGAGTGGCTCACGATATCAATTCTTTTTCTCAAGTGTTCTTATCTTTTCTTTTCCAGAGTTCCAAGTTTTCTCAAGTATCTCTTCATGAAGCTTCATCGAAGGCTTTGCAAGGCTTCAATCCTATTCTTTCATCTTTCATATCTTGCATCATCCTTTTGATACGGAGGCTCGTCATGCTGGTTCTTCAAGGATGTGATTCATTCTCAAGTGTTCTTCAAGATTCCTGTTGGAGTACCTCAAGCATTCTTTCTCTTCTATTTCTAGTGCATTGGTTCTTCCTTTATCCTTTGAGGTGGTATTATAGCATTCTTGTTAGTGTAGGAGCCTCGAAGAGTTTTCCTTTCAAGAATGAGATAATTAAGTCCACCAATTCTTTAATCATGAGATATTTCAACCCATGATTTTTTCTTTGAGCTATCTTGGTTTGGATTTCACCTAAAGCTTTTCCTATGGATTGTTGCTATCATGGTGCTTGTCATTAATCCAAGTTCTCAATGTATCCTCTTGGTGAAAGAAGTGTTCATATCTTGTTGCTCCCAATTTAACCTTGTTTCTTTTAGTGGTTGGTTGTCACCTCATATTTGTTGAGATGATTTTCATAAGCCCACTACTATCTTGTTCTTTTCATTGTTGGTTTTCCAACTAATACGTCAATTCTCTGTCCGGAGGCTCTTCAATTATATTGTGATGATAGTTGTCATTCTTTTCTTCATTCTCTTCTTGCGTATGAGCTAGTTCATATTCTCTTGTGCTGGAGGCATTGTGATGTTGCTCTTTTGGGTCTAGATTCTTGTTCTGTCAAGATCATGGTGTTCCGTTGTTCTATTTAGTTGTTTGTTATGTACATTGTCTAATTCTCTCTTCTTATCGAATTTTTTGTCCCATTTTCCTGCCGAAGTGCTGCCGAAAGTTTCTGTGAATTCTTGCTTGTTTCTCATATTATGCCTCATCTCTTTGCAACTTTCAAGATTGTTGGTGTCACTCGTTTGTCAAAGAAGCGAATAAGTTTTTACCTCTTGTTCTTTCTCACCCTCTCCCCCTTTCATTCTTGGATCTCAGGGCGAGATCCTCTTGTTGTGTAGGAGAGTTGTGACACCCCGATGCCGACGTTCGAGAAGATTCCCCTTTATTTCCGTTTCCATCGTGTGATTATTTTTATTTGTTGCATCATTATGTACTTTGCATCATGGCATCTTGCATTATCTGTTGCGTGGTGTGATCTGAGTTGTGAGTGCTCTCAGAGTCTTTAGTGCAATAGGAAACTCCCTCTCCTCTCCTAATTCTTTTGAGGCAATTCCAGTTTCTGTTTTGCCTAAAATAAAATGTTCCTCCTCTTTTAAAAAAATATGCTTATTATTTGGGGCAACCCTCTGGTTTTAGTTTTTATTTCTCCTTTTGTTTTATTGCAAAATAGAGTCTCATTTTTTTATTTTGTTTAATTCTTTTCTTTGCGTGAGTTTTCTGTTTTAAAAAAAGAGAGAAAAAGTAAGGGAAAGAGGAGGAGCCTAGCCAGCCTGCCCGAGCCGGCCCAAGGCCGAGCTGGACTCCCCTCCAACCCTAGTGACAGGGGAGTGCCCAGCCTCCCGATCCCCTCTCCTCCTTCGTGCGTCGTCGTCCTCCCCATGTCCCGTCATTTCTCCCCTGCGTCGTCCTGCCCCCTCGTTCCTCCCTCTCGTCCCATCTCCCTCTCCTCCCGATCCCTCCTCCCTCTCCTCCCCCGGTCTCCGCCTCCAGTTCCCGTGCCAGAGCCCGTGGTCGCCGCCCAGCCCCGTCATGCTAGCCTCCCCGCTGCCGCCCTTAGCTCCCCTGCTCACCTAGGTTGCCGCCGTGCTCGCCTCCCCATGGCGCCCCGCCGTGCTCGCCTCCCCACGTCCTCTCGCCGAGAGCTCGTCCCGCGCCGGTTGCTGTTGCCTGCTGCAGGAGCCGCGGCCCTATGCCGAACACGCCGGCGCCGCCCCTGGGACCAGTTCCCGCGCCGCCCTGCCGCCGTAGCTGCTAGTTGCTGCTGGCGTATCCTGTTGTTGCCGATGCTTGCTGTGCTTGCTTGCCTACTGCTTGTTGCTAGGCCGCTAGCCGCTGTTGCCTGATGCTGGCTTGTTGTTGCTTGTGCTGCCGCCACTGTAGTTTGTTGCTTGCCTGCCTGCGCGACATTGTATGCTGCTAGCTGTTGCTGTTGCTGATGCGTGCCAAGCCGGTTGCTGCTTGCTGCTGCTAGGCTAGTTGCCATGCCGGCTGCTGCTTGCTATTTGCCTGCACGCGTTGCCTCATACTGCGAGCTGTTGTTTGCTATTGCTGTTGGTTGCCTGTTGCCGCTTTGCTGCTTTCGTCGCGTTGCTGTTTGTTGTCGCTGGTTGCCGCCTGTTGCTGCCGAAGCTAGTTGCTTGTGCTGACGCCTGCTGCTAGCTGTTGCTTGCTGTAGCTGTTGCTGCTGTCGCTGGTTACGTCGCCGAAGACCCCGTGCACCATCCCCGCCTCCGTGAATCCGACAAGTTTGCCGAGTACCACGACGTCCTCGACGACCCCGAACATCTACAGTACCGTGTTCGACTACCGATGCCGAAGACCCATGTACCGACGCCAAGTGTACGACTACCATTGACGAGACCCGAGTACCACCGACGCCAAGTTTGTGATGGACTAGTTGGAGCACCCCTGCAGGGTTAAATCTTTTCGGAAACCCGTGCCCGCGGTTATGTGGCAACGTGGAAACTTTGTTTAACACTGGTTCTAGATAACTTGAAGTTAACTTAATTAAAATATTCCAACTGTGTGCGTAACCGTGACTGTCTCTTTCGTGAGATCCTTCTCCAAGCGAGGACATGGTGGGGTTATGTCTGACGTATGTAGGTGTTCAGGATCATTCATTTGATCAACCGTAGTTCACGTCCGCTATGCGTACATCTTCCCCCTCTTATTTCTCATACTCGTAAGTTTAGCCACCAAATATATGCTTAGTGGCTGCTGCAACCTCACCACTTAACCTTGCCTCACCTATGAAGCTTTGCTAGTCTTCATACCTTTGGAAATGAGATTGCTGAGTCCCCTGTGGCTCACAGATTACTACAACACTAGTTGCAGGTACAGGTAAAGGTTACTTGACGCGAGCGCATTGATTGTTCATTTGGAGTTGCTTCTTCTTCTTCTTCATCGATCTAGGATGGGTTCTAGGCCGGCAACCTAGGATAGCAAGGATGGACGTCGTCTTATTTTCTCGTTTGTTTTCGCCCATAGTCGGACCCTGCTCTTATTCATGATGATTATGTATTGTACTGCTGTGACTCTGATGTAGTTTGTGGCGAGTGTAAGCCAATTCTATATTTATATCTCTTGTTTTCAGTACATGTACTTCTAACGATATCCATTCTTGCGACACGACGAGATGCGCTTCTATCCCTGACGAGGCCGTCGTGCCAAATCGAGGATAGGGTCGCATCTTGGGCGTGACATTTACATTACTGGTTTAGAATACTAGTTAGTAATTGAAATTACTGTTAGTTTTATAAATTATGAATTAGGTCATATATTTTCACATTTTGTTATAGAAACATCATATTTGTGTTGATCAGATGAATTTAAATCTGCAGTTGTTGCGTTGATGCAAGGGTCTGGTGTTCAACGACCTCCTAGTGCGTTCGACGAGCTCCGCCCCTACGTTCGTGGGTGAGCACAATTGACATCTCCTCCTCCCCCTTCATTTGCTCTGTTTCGCTCTTCGTGCCGATGAAACTTGCTAGCTACACGCAGATCAAATCATTAGTATTTGTGACCAGTATGTGTCTCCCATTTGAATGGGTTGCAGATATGCACGCATTTTCATGGTTATAACCATGATTCTTTACAATTGTCCAACATTATCCATGGACAACCCGAGTATGTGTAGATTGCGTTCATTTTCCCATATGCTCTATTCCAGATCTGATGCACAATTTCGTTAGTGCCTCCCTATTGTTCTATGAGTACACATCCTCTTTGTTTATTGCCGAGACGTGTATCAGGAGAACAATGGGGGGTCCTGCCAAAATTTTGCGTCAAATCCAGAGCAGAGCATGGGAAAACGAACCTATCTTTACCTATTAGCGTGTATGTTGCATGGACATAATAAAACTAACAAACTTGATTAACTCATGAATGTATATGCTGAATTATATATATATATATATTTCTTGTGTGTCGAGTAGCTAGGGAAGATGAGTGATCATGCGTGGATGTACACCGGTCACACTAGTTAGAAAGACATGACCAATGAATGGTCAACAAAAACCAAGGGGTTTGTGTGAGCCGCATTTGCAAATGGCCAGAAAAACTTGGTGCCCCTATCTTGGTTGTAACAAATTTAAACAACAAGCACATGATGTAATGGGTAAACACCTACAGAGGAGGGGTTTTACACCCAATTATACGGTGTGGAAATTTCATGGTGAGTCTAACCAATGTACCAGAGCTGAGGAGGTTCGTCGTTGTACGGATGAGCATGGTACCAGGATCGAAGATATGACGCAAGACTTTGATGATGCTTGGGATTTAGACGATGAGATGGAGGAATCTGCAAAGGCCATCTATGAAATGTTGTAGTCTTAAAAATGCGTTCTCCACGAGCACACTGAGCTTTGTTAGCTGGATGCCATCGCACAAGTAATGTCACTAAAGGCTCAATTCAACTTGGGCAGAGAATGCTACGACATGATGATGACACAATTTGGATGCTTTCTTCCCAAAGGCCATGTCATGCCTGCAAACCTATACCAATCGGACAAAATACTCCGTGTACCTAAGATGCCCTATGAGAAGATAGATGTTTGTGAGAATGGCCGTGTCTTATTTAGGCTTGAGTATGCGGGCTTGAACTATTGCCCCATTTGCAACTCTTCGAGGTTTGTTGTGGTAGACAACGGTATGTGTGAGAAGAGGCAGACCAAAATCCCTGTTAATGTTCTTCGGCACATGCCAATCATACCAAGACTTCAACGTGTTTTCATGGTCAAAGAGATGGCCAGACAGATGACATGGCACAAAATGGGCAAAAGAACCAAACTAGATGCATATGCGAATAAGATGTTGGTAGACACATCGGATGCAGAAGCATGGAAGCAATTCGAGGCATTACATCCGGATAAAGCGATAGATCCAAGGCATCCTCGGGTCTGCGTCGACACAGATGGGTTCAATCTGTTTGGTAAGATGACAACCCAATATAGTTGTTGGCCTGTATTTTTTTATTCCACTCAATCTCCCACCGGACAGATTATGCAAAGAAAGAACATATTCCACATGTTGATAATTCCAGGGCCCAACTATCCAGGGAAGAATGTGAATATGTACATGGAGCCGCTTAAGTATTAATTGCAAGAAGCTTGGGTTAATGGATTTAAGACATATGACACCACTAGAAAAGAAAACTTCGAAATCCATGTCTGGTACATGTACTCGATGAATGACTTGCCGGTGTATGCGCTATTCACTGGTTGGAGTGCGCATCGAAGGTTCCCGTGCCCCACATGCAAGGCAGTTCCTCAGTTTCATTGGCTGTAGGCAGGTGATACGTCTCCAACGTATCTATAATTTTTTGATGTTCCATGCTATTATCTTGTCATCTTTGGATGTTTTATGCATGAATATGCTATTTTATATCTTTTTTGGTACTAAGCTATTAACTCAGTGCCAAGTGCCAGTTCCTGTTTTTTCGTGTTTTTGACCTTTTTCAGAGGAGAACATTGAACGGAGTCCAAACGAAATAAAACCTGTGGAATTAGTTTTTCCATAACGAAAGACACGCAGGAGACTTGAGAACCAAGGCAGGGGACCTCGGAGGAGGTCACAAGCCACCCAGGCCCGTCCTAGGGGGGCGGGCCTAGCAGGCTTGTGGGCCGCCTGTGGCTCCCCTGCCCTAGATTTTCCGCCTATAAATCCCCTAAAATTCTGAAACCACGGGAGACAGCCACGAAAATACTTTTCCACCACCGCAAGATTCTGTCTCCGCAAGATCCCATCTGGGGCACGTTCTGGTGCCCTTCCAGAAGGGGGATTCGGACACGGAGGGCTTCTCCATCAACACCGTTGCCTCTCCGATGATGCGTGAGTAGTTCACCATAGACCTTCGGGTCCATATCTAGTAGCTAGATGGCTTCTTCTCTCTCTTCGATCTTCAATACAAAGTTCTCCATGATCTTCATGGAGATCTATCCGATGTAATCCTCTTTTGCGGTGTGTTTGTCGAGATCCAATGAATTGTGGATTTAGGATCAGATTATCTATGAATCTTATTTGAGTTTCCTCTGATCTCTGATATGCATGATTTCATATCCTTGTAATTCTCTTTGAGTTGTGGGTTTCGTTTGGCCAACTTGATCTATAGTTCTTGCAATGGGACAAGTGCTTGGTTTTCGGTTCATACCGTGCGGTGACCTCACCCAGTGACAGAAGGGGTAGCGAGGCACGTATCGTGATGTTGCCATCAAGGGTAAAAGGATGGGGTTTATGTCTATTGCATGAATATGTCCCTCTACATCATGTCATCTTGCTTAAGGCGTTGCTCCGTTTGTCATGAACTTAATACACTAGATGCATGCTGGATAGCGGTCGATGTGTGGAGTAATAGTAGTAGATGCAGAAAGTATCGGTCTACTTGTCCCGGACGTGATGCCTATATGCATGATCATTGCCTTAGATATCATCATGACTTTGGGCGGTTCTATCAATTGCTCGACAGTAATTCGTTCACCCATCGTAATATTTGCTATCATGAGAGAAGCCTCTAGTGAACACTATGGCCCCCGGGTCTACTTCACATCATATTTTCAGCCTTACACTTTTACCTTGTTGCACTTTCATCCTTCAGATCTCACCTTGCAATCAATCGTGAAGGGATTGCCAACCCAATTGTAGCGTTGGGTGCAAGTTTGCTGTTTTTGCGCACGTACTTTGGAGACTTGCCTTGATACTCCTACTGGATTGATACCTTGGTTCTGAAACTGAGGGAAATACTTACTGCTGCTATGCTGTATCACCCTTTCCTCTTCAAGGGAAAAACCAACACAAGCTCAAGAGGCAGCAAGAAGAATTTCTGGCACTGTTGCCGGGGAAGAGAATCAAGTCAAGAATAAGTCTCCCGTCAACGTGCCAATTTCTGGCGCCATTGCCGGGGAGTATCAAGTCAAGAATAGTCTTCCTCCAACGTGTCAATTTATGGCACCGGGGACTGTTCTAAGTGAAGCTTATCCAAGAAACTGTCGCAAACTCATCTCTTGCATTTACCTTTTTCGCCTCTCGTTTTCCTCTCCCCCACTTCTGAAAAACAAAAATTAGAAAAATATTTGCCTTTTTCGGTCGCCCTTTTCTTTCGCTTGCTTTATATTTCCTTGTGTGCCTGTCTGCTTGCTGAAGTCACCATGACTGAAAACACCAAACTTTGTGACTTCTCGTATACTAATAATAATGATTTTATTAGTACTCCGATTGCTCCCGCCACTAGTGTGGAATCATATCAAATCAATGCTGCTTTGCTGAATCTTGTTATGAAAGAGCAATTCTCCGGCCTTCCTAGTGAAGATGCCGCATCCCATCTTAATACCTTCATTGAGTTATGCGATATGCAAAAGAAGAAAGATGTGGATAATGATGTGATTAAATTGAACCTATTTCTGTTCTCATTGCGACATCGAGCAAAAACTTGGTTTTCATCTTTGCCCAAAAATAGTATTGATTCTTGGAACAAGTGCAAAGATGCTTATATATCCAAGTTTTTTCCAGCGGCTAAGATTATCTCCCTCCGTAATGATATCATGAATTTTAAGCAACTAGATCATGAACATGTTTCACAATCTTGGGAGAGAATGAAATTGATGATTAGAAATTTTCCCGCTCATGGCTTGAGTCTTAGGATGATTATACAAATCTTCTATGCTGGTTTGAATTTTGCTTCTAGAAATATCCTTGATTCCGCCTCCGGTGGAACTTTCATGGAAATCACATTAGGAGAAGCCACAAAACTCCTAGACAATATCATGACAAACTATGCTCAGTGGAACACTAAAAGGTCACCTACTAGTAAAAAAGTGCATGCTATAGAAGAAATTAAATCGTTGAGTGCTAAGATGGATGAGTTAATGAAATTGTTTGCTAGTAAAGGTGCTCCTTTAGATCCAAATGAGATGCCCTTGTCTTCCTTGATTGAGAGTAGCAACGAGAGCTTGGACATTAATTTTGTTGGTAGGAATAATTTTGGCCACAACAATGCTTTTAGAGGTAACTATATTCCTAGGACTTTTCCTAGTAATCCCTCTAATAACTTTGGCAATTCCTACAACAATGCTCATGGAAATTACAATAAATTACCCTTTGATCTAGAGAGTAATATTAAAGAGTTTATCAACTCGCAAAAGATTTTCAATGAGTCCATAGAAGAAAAACTACTCAAAATTGATGATTTGGCTAGGAGCGTTGATAGAAAGTCTCTTGATATTGATGCTTTGAAAGTGAGATGTGCTCCTCCCAAGATCAATATGGATGAAACTTTGAAAGCTATGCGTGTTTCCATGAATGAGAGTAAAGAAAGAACCACCCAAATTCGTGCTAGACATGAATGGCTTAAAAAGGCGTGTTCTCGTGATGAGAATCACGAAGATCTTAAAGTGCTTGGTGTGACTCCCATTGAATCCTTGTTTTCTAGTGTCAAGCCTAATGATGATGGGGCTGGATATGAATCCACTTTGGTTGAGAAAAGCCCCAATGATTCGGAGTCTATCTATCTTGATGCTAAAAGCATTGAAATTGGAGTAGAGGATATCAAAACTTTGAGTAGTAACGAAACTACTACTTTGGATTTCAAGGAATTCAATTATGATAGTTTATCTTTGATGGAATGTATTTCCTTGATGCAATCCAGGCTAAACTCTCCACACGCTTATAGGCAAAACAAGGCCTTTACCGATCATATCGTCGATGCTATGATGAAATCTCCTGAAGAGAAACTTGAGTTGGAAGTTTTTATTCCTAGAAAGGTTCATGATGAGTGGGAACCTACTATCAAAATCAAAATCAAAAACTATGAATGCAATTCTTTGTGTGATTTGGGTGCAAGTGTTTCCGCTATTCCAAAGTCTTTATGTGATGTTCTAGGCTTCAATGAGATTGATGAGTGCTCTCTTAATTTGCATCTGGCGGATGCTACTGTTAAGAAAACTATGGGAAGGATCAATGATGTTCTTATTATTGCAAATAGGAACTATGTACCCATAGATTTCATTGTGCTTGATATTGATTGAAATCCGACATGTCCTATCATTCTTGGTAGACATTTCCTAAGGCCTATCAGTGCTGTCATCGATATGAAGGAAGGGAATATTAGATTTCAATTTCCATTAAAGAAGGGCATGGAACATTTTCCTAGAAAGAAAATAAGATTGCCTTATGAATCCATGATGAGGGCTACTTATGGTTTGAGCACCAAAGACGACGATACGTGATTCTATCGCCTTATGCCTAGCTAAGGGCGTTAAACAATAGCGCTTGTTGGGAGGCAACCCAATGAATTTATCTTTGCTTTTTTGCTTTCTATTTTGTTGCGTCCACACCATCATAATTCTGTTATGATTGTGTTTTTTTGTGTTTCTTTTTGTGTTTGTGCCAAGTAAAACCTTTATGACTAGTTTGGGTGATGGTTGTTTGATCTTGCTGAAAAAGACTGGAACTGTTTGCTCACAAAATTATTTTTCAATTTTATCCAGAAAGAGATTTTGAGTTGATTCTTTTTGCAGCTGGTTGATATGACAATTTCCCAAGTTGTCGTAATTTGTCAGAATTTTTGAGATACCAGAAGTATACGAAGTATACAGATTGCTACAGACTAGTCTGTTTTTGACAGATTCTGTTTTTGTTGTGTTGATTGCTTATTTTGATGAAACTATGGATAGTATCGGGGGGTACTAGCCATGGAAAAGTGAGAATACAGTAATCTAACACCAATATAAATAGAAATCAAGTTTGCTACAGTACCTAAAGAGTTGGTAGTTTGTTTTCTTATGCTAATGATATCACAAGTTTCTGTTTAAGTTTTGTGTTGTGAAGTTTTCATGTTTTGGGTGATGTTCTCATGGAAAATGGGATAAAGAGTGGAAAGAGCTCAAGCTTGGGGATTCCCAAGGCATACCAACTCAAATTCAAGGACACCAAAAAGCCTAAGCTTGGGGATGCCCCGGGAAGGCATCCCCTCTTTCGTCTTCAATCCATCGGTAACGTTACTTGGAGCTATATTTTTATTCACCACAGGATATGTGTTTTGCTTGGAGCGTCGTGTATTATAGGAGTCTTTTCTTTTTGTTGTGTCACAATCATCCTTGCTGCACACCTTTTGTGAGAGACATGCACTCATCGTGAATTTGCTAGAATACTCATTGAGCTTCGCTTATATCTTTTGAGTTAGGCAATTTAGCTCGCATGTGCTTCACTTATATCTTTTGAGCTAGATAACTTTGCTCTAAGTGCTTCACTTAGATCTTTTAGAGCACGGCGGTGTCATATTTTGGAGAAATGAGAACTCTCGATCTTCACTTATATCGTTTTGAGAGTGCTCTCTTTGAGTAGCTTGGTAATTGGCCTGTACTATGAAAGTAGTCCTAAAGATGATAGGCATCCAAAGAGGATATAATAAAAACTTCCATATTCATTTGCATTGATTATAAAGTGATGTTTGATTCCTCTCAATTAGTTTTGAGACGTGGATTTGGTATACTAGAGTTATGTTAGTAGGGTGTTGTGAATCTAGAAATACTTGTCTTGAAGTTAGTGATTCCCGTAGCATGCACATATGGTGAACCTCTATGTTAGAAAGTCAGAGCATAATTGATTTATTGTTTGTCATCCTTTGTGTTGCGGTCGGGATCGCGCGATGGTTAACACCTACCAACCCTTCCCCTAGGAGTATGCGTTTAGCACTTTGTTTCGATTAGTAATAAAAACTTTCGCAATAAGTATATGAGTTCTACATGACTAATGTGAGCCCATGGTATAGATGCACTTTCACCTTCCACCATTGCTATCCTCTCTACTGCCGCACAACTTTTGTCGGTGCACAAACCCACCATATACCTTCCTCAAAACAGCCACCATACCTACCTATTATGGCATTTTCATAGCCATTCCGAGATATATTGCCATGCAACTCCCACCGTTCCGTCTCATGACATGTGTCGTCACTTTCGTATTGCCATTGCATGATCGTAAGATAGCTAGCGAGATGTTTCAATGTCACACGCTAAGCTAGATCGTTGCACATCCCGGTACACTGCCGGAGGCATTTCCTATACAGTCATTGATACGTCTCCATCGTATGTACTTTTCCAAACTCTTTTGCCCTTGTTTTGGACTCTAATTTGCATGATTTGAATGGAACTAACGTGGACTGACGCTGTTTTCAGCAGAATTGCCTTGGTGTTATTTTTGTGCAGAAATCAAAGTTCTCCAAATGTCCTGAAAATTTACGGGGAGCAGTTTTTGAAAATATAAAAAATATCTGCGCCAAGTTCCACCTCAGGGGGTGGGCCAGTGGGCCACAAGCCCCTGCTCCGCCACCACCCCCCTCGTGGCGGTGGGCAGGCTTGTGGGGCCCACACGGCTCTACCGCCCCCAACTCCAGCTCTATAAGATCCCTTTCGTCCCAGAAAAAATAAAAAAGAAGTTTTCGTCGCGTTTTCGATACGGAGGCGCCGCCACCACCTGTTCTTCATCTGGAGGGCAGATCCGGAGTCCGTCTTGGGCTCCGGAGAGGGGAAATCGTCGCCATCGTCATCATCAACCTTCTTCCCTCTCCAATTACATGAAGCTCTTCGTCGTTCGTGAGTAAACTATTCGTAGGCTCGCTGGTCGGTGATGAGTAGGATGAGATCTATCATGTAATCGAGTTAGTTTTGATGGAGATTGATCCCTAGTATCCACTATGTTCTGAGATTGATGTTGCTACTACTTTGCCATTCTTAATGCTTGTCACTACGGCCCGAGTGCCATGATTTCAGATCTGAAATTATTATGTTGTCACCAATAGATGTGTGTTTTAGATCCGATCTTGCAAGTTGTAGTTACCTACTATGTGTTATGATCCGGCAACCCCGGAGTGACAATAACCGGAACCACTCCCGGTGATGACCATAGTTTGAGGAGTTCATGTGTTCACCAAGTGCTAATGCGTTGGTCCGGTTCTTTATTAAAAGGAGAACCTTAATATCTCGTAGTTTCCTTTTGGACCCCCTGCCATGGGAGGGATGGACAATAGATGTCATGCATGTTCTTTTCCCTAAGCACGTATGACGACATACGGAATGCAAGCCTACATCACATTGACGAACGGGAGCTAGCCACACATCTCTCCGTGTTATAGCTGTTGCATGATGAATATCATCGAAACAAATCACCGACCCATTGCCTACGAGTTTGTCCTACTGCTGCTACTACTGTTGCTACTATTGTTGCTACTGCTGTTACTTGTCTTGCTCTGCTGCTGCTACTACTGTTGCTACTGTTGTTACTTGTCTTGCTCTACTGCTGCTACTACTGTTGCTACTGCTGTTACTTGTCTTGCTCTGCTGCTACTGTTGCTACTACTGTCGCTTGCTACTGTTGCTACTTGCTACTGCTGTCACTACTGCTTTTCCTTGTCGCTGCTACTGCTCGTTACACTGCCGTTACTCGCTACTTTGCTGTTACTACTTTGCTTGTAGATACTAATCTTTCAGGTGTGGTTGAATCTGACATATTCAGCTGCTAATACTTGAGAGTATCCTCTCACCTCCCGTCGTGCGAACCAACAAATTTGGGTTGAATACTCTACCCTCGAAAACTACTGCGAACCCACGCGCTGGTGGGCCATCAACAACATTCTTCTAGTTTCATTGCCGGGGAGTGCTAGCAACATTCTTCTGGTGCCGTTGCAGGAGAAGGTTTGGTGTCATAAGCATTCGTCTAGCTAACGCCAGATATTGCAATCAGCATTTTTCTGGCGTCGTTGCCGGGGAGGTATTGCTATATTCTCTGAATCACTTGGGATTTATATCTGCTGATCACTATGAAGAATCTGAAGGATCCGAAGACCAAAGTCTTGCCCTCAACTATGAGGGGAGGTAAGGAATTGCCATCTAGCTCTGCACTTGATTCACCTTCAGTTATGAGTAAGTTTGTGACATCACCTCCTGCTAGAAATCTTGATATGTCGCCTGTGCTTGATGATGCTTGTGATACTACTGCTAGAGATGCTATGCTTGATACTGCTAGAGATACTATGCTTGATACTATGCCTAATGATGCTATGCTCGATACTGCTAGAGATGCTATGCTTGATACTATGCCTGATAATGCTATGCTTGATAGTGCTAGAGACGCTATGTTTGATACTGCTTTGCCTGATGATGCTAGAGATGTTTTTTTGCCTGATGATGCTATGCTTGATACTGCTAGAGATACTCCTTTGCCTGATGTTCCACTAGGAGTGTTCCTTGATGCTCATATTGCTAGAGTTACTGCCAATGCTCATGATGCTTCTGAAACTACCGATACTATTGAGATAGAACCTGCTTTTGCTCCTGTTAGATCTAGCTCTCCTAGATATGAATTGCCTAATATACCTGAGGGTTACGTTATGGAGAGAGAGATAGCTGAGGATTTTCTTGCGTGTAAGGATGCTATGACGCTGAGAAATTACTTCTCAAGTGGAAGGAAAAATCTCGGTAAGCTAGGATGAAAAATGACCCGAAGTTTGCCACTTCGCCTATCTTTGTCACCGATAAGGATTATGAATTCTCTGTCGACCCTGAGATAATCTCTCTAGTCGAATCTGATCCTTTTCACGGTTATGAGTCTGACACGGTCATAGCCCATCTTGCCAAACTATCCGAAATAGCCAACCTTTTCACTAATGAGGAGAAGATCCGCCACTACTATATCCTTAAGCTGTTTCCTTCTCTCTAAAGGATGACGCTAAAGTCTAGTTCACCTCTCTTGCTCCTGGATGTGTGCGTAGTCCCCAAGAGATGGTCTATTACTTCTGTGAGAAATATTTCCCTGCCCATAAGAAGCAAGCTGCCTTGCAGGAAATATACAACTTTGCTCAACTCCAAGAAGAGAGTCTTCCACAAGCTTGGGGGAGGCTCGTCCAGCTACAGAATGCTTTGCCTGATTACCCTCTTAAGAAGAACGAGATACTTGATATCCTCTATAACGGACTTACCGATGCCTCTAGAGACTACCTAGAGAGTTGTGCCGGTTGTGTTTTTCAGGGAACAAACTGTAGAACAAGCTCAGACTCTACTGAATAACATCTTGATCAACGTTAATGCTTGGACTATTCCCGAACCACCTCCTAAGCCAACTCCTAAGAAAAGAGGTATTCTATTCCTCAGTCCCGAAGATATGCAAGAAGCCAAGAAATCTATGCAAGAGAAAGGCATTAGATCTGAAGATGTCAAAAATCTACCACCTATCGAAGAGATCCACGGTCTTGATAACCCGATACAGGTAGTAGAAGTGAATTCTCTGCGTAGGTTTGATGAGAGTGATATTCCTTTTGATAAATCTGCTAGCCTATGCTTTGATGAATTTGACAACTTTGTTGCCAAACAACAGAGTTTCAATGATTATGTTAGCAGTCATTTGGAACAAAGTGCTCGTATGCTTAGCCATCTAAGTGCTTGTGTAGACAGAAATGTCAATGCTTTGAAGGTTCTGAGTAAACATGCCTCTATGATTACTACTCAGGTAGAACAAGTACTTAAAGCTCAGAATGACTTGCTCAATGAACTAAATGACAACTCTGTCAGAGTCATTACTAGAGGAGTCAAAATGACTCAGGAACTTTTGTATCCTGACGGTCATCCTAAGAGAATTGATCAAGATTCTCAAGGAATCAATGCTGATACACCTAGTCATCCTAAAGAGAAGAAGAAGGATGATAGGATCCTACATGCCAGTTCACCAAATACTGTCACACCTGAAGAACCTAATGATATCTCTGCGTGTGACGCAGAAACACAATCAAGTGATGAACATGAACCTGGTGACAATATGGACAGTGATGTTCATAATAATGCTCAACCTAGAAATGATGAGGATGTGGAGATTGAACCTACGGTTAATCCTGATAATCCACAACCTAAGAGATACGATAAGAATGACTACACTGCTAGGAAGCATGGTAAAGAAAGAGAGCCATGGGTTCAGAGACCTATGCCCTTTCCTCCTAAGCCATCCAAGAAAAAGGATGATGAGGATTTTGAGCGCTTCGTTGAGATGATAAGACCCGTCTTTCTGCAGATGTGGTTAACTGATATGCTCAAGATGTCTCCGTATGCCAAGTACATGAAAGATATCGTGACTAATAAACGGAAGATACCAGATCTTGAGATCTCCACCATGCTTGGCAACTACACTTTCAAAGGTGGAACTCCTAAGAAACTTGGTGATCCCGGAGTGCCCACTATACCTTGCTCCATTAAAGGAAACTACGTAAGAACTGCCTTATGTGACCTTGGAGCCGGTGTTAGTGTTATGCCACTTTCTCTTTATCGTAGACTTGAGTTGGATAAGTTGACACCCACTGAAATTTCTCGGCAAATGACCGACAATTCAACTGCTTTCCCTGTCGGCATTTGCGAGGATGTGCCTGTTATGGTTGCTAATACCACTATCTTAACAGACTTTGTTATCTTGGATATTCCCGAGGATGATGCAATGGATATCATCCTCGGAAGACCCTTTTTAAACACGGCAGGGGCTGTTATAGATTGCAACAAAGGCAATGTCACTTTCCATGTCAACGGTAACGAGCACACAGTGCACTTTCTGAAGAAACGATATCCAGTACATTTCATCAATCCTATCGAAAAGAATTCATCGATTCTTATTGGGAGCTTTGAATGCCCTATTCCTCGTGTCAATATGAAATATGATTTGCTTGTCGGGGAGATGCATATCCCCATTGAGGTGACTTAGTGGCTATTCTAAAATTCTTTGTTCTCTCTTGCGATTCGAGAAGGCTTTGTCATAAGGACTTGATCAATCCCATTGACGGATTTCTTTCGGTGACCATGAAACGGATGAATCAGAGAGTCACATACCTCTGTTTTGAGTTTTCCTTTTCTGTTGCTTAGAAGAAAAATGATGGAATTAGTTTAGCTTTTCCTGTTTTCTGTATTGGTGTCCTGGAGAAAAATGCCTCAAAAATAAAAGTTCTCCGATGGTCCTGAAAATTTAGTATGATTTTTTCTGGAATTTTTGAAAATTTCTGGGCCTGAGACCTGGCCTGGGGGCCAAACTAGTGGGCCACAAGACCTGCCACCGCCACCTACCCCCTGGTGGCGGGGTGCAAGCTTGTGGGGCCCACAGGCACCCCTCCACTCAGTCCAGCTCCCAGCCTCCTCTTCCACCTCCAGAAAAAATTGTTTCGCAGCTCAAACCCATGTTCTTGCTCATTTGGCTGTGATTTTCGATCCCCTTGCTCAAAGCACCATTGTCCGAACCGTTTTGGGGAAATTACTCCTTGGTAAGTGACTCCTCCATTGATCCAATTAGTTTTTGCTCTAGTGCTTTATCCTTCGCGAATTCTTGCTACCTTGGTGACCCTGGTCTTGAGCTAGAAATGTTGATTTTAGCTGGTCCCAAGTAGTTTTAGCGTGTGATACGGTCTCTAGGCACTAGTAGGAGTAGTTGCTACAAGGTGTGGTGGGTCTTTATTCACTTTTCTCTTGAACTTCAAAAATTTCAGCATAAGGAAATTATGTTCAGGAGGAAGTTTCATGGTGGTTCCTCATGTAAGAAGGGTCCTCGTCTCTCCTTTCGGGAGCCCGAACCTTTTCAACTAAGGGACGCACCGGTACAACCATGTGAATGGCCTTCCGATGAGTTCATGATCGAAGCAGGTTTCAAGGATGAGTTTGATGCACTTGTCCGCAATGCCGGGTTAGAAGAATTCCTCTCAGATAAATGTGAACAGTATGCTATGCTCACTTCCTCTTTCGTGCATAGATTTAAATTTTTAGCTGGCCGTGAATCATCCATACTGTTTGATCTGTACGATAAATCCTATACCATGGATCTGGAGGATTTCAATATGATTTGCAAGATACCCGATTGGGGTAGTGTTAATGATCCTCCTAAGTCTTCGGTCAGAGACTTTGTCTCCAGTATAACTGTTGGAGAAACTAGAGATATCACGCAAGCCACCATAGGAAGCATCCATTTCCCTACCTTGCACTACCTTGCCCTCTTCATAGGTAGGTGCATTAACGGCAAGGGTGCACATTGTCACCTATGCGCTTCCGACCTTAGTATCCTTAAGAGCACAGTAACAGGTGACAGGAGCTTTAATATGGGAGCTATTATAGCAAGGAGGCTGAATAAAAATGCCAGTGAGGGGGATTTCTTTGGTGGAGTTTATGCTACACGTTTAGCAATTTTTCTTGGAGTATCCATCCGTCCAGAAGACCCTCCTCTCCGTACAGCCTACCTTGATCGTGTCGCTCTAACACGCTACCAGTTCCTTGAGAGAGATCATGGATCCCTCCTATACCGCTTGATATTTAACCGGAAGCGTGTTTTCCATATTACCCTTCCTCCTCCTGCTTTCTTTGACTTTCAGGTAAAACGAAGATACTACATTTACCATAGGAGAAGCAGAGGATGATGAGAGGGAGGCGACTGCTGCTCGACTTTGTGAGGCAGCTATTAAGGCAGTGGCTGCAGCACTCCCGTATAACACCAATAATGATTTTGGGTTTCGCCAGGACCATCCTTGGGAGTAGACCAAGCTAGGCCAAACGCCAAAGCTTGGGGGAGTACGTGTTCTTGCCGACTTTACATTCATGCTTATGCTTTCACTTTGTTAGCCGGTGTTTACACTTTGCCACTGTATTATCCATGCTAGTTTATTTTCATTTTCTTGTTTTCTTGTTTTGTGTCCTTTTGGGAAAACCCAAAAAGATTTTTCTTTCTTCGTTTGCTTCTTGGGAGCTTTCCTGTGTAAATAGTTTTCTTTTTCTTTGTGTCAAGGTAGAAGATATTGGTTACAATGTTTATTGGTTCTTGCATGCTTACCTATTTAGCTTTCAAAAGAGCCATATTACTTTGTCTTCTCCTTTGTGTTTGCCTGCAGATTCACCTTAGTCCAATGCGCTTATTATCGTTCACATCGTTCAATCGTGCAAATGAAAGGCAACAATGATGATATATGATGAAGTGGCTGAGATTGAAAAGCTGGTATGAACTCTATCTTTTTTTTTGTAAATATGACTAGCTTTTCGACCCAGATTTAGCTTTGGTGTGAGAGAACCATGTTTGCAATGATAACTTAGAGATCATAGTTCCTGATGCCATGCTTATTTAGCTGAGAGCTTATAATGGTTTGTCTTGAATGCCAACATAGATTTTGAGATGACTATGATGTAGTATGATAGGATGGTATTCTCCTTTGAATGTTTCAAGTGGCTTGACTTGGCGCATGTTCATGCATGTAGTTGAAATAAAATCAACATAGCCTCTATGATGTTCGTGTTCATGGTGATTTATATCCTGTTCATGCTTGCATTCAATGTTAGTCAAACTCATTGCATCTTGATGACTCTTGTCGCTCTCTAGTTGGTCGCTTCCCAGTCTTTTGCTAGACTTCACTTGTACTAAGCGGAATACTGCTTGTGCATCCACTTCCATAAACCCAATTTTTTTCCATGAGAGTCCACCATACCTACCTATTTGCGGTATCTACCTGCCATTCCAAGTAAGTTTGCATGTGCCATTCTCTAAACCGCCTATAGCATGAGTAGCATGGAAGATATTGAGAACTCTTGGTTATTGCATTGACAATGAAAGCATACCACCCAAAATTATTATCTCTGTTTTCAAAGATTGAGCTCTGGCACCTCTGCAAATCAATGCTTCCCTCTACGAAGGGCCTGTCTATTTATTTTCCTGTTGAGTCATCCTCTTCTTTTATAAGCACCAATTGGAGAGCACCACTGTCATTTTTATGCTTTGCTTTTGATTGATATTGAGTATGACTATGACTGGATCTTCGTTGCTATGAATTACAATGTTTAGTCAGCCCTTGATCTTTGAAAGTGCTCTGCATTTATGTTTTGCGGTCTCAGAAAGAGCTAGCGAGATACCACCTATTCATATTGCTTCATGCTTGTTTTGATTGAAGTGTTGGTATTTGAAAGTCATTATTATTTGCTCGTTAGCTGATTATGCCATTGATATTAGTTTACCGTGAGACCTTTGTGTTATTTGCTTATGTGGTTAACTTGTGATCTTACTGAAATTCTGGTTATGAGTTAGACATAGTTGCAACAACAAGATCAAAAGAGTTTGTCAAAGCTTTTCTTTCTCTCTCAGTTTGTCAACTGAGTTGCTTGAGGACAAGCAAGGTTTTAAGCTTGGGGGAGTTGATACGTCTCCATCGTATCTACTTTTCCAAACTCTTTTGCCCTTGTTTTGGACTCCAATTTTCATGATTTGAATGGAACTAACCTGGGCTGACGCTGTTTTCAGCAGAATTGCCTTGGTGTTATTTTTGTGCAGAAATCAAAGTTCTCCAAACGTCCTGAAAATTGACGGGGAGCAGTTTTGGAAAATATCAAAAATATGTGCACCAAGTTCCACCTCAGGGGGTGAGCCAGTGGGACACGAGCCCCTGCTCCGCCACCACCCCCCTGGTGGCGGTGGGCAGGCATGTGGGGCCCACACGGCTCTGCCGCCCCCAACTCCAGCTCTATAAGATCCCTTTCGTCCCAGAAAAAATAAAAAGAGAAGTTTTCGTCGCGTTTTCGATACGGAGGCGCCGCCACCACCTGTTCCTCATCTGGAGGGCGGATCTGGAGTCCGTCTTGGGCTCCGGAGAGGGGAAATCGTCGCCATCGTCATCATCAACCTTCTTCCCTCTCCAATTCCATGAAGCTCT
The DNA here is from genome assembly GCF_904849725.1 of Hordeum vulgare subsp. vulgare. Lineage (NCBI taxonomy): Eukaryota > Viridiplantae > Streptophyta > Magnoliopsida > Poales > Poaceae > Hordeum > Hordeum vulgare. The sequence goes on along the minus strand of NC_058524.1, from coordinate 283,750,915 downwards.
TCGTCGTTCGTGAGTAATCTATTCGTAGGCTCGCTGGGCAGTGATGAGTAGGATGAGCTCTATCATGTAATCGAGTTAGTTTTGATGGGGATTGATCCCTAGTATCCACTATGTTCTGAGATTGATGTTGCTACTACTTTGCCATGCTTAATGCTTGTCACTAGGGCCCGAGTGCCATGATTTCAGATCTGAAATTATTATGTTGTCACCAATATATGTGTGTTTTAGATCCGATCTTGCAAGTTGTAGTTACCTACTATGTGTTATGATCCGGCAACCCCGGAGTGACAATAACCGGAACCACTCCCGGTGATGAACATAGTTTGAGGAGTTCATGTGTTCACCAAGTGCTAATGCGTTGGTCCGGTTCTTTACTAAAAGGAGAACCTTAATATCCCGTAGTTTCCTTTTGGACCCCGCTGACACTGGAGGATGGACAATAGATGTCATGCATGTTCTTTTCCCTAAGCACGTATGACGACACACGGAATGCATGCCTACATCACATTGACGAATGGGCGCTAGCCACATATCTCTCAGTGTAATAGCTATTGCATGATGAATATCATCCAAACATATCACCGACCCATTGCCTACGAGTTTGTCCTACTGCTGCTACTACTGTTGCTACTGTTGCTACTGCTCTTACTTGTCTTGCTCTGCTGCTGCTACTACTGTTGCTACTGCTGTTACTTGTCTTGCTGTGCTGCTTCTGTTGCTACTACTGTCGCTTTCTACTGTTGCTACTTGCTACTGCTGTCACTACTGCTTTTCCTTGTCGCTGCTACTGCTCGTTACACTGCCGTTACTCGCTACTTTGCTGTTACTACTTTGCTTGCAGATACTAATCTTTAAGGTGTGGTTGAATCTGACATATTCAGCTGCAAATACTTGAGAGTATCCTCTCACCTCCCGTCGTGCGAACCAACAAATTTGGGTTGAATACACTACCCTCGAAAACTGCTGCGAACCCACGCGTTGGTGGGCCATCAACAACATTCTTCTACTTTTATTGTCGGGGAGTGCTACCAGCGTTCTTCTGGTGCCATTGCAGGAGAAGGTTTGCTGTCATAAGCATTCGTCTAGCTAACGCCAGAGATTGCAATCAGTCATCATTGTTCTAAGCATTGAGCTATGAGTAAATAAAAGTGTGATGATCATCATTATTAGAGCATTAACATAAGAAAGAGGCCAAAGAGCCCTAACAAAAAAATGAGAGAAATAGAGAGAAGGGACAATGCTACTATCTTTTTCCACACTTGTGCTTGGAAATAGCAACATGTTCTTCATGATAGAGAGTCTCTTGGTTTGACACTTCCATATACTAGTGGGAATTTTTGTTATATAACTTGGCTTGTATATTCCAATGATGGGCTTCCTCAAAATTGCCCTAGGTATTCGTGAGCAAGCAAGTTGGATGCACACCCACTAGTTCTTCTTTTGAGCTTTCACATACTTATTGCTCTCGTGCATCCGTTGCATGGTAATCCCTACTCATTCACATTGATGTCTATTGATGGGCATCTCCATAGCCCTTTGATACGCCGAGTCGATGTGACCGTCTCCTCCTTTTTGCCTCACAACATCCACCACACTCTATTCCACCTATAGTTCTATATCCATGGCTCACGCTCATGTATTGCGTGAGACTTGAAAAAGTTTGAGAAAGTAAGAGTGCGAAAACAATTACTTGGCCAATACCGGGGTTGTGCATGATTTAAATTCATTGTGTGGGGATGATGGAGCATAGCCAGACTATATGATTTTGTAGGGATAACTTTCTTTAGCCTTGTTATTTCAGAAGTTCATGTTTACCTTGCTAGTTTGCTTGAAGTATTATTGTTTTCATGTCAATAGCAAACTATTGTTTTGAATCTCACGGATCTGAACATTCATGCCACAAGAAAGAAGTTACAAAGGACAAATAAGTTAGGTAGCATTCCACATCAAAAATTCAGTCTTTATCACTTCCCTACTCGAGGACGAGCAGGAGTTAAGGTTGGGGATGCTTGATACGTCTCCAACGTATCTATAATTATTGATGGTTCCATGCTATTATCGTGTCATCTTTGGATGTTTTGTATGCATGAATATGCTATTTTATATCTTTTTTGGGACTAAACTATTAACTCAGTGCCAAGTGCCAGTTCCTGTTTTTTCCGTGTTTTCGACGTTTGCCAGAGAAGAATATTGAACGGAGTCCAAACGGAAAAAAACCCGCGGAATGATTTTTTCCATAACAGAAGACACGCAGGAGACTTGAGAACCAAGGCAGGGGACCTCGGACGAGGTCACAAGCCACCCAGGCCCGGCATAGGGGGCGGGCCTAGTAGGCTTATGGGCCCCCTGTGGCTCCTCTGTCATAGTTCTTCCGCCTATAAATCCCCTAAAATTCTGAAACCACGGGAGAGAGCCACAAAAATACTTTTCCGCCGCCGCAAGCTTCTGTCTCCGCAAGATCCCATCTGGGGCACGTTCTGGTGCCCTGCCGGAGGGGGATCCGGACACGGAGGGCTTCTCCATCAACACCATTGCTTCTCCGATGATGCGTGAGTTGTTCACCATAGACCTTCGGGTCCATAGCTAGTAGCTAGATGGCTTCTTCTCTCTCTTGGATCTTCAATACAAAGTTCTCCATGATCTTCATGGAGATCTATGCGATGTAATCCTCTTTTGTGGTGTGTTTGTCGAGATCCGATGAATTGTGGATTTATGATCAGATTATCTATGAATCTTATTTGAGTTTCCTCTGATCTCTTATATGCATGATTTCATATCCTTGTAATTCTCTTTGAGTTGTGGGTTTCGTTTGGCCAACTTGATCTATAATTCTTGCAATGGGCAAAGTGCTTGGTTTTGGGTTCATACCGTGCGGTGACCTCACCCAGTGACAGAAGGGGTAGCAAGGCACGTATCGTGTTGTTGCCATCAAGGGTAAAAGGATGGGGTTTATATCTATTGCATGAATTTATCCCTCTACATCATGTCATCTTGCTTAAGGCATTGCTCCGTTTGTCATGAACTTAATACACTAGATGCATGCTGGATAGCGGTCGATGTGTCGAGTAATAGTAGTAGATGCAGAAAGTATCGGTCTACTTGTCTCGGACGTGATGCCTATATGCATGATCATTGCCTTAGATATCGTCATGAATTTGCGCGGTTTTATCAATTGCTCGACAGTAATTCGTTTACCCACCGTAATATTTGCTATCTTGAGAGAAGCCTCTAGTGAACAGGATGGCCCCCGGGTCTACTTCACATCATACTTTCATCTTTACACTTTTACCTTGTTGCACTTTCCGCCTTCAGATCTCACCTTGCAATCAGCCGTGAAGGGATTGACAACCCCTTTGTAGCGTTGGGTGCAAGTTTGCTATTTTTGCGCAGGTACTTTGGAGACTTGCCCTAATAATCCTACTGGATTGATACCTTGGTTCTCAAACTGAGGGAAATACTTACTGCTGTTGTGTTGCATCACCCTTTCCTTTTCAAGGGAAAAACCAACGCAAGCTCAAGACGTAGCAGCAGGTCAGAAGTATTGTTGCTTCGACTTGCATAGACAGTTCCTCGATCCTCGCCATCAGTTCAGACAAGACAAGAAGAACTTCATCAAAGGTACAGTTGTCAAAAACATGGCACCACCTGCATTGATAGGCCAACAGATCCTATATAAGTTAAACGCTATCGAGCCTGATCGAGTGCGTTCACGATATTTCAAGGGGTATAATTCGGAACATGCCTGGACTAACAAGATATGCTTCTAGGATCTGCCTTAATTCAAAGACCTCCTTCTTCCACACAACATCGACATGATGCACACTGAAAAGAATATTGGAGAGGACATTTTTGGTACATTGTTTGGTATAGAGGGGAAGTCAAAGGATAATCCTAAGTCTAGAGTCGATCAAGATACTCTATGTGATAGACTGTTACAAAACATGCGACAATCGAAAGGAAAGCAGAATTGATCGAAGCCAAATGCATAGTTCAATCTTGGAAGGCCAGATATGAGGGAAATTATCTTGTGGCTCAAAATACACTTGATGTTCCCCGATGGGTATGCAGTGAATCTAAAGAGGGGAGTGAGTCTTGAAAAATTGAAAATATTTGGTCTCAAGAGTCATGATTGGCACATACGAGTTGAGAGGGTAATGCCAGTGATGTTGCATGCCTTTATTCTTGAGGATGAATGGGTAGTACTGGCAGTGCTGAGTTATTTCTTATGTATTCTTTGTGCACAATAACTATCGCCTAGCATGGTAGATGACATGGAGGAGTTTGCGCCAGAGTTGCTCTGCATGTTAGAGAAGATCTTTCCACCGGGCTTCTTTAATCCAATGCAACATTTGATTTTATATCTCCAGACCGAGGCAAGATTTGGGGCCCGTGCAAAACAGTTGGTGCTTTGCAACCGAGAGAATGGAGAAGACGCTTTGAGAAAAATGTAATAATAAACGTATAATTGAAGCATGGATGGTCGAGGCATTCGTTACTGAGGAGGTGGATAAGTTCCTGACAACACACTACAAAGAGAAAAGTCATCATTTGCATAATCCAAAGCCTCGGTACAATGCTGGTGACCCTAAACAAGATGGACCCAACCTCAGCCTATTCAAAGGTAAGCTCGAACCAGCCGGTGCTTCAAAACCAATAATGTTGGATGTTGAAGATTGGCGGACCATTGTTGTATATCGTCAACAACCTAATAGAACTGCAGCCGTACATCGAGTAAGTTCCCGGTACATTGTTTCACAACTTCTAATTCCTTCGAACTACTATTATTCCCAGATGTTTGATAGTGTCGATACGTTGACAAATGCTTGACCGATTACAGATAGGACTTCCACATGTTGATGTCGCCGAACCCGATGAGCACGTCATTCACGATGACACGCATGATAGTGATGATGATGAAGCATTTATTGACCTGGAGCATATATGGACGATCTAGACTATTATTAGTTTGAGTGTATCCACACATAAGTTATATATGTACATATTATTATTCGTGTCATGTATGAAACCTTCATTAACCCAGACACATATGAACTTATTTTTTTATGTTGTACTAATTTATTTTACTCTTTCTCTTGGCAGGTGTTGAAAGATGGTGGCAACGGGTCTAGAGCGCTCCGCGGGTACTTCTTCGGAAGCCCGCGTGAGGCGTACTTCCATTCCAACCAACTCTCTCCAGAGAGCGTTGATACAAAGTATTGGGACACCCGCGACCACTTCTTCATTGGCATCATTGCCCATAGGGAGAGGAGGTCACGGAGGGAAGAAGAAGAGAGCTACAGGACATGGCCACAGGAGAGGGAGGTGGGCTACTACGCCTTCCTTGCCACCACCCCCAGCTCATTTACACGAGCACAGGACTGCTAGGGTGGACCCATTTGAGGTGGAGGCTACGGCGACACTAGACCACGAGCCTCGGGTAAATGGGCCGTCGGCCCACAAGACCCCGGTCCCACAAGTTGCGACCCACGAGACTCCGGTCCCACGGGCTACGTCCCAGGCTACTCTGGTCCCATAGGCTTTGGCTCACGAGACTCCGATCCCAGGGGCTACGTCCCACGCGACTCCGGTCCCAGAGGCTTTGGCCCACGAGACTCTGTATACACGGGCTATGTCCCACGAGACGTCCGGATGGTATACCTGGCCGGATCTGCCTAAGGGTCAGGTGGTCGTGCTGATGGTGGCGGGACTAATGGTGGTGTGGCTGAGTGTAGTGATAGTTAGGGCATGATGGTTGAGGGTGTGAAAGTGTACCAGCGTCGTGGTACACTACTCCCGCCCCTGTCAGCGACCCACAATCAGAGGCCGATGATTTGGCCCGATGGGGAGATGTAAGTGAATTTACTATTTTTGTACCTGTTGCCTTCACTTTTCTCCAAATATGTAATGCATTTGCCTTATCATACTGCAGGGTTGGCATCACGCCAATGGATTCCGTAGGCCCAACACCGTCCTTGGTGTGCTTTGCCGGCAAAATTTCCCGGCATTTGTCAAGTTGCTCGATGAGGGACAATTTCCAGAGGTAGGATTGAGCTGGGACAACTACAAGGCTGCGCAGGCCCCGCCTGGGGAGGTGATCAACGATGTCTTGTGCCACACGAGGGCCGACATGGTGATCATTACATTTTGGGTAATTCCTACTTTACACAATTAAAATTAAAAATAGTTAGTTATTGTACTACTAAGTGTTGTCTCATTTGATTGCAGACCTTTACAGGTGTGAGGAGTGATATGAGGAGGCTGCTGCAACTGTTATCGATGCCGAGTGCAAGCGTCTATTACAAAACTTACGCCACGGGGATGGGGTGCACGCTGTTAGAGAATACTATGCCACGCGTGGTATTAAGAAGGACAAGACGTCGTGCCGTGATAAGTATCTCAAGAATCATGAGTACATGAAGGTAATTACCTATTCTTAAGGGCTTGTACTTAGTTTCCTTGATTTGATTTATAGGCGTAGGTCTCAAATTTCTCTTTACTAATTTAGGTGCCCCCAAGATGGTGTGTGGATAAGATGGATTGTTGGGAGGCATTGGTGGATGAGTGGTGCACTGGCCATTGGCGAGCCACCCACGACAATGCGAAGGACTGGCATGCCCAAGTGGTTGGTGTGACACTCCATCAAGGCAGCGCCAACTTATTCCAGTTCAAACGTCACTGGGAGTGTGGTTTCTTTCATTCTTCATGCTAGATTGACCTTTTACCAATACTTTGTTCCTCTTTTTTAGGCAAAGCACAATAAAACGATGGTGCTAGAGGTGTACGACCTCTATGCCATGGGTCATATAGCCTCGTACAAGAAGGCCAAGTCATTCTTTGAGTCTCACCTCGATCATCCTGAAAATTTCACCAACATCTCCTCCCACCACAAGCTCAAGAGGTACAACGAGGAGGGGAAGGCGATGAAAGGGGAGGACTTTAACCCGAGCTAGCAACTTTTCGATCTAGAGCTGGTGATGATATCTGGTGGCGGAGGTCCCATGGCTTGCTAGCCATTGGAGATGGACTGATACGTTGTCCTCTCACTCTCCAGGAGATCAAGGTGCGTCAAACGAGCTCCTGTCCTGAGATAAGGCCTCGTCCGCCGCGTAGTCGATCTCGCCATCGAGGTTAGCTATACAGACTTAGCTATCTTTGCTGAATTACATTGTGTGTGTGGCCATCGATGATTACAATGCTAACGAGGAGTGCTATTGAAGGTTGCTACTTAGAGAGGGCGCGCAAAAACCCGAGCGCTTATGGAGGACAAGGACCGGTTGGCGGTGGAGCAGCAACTGGCCATGGAGCAAAAGATGGCTTGGTTGTTGGAGGAGGAGAGGGAACAAAACGAGGCATCTAATCAGGCCATGTACGTGCTCTTCGTGGTATGTATATTCTTCATATTAGCCAAATCATATTTATAATGTTCATTTCAGTACTAACTAATATGACTGGCTTGTCAAAACGAAATATGCAGTCTATGTGCGAGAAGACCGGTTAGACCCCTCCGCCGATGCCATTCCTTACTGCGGTGGGAATGGTGAGTTTCATTTGCATGGTCATTAGCTACTAGTCTTAACATTTGAGTGTCATCATGCTAATGAGACACTGCAAATGATCTTTGGTGCAACATAACTCTGGAGCCGCATCGCACAACCCTTCTCCAGGGCATGTTTCTCAAGGTGAAACCGGCCCGAGCAACCCCGGTGCTTCACCTCCATGATGACGAGGACGGTAATTTCTCTCTAGTGTTTTGCTTAACAAATACATATTTAGCTTCGTACATGCTAACTTGGCTCATTTTATTTAACAAATGCATATTTTGTTCTCTCTAGTTAGCCGTAATATGCCACTTACTTGGCTCATTTTCCCAAAGAAAGACATACTTAGATAATTATCCTCCAAAATTACATAATTAGCTTATTTACTTCATTTATGACATAATTAGCTTAGTTGGGTCAAAAATAGCATAATAACCTTTGTTAGCGCATATATGTTAAATACTTAGCTTGCTTTCCTCCAAATTGACATAATAAGCTTAGTTAGCTCCAAAATGGCATAATTACCTAAGTTAGGTTAATAATGTCTTTTACTTACCCTATTTTCCTCCAAAATGACATAATAAGCTTAATTAGCTCAAAAATGACATAATTACCTAAGTTAGCTCTAAAATGACACAAATAAGAAATAATAAGAAGAAAAACAAGGAAGAGGAGAAAAATATAGAATAGAAGAAGAATGAGAAGGAAAGGATAAAAAGATAGAAGAGAGAAGAAAAAGAAAATATATTATTATTCTTCCTTTTTCTCTTCTTTCTCTTTCTCCATCTTCTACTCCGTCTTCTTCTTCTTCTTCTTCTTCTTCTTCTTCTTTTTCTTATTATTATTATTATTATTATTATTATTATTATTATTCTAGTCTTCTTCTTCTTCTCCTAGTCTTCTTCTTGTTCTTCTACTTCTACCTCTTCTTTTACTTCTTCTTATTCTTTTATTCGTCTTCTTCTTCTAACGTTCTTAATTGCTCCCATTTTTGCAGATTTGATTCACTTCATGGAAGCTGGCATTGATGGACTACTAGTGTTCATTTTTTTTTCATTTGTATTGACGAACAATGTGAAACTTATGTATGTATATATATGTATGAACTATGTGAAAATGTGTATTATGCTAGCCTATGTGTTCTCTAGCTTGTTAGATATTTCACAATGGTGTTGGAAATATATGTGCTATTAAATATATGTGCGGAAGATGTTTGAAACTATATATATGTGCTGTGAAAATGCAGAGAAATAAAAGAAAACAAACAAAAAAGGGGCAATACATGCTCTTTGCCATCAGCCAGCAGATGGCAAACCCCTTTGGCATCTGCCAACAGACGGCAAATATGACACGTGGCAGCATCCCGTGCAACCTGACAACATCCTGGGAGCACCAGGTCTGATCCATTTGGTCAGTTTGTCGTCTGCTGGCAGATGGCAAAGGCTTGGGGGCACGCATATGGAAAAGGGCTTAGGGTAGGCAGATGGCAAAGGGCTTGGGGCAAGCGGATGGCAAACTTTGTCGTCAGCTGGCGAACGACAGAGTATGCTGTTAGCCACCTAATGGAGCTAACAGCCATAGGTTGTCGTCAACGTCATTTATCATCTGCTAGCTCATGGAAAAGATTCTTTGTCGTCCGTTGTGTCCTGGCAGACGTCAAACAACCTCATTGTCGACACTGGCAGTGCTGAAACTTCAGCCGTGTAACGGCAGATGGCAAAGATCTTTGCCATCCGTGGACTGATCCTTTGCCGTATGCTATGGCAGATGGCAAATAACCTAATTCATGTAGTGCATGGAGTGTTTTGGAAAGGATGTTATGCTCTGTCATACTGTGCCATTAGTTTTTGTGTATAGGTTTTGCTTCATAGTTAATTCTGCTGTCAAACATGTCAATCTGTTAAAACTGCTGCTCCATGCACACTGTTATTTTCAACAAGTGTGAGAAACAGTTTATTTTAGATTGCCATGTTATGTTCATGCGAGCCATCCTTTTGTGCATATTTTGATGATTCCACTTTGGAGTTATTTGTAGTGCATCATGTCCACTACCATGCTCCAGATTTTCATGCAAAGATAGGCCCTACAACATATAGTTTTATTGTTGTCAATATGCCTTCAGGTTAACACTCTTTGTGAAAAACTGTTATTTTCACTAAGTTCCTAAATTCTAAGTTCTATAGTCATGTTGTGAACTTCCTACCATGTGGTCCATGACTCTTTTGAGTGTGATAACTTTTGATCAAATGAAGTGTATGTTACATGCTACTACCCTATGTCTTGTTTGTGCATTTTAGATTCGTATAGCTCGTGGTTTTGATATGTGCAAAAATTCAATTTTGCTGTTTTGGACAGGTTGCATTGCATAATTGTTTTGCACATTGTGGGAACTCCGCCCACTTGTTTTTCATGATCTCTAGGTCCATTTCTACTAGAATTTAATTTCCAATGCAGTGGAATACTTGTGATACCAAGAAATTTCCCATAGTATGTCTAAACTTTGTTTTGTCATTGTATCCTTCTGTACCTTTCCGTGAGTGCCTTGAGAGATTCGTAGGTCCGATTGCAACTTTCTTCATATGCATTTGCATCATTTTCACGTGAAGCATTCATTTTTTCCATGTTCATGCATATCCAAATTATTAATCTTGAGGTTCTGTCCAGGATGGTAAATAACTAAATAATCACATGAGAAAGATGACTAGTATAGGTGTGACACCTTGTGTTTTTCCTTACTTTGAAAAGTTAACATAGCTCCAAAATTAGGACCAATTAGAACTTTTGTTTTGTGCTTGTGATGCTTGACTTGATTGTGATTGCTTGCTTGTTTGTCTGTGTTTAAAATCACAAACTTCCTCCTAATCTCTAGACTCGTCTCCTTGACCCCAAGCCTTTACCCAACGATCATGCCATGTGTATAGGATGAGAAACTATTTTTACAAAATATTGTTTTAACCAAAAAGCATTTATTTGATTTAGCTTTCCAAAACCCCCTGAATTGAGGTTTCTACTACAAGTCCTCAAATTAGGGAAGTTTCCTTGCCCCAAATGTTTTATTTAAATCATATTAACACAAATACTTCCCAAAAACACAAAATTATTATTTTAAAAATTATTTTGCTATTTTATCGAAAACCCTTTTTTGAGGCTAGAAATTGTCCTTTATGAAGCAAAATATTTCTCTTGGTTCCAAACTATTTGAGAAAATTTAGGGGAACAAAGTGGACATACATTGTCCATATATAAGAGTTTCAACACATGGTCGTGTTCAACATATTGCAAAAACCCTCGAAAATCATTTCTACCTATTTCAAGTATTTGAAATATTTTGGTAAGAAATATTCTCAAATAATTCTAGTAAATTTATAGCAAGTCACACATGGTATATGTGATGATCTTGCCAAGATTCATCTCAATCGAAGTTGATTTGGTTCACCAAATATTCCAAAACCTTCTTTGTCTAGAACCAAACTTGAGCAACTCTACATTGCCAAGTGTCTCAAATTGTGCTCAAATTTTGTGGACATGTTCCAATACCCTAATAATGCATCCACACCAAGTGGTGCATCAAGGAGAACATATCCACTTCTCTAAAGATCCTCAAAACCACTTGTGCTGATTTCTAGAATTGGGAAACTTTACATTTTCAAGTTTCTCCAATTATTCCCAAACTTTTTTGGCATGCTCTTATCCTCAAATAATGCCACCTCAACAAGTGGAGCATTAGGGGGAATGAAATTGCATGAATTTATATATAGAAAGCCATTTTTCCCATTTCTAGGGTTTCTAAACTTTACATTGTCAACTTTCACCATATAATCTTGAAATTTGTGATCACGGCCAAAGGTGTTACCATTTACCCTTGGTAAGTCTCAAGGCCATTGGATACCCCTAGATGCCCGTGGACAGCATCTAATACCTTCTGCCATAAACTAGAGGACAAGGAAATTTGAACCTAGGATAGTCTCCTTGCTCCAAAATGTTTACCACAACATGTGCTAGCCCTCTTCCACCACCAGTAACCTTGCCATGGACCCTGTTCAATTATTGGACGGTAACTCCCTCTCTTTCCCTATCCTTTTCACTATGGCAGCTCCTCTTTTACCCCTATCCCATTATTTCTGCTCATACAAATACCCCCAAATCTTTCCACGACACTTCGACTGTGCTAATGCATCTTTACACACCCAAAAATGGCAGTCTCATGTGGAAAATTTGAGCATCCCTTTTTAAACTAGATTTTTGGAAAAAATGTACCCTTGAACTACAAGTGCTAGCTACACCCCTCTCTGTGAGCTGAAACTTTGTGGTCATGTAGTCCTTGTGTAGCTAGGGCTACTAGACAAGGTTTCATCCCAAGTTCCCACGAGTAAAAACCCTTTTGCTAGATCCCAAGATTGCTGCTACAAACTTAACCTGAGTGAATACCACCTGCAGCCAGATTCATATGGGTCCAAGCTCCTTCATAACCCTCTACCATGCATGCCTTGTACCCCAGACAACATTTCCCGACCAAAGGGTGGTCCTAGACATAGTGTGGCATGGTGACCACACCATTGACATGCAGAAACAGAGCTTTGCCACTTGTGCTTGTCCTCTAGCTCCTTTGTGGCCATAGCATAGTGCCTAATCACACAATGGGACCCTCCTTGACCTCCCACGCCCCTCCCTGACTTCAGGATGCACACAAGGGAGCCCACGCATGCGCGTGACGCCGTACCCAAGGGCATCTGAGGACACCAAGCTCCCTCTGCTCACCCCCGACCATATGAGGCCTCCCTTGGCTCTCCTTGCCCACCTTGGCTCTCCCTCCCTCTCCGCGGACCCCTAGACCATCACCTGGCCATCCCTCGCCCTCCTTCTCCAATGGCAGACGTTTGACATGGCCACACTTGAATTCGCAACTCCTCGTGCTCTCCCTCGCCCCTAGCACCCCTAGTGATCCCTCTTAGCCGCCGCAGAGCTCCCACTGCACTCCAGCTTCCTTCCTCCATGGCCAGGGCATCATGCCCAATGCCGTCGTCGGCCACCTCTACCTCGGCCGATGCCATGGTTGACCAAGGCCTCCCCCGGGGTCAAAGACCACCCAGGAGGGTGTAGCAGGACGCCCCGAGCCCACTGGTGGCCAGAGCCACCAGGGCAAGCACCGACGCTGCTCAGATCCATCTCCACTGCCTTTCCTTCTTCGAGCAGGAGGAGGGAGAGGAACTTGACGGGCGGGCCCCGCTTGTAAGCCTCCCGTCGGTCGGGCCCCTGTTAAGTGGAGGCGGTTTTCGGTAGATGCACTTCCCCGCATAGTAAGTCTACTCTGGTGAGTACGTCACTACAAGAAATATGCTCATACATGATGTTCTTTAAGATGTCGTTGATGAATTCGTCATAAATCTATGACTATCTCATCCGAGATTGTCGTAAGCTATTTGAGGGGATCAAATCTACATATAAATTACAACGATGTGAGTCAAAAACATCGTAACCGCATAAGATGAGATTGTCATAACTTTTACGACGATTATAAAAATGTCGTAACATGTTCTAACTATGTTGACATGTCACTCGTGGGTCCATTCTATCCCACCTCATCCTAGTTTGTGAAGCAACCTACTATTCTGTCTTTCCAAAAACTCTTCAAAAATTCTCATAAATACTTTTGATCATATATTCCTCAAATATGTGAAAACCCTTCCTTCCATAGTTCAAAAATAATTCAGCAATATTCATTTTCCTATTATGTTCAGAATAGCACTTTGTGAAGTAAGTGCTATTTCTATTTCTTTTATTATCCTCATATTTTTTGGGCACACTTTCCTATCCAAATCATTGCCTCATGAAAACTTTCGTAACCGTTTGCCTAGTAAATATTTCTCAGCAAATTTCCAAAGTTTGTGTTCAGCTAACTACTTTGTGAAGGAAGTACTAGATAGGAATATTTTGATGATTTGAATTTTTTCCACATTTTCTATGTGCCCAAAACATAAGTTCCCACAAAATTTAAGCCCCATCTAACGATCCATGTGAGCTCATCATCTAATCTTTGTTTCTGGTAATATTTTCAGTTTGTGAAGCAACTACATTTTATAGTGCTTTATAGTTGATGCAAATTTACCACGGAATAAAACCGACCGTATAACCTCACTCCACCAAATTTTAGCTCATTTAATTCAGCCAATTTCCCTCAATATTTTCCCAATATTCCGTTCAGTAGAGAGAATTATGAAGGAAGTACAATTTTTGTTTATCCAAATTTTATGAAATTTTTACAGTGCCTTAATGTGTCCAAATTATCCTCCTCCTCCAAATTTCTGTTCAATCAAATCATCTATGCGAGCCCAGTTTGAATAACCATTTTCTGTCCAGATTGGCACATTCTGAAGGAAGTGTCACTTTAGCATGTCCAAATGGTATGATTTTTTTACAGTGCCTTCATATGCCCAAATTAACATCATACACCAAATTTTAGCTCAATCCATTCATTCATTTGATCCCAGCTTCAACATCCATATTTCCGCACAGTGTGTTACTTTGCAAAGCAAGTGCCACCCAGGTTCATCCATTTGAGCTAAAAGTTTGCCACGAGAGTCTCCTTAGTAGATGATCATCCTCAGCCAAAATTTAGGCCCATTGTCTATGTTCATTACCCGCACCGCTAATCAAACATTTGGCTGCTAATTCATGTTTGAGCTTAGTTCAGTCTCCTCGTGAGATTATTATATTATACTCTTCTTCCTAACAACTATGGAGGGATTTCCCAACCCACCATACATGCCTATTCCACCCAGAACGCATGGCAACGCAACGATCAGGCGGTGACCATGCGGCTGGCATGCAAGTTCACGCGCTCTGGAGTTGGGGCCCTCGACCACCATCCAAACATCGACGTCAAGCCACCACACCATGTATTTCTGATTAAATAGATACTTATGTACCTATAAATGATTTTTGGAAAAAATAAAGAGCAAACTATAATGCAGCTGCAGTTCAAATTTTACCCGGTTCCAACGGAATCGACATAAATTTGTCTTTTTCATGAGAGGTGGATAAAAGATTTTAACACCCAACCATTTTTTTCCATTATACATTAAATACGGCCTAGTATTTTATAAAAATGATTTGGTCCAATTTTGAAACAAATATATGGTAGGTCCTTCACAAAACAATTCATTTTGGGCACTTGAAAAATGGAAAATAATTTTTACATACAAGGAAAATGAAAACTTCCTTAATCAACATTGTTTGCCATTCCAATATGCACCCTTGTGCACAATATTATATCATTTCAACAAACTATGTCATGGATGTGGCCATAAGATTGATCATTTGGCTTGAAAGCGATGAATCTTCACACATGATAGCCCATTTCTAAGAACACTTTTTAAAAATAATTGTCGTATTACAAGTTTATTACTTTTCCTGGTAACTTTGTCACATATAATGACACAATGCAATGGTTTTCCATTTTTTTGATTTTTTTTTAATTTTTCATGACCATTTGAAAATGCGGTCAAAACACAGGGTACGACCGTTCCTACCTAGTGGTTGAATCATGGAAATATTTTGGTGTTTCTCTGATTAAATAGATACTTTTGTAACTAAAAATGATTTTTTGAATAAATAAAGAGCAAACTATAAGGCAACTATAGTTCAAATTTGACTCGCTTCCAACTGATTCAACGAAAATTTGTCTTTTTCACGAGAGGTGGATCAAACCTTTTGAAACCCAACGATTAGGTGAATTGTACATTAAATATGTCCTATTATGTTAGAAAAATGATTTGGTACAATTTTGCAACAAATATATGGTAGGTCCTTCACAAAAAAACTTATTTTGGGTACTCGGAAAATGGAAAATAAAGTCCGTCCAAAGAAAATGAAAACTTCCTTAGGCAACATTGTTTTCCTTTCCAATACACACCCTTGTCCACAATAGGAGATCATTTTAATAAACTATGCCATGAATATGGCCAAAAGATTGATCATTTGGCTTGAGAGCCATGAAGCTTCACACATCATAGCTCATTTTAAGAACACTTTTTAAAAATAATTGCCATATTACAAGGTTATTATTTTACCTGGTAACTTTGTCACATGTAATGTCACAATGTGAAGGTTTTCCATTTTTTTGATTTTGTTTTGAATTTTTCATGCCCACTTCAAAATGTGGTCAAAACGGCAGGCATGACCGCCCTAGCTAGTGGTTGAATGTTGCAAAACTTTTGGTGTTTCTCTGATTAAATAGATAATTATGTACCTAGAAATGATTTTTTAAAAAATAAAAGAGAAATCTATCAAGCACTTGTAGTTCAAATTTGACCTGCTTCCAGCTGAATCAAAGGAAATTTTTCTTTTTCACGAGAGGTGGATCAAAAGCTTTTGACACCAAACCATTTAGTTAATTTTACATTTAATAAGACTTAAAATTTCAGAAAAATGATTTTGTACAATTTTGCAACAAATATTTGGTAGGTCCTTCACGAAAAAATTAATTTTGGATACTCGGAAAATGGAAGATGAATTTTCCGTCCAAAGAAAATGAAAACTTCCTTAGGCAATTTTGTTTGCCATTCCAATATACACCCTTGTGCATAATAGGAGATCATTTTAACAAACTATGCCATGAATGTGGCCATAAGATTGATCATCTACCTATTATATACTTAAAACAATAGAAAACGAACGATGGAGATTTGACACTCTAAAAACTAAGATGTATCAACGGTGATGATTAAGCAAGTATACAGTGAATTTTTTTTCAGGATTTTTTTGAGGGAACACGTACTATTTTTATTGTTGTACGTGATATTAGGGAAGGACACATATACATACGATTTGAACGTACAAGCACATGGACACGGATCAGTTTCCTTCCGCAGTACGACGGTGCAAGCTATAAAAAGCATCCGAAGTGGTAAACTAGAAGCATTGTATATTTTATATTAGGCAAGGACACATGCATTAAACCTAGATACGTATTAATGGAAAGCGTGTCATCCTAGGACACGCACGCATGCATGCATCAAAGGTGTTGAACCAGACTATTGCATGCACGTGTATATAATTCTAAACAGACTTTGTATGGCCCGTCAATGTTTTTATTTTTCACTGTCATGTCAAGGAAAAAATAGCTAGAACATGATGGCTGAGATTTATAAAAGAACTGAATAAATATAAAGAAGTGTCAAAATCTAATAGGAAAAAACTAATCACATATTAAACATTCATTATTCTAATACACCAAATATCCATGGCTCACATTATTTTCTTAGGGAAGGAGTGATTGACCGGGAAATTGAAAAGAAATCATTGGCTAAACGGAGTCCTGTTCATATTAGGAAATTTAAGAAAAGGAAAGAAGAAATGTTGGCCTTGACACTTACATTATACGTACTACTATCACAATCCATCAATTCTCAAAAGGACTATATATACTAGAATTATTGGCGTGAGAGCAAAGCACGCCTCGGCCGACCGGCTTAGTCAAAAGTATTGATATTCATGTCTTGCATATAGTAACACTTAATTTATGGCTTGGTGCCACTGATGATGAAAAACAAAATATAGAGTACATCAAAAAGGTCCTCCTAAGCTCGATATGTATTAACTTTTACATCTGGAATATGGAGACGCCAATTTGTCAGGCAACTGCATTATGTCCACGTGACGAAAAAATGGCTACGATGATCTGACCACTAACCAAGATTCACTTTGTACACGTGGAAGCACCACCATCTTTTTTATATAGCTCATCGCCCTCGGTTCATTGTTCTGAGTACGTTGCTGCACCACAGGCTGGAGTAGAGCACCCTTATACATATTTTTTGCTACTACTATCTTCTGAGTTGTATCAACTCTATCAATGTATGTGCATCTACTGAGATATCTCTCACGCTTTTTCTATAATAAGTGTATTATTTTGTGCTCTAAGGTATTTACCTTAAGCTTAAATTATATTATCATGGAGAACACACAAAAAACCCTGTCCAAACATGCTACAATTTTTAACAAGAAAAAATATTTAGAAAATGAGTTGCACTTTCGGTTGTTTGACTTATAGTTATGCTATGTAATACTATGGAGAATACAAGAATTTCAATTGTCTTTTGCTAGATGTAACAGAAAAAATAGATGAACCAACTTGAACGAGTTTATTGTGCACTCCGATACAAAATAAGTTTATATAAATTTTGTTACATTATATTTCTTTGGATGTTTGTATCAACAAGGTCCATACTATAATGAAGGGTCCATTTTTCAGTGTAGGATTGATCTATGTAAATATGTATTCGCTTTAGCTTAGGTGAACAACTCCATGATCTATCCACGCACATGAGAACCCCGTTACCGAAACCATCTATCGGGCTTACCTCGACATCAATATAGAGCAATATCATTTCATACTTCAAATTACATTGCAACTACAAAAGGTTTGCAATAATAAAAGCATTTTCTTAGTATATCATATTTACTTCCCTATCCGTTATTATTGAGGGCACATTTTATCAAAGAGAACATTCCATTTTTCCGAGGAAAACAGAAGTATTCAAATGTGAGGGCTATTTTCCAAATAAGAATGGAAAAATTATATGATACATTGGTAGAAAACACATGTTCCAAACACAACAGAACAAAATAAATAAATTAACTTGCAAAATGAAAAAACATGGAAACTACCTGCTTTCCCTTAGGCATGTAAAGTATTTGAGTAAATGATTATGTAAAAACAATATACAATCAAATTCATGAGACTTACAGTGAACTTCATTTGCTAAAAGGAGCATGATCTACATGAGGCAGATAGCTAGGGAGCCAAGAGAGGAGCGACAAAGAGAACAAACACATGGGATTCGTTGTAACAATATTAATTTGTCCATGCTGAGATTGAAAACATAGAGTGTCTCAGGTCACTATAAAAATATAATAGACTGATATGTGGTGAGGATGATCTTGCTACTGAAACAATAGAGAGATAAATGCTTTTTTTCTAGGTAATAACATAGCGATGAGAGATAAGTATCTATAAAATACAAATGAAGATGTAAACGATTGCTTCACCCAAATGCAGCCAACGCTAAGTGACGAAAATTGTTTAATTAAGAACCCATGAGCATTTAAATAAATGGACTACACAAAGCGTCACTCATCTTATAGGGGGATGCATAATAATTAACCGAGTCATTATTATTTTTACAAATTTGATATTCGAACATATATTCATAAATGAACCCATTTTTATTAACAAGCAAAGTTTCTATTATTTTAATAACAGGTTAACATATTAATCATCAACACAGTATAATCTAACATATATTTAAAATACCAAAAGGAATAAACCATTAAATCTAGCCGCGCAAATGCGCGGGTGACCTTGGTAGTTTGACTTAAAAGCCATGAATCTTCACAGAAGAGAGCTCACTTCTGAGAACACTTTTTTAAAATAATAGCCATCTTACAAGTTTATTATTTTTCATGGTAACTTGGTCACATATGATGACACAACACGAAGGTCTTGCATTTATTTGTTTTTCTTGAATTTCTTATGCCCGTTTCAAAATGTGATCAAAACGCCGGGCATGACCGTTCATATTTATGGGTTCAATTTTCCCAAAAATTTGTTGGATCTCTGATTAAATGACTACTTCTATATCTAAAAATTATTTTTGGAAAAAATCATGAGCAAACTATGAGGCACATCTAGTTCAAATTTGTCTCGATTCCTACGGAATAGGCACAATTTTTTCTTTTTCACGAGAGGTGGAACAAAACTTTTGTTATGCAACCATTTGGTCAATTGTACATGAAATATGGCCTAGTATTTTAGAAAATTCATTTGGTCTAATTTTGCATCAAATATATTGTAGGTCCTTCACAAAAAACTTATTTTGGGCACTCGGAAAAATGGGAAATTGATTTTTCATGCAATATATTACAATTTTGTGGTGTTTCTCTCATTAAATATATAATTATGTACCTAAAAATGATTTAGTCGTGCTATTTTGCAAAATATTTTTGATAGATGCTTCACAAAATTTCCCTAGTTTTAGTACTTAGAAACTATTTTAAATCATAAATTTTCTGAACCAATCATGGCTCTTCACACAGATCACCCCACTATAACCGATCTGAACCGTCCACATATGAAAGATCCAACGTTTCTCATTCACCTCTCAGGTCTCAACAATCCAACCCAAACGCTAGCAGCCCCATCTCCTCGCTCGATCCAGATCCGAATCACTCTCCCGTGCCGCCGTAACCCAACCAAAGTTTCCCCTCCCTCGTCTCCCCTCGATCCAATCTTCTATCCCCGACCACTATCCCACTGTCGGCCACCTCCTCGCCACCTCCCCCCACCCTCTACCATTGCCGCCTCCTCTCATCTCTCCCTCCAATCACTCTTCTTCCTCCTTCGCCAGATCCGATCCACCAACCTCCTCCATGGCGCTCTCCGTGGAGAAGACCTCGTCGGGCCGGGAGTACAAGGTTAAGGACCTCTCCTAGGCCGACTTCGGCCGCCTCGAGCTCGGGCTGGCCGAGCTGGAGATGCTCGGCCTCATGTCCTGCAGCACCGAGTTCGGCCCCTCGCAGCCCTTCAAGGGCGCCCGGATCTCGGGCTCGCTCCACATCACCATCCAGACAGCCGTGCTCATCGAGACCGGCACCGGGCTGGTGCTCCTACAACATATTCTCCACCCAAGACCACGCCGCCACCGCCATCGCGCATGACTCGGCCGCCGTCTTCGCATGGAAGGGCGAGACCCTCGAGGAGTACTCTTGGTGCACCGAGCGCTGCTCGACTAGGGCGCCGGCGGTATGTGGTTTTATATTAATACTGAAAATTCCCCTGAGCATCCCTATAGATATGTGGTTTTATATTATCCCTTAGAGATACTTGACAACAGTTTATTAATACTGAAAAATTCCCTGAGCATCCATGTGGACGTGTGGTTTTGTATAACTGGTCTAATGAGATTATTTCTATTGCTATGCAGCTCAATTATTGAATGTTAACGGTGAATCGAAGATAGTACTTATTCCTGTTGTAGTTGCTGTAAGTTTCCATCCTTTCCTTTTACCTGGGAATTTTTCTCTTCATTGTCTTTGGTATTCTATTTAATGTTCTGAAGTGGATTGATACAAAGATGCATTTCTTAAAGTCTTTCTCAGTTGCATGTTTTCTCATGATTTTGCCAGTCATATTATATTTCATTATAAATGCACTACATAAAACGTATAGTATGTTGCATGTAATGAGTAATGACCCTTGCTCGTTTGTACATAAAGATAAAAGTGACTAACGGCACTCGATGGGGAATGCATGAGTATTTGTTATGATTAATAGTTGCATCTTATTTCATGAGTAGACAATGATTAAATGGCTTGCCCCATTAATCTTGCCAACCTAACGTTAATGAGGTTACTGAGATTGTGATCCGCTATTCTGACGTGTATTTTTTTAGTCTTCTTATCTTTATCCTATTTTACTTTCCTAGTTGTGCTAAGTCATGCGCATACAACTCTCGCTGGTCTGGATTCTGCTAAGGACAGCATCTATCTTTGTTTTTCAGTCTTAAGTATGAATATTTTGCCTGCGGTTCACTTTTTCTCCTATAAACCCTGGAGATGTTGATGGCATTGAACCCATAGTGGAGATTAGGTTCACAGATGTTGGTGTATCTATAAATTGTGACTGTTTAATTGTTTTACTTCCTGAAGATCTGGTAGAGTTCTTGTTTGTTCACTTGTTGATGGATTTTATTTGACTCTTGCATTTCTTACTCCTATATAGGTTGATTGCCCATTCCCTCCATCAGGTAAAATTGGTATAAATTCTGTACAAAGGGAAAATGAAGAAATAGTACCAATGAGGGCGATGAAAATGGCCAGGGTGCCCTATGTTCCACTGGAGGACCGGTATAACATTCTATTTATTTGAGCTATATTTCTTATATTCCCTTTTGGGCTACTATATTGCTACTATATTCTTGTTTGTTTACTTTGCTCCTGCTTTGTTTTCAGTCTCAACAGAATTGACAGTCTGAAAACAAAAATATTCACTCTTGGCTGCACTCAGCGAAGGTTGGTATTATTCTTGTTATTTTAATACAACACTAACTATCTATGCTTGAGGGAGCTCTATTGCTATCAGTTATTTGTTTGTTGGAAATGTTGTCACGAGTAAATGCTCCCATGGTGAACCTTAGTTTTTTTAAATGACTTGTCCCAGCATCCTAATTTTATATATATGGCAGGTCTGCCCTGAAGCATCTTAGAGAAGAGTGAGTGAAGAAGTGTGACTACTGCATGCCTTGTAAGCTGAATTTTGATTGTTTCCATAGGCCTACTTTGTGTCTTCTGAAATATTTGTTGTTATTTTTTGATCATGTGGTTCCATTTCTGTACTTATCCTTTCTAGGGTCAGTCCAAGAATATGTAATCTACATGGTTCATTTTTTGTCCTTAATATAACCACGACTATGTCTTAGTATAATATTTTGCAATACATGATCACAACTATGTCTTCATTTAATGTATGTCTTGGATACATAGCCTTTTGCTCATTGTTTTTCGTTTCATTGGGATGCCACTTCATTAGGATTTTGATGGATGCTTAGTTTCCTAATTCTCTTCTTCTGTACTAATGACATTTTATTTATAAAAAAATCTATAAATGGGTTCGTGTTTTAAAAAGAACAAGGCATGTTATGGTGTGGCGTCTATAGCCTAGCACTCTTAGAACTGTGAATGGGGGGGCATATATTTAATCATTGCTTAAAACTTCATATTGGTAGATTTGAAACAATTTGGTTTGATACCACTATATACCATCTTAACCAAACCAAAATTTGCATGAACTGTGTATTGGGATCTCCTTTGATAGTATTTGTACCTTCAAGATCAACTATTGTGAAAAAATCATATAGTTTCATCACGTGCGAGTTAAATATATGCGAAGGGTATTGATCACATGAAGAACCCACCATACCCTCTTTCTCTCTGTTGATTTGGCACCCGTGGTTTCCTGACGCAAATGTTGGTCTGTTTCCCGATGTTGATGCTGCTCGCTCTTTATTTTGTAGTCATCATGACCTATGCGCGGTGCATGATATTTCTATGAATGGATTCAGATATATCAGTTTAACTTAGGCGTGAATCTTATATGAAGAACCCTGTCTAGTTTCATATACTGGTGTTCTTGTTGTAAGTTTTTTTCACTGATAGATAAGTGTGACAGGAATCAGTACCAAATGAACTACCAAAATGCAATTTTTGATTTCTCTAAGTTGGTCTGATGTGTTGCAATTTAGTTGTTCCGTCTTACTTCTTTTTGATGCATACAGTTGTTCTTCATTTGCTACTAGTATCACATCATTTATCCTGTTTGATCTGTATGTGTAACGCGGTACTGCTTGTGATGTTGTCGTCAAAGCTCTTACCGGAGATGGAAGTCGAGGAAACTACAAAGAGGGAACAGTTGTTATCTGGAATAATGAATCTACCTGTGCCTTCTCAAATGGCAAAGTTAAAGGTGCTTGATGCGGAAAATACAAACATGTATCACTTATTGATTGATTTGTTTGTTGTCTGCTAAATAAAATTGGATTTGCTGCTCTTTCGGGCTCGGATAGAGATGATTGCAGGAGAGTCTACTTGTAGGATGACAAGTTGTCGCATCTCGAGCATGTCTCATAGGAGAGTGGAATGAAGTCCATTGTAGTGACAGTAGCAGATGTGCCATTGTTATATTGTGTAATTCTGTTTGTTTTTGCTATATTCCTGTGTAAGGAAATGTATTTAGGAGATGACTTATTGTGTTATGTAAACCTGGGAGATGTATTATGTGATGTTATATGATGGATCATTTTAATTCAACTTGGAGATTTCTTGATTTGAATATGAAATAGTGTTGGATTTTATATTGGACAAATAATTGGGTTGAAAAGGCCCAACAAATAGAAATGAAACCAAGTTCTGGAACAAAAAGTTGCTGAATTCAAAAATGAAAAAAGGCCAAAACTGAAACTGTACCAAATGTATTTGGGCACTAAAAGGCCAGGGCCCAAATTGTAATGATTCAAAAAAATTCGAAAAAAACTAGAAGTGGCTGTAAATAGGCTAAGGCCCAAAAAGAAGCCCAAAAATATAAAACCAGCCCATGTGATCAATTAAAATGGGTTGGGCTGATTTCAACCATGACGTTTTGATTTCATCGTAATTTTGCCATGTAGGACTGCCACATAGGACTGTGTTAGATTGCCAACGAAGATTTAGGATCGTCGTAAAGGTTACGATGATCGAGGAATCGTCGTAAAAGTTACGACGATTTCGATGAAAATGTCGTTGCTGTCAGTTTTTGACACTTCATTTTTCGCCGTAAGATCGTCGTAAATTAAAAATTGTGACGCTGTAGCGACGAAAATATAGCGTCTTGTATTATCATATTTCTTGTAGTCCGTCTTCAGCGTGGCCCCCTGCGCCCGTGGCTGAGCTGCTGGGCCGACCCAGCTGTTATGTTGCGCTCAGGGGGCTATTTAACCGGTTGAAGTGGTAATTCCATTACCCCTTTGTTAGAAAGGTTAAACAAATCCTAATTAATTTATATAAACTCAAAATTTGATGATTGAAATTGCTACAGGCTCCTAAAATCATGTGTTATCCAAATATGTGCATTGCACATTTTCCCAAAGAACTTTTCTGCAGTATTAATATTGAAATTCAAATTTGAATGTTTCAAACCCCCACCTTGCAAATTTCCTACAACATCCAAATTAACTCGAAATGGAGTGATTCAAGTTCCTAGTTTTCTGTAGAATCATGCTCTATTTTTAAGCCTAGGTGGACATTTTTCTCATGCATTGTTTCTGCTAGGCCAAATAAATACCTCCACTTCCATTTATTCCAACTTATTAAATCTCTAGGTAATCCATGGCAACTGCAAATCTAGTGAAACCACTTCCAAAATCCTTCTATAATCATTCCCTAATTAGTAGGGTCATCCACTCATTTGAGGAAAATATTTTTTGTAGACTTCTTGTGGGGCCACTGGTGCCTCCATTTCCATCATTCAAAATTCTATAGTGATCTAAATACATTAGAACAAACCTTAAGAAATTTTCTTATGACCATAGATATCCTAGTAAAATAAACTCCTAATTATAGAGTACATTGTTTCTTTGCTTGTTGTGTGGCTTATCGTGGTTGTTTCTTGCGATAGTTGACGAAATAGATGAAGTGCTCGGAGTTGGACGAGAAGCGTGGGGATACCTCGAAGACCTTCCTGAACCATGAAAGTAGACCTTTGACCATGACTATGAAACCCTTTTATGCATGTCATATGACACCTTATTTCGTTGCATGTGAAGCATGTTGAATTAGTGACCACCTTGGTGGGTTGTCTCCAATAACCCCTTGTTAGTACTTGTAGTGAGCATGACTCTACCTTCCTATGAGGGTTGTGTGAGTGGGAAGTAGTTAGGTTCCTAGTAGTTGCTACGCAAATAGGACGGGAATATGCATGGTGTCGTTAAGGAAGTGATCTCAAAGGCTTTTTCAAAAACCCCGTCGGGTGCCACTAATGCCTGAGGTAGATGGTGTTGCTCTAGGTAACCACTTCAGAAGGAAGTGGTGTACCGAGCCAAGTTGTGTGTGTGGTTTCGAAAACAGGAGAGATTTAAGATTTGGTGACCATCCCAACCTTACATGTGCGACCATAATACCCCTTTATGCGACGGGTTTTGTTGATTACCTTGGAGGATGCTAGCAGAGATCTCGCATTACTAGTGGCGAGCGAGCAAGAGTTACTCTCTCGAGACGGGATCGTGCCAGGTAGGGCGACAATGGTTTTTTCCAAATATCGGGCACACCGTTGTGTCCCCATAGGGATGGTACGATCTTGACCGAGGTTCGTATGATGTACGTCACGAGGACGTCGGCCAACGAGTGGACTCTTTGTTTAGTATCGCCACGGGAAAAGCATTGTTCGGGTGCTTACCTCGGGTATGTAATATACCACGAGTCGTGGATGACATGGTAGTTCCCGGAGTCTTGTGGGTACAACACGCAACCTGTGCGAAGTGTAAAACAATTCGAATGGCCGTGTCCAAGGTCAAGCACAGTTCAGTGGACCTTCTTAAACTATGTGCAGAAGTTGCTGCATAAACCAAGTGTACGTCTGTGAGAAAGAGGATTGTGTGAGAAGGTTGGCAGTATGATTCATGAGCTAAGTCAGATGACTTGGCATGATGGGTGTACATGTGATGTTTTTTTGACAAACTACTGTAGGGAAACACCCAACAACTTTTATTTTATTCCAGTAATAGATTATATGTA
The DNA here is from genome assembly GCF_904849725.1 of Hordeum vulgare subsp. vulgare. NCBI lineage: Eukaryota > Viridiplantae > Streptophyta > Magnoliopsida > Poales > Poaceae > Hordeum > Hordeum vulgare. Next base: position 283,725,056 of record NC_058524.1, on the reverse strand, counting down.
CATGAGAGGGTTAGGATATATAAATGGGGTGGGGGTGAAGAGGTACAAACCTCAAGGAGGTAGGAAAGAGATCCACTTAAGTACATCATCCCTCTGTCTAGCCTTAATCCTGTGAGCTAAAAGGGAGATATCATGAGTAAAACCAGACTTCCATTTGCTGAATCTAGGACGCTCATTGTTGAAAATCCTGGCATTTCGGACTGTCCAAATATTCCAGCAGGCAGTGAACACTACTTCAGAGAAAAAGGATGGTGAAAATCCTTTCTGGGTGACAAAGAAGTGGTCCACATGGAAGTACCCTGCCAGGAGATCTGAAGGTAGTTCCATACCCTGCTGCTGAAGAGGCGGTTCAAAAAGAGATGATCTCTATCCTCTTTGACTCTAGCATGACAAAGAACACAAAGGTTTGACTCAGACACCTTCCAGTGACGTCTTTCTAGCATATCCTGCGTGTTGAGTCTGTCCATGATGAGCATCCACACAAACATCTTGATTTTCATGGTGCAACAACTTTTCCAAATCCAACCAAGCAATCGGTTGGGAATAATGGGTAGATGCACATGGATGTAGTATTTCTTAGCAGTATAAGTTTTACAATCACTACTTCACAACCAAATATCATTGCAAGATGGATCATTATCAAGGTTCTGAAGCAAGGAGGTGACCGATTCCAACTCTTAATGGGCCCTGTCAGATAGAGGCAGGTGAAACATGTTGATCAAACTGTCTGTCTGATGAGCCTGGAACACTTCTTCAACAGTGCAGAAAGTGTCAGTAAAAAAGGAGAACAACCTTTGGAAACGAAGAGCTAGAGGCATGGTAGAATCTCCTACTGCCCAGGAATCAGACCAAAAGAGAAAAGTGCCTCCCCTGTTGGGCTGGACATATGTGACAACTCTGCAATTGTCCATTTTCTTGCATATATCTTTCCTCCAAAAAGAGCCACAAAGGGAGGTACCCTGAGGAACTGTAGTATGGTAATAGGTGCTCCAGAATAAATTCACCTAGGGTACATCAGCCTTGTTTAAGAACTTATCCACATGTTTAAGCAACCGGGCCTCATTCTGAACAGCCAGATTCATAATGGCCAAGCCCCCTTCATTTTAGGCCTGCAAACTAAGTCCCAGGATGCAAGGGAAGGGGCATGGTCTTGTCCATTCTTTCTCCACAAACATTATCTTTGTATCCTTTCCAACTGTTTAAGTATCCTTGGTGGTATATTAAAACTGCAGAGGAAAAAATGGGAACATAGGACAAGGCAGAATTGAGATATTGCAAGCACCCCCTGTGCCAGGAAGGAGGAGCTAGCAGAAAGTCTCCTTTCCATACTGTCTACCAAGGGCATTAGATCAATATCCTTGGTCTGGTTGTCCCAACAGGCAAACCAAGATAGGTGAAAGGTAGTGATCCAACCTTACAACCAATAGAAGCAGCAAGTGTCTGAAATTCTCCCTGATTAATGTTGATAGGCAACAGAGCACACTTGTGATAGTCTACTTGGAGACCTGTGGATTGGGAGAAAAGCAGAAGCATCTTTTTGAATTCTAGCAGCTGAGACTCCACAATAGGCAAAATGATAAGAGTGTCATCTACATATTGGACAATTGGAAAGTCTTTGTCATGATAGGGTATTGGCAGCTGGATGAGGCCATCCTGCAACAATTGATTTACCAAGGTTTGGAGAAAATCAACAGTAGTGGCAAAAAGGAGAGGGGACATGAGATCCCCCTGCCTGACCCCCTTGTTGCACATATTTTTTTACCAGGGACTCCATTGAGAAGAACAGAAGAGGAGCCAGAACTGAGGAACTGCTGCACCCATAAAATCCACTTAGCATTAAAATCTTTGTGCTTGAGGATCTCAAAGATGAATTCATGTTCCACAAAGTCAAAAGCCTTTTCAAAATCAAGCTTGAGCATGCCAATTGGTTTTTTGGATTGGTGAAATTGATGCAAATATTGCAGTGTCCATCCAACACAATCTTGTATGGTTCTGGACTTGATGAAGCCATACTGATTTTCATGGATGCATTTCATGATATGCAACTGCAGCCTATTGGCAATCATCTTGGAGAAGAATTTAAATCCCATACCAGTAAGTGAGATAGGTCTGAAACTTGCTCAGGAGAACTCTTTTTGGGCACCAAAGTGATATAAGAGGAGTTCATATTTTCCAACTGAGAAATCCCTGCATGAAAGTCAGCTGCAAGCTGGTAGAATTCAGAACAAATGATATGCCAGCATTTCTTGAAGAAAAGGCAATTGAAACCATGTGGACCAGGAGCCTTATCAATGGGCATTTATTTGACAGTCCTATCCATTTCCTCTTTGGTCAAAGGCAGTGTCAAAACATCAAACCCTTCCACTTAGTGAATGAGAGATTGAAGATCAAATGCCAAGTTGATTCCCTCAGAGGAACCCATCCTGTTTTTGAAGGAAGACCAAAAACATCCTGCAATCTGCTCATGATGAGTGATAACAGATCCATGTGCCAATTTAAGAGATGAGATGGAGTTTCTTCTGTATCTTTCAGTAGCCATGGCATGGAAAAACTTAGTATTTTCCTCCCCTACCTTGATGAACCTGATGGTAGCCCTCCTTTTCCAGTATAGGAACTGCAGATGCAGTAGGTGATCTAAATGAAGTTTGACAATCAGCCTGAAATTAGCTTCAGGTCTGAAAAGGGGTCTAAGCTCCTCTAGATCATCCATACATAGTACCAGTTGATTACACTTATCAATGAGTGTTTTAAGCTTTGAAAGACTAGTCTGCCATCTCTTTAGGGTCTGTCTTAGATGCTTAAACTTATCCATGATGATGACAGAGATGTGACCTTTCCTGGAAGGGGTCTTCCAAGACTGCTGCACACATTCCAGGAAACCATCCATCTCCACCCAATAATTTTCAGAAAGAAAAATGTTACATTTAGGGATGGAGGTGTTTACTGTCACCACACAGGGAACATGATCAGATGCAGATTTGGCTAAAGGCAGAACTTGAGTTAGGGGATAAGATGATATCCAATTGGCAGAAGTGAAGAGGCAATCCAGTTGCTCCAGAAGGGGTGAGTCTTGCATATTGGACCAAGTGAAAGACCTACCTTTGAGAGGCAATTCCAAAAGACCCAGGTGACCAATGATCTCATTAAAATTGAATATGTCATTCACATCAGCACCAGGGAGATTTCTATTGGAAGGGGAGCGAATAAAGTTGAAATCTCCAAGCAGCAGCCAGTCATCATTTGCAGGGATATTAAGATGGTATGGCCAGCTAACAAATTGGTCTCTAGCCTCTCCCTGACAAGGGTCATAGACATTAACCAGAGTCCAAGCCTCAGAGGTGTGATTGGAGGTGAATGACACAGTTAAACCAAAAGCCTATGTTTCAACCAAACTGCTAGTTAAAATAGAGGAGTTCCATAGAGTGATCAATCCACCACAGGCGCCTTGCGATGGAATATAAGCAAATTGATCAAATCTTTTGGGGCAAAAACTCCTAACAGACCGAAAATCAATATGTTGCATTTTAGTTTCCTGAAGATAAACAATCGTAGCCAAGCTTTCATAAATTTTGTTTCGAACCGCTCTTTGCCGTGAATCTGAATTTAAACCACGCACATTCCAGCAAAGAACACGCCAGCTTCGCGTAGACCGACTATCCATATCAAGGATGTAAAGTAGTAAAAGAGGAGTTACATAATAACCCACGCATCCAAAGTTTAGACAGCTGTGACACACAGCCAGAAGTAGCAAGACAAACTGAATAGCAAAAAGAACATAAGTACATAGATAGTTGGTTAATCATCAGCAGGTGGAGGCTTGGAGACATCAGGATCTTCCATAATTCGATCCTCTTGGCTTCCAGGGGTTTAGCTCTTGGCTTCCTCTTCTTGGGCACATGCATCGGGAGTTCCTGCAGCACCGGCTCAGAACCACCCCACTTGATCGAACCCCTGGTACATCAGCGAATCGAGGAGTCCACAATGGGTGTGGCCTTCTTGGGAGACCCCCCTCTGCGGGGCAGTCGGAGACTCAAAGGAGAACAAATCCCCTGTTTGTGCAGAGATGCTGTCAGTTGAAGGAATTACCTCGAAAGCAGGTGCATGAGTGTTGTTCTGGTAGATGATACAAAGTTTAGTGCTGGCTACATCAAAAGCCAATGATCAGGAGCGCTTGGGTAGCACAATTGGCATGGCCGCAGGCATCTAAACGTGACGAGGGACACCCCTGGAGGTGAAAACCCCCATGAGCACTTCAAAGGACCGTGTCCAGGAGACGACATGTGGGAGCGAAGGTCCATAGGCAACCCGAACAACTCCAATCATCAGATGATCATGTCGTACCAGGGGCTGCTGGTAAGGAACAATTTCCAGGGGATTGAAATCTTCAGGGGCCACATCATCAGCACCTTCCTCCCCAGAAGCATTGCCCCATTAGGAGGGACAGGAGCATCAACAACACCATCGTCAGCTCCCTCATCATCTTGGTCAGCGGCAGCAGCATCCTCTCCAACAGCTTCAACATCATCCGGCTGAGGATCAACCACCACAATATCCTGAATAGAGTCAGAAGAAGTTAGCTGATCGATGACCATAGACTCCTTGTCTTGTTCCAGGGCAGCGGGTTCATCAACAGGAGCTTCAGGTTGCCAGCCCCAACCGCCATCATCGTGCTGAATCGGAGGTTCTGGCATCGGAGGTGGTGGTGGTGGTGGCACAGCGTTCCATCCCAGAGCTGGATATGGCGGAAGAGCAAAGAGCAGATTATCCTGATCCAACTGTCCTGACAACGGATGGGGGTTTCCATTGAGGGTCATGTGATCCTCATCATTTGGCATCTGTTTAGAAAATCCTGCACCCAAGATGAACAGAGGTGCAGACCAAGAAACCCTCGCTCCACCCCAAGCAGCATACTCAGAAAAAGTGACACTACGGGGAATCAGAATGTCATCTGGGAAAGATGCAAAAACAATGGAGCGGACTAGGTATGGATCATCACTGACCCAATGGTGGAATTCACCAAAAGTGTTAACCGCAGCCCGAAGATCATTAGTATTGCGGAAATCCAAAGGCACACCTAAAAACATCAGACAATCCTTGCAGAAACCAGCAACACCTCTAAAACCTACTCCCTCATTGTGCCGCATGCATCTGACAAAAGTATCGTTCCCCAAATCTTGGGGAACCATCCAAGTGGCGGAAAAGCTTTCACCAGCATCCCTAAGCTCGAGTAATCCTACCCCCTCAATCCGAGGCTGAGCAAAGCGGACATGAAAGCCCAAGTTGTGTAGAAGATCAACAACCTCCTGCCGTACCTGAGCAACTTGATCAGCAGGCAGCGCAGGCATCACCTCGGCGATGACATACTGTTCATGCCTGCGGGCAATGGTGATTTCCAGCGTGATGAAAGTCCGTGGGAGGCGGTCAGGGCCACCATCGATGATGTTTTGGCCCGGAGGCACATATCGCTCGGGGTCTAGCTCGAAGTTGGCCATGTTAGGGAGAGTTAGAGGAGGAGGAGGCATCAATGGTGGTGGCTTTGACGGAGTCCTGGGAGGTGATGAGTGCGATAGGATAGGGAGGAACTGTTTGGCAGGGTGTGCGGCTTCCCGAAGATCAACAGAGGTTCCCGAGAAATCGGCGACATGGGAGGTGGTGGGGATCTTACGTTTCCAAGTAAGACAATTATCACGCATAAAAGAAGCAAATTTAGATTTGGAATGGCGCACCCTGCCGCAGGAGGAGCATATCGGCGACGTGTAGTTGGGAGCTAGATGCCCACGTTCAGAGCAGATCGTGCAGGAAAATATCTCTTGAACCATGTCGTTGATAAAATCATCAAATTATTGGTGGGCTTCTTGCGAGGAAGGAATATCTGGACCCATCAAAGAAGAGGTCACCAATGGCACAATAGGTTGAGAAGGGGCAGGCCCGTAGTCGAAGCCTTCCATCACCGACAAATCCAAAGATTTTGAAAACCCGCTCGAAGAGGAGGGTGACACCGAATCAGTGCAATGAGAGCGAGAAACCCCGTCAATTGCGGTGATATTAGTTTCAGTACCGGACAACACGGGAGATGACATCGGCTAACAAACTATGCCGAAAGTAATATGTGGTGTCGCCTTCGTCCACTGGAGTTCAACCGGCGGTGGTGCACTGATAATGACACACTCCTGCTGTGGAACAGAATAACGAGCAGTTTGTAACTTCAATAGTTCATCCTGCGTTATAGGGTACCGATAACCTTTGCAAACCTCGTACTGCTGAAGGGTTGCAAAATAAAGCTTCTTGCGTGTACATGATCCAGATTTAAAATATGATTTCTCAGGCCTGGAATGCATTGCCATTAGACCTAGTGCAGCTCTTCGCTTAGAGTGGCTGACCAATACCCATTCAACATCACATTGTTTCTTCCATAGAGAAAATTCCCGATGCCAATTTGGGCCACCATTACCCCATAGATGAAAGAAACACTTAAAACTGGAACACTTGTAAGAACATAAATCTAGTATATGAAAACCAACTTGTTTGCAAGAAACCATAAAGGGAAAAACCGAGTCTGTGATCTTAGTAACCATAAGATCAATGGCGGAACCCCCAATGGCAGACTCCAGCGCCGCAACCACAGAATCCTCTATGAGACGGAAAGCATGACGACCAAAAGATACCACCATGATGAAAGGTCGACAATGATTCATCGGGTGCATAGAGAAGCCATAGTGATAGAAAACCTCATCCCCAAAAGTTGCACCAGGGGAGAAATCCAGATCCAATGTGGAGCAACCAACACAGGCCATGAAAAAGCACGTACGAGATCATGGGAGTGCACCTGAGATGATGCACGGAGCAAGAGAGGTGCACGCCGGCTAGAAATCCAGATCAACATGGAGTCGCCAGTGCGGGAGGTGGGAGGTGGGAGTCGCCATAAGCGCTATTTCTTGGTGGCGCCACTTGTCAGGTCAGCCGAGTGCTAGATCGAAGAGCTGTCGGCTGTGTTGTGGAGCCTCAGACATGGGATTTTTTAACCTTAGTTGATATTGATATCTGTGACATGTTCATATGGATATCGTTTACCTCACGATGCATGCCTCACAAGAAATTAATCATGTCATTGGACTTGAAAATCGCCTTTCCGCAATTTACCTATTTTTCTATATCATGCATTGTTATTGCCTTGTTCCACAACCTGGGTTGCTGGAAAGTACATTCAAAGTACGCATTGTCTTTCCACTTGTTATTTTATTGACCAGGCATGAGAGAACAGGATATGATGAAGAATATCTTGGTGACGCTCGTGCGAGCTAGGACGCTTCCCAATCAAAATTCATGTAGGGTTAAGGTAGATGGCACGGATTCACGCTATCATTGAAGAATTTCCGCTGCAAATATATTAATACTTGGCCATGAAGGCCACATTCGACTAGAATGGTACGTAATGGGTGTAAGACCCTTGTTATTCAGTTTTTGTATGTTGAGTGAGCATTGATCTTTGGGATCACTGTGCACGTACATTCGGTGATCTGGTCATACGAGTTGGGATCCCCACAGAGCCGGTATCAGAGCCATCCTGACTGTAGGACGCCCTTAGTTAGCATGGACGTTAGTTAGTACAAACTATTTTTCTAGGCCCATCAAAATCACTTACAAAACCTCTATATTTATCACCTCTCCTAAATTTTCAAAGGAAGCGAAGGTTTTTGCCTTAGCACCTCCACCCTTAGTCTCTTAACTCTCCTCATTTGCTTTTTCAAAACTAGCACATGGTCCCTAGCACCCTTATGCTCCTAGCCACTAGATTCCTTGAAATCCTCATGGGAAACTTGAAATGAAGCGACCTTGCCAAACGATCACCCACATGTTTGGAAGACAAGGTTGGCAATGCTACAACAAGACGACACCAACACAAGCCACCTTCTGGAGGAATGACGACATCAAGACTCCAAAATGGTGACACCTCAACACCGCCTAAGAGTGGTGCAACCTTGACCTACGATGATCAGGACATAAGATATGCAAGATTATGATAGGCATCGCTAATAGAGCGACTTTGTCCTTACCGTTGTTGTGTCGACAATCGCGAGTGGATGGGAACCTCGCCATTTGGTTCGCCTCACCATATTTAGTAGGAAAACGGTTCTCTTCATCCCCCACTCTTGGGATCAATATTTTCATCAACATAGCTGACAAGTCGGAACCCTATCCAGCCTTGTCGATGTCATTGCATAAAGGATCGTCCACTTGGAACTCTCGATGCCTTGGAATACAACAAAAGACCATGTCGACGACAGCCATGAGGAATCACCCAAGTCGTCAACTCACAACACGTGAAGTTGTCAAGGACTCTCCACGCACAACCCGAATCATTTCAACGAACAAAAACAAGAGACAAGGCGACCCCTGAATAAGACACATATGACTATGCAGACTCCTCTCCCACACATGAAGCAAGCACGACTGTTGAGTCCGAGGACCCCTATGGTAAGATAAGTCATGTATCCCCTATTTGAAGTCGAGTTCATGTGATGGTTCGAATGGAACCATGTTGTGTGTTGCTTGTTTATGCTTGTTGTGCTTTATGTTAAGTCACACTTTTTACCTAGGAACCAAGTACACGACTATATCACCTGCTTCGTATTGATGTTTGTGTTTGGCCTTTCGACACTTGTTTGATTGAACTGGCACTATACCACCCCCTTAGGCACTCCCCTCTACGCTACTTTTCTCTCTCTCTCTCTCACCCTTCTTGACAAGTGAAGACTAGCAAGACAAGATGCATCTCAACAGGCGACTAACACTGAAGATTTTGACTACAACGTACGCAACGAGACGCAACCCCGTAGAGTTTGGCTTTTCACACAACATTGGAAACCCTCCCTAGACCAACCTAAACCTCAAAAGCTTCCCCATCTCAAACCTCCGATCACGTGTTTAATACATGGATCCGCCACAACACCTGTTGAGCATCAATAACCCCTCCTTAGCACTCGGTTCATTGTGGAACTGGTTATTATAGTGAACAAACATCTTTTCATATTTAAGCTAGCACTAGAACCTTGATGCCATAGGATGGATGGTTCTAAGGATGTATGATTTGTCGACAATGATTTAATGTGACTATTATACTTGTCTCGAGGATGTAGCTAACTCCCCCTTTGGTGGAATACGAGAACTTTCATGGTGGTAGGTGACTGGGTGGAACTAGTTGATAAAGTAGCATAACCTACATATCCCTCGAGTAAATTTGGATTTAGTGGGATAATTATGATCACTGTCTAAACTTTTTGGTCATATAATAAATTGACTTTGTCAAGAAGTAGTCATGGATTGATGATGTTACAACAGTGGCTTGTAGGAAAAAGTAGAAATTCTCGTCGAACATGAGATTAGTATTTAAATAGGTAATCCTAATAGAGTGTTGGTGTTAAATGAGACAACATAGTTTGGAGTAAATTGGATTTAGTCCGATGGTCTTGATCATGATACCATGTTCCTCGGTGGATGATAAATTATAAGTAATTGGAGTTGTCAAAACTGAAATAGGAATCTATATAAGCTTGACCTTGGAGTTTAGTTACTGATGATATTGGGAAGTTAGTGGATATACTGTGATATAGTCGTCGCAATGATATTTGGATTAAAAAGGACTCTAGGTGATTATGTAGAACCCCATCGTTATTGGATTTGTAGGATTGATGGTTTAATGATGATTGATGGGATTGATGAACCAATTGATTGGATTCGTAGGAAGGAAACAAGATCTTGGATTGGTATAATATGTGTTTCCTTAGCATAGAAATGCAGTACCTTATACCTAGGACAATTTAACTAAGCACTTGGATTGTAGTCTCTTAGTCAAGCTTAGCAACTTGTATGCTTCCCAAGGATTTTTACATAGGGATATAAATGAGGTAACTACAATATGATATTTTGGTTTAGTCCTTCTCTCAATCCTTTGAGTTGAGTAGCACAAATAATGTTGGATTGACTTATATGACGTGGTATCTTTTTTGATATTGGATGATTCTAATTGCGGGATTAGGTAGGACTATTGGCATCTAAGAAAGTGTGCTCAAGGATAACGTGATGGACGTTCACTCACATCCTAAGTTCCTTGAAACCACGACCTTTACCGAGCCATGAAATGGCCGGATTGGGACCATAGGGTTTGGCTCTAAGTCATTAGACTATGGCCAATACTCCACCTCGACCACAACTAAACCCCTCGGCAAGTGACCGTCCAGAACAAGTACCCGCTCCTCTTACTCATCCCATGAGCATAATGCTTGTGTGATGATTGGAGAAATATGGTGTTGTCCTCATGTATGACAAGCTTATTTATCCAAGAAGAGTGGGAAGCACCTTAGCACTGTTTGGATAAGCCCCCATAAGCACCGATTGCCATGCCTATCAAGTGTCACGTTTTACCTTAAAGAAGTGGACTCCTCGAAGCACCCTCAAAGCATCAGAAGACAATCTTATCCAAGTGAGACGAAGAACTACTACGGTTGGGAAACCACGATGATGAAGAAGAAGCAATAGGAGTCAACCACCCCCCCTCTACCACCTACATCAACTAAGTGAAGTAGCATCGACGTCCAAGCACGAAGAAGCCTTCGAACATCAAGAGAAATCAAGAGCCCTTTTTGGTCCAATCAAAGACGACAATCCCGACTCGATCATGGTGGACTCCCCGATCAAAGGTGGTTCACCCCGCTTGCCAAGCTTGAGACCTTGGGGAATGTTTGGCTGGTTTATACCTTGGGCAGCCGACTCATCATGGATCGCCCTTAGAACTTGCCTAGGTGGTAGAACCTGTTTTGAAACACCAAGTCTATGAGCTTAGTCTTAGGGATGAGACCCATCCCAGACTTCTTCACAAGTTGCTACGAAAAATCTAGAAGACCAAGCATCCGAAGACACGCCACAAACGTGCATCCGCGACAACAAATACAAAGTGTTGAAGACAAATAAAGAACATACCAGACCACTACTCAAGCAGAAGATCTCGATGAGAAGCCTGCGTTGGCACACTTTTACACTCTCGAGATGATGACCACCTACGAATAAAGATCACTTGCTTTAAAGAAGCCAAGGCCTTCCCCAACAACAGAAAGCTACACAAAAACCTTGGCCCTTCTAGTCTAGCACGAGACATCTATGTGTTACTAACCAATGTGAGCAACCCCGGACCAGCATGCAGACACCCTACCTTGCCATGTATTCCAATTTTGGAGTACACACGCAAGCCAGACCCTTGCCCGGACTTTGTTTACAAATCCCTTGACCTTTGGTCAAGCCAAGCATATTGCTAGAACCATGTTCACCCTCAGACAAAGCCAAGAGAAGCATTCTAAGATGTATCATCAAGCACTTCAAGATTAACTGGAGCAATCACATCGAAGAAGGAACGACATGGCAAGGATAAGACTACCTCAGACCCAATTTTTTGCAATGCCTAGCCTAGGAATCTCGGGGAAAAGATTCTTGTAAGGGGGGTAGGTGTGTCACCCCTATGTTTTGCCTTACTTTGCTAAGTTAACATAGCTCAAAAATTGGGACCAATTAAAACTTGTGTTTGTGCTTGTGATGCTTGACTTGATTGTGATTGCTTGCTTGTTTCATTGTGTTTCAAATTACAAACTTCCTCTGTCACCCCCTGTTTTCACTACCACTTTCTCTGTAATGCAAAAATCTGAACTTGTTAAAACTTTTTCAAAACTAATGTTGTGAGTGCCATGGTTGTCATTGTATGCTTGTGTGTTTGATCATGTGATGATAAAATCCCATTTGACAATATAGAATTATTTTCAAAACCTTCTTCTTGTTTCCGATCTAGTAAAACCCTACTCTGAGTTGCACTACTTGCCCTTGATGGCAAGGATGGTTTCTACCCAAATTTGGTGATCTGATTTTAACTTATTTTAGTATTCCAAAACCACAAAATAATTATTTTTAGAATTGTTTTCTTAATTTATTTACATGTCCATTTGTGAGGCCACAAATGGTATTCCTACATGGAAAAATACTTTTCTGCCTTAGAAAAATCTGATTAAATTTGAAGATGATCAGAAGGACATATATTTTCCATACATAAGATTTTTAACCCCTATTTATATTATAATTATTTGAGTAAAACCCTGAAAACCATTTCTGTCTGTTTGACCTTTTGAAATGTTTCCAAAGGAAATATTCTCAATAAAATGCTAGAAAATTCTAGTGGTATACCTAAGCCATATTTGGTGTTCACATAAAATGTCACTTTGATCCATGGTGATTAAGGACCCCAAATAACCCAGAAACCCCTTCTGTCCATATTGAAGTAAGAGCAACTCTACATAGCAAAGTTTGTCCAATGATGCTGAAACTTTGCAGGAGTGACAAATACCTCAAATAAGGGTTCCACACCAAAAATAGGATTTGTGGGACTTAGTTTGCCCACACTCCCTTTGGAAGGGACATATCTGGTCAATTAGTGGTGTTTTCAAGTTTACAAAGCTAAACTTGTCCAATGGGGCTCAAACTTGGTTAAACCGCATGTTTTAGCCCCCAACCCAAACCTGTTAAGTGGCAGTACGAGTGGTGGGGCGCAACCCCCTCAAACCACTGTCGAGCACCTTCTAACAGATGGGTAAAAGCCCTCTTAGCCATAGCTAAACCCAACCCCTTTGCTCCAAACTCATAGATTAGGTGGCCAGTATCAATGCCCAGGCCCAGTCAACTCGCCACTCACTGGTTCAAAGTGGAAATTCCAAAAACCCCAGTCTAAGCTTCAGTTCAAAGCTGACAACACCAGTATTCCTTGTCTCCCTTCACCGGCCGAATCTCCCACGAGACCCAAACGGCTACCTCACTCCCAGCTAGTGCCAGGGCATGCTAGACACGTCCAAAGTGCCTCAGAGAGCACCAGCATTCCATAGCATGCCAAAACTGCGCTCTGGGCGTGCTATAGGAAGCAACCGAGGTGGGGGCGACGCTCTCGGACAGTTCCAGCCTCCCCCGAGGTGTCCAACCTCTTCCGCGACAACCCCTTTGCGTCGAGGAACCATCAAGGGCCCTCCTCTCCCGCGCTAGAGCTCGTGCAATGCATGCCCGCGCGCACTAGAACCGGCCAAGGTTGCGCGGCCACGGATGCTCGACTTCTCTCTCCCTCCCTCTGTTGCAGATGGTTCTGGCAGTCCAAAACCATGTCCTGAGACCGTGGTTTCGGCCCCAGCTCCTCCCTGCACCCCCATACGCGCCAAAGTGAGTGACCCGCGCACCCGAATCGGCTCACCATCACGGGCCTATTTATAGTCCTCCCCTTCGCTCCACCACTCCTCAGACAGCTTCACCACGATCACTAGCACCTCCCTAGCCACCCCAGCAAGCCAGCAGAGCCCCGGTGCTCGAGATCGACCGACGCCCCTCCGCCTCGGAGCTCCGGTCGATCTCCGGCTACACTACGGCTCCTGCGTCCCTCGACCTCAGGAAGGTTTCCCCCAACTTCCCCGAGCATTTCCGTGCCCCTAGCTACCTTCTCGACCACCTCCTGAAACTCCTCCGCCGCGGCCTTCTCGTCGCCGACGAACCCTTGCCTCTCCGTCGTTGTTTCGACCACGAGTAGGTAGGCGGCGTCATGCCGAACCCATTTCTGTTCTCGTTGGGGCTTGAGAACGTCGGCAGCCTCGCCGGCGTGCTCCTCCTCCTCTCTGGCCATAGGTAGGAGATGACCCCGACAGGTGTGCCCCACCTGTCGGTGGCCCAGCTCCCTTCCCCTCGCTGCCCGCAGCCGCTGACCACAGGGCCCCGCACGTGAGGTTGAAACCTGACGGCAAGCACGCGTGGGCAGGCTGTCGGCTCGCCATGGGCCAGCCAAGTTCGAGGTCGAGCTAGGCCAGGGACTTAGCCCATTTTTCTTTATTTTTCAAAATATAATTTCAAAGATTTTTGTAAAAATATTTAACCAGTGTAAAAATATATTTTTTCCACTATTATTCCTCTAAAAATATGTAGTATTTAATGAAACTATTGGATGAATTCTTCAGCAAATATTTTGTTTTGCAATAATAAAAAGGACTAAATTGGAATAGTTTTGCTTCTCTTTTGTTGATTTTAAAAATGTTCCTTCATTAGAATCTGTGGCAAATATTTTTGAAAATGACAACTTAGATTTATCAGTAATAAAGAACATTTGTAAAATGACTTTGTGACATGTTTTTGAGTGAGCTATTTCTTATTTATTCTTTTGACGGAGATAGAAAACCCGTGTGACGAGGGTATCGGAGTGGAAGACCTCGAAGACCTCGGATACCTAACAGACCAAGGCAAGCATCCCTTTGATCATGACTGAGCATATGTTATACGGCATGTTAAGATAGCAAGTATTTCCGTTGCATATGATCATAAGTGTCGGTAAATCAATATAGTGATGATACCGATGGCTCCTCCGGAGCACATGCATTGAGCTTGATCCTACCCCCTTTTGAGGATCATGCTATTATCATGTTGACAAGTAATGTTAGAAAAATAGCATGAGCATGTTTTTGGTATTAATCCAAGATTTATGAAAACCCCGTCGGGTGCCACTAATGCCCGAGGTTGATGATGAGTTAGGTGGCCAATTTTGGTGAAGTGGTGCACCGGGTATTTGTGTGAGTATGGTTTCGGCAATGGGATTAGATTTATGATGTGTTGACCGTCTGAACTTTACATGTACGACCACGTTACCCCTTATGGGACGGGGCTGTGTTGATTAATCTGGTCGGTGCTAGCAAAGAGCCACATTACTAGTGGCGGGAGTGATGTGTGGTCACTCTCGTGATGGGGTCGTGCCAGGTAGGACGACTATGCCATTTTTCTCAGTTCGAGGCACACCGTTGGTCCCCGCATGGTTGATACTGTCCAGAGTCGGTGCTCGTAAGACGTAGAACATGTGGGATGGGTACTAATAGAGTGTACCTCATTGTCTAGTATCGTCAGGGGAAAGGCATTGATCGGGTACTTACCTCGGGTATGTTATATACCGCAAGTCGTGGATGATACAGAAGTTCCCCGGATCTCGTGGGTCCAGCGTACTACCTCTACCGAGTGTAAAACTATTCGAATAGCCATGTCCACGGTCAAGGACAGTTGGGTAATCCTGCTTAAACTACGTCCAATTATTTCCGCATAAACCAAGTGTGTGTGTGAGTTGTGTTGAAAAAGGAGTATTAGAATATAGAGATATTACCAAGTTTGGTGACTTGGCATACAGGGTGAACCTGTTCTTCAAAACTAATTCTTTAACTTGATGCATATTCATGATCATTCCACCAAGATGAATGCCACTAGATGCATGTTATTGTTATCCTTCACTTTCATTGTTCATATCATGGGCTGTTTGCGAGTACATTCAAAAGTACTCATTGGCTTGCCACTGGTAATATTATTGACCAGACATGGAAGGACTGGAGTTTGGAGATGAGTTTGGAGATGAGTCGCCCCTGCAAACTAGGATGCTTTCGAGTCAGAATGCCTGTCGGTGTAGGCTTGATGGCATGGGAACCCGTTTAGCTCCTATGATTTCCGCTATTAGTTGTATCAGTCTGATTTGGCCTTAGGCCCAACCTTGTGAACTTGACCCTTCGGTCATGTGATGTAATAATTCGGTACTCGGATGTAAGACTCTTATTTTTCAGTATATGTGTGTTCGGTGAGCATTGATCTCTGGGATTACTGAGCTCGATCATTCGGCTATCCCGACTTTTAAGTCGGGGTCCCCGCAGAACTGGTATCAAAGCCATCCTAACTATAGGAAGGCTTAGGTAGCATGGACGATAGCCGATACAACTAGTGCACATAGACTTTAACGTGAGATTCTGCACCCACTAAAAACTTTCTAACCCTCCCCTCCACATCTTGTAGATGGCCGCCGTACCTGAGATGCTTCTGGAGACGGGCTTTCATCTACTTTTGAGTGATATCCTCGAGAAGTGCCAGGTACGCCGCAAGCCCATCTTCCTCTAACATGAGCACTGGGTCAACGCCGACACTAAGGAATATCAAGTCGACGTGATAGTGAAGGCTAATGACTCCCCGACTATTTGGTTTTTTGAAGGACCATAGATGGAGGATCTGATGTTGGTAGTGGAGACCGCAGCACGAGAGGCGCTCGGGCGACTCCGCGACCTCCTTCCCGATATGGCTGAGGAGCCAGCTACTCGTGACCTACCCTTTGTTAAGGACGGGATAGACTGGAGTTGGACACTCAACCTATCTTCTGAAGACGGGACGCCACTGAGGTTTCAGACCTACATCAGTCTCTTCTCCGACACTTTGACGCACCTTTTGATCAAAGAGTCAACAAAGATTTGCCAAGAGCTACACCAAGTCAAGGATCTGCTTCGCACGGAGAAGATGAAGAACCGCAAGGTGAAAAACTAAGGAGCACCTAAAGGACCACCTGGCTTCGCTTTCAGAGGAGGAATACCACCGCTTCAGGCCACTCCTCTTCAGAGTCGTCGTCTAACCGCGGAAGAGTACACCGAACTCTGCACTACCTCGCTAACCAAGAGACACCGTGATGGTTCGCTTCCTTCTCCTACTCTTTCAAAGAAGGGAATCACTGATGAAGAAGAAGATGAAGACGAAGATCCCGCAGAACCCGCTTATGAGGCCACGTAGTCTGCCGCTTAGTATTAGTAACGTAGGCAATTAGGAGTTCCTCCCCGAGCGTAGGAGTTCATGTATCAGTTCAGTGAACCATGAGTGTTGTGTAAGCATGTTGGATGCAAGTCGTATTCGGCCTTAGGCAGCTTGTGAGCGACTACATCGCTTGTTTTAAACTAATGCCTTAGCTTTTCAAAAACCTTTGGATTAAAACTTTCGCACTAGCACATCACCAGACCCCTCTTTACTAGAGCATCATCCCTTATGATTTCAGCCAGTTCGGCAAATTGACCTGTCTACTCTCGGACATGATGGTGAATGCAACTCGCAATAGCACCTTCGGCAACCCCGGCTCTGCCTCCTCAGGATAGCATCAGGGAACCGGAGGGGAATCTCAAGCTGGAAATCACCACGAGCAGCAAGACGATGTTCCACCGCCACTGCCTCCTCCCGAAAATTGACTATGGCTTAGTTCCTTCAAGCTCTTCGAGAGGAACGTCAAGCCAACAATGCCGCGATTGAGCAGCTGGCTCAAACCTTGGTGAACAACCCGCCACAGAACGGGAATGGCAATGGTCGCTCTACTCTCTTTGAGTTCATGCGAACTACGCCGCCCATATTCACGGAGACGATTGAACCATTGGATGCCGATGAATGGATCCGTACTATCGAAGACCTCCTCGCGCTGGTCAAATGCACTGATGATCGTGAGGAAGTCCTCTATGCTTCTCACTGTCTCGGAGGCACAACCAGAGCTTGGTGGCATGGATTTCAGATAATGCGAGCAGGACAAGTCATCACTTGGGTCTTGTTCAAAGATGGATTCCGCGCTGCTCACATTCCGCCCGGAATGATGACCATTAAGAAGCAGGAATTCCGAGCCTTAAGGCAAGGTAGTGGATCCGTTAAGGATTATTTGCAGAAGTTCAACCTCCTGCCAAGATACGCACCTGAAGACCTCAACACTGAGGCTGCCAAAGTGGAACGCTTTATGGAAGGACTGCAACAGTCACTCCAATATCAGCTGGTTGTTTTTGAATGCCGGACCTTCAACGATCTGGTTAATAAGGCCCTTATCTTGGAGGACAAGCATCATGCTATGGACGACACCCGTAAGCGCAAGCTCATGGGTAGTGGAGGACCGAGTAACCCGAAGCCACGACCATGGCAGTCGGCTCCAGCAAGACCCAGCTATCAGCATCAACAGTACAAGACTCCGACATTTCGCCAGAACTACCAGCCTCAGCAGCAAGTCAACACCAAGCCAGCAATCAATCCACCAAACAACAGTGGACTCAAGACCAATCTTCCAGCACAAGTTACCTATTTTGGATGTGGACAAACATGGCACTATTCCAGGCAGTGTCCCAATAAGAAGTCCGACGCACCGCGCCCCAATGCGCCAAATCAAGGCCAAGGAGCACCAGGAAGGAATTAAGGTCCCCGCAATCAGCAGTACAATAGTAGGGGGTAGATTAATCATATCTCCGCTGAAGAGGCACAGGAAGACCCGGACTGCATTCTAGGTACGTTCCTCGTCAACTCCACCCCAACAACAATATTGTTTGATTGTGGTGCGTCGCATTCTTTTGTTACACAAAGATTTGCGGAAAAACGTGGTTTAAAACCTACCCTGCTTCACGGGAAAATGCCAATTCAAACCCCGGGAGCAGTGTTGAGGACAAACCTAGGATGTAGGAAGGTCGGGATAGTTATCAATGGGACGAGCTTCTCAGCAGATCTTACTGTGCTTAAGTCACGAGGCCTAGAAGTAATTCTCGGTATGGATTGGTTGGCCAAGCATCAAAGCATCTTGGACTGTGCCAACAGGGCCATTACCATGACAAGCGACCAAGGGGTCAAAGTCAAGTATGTCTCTGAGCCAGTACCCGCTCGAGTACCACGGGTTAACAGCCAGTTAGAGGTAGACCTCGATCGAGTGCGAATAGTCTGTGAGTACCCGGACGTTTTTGCTCACGAGCTACCAGGAATACCTCCTGACCGAGATAGCGAGTTCATCATTGAGCTCATGCCCGGATCAAGGCCTATCTATAAGAAGCCTTACAGGATGGGATTCGAAGAGCTAGCAGAGCTAATGAAGCAGCTGGATGAGCAACTCACGAAAGAGTTTATTCGGCCGAGTGCGTCACCTTGGGGATCACCTATTCTTTTCGTCTCTAAGAAGGATGGAACTATCAGACTCTGCGTCGATTATCGTTCTCTCAATGAGGTCACGATCAAGAACAAGTATCCACTCCCCAAGATTGAAGACTTGTTTGATGCGTAAAATGGAGCTAAGGTATTCTCCAAGATCGACCTCCGATCTGGATCTTACCAACTGAAGATCCGACCTGAAGAGATACCTAAGACTGCGTTCATGACCCGGTACGGTCTGTACGAATGCACTATCATGTGTTTTGGATTGACTAATGCCCCAGCTTACTTCATGTACCTCATGAACAAGGTCTTCATGGAATACCTGGACAAGTTTGTCGTCGTATTTATTGATGACATATTAATCTTTTCCAAGTCCGAAGAAGAGCATGAGCAACACTTGAGGTTAGTGTTGGAAAAGTTTCGAGAGCACCAACTTTATGGCAAGTTCAGCAAGTGCCAATTCTGGCTGGGTGAAGTTGGATTATTTTGTCATACCATGATAGCATGTGGATTGGCAGTTGATCCCTCCAAGATTACTACGGTAACCAACTGGGAATCTCCAATTGATGTGAAGGAAGTCAGGAGCTTCCTCGGACTCGCGGGATATTACCGCAAATTCGTAGAAGGATCCTCCCGCATGGCTCGACCTATGACTCAGCTCTTGAAGAAAGGCAAGAAGTTCAAATGGACGCCGGAGTGTGAAGCAAGATTCCAAGAATTGAAGAAGAGATTAACTACCGCCACGGTATTAGCCACTCCAGATATCGGCAAGGAGTCTGTGATATATTGTGATGCCTCCAGAACCGGGCTCGGTGGGGTTCTAATGCAGGATGGCAGAGTTGTGGCGTATCTGTCACGACAACTTATCCCGCATGAGGAGAACTATGCCACGCATGCGCTCGAGTTGGTAGTAGTAGTGCATGCCTTGAAGACATGGCGACATTACCTTCTGGGGAAGCGATTTTAAATATACACAGACCACAAAAGTCTGAAGTATATCTTCACCCAAAGGGGATTGAATATGAGGCAACAAAGATGGTTGGAGTTAATCAAAGACGACGACCTCCACATTCAACATCACCCCGGTAAGGCCAATGTAGTGGCTGATGCCTTAAGCCAGAAGACCAGCACCTTGAACGTCATGCTCAAGGAAAGGCAACTTGCCTTGTATGAGGAATTGGAGCACTTCGGATTGGAGCTAGTGGAATCAGGATTCCTAGCTAACATCAAAGTCAAACCAACGCTAGAGGATGATATCAAGGAAGCCCAGAAGGGTTGTAAGAGCATTGGAGGCATCAGGAAGAAGATTCAAGAAGGCAAGGCCCCAGGATTCTCGGTGGATGGACAAGGAGTAGTGGGGTTTGGGAAGCGTTTATGTGTACCCAACAAGGCTGAACTCAAGGATTTGAACCTACAGGAAGCACATGATACACCCTACTCTATTCACCCCGGTGGTACCAAGATGTATCAAGACCTGGTGGCATGAAGAGGGAAATTGCTTCCTATGTTGCCAAGTCCGACGTGTGCCAACGGGTCAAGGCTTAGCATCAGCGACCTATTGGATTGCTACAACCTCTCCAGGTGCCAGAATGGAAGTGGGACAAGATAGGCATGGATTTTGTTACTGGCTTACCAAGGTCTAGTAGAGGCCATGACTCTATATGGGTCATTGTCGACCATCTGACCAAAGTGGCCCATTTCATTCCAGTCAACATCACTTATGATGGGACCAAGTTGGCTAGTCTCGATATTGAGCGTATTGTAAGCCTTCACGGAGTTCCCAAGGAGATTGTATCTGACCGAGGCACGTAGTTCACCTCAAGATTTTGGAAGAATTTCCAAGAAGCCCTCGGAACCAAGCTCTCTTTCAGTACCGCTTTCCACCTGCAAACGGGCGGACAAACGGAAAGAGTGAATGAGATACTCGAAGATATGCTCCGCACTTGCGTCTTGGCACATGGTGCCAAATGGGAAGACTGTCTGCCGTTCTCTGAGTTTTCATACAACAACTACTAGTCCAGTCTCCAAATGTCCCCATTTGAAGTGTTCTACGGACGAAAGTGTCGCACCCCGCTCAACTGGTCCGAAACCGTTGAAGGGCTGATTTTCGGGCGAGAAGTTTTGCACAAGGCAGAAGAGAAGGTGCAACTTGTCCGAGAAAATCTAAAGGAAGCCAAGTCGCGACAAAAGAGCTATGCGGATTCTCGCCGCAAAGACGTGGAGTTCATTCCCGGAGACCAGGTGTACCTCCGTGTCACACCTATCAAGGGAACCAAGCACTTCCATGTTAAAGGGAATCTCGCTCCAAGGTTCATTGGACCTTTTAAGATCACGACAAGGCGTGGAGAATTTGCTTATTAGTTGGAACTACCTCTGGAACTTTCGAGTGTGCACAACGTCTTCCACGTGTCACAACTTCGGAAGTGTCTTCAAGCACCAAACCGTTCCGATCCCTACAAGAACATTGACCACCAGGACATTGATCTTCAACCGGATCTCACCTACTGCGAGAAGCCGATCCGCATTCTTGATGAAGCAGAGCGTTGCACGAGAAGTCACACCATCAAGTATTTCAAGGTTTAGTGGAGAAACCACACCGAAGCAGAAGCAACATGGGAGCGTGAAGACTATCTCCGATCTGAGTTTCCGGACCTTTTTAGCACTTAGCTTAGGAATCTCGGGGATGAGATTCTTGTAAGGGGGATAGGTCTGTCACACCCTGTTTTCACTACCACTTTCTGTGTAATGCAAAAAATCTGAACTTGTTAAAACTTTTTCAAAACTAATGTTGTGAGTGCCACGGTTGTCATTGTATGCTTGTGTGTTTGATCATGTGGTTGATAAAACCCCATTTCACAATATTGAATTATTTTCAAAACCTTCTTCTTGTTTGTGATCTAGTAAAACCCTACTATGAGTTGCACTACTTGCCCTCGATGGCAAGGATGGTTTCTACCCAAAGTTGGTCATCTGATTTTAACTTATTTTAGTATTCCAAAACCACAAAATAATTATTTTTAGAAATTTTTTCTTTATTTATTTACATGTCCATTTCTGAGGCCAGAAATGGTATTCCTACATGGAGAAATACTTTTTTGCCTTATTGGAGATGATCAGAAGGACATATATTTTCCATACATAACTTTTAACCCCTACTTATATTATAATTATTTGAGTAAAACCCTGAAAACCATTTCTCTTTGGTTTGACCTTTTGAAATATTTCCAAAGGAAATATTCTCAATAAAATCCTAGAAAATTCTAGTGGTATCCTTAAGCCATATTTGGTGTCCACATAAAATGTCACTTTGATCCAAGGTGATTAAGGACCCCAAATAACACAAAAACCCCTTCTGTCCAAATTAAAGTAAGAGCAACTCTACATAGCAAAGTTTGTCCAATGATGCTGAAACTTTGCAGGAGTGCCTAATACCTCAAATAAGGGTTCCACACCAAAAATGGGATTTGTGGGACTTAGTTTGCCCACACACTCTTTGGAAGGGACATATCTAGTCAATTAGTGGTGTTTTCAAGTCTACAAAGCTAAACTTGTCCAATGGAGCTCAAACTTGGTGAAACCCCATGTTTTAGCACCCAACCCAAACATGTTAAGTTGCAATACCAGTGGTGGGGAGCAACCCCCTCAAACCACTGTCGAGCACCTTCTGACAGATGGGCAAAAGCCCTCTTAGCCTCAGCTAAACCCAACCCCTTTGCTCCAAACTCATAGATTAGGTGGCCAGTATCAATGCCCAGCCCTAGTCAACTGGCCCCTCACTGGTTCGAAGTGGAAATGCCAAAAACCCCAATCTAAGCTTCAGTTCAAAGCTGACAACACCAGTATTCCTTGTCTCCCTTGACCAGCCGAAGCTCCCATGAGACCCAAACGGCTAGCCTCACTCCCAGCCAGTGCGAGGACATGCCAGACACGTCCAAAGTGGCATGCCAAAACTGCGCTATGGGCGTGCTACAAGAAGCCACCGAGGTGGGGGCGACGCTCTCGGCCAGTTCCAGCCTGCACCGAGGTGTCCAACCTCTTCCCTGACAACCCCTCCGCGTCGAGCAACCATCAGGCCAAGGTTGCGCGGCCACGGATGCTCGACTTCTCTCTCTCTCTTCCTCTGTTGCAGATGGTTCTGGCAGTCCAAAACCACATCCTCAGACCGTGGTTTCGACCCCAGCTCCTCCCTGCACCCCATGCGCGCCACAGTGAGTCACCGGTGCTCCCGAATCGGCTCACCGTCGCGGGCCTATTTATAGCCCTCCCTTTCGCTCCAGCACCCCTCAGACAGCTTCACCACGACCACTAGCACCTCCCTAGCCACCCCAGCAAGCCAGCAGAGCCCCCTGCTCGAGATCGACCGAGGGCCCTCCGCCTCGGAGCTCCGGTCGATCTCCGGCTACACGACGGCTCCTGCATCCCTCGACCCACCAAACTAATCCCCTGGACCTCAGGATGCTTTCCCCCAACTTCCCCGAGCATTTTCGTGCCCCTAGATACCTCGTCGACCACCTCCCGAAACTCCTCCGCCGCAGCCTTCTCGTCGCGGGCGGACCCTTGCCTCTCCGTCGTTGTTCCGACCACCAACAGGTAGGCGGCATCACGCCGAACCGAATTATGTCCTCGTTGGGGCTTGAGAACGTCGGCAGCCTCGCCGGCATGCTCCTCCTCCTCTCCGGCCAGAGGTAGGAGACGACCCCGACAGGTGTGCCCCACCTTTCGGTGGCCTAGCTACCTTCCCCTCGCTTCCCGCAGCCGCTAACCGCAGGGCCCCGCACGTCACGTTCAAACCTGACGACGCGCGTGCCTGGGAAGGCTGTCGGCTGGCCATGGGCCAACCCAGTTCCTGGCTGAGCCATGCCACAGACTTAGCCCATTTTTCTTTATTTTTAAAATCTGATTTCAAAGATTTTTATAAAAATATTTAACCAGTGTAAAAATATAATTTTTCTAGTGTTATTCTTCTAAAAATATGTAGTATTTAATGAAACCATTGGATGAATTCTTCAGCAACTATTTCGTTTTGCAATAATAAAAAGGACTAAATTGGAATAGTTTTTCTTCTGTTTGGTTGATTTTAAAAATGTTCCTTCATTAGAATCTGAGGCAAATATTTTTCAAAATGACAACTTAAATTTATCAGTAATAAAGAACATTTTTAAAATGACTTTGTGACCTGTTTTGAGTGAGCTATTTCTTATTTATTCTTTTGACGACGATAGAAAACCCGTGTGACGAGGGAATCGGAGCGGAAGACCTCAAAGATCCCGGATACCTAACTGACTAAGGCAAGGAGCCCTTTGACCATGAGTGAGCATATGTTATATTGCATGTTAAGATAGCAAGTATTTCCGTTGCATATGATCATAACTGTCGGTAAATCACTACGATGATGATACCGATGGCTCCTCCGGAGCACATGCATTGAGCTTGATCCTACCCCCTTTTCAGGATCATTCTATTATGATGTTGACTAGTAATGTTACAAAAATAGCATGAGCATGTTGTTGGTATAAATCCAAGATTTATGAAAACCCCGTTGGGTGCCACTAATCCCCGAGGTTGATGATGAGTTAGGTGGCCACTTTTGGTGAAGTGGTGCACCGGGTATTTGTGTGAGTATGGTTTCGGAAATGGGATTAGATTTATGATGTGTCGACCGTCCCAACCTTACATGTACGACCATGTTACCCCTTATGGGACGGGGCTATGTTGATTACTCTGGTCGCTGCTAGCAAAGAGCCACATTACTAGTGACGGGAGTGATGTGTGGTCACTCTCGTGCTGGGGTCGTGCTAGGTAGGACGTCTATGCCATTTTTATGAGTTCCAGGCACACCGTTGGTCCCCGCATGTTTGATACTGTCCAAAGTCGGTGCTCGTAAGATGTACAATATGTGGGCTAGGTACCAATCGAGTGGACCTCTTTGTCTAGTATTGTCAGGGGAAAGGCATTGTTCGGGTACTTACCTCGGGTATGTTATATAGCGCGAGTCGTGGATGACACGAAAGTTTCTCAGATCTCGTGGGTCCAGCGTACTACCACTGAAGAGTGTAAAACTATTGGAATAGTCATGTCCACGGTCAAGGATAGTTGGGTAATCCTGCTGAAGCTACGTCCAGTTATTTCTGCATAAACCAAGTGTGTGTGAGTTGTGTTGAAAAAGGAGTATTATGAAGATAGCGATATGACCAAGTTTGGTGACTTGGCATACAGGGTGCGCCCGCATGGTTCAGCCGTTGACAGATATATTGACATCTGTAACCTGTTCTTCAAAAGTAATTCTTTAGCTTGATGCATATTCGTGATCGTTCCACCAAGATGAATACCACCAGATGCATGTCATTGTTATCCTTCACTTTCATTGTTCATATCATGGGTTGTTTGCAAGTACATTCAAAAGTACTCATTGGCTTGCCACTGGTTATATTATTGACCAGACATGGAAGGACTGGAGTTTGGAGATGAGTACGTCTTCGGAGAGGCCCCTGCAAACTAGGACGCTTCCGAGTCAGAATGCCTGTGGGTGTAGGCTTGATGGCATGGGCACCCGCTTAGCACCTATGATTTCTGCTATTAGTTGTATCAGTATGATTTGGCCTTGGGCCCAACCTTGTTAACTTGACCCTTCGGTCATGTGATGTAATAATTCAATACTTGGATGTAAGACTCTTATTATTCAGTATCTGTGTGTTCGGTGAGCATTGATCTCTCGGATCACTCAACATGATCATTCGGTGATCCCGACTTCTAAGTCGGGGTCCCCACATCCTCGTACTCTCTAGAGTCAAATCCTTGACCCCAAGCCTTTGCCCAATGATCATGCCATGTGTATAGGACCAGAAACTATTTTTATAAAATATTATTTTCATAAAAAAGAATTTATTTGATTTAGCTTTCCAAAACCCCCTGAATTGAAGTTTGTACTACAAGTCCTCAAATTAAGGAAGTTTCCTTGTCTCGAATATTTTATTTAAACCCTATTATCAAAAATATTTCCCAAACACAATGTTATTTTTTAAATTTTATTTTCCTATTTTATTTAAATACCTTTGTGCTAAAAATATTTTTCTTTCTTACAAAATATATGAGAAACTTTAGGGTAACCAAGTGGACATATATTGTCCATATATAAGAGTTTCAACACATGGTCATGTTCAAAATGTTGGACAAAACCCTCCAAAACCCTTAGTGCCTATTTCAAGTATTCGAAATATTTATATAAGATATATTTGCAAATAATTCTAGTGAAATTCTAGGAAGTCACACATGGTATATGTGATGATCTTGCCAAGTTTTATCTTAATACAAGTCGATTTGGTTCACCAAATATTCCAAAACCCTCTATGTCTAGAACCAAACTTCAGCAACTCTACATTGCCAAGTGTCTCCCGTTGTGCTCAAATTTTGTGGACATGTTCCAATACCCTAATAATGCATCCACACCAAGTGGTGCATCAAGGAGAATAGATCCACTTGTCTAAAGACCGTCAAAACCACTTCTGCTGATTTCTAGAATTGGGAGACTTTACATTATCAAGTTTCTCCAATTGATCCCAAAATGTTTGCACATGCTCTAATCCTAATGTAATGCCACCACAACAAGTGGTGCATTAGGGGGAATTAAATTGCATGAATTTATATAAATAAAGCCATTTGTGCCCATTACTAGGGTATATCGAGGTTACATTGTCAATTTCACCATATAATCTCAAAATTGGTGATCAAGGCCAAAAGGTGTTACGAGTTACCCCTAGTAAGTCTCAAGGCCATTGGATAACCCTAGATGCATGTGGACAGCATCAAACACCTTCATCCATAAACTAGAGGACAAGAAAAGTTGACCCTAAGATATTCTCCTTGCTCCTATTTTTTACCACATCATGTGGTAGCCCTCTTCCACCCTAAGTAACCTTGCCATGGCCCCTAATCAATTAACTCCCTCTCTTTCCTCTACTTTTCACCATGGCAGCACCTCTTTTACCGCTCCGCCTTTATTTCTACTAATGCAAATTCCCCAAAATCTTTCCACAACACTTATAGTGTGCTAATGCATCTTGACACATGCAAAAATGGCAAGCTCATGTGGAAAATATGAACAAACCTTCTAAAACTAGATTTTTGGCACACATGTAGCCTTGAACAACAAGTGCTAGCTACACCCCTCTCCGTGAGCTGAAACTTGGTGGTCATGTAGTGTTTGCGTAGCTAGGGCTACTAACAAGGTTTCTACCCAAGTTCCCAGGAGTAAAAACCCTTTTGCTAGCTCCCAAGATTGCTGCTACAAACTTAACCTCGATGAATACCACGTCCACCTAGCTCCGTATGGGTCCAAACTCCTCCATCACCTTCTGCCATGCATGCCTTGCACCCGAGGCAACATTTCCCAAACAAAGGGTGGTCCTGGAGATAGTGTGGCATGCTGACCACACCACTAACATGCAGAAAAGGCGCTCTCCCGCTTGTGCTTGTCCTCTAGCTCCTTGGTGGCCATGGCAGAGTGCCCACTCGCGCTAATAGATCCTCCTTCACCTCGCACACCCCTTCCCGACACCAAGATGCAGCCAAGGCAGCCGAGGCACGCGCGTGCCACTGCTGCCGAGGACATCCGGGGACGCCCGAGCTCCCTTTCCTCTCCCCCGACCATATAAGGCGTCCCTCAGCTTCCCTTGCTCCCCCTTGGCTCTGTCTCGCTCTCTACGGACCCCCAGACCATCCCCTGGCATGTCCCGCACCTTGGTTCTCCTCTAGTGACTGATGGTGGCCGCCATAGATACGCACGAATTCACGCGTCCTCGAGCTCTGCCTCGCCCCAGGCACCCCCAGTGAACACTCCTAGCCTCCACTGAGCTCCCTCTGCACTCCAGTTTCTCTCCTCCATGGCTAGGGCATCATGGCCAACGCCGCCGTTGGCCAGCTCCGCCTTGGTGGATTCCATGGTGGACCAAGACCTCCCTTGGGGTCAAAGACCACCCAGGCGGGCGCGGTAGGACGCCCCGAGCCCACCGATGGTCGGAGCCACCGGGGCAAGCACCAGCACCGTTCGGCTCTGTCTCCCTTGCCTTCCCCTGCTCAAGCGGGAGGAGGGAGAGGAACCTGATGGGTGGGCCCCGCGTGTAATCACGCCACCAGTCGGGCCCCCTATTAAGTGGAGGAGGTTTTTGGTAGACGTGCGTCCCCGCATAGGAAGCGTACTCAGGTGAGTACATCTTCGGCATGGCCCCATGTGCCCGCAGTCAGCTCGTGGGCCGGCATAGCAGCTATGTTCCACCCAGGGCGCTATTTAGCCGGTTGAAGTGGTAATTCCTTTACCCCTTTTTTAGAGAGGTTAAACAAATCCAAATTAATTCATAAGCTCCAAATTTGATGATTAAAATTTCTATAGATTCCTAAAATCATGTGCCATCCAAATATGTGCATTGCACATTTTCCAAAGAAATTTTCTGTAGTATTAATATTCAAATTCAAATTTTAGTGCTTCAAACCACCACCTTGCAAATTTCCTACAACATTCTTATCAACTCTGATGACTGTGATCTGCGTTGGGTTTTCCGTGAAGAGGAACGGGTTATCGGACACAATGCGGGTAAGTATTTCCCTGAGTTATGAAACCAAGGTTTATAGAACTAATAGGAATACCAATCCTCAACCATCTTCAGCAACTGCACACAAAGAAACAAACAACTTGCACCCAACGCTGGCATGAGGATTGTCAATCCCCTTGATCTCGTTATTTGCAAGCAAATGAGGTGTGTAGATAATTATTGATGATTGTAAATTGCAAAATGAAATAAAACCCAAATAATGGCAGCAATGTAGTAGTAGTGTTTGTAAATATATAAGTGAATAGACCCGGGGGCCATAGTGTTTCCTTGTGGCATCTCTCATGGAAAAGGCATATGGTGGGTACACAAATTTCTCTTCGGCAATTGATAGAACAACGAATAATTGTGTGATTTTGACGGCAAGGATCATGTATATATGGGCATCACGTCCATAAGAAAATAGGCCGACTCTTGCATGCACATATTACTATTACTCCACTTCAAGAGCGCTTCTATGCTTGCCTCTCTACATATTAAGTAAAAACATAGTAATGCTTGGAGAACAATGACATAATGTAGACAAAGTAAACTCAATTAATATGAATAAACCCCATCATTTTATCCTTAGTAGCAGCAACACAAAGACGCAACTTGTCCCCTTCTGTCACTGGGATATATAAATTCGCCAGGTTGAACCTACTACAGCGCACCAATCCCACTTAAGAAATATTAATCTAGTTGGCCAAACTATCTAAATAGATTAGAGAGCATTACGAAGCTATGATGATCATGCAATTAAGAAACATAATAATCAGAGGTGACTCAAATACTTTTATGAATAATCTAAACATAAACCCACAATTCATCGGATCCCATCAAACACACCATACAGAGTGATTACATCAGATAGACCAAAGCGAAGATGCGATGAACATGGTATTGAAGATCAGAAGAGAGAGAGATTGCCATCTAGGTACTGCCTACGGAACCGTAGGTTTGTGGTGAACTACTCGCACATCATGGTGAGGGCAACAACGTTGATGTAGAGGCCCTCCGTGATTGATCTCCCATCCGGCAGATCGCCAGAACGGAGGTTTGGATGGACTCCCATCGGAACAGAGAGTTGCAGCGGTGGAAAAAGTGTTTCGGGAGCGCTCTTAGGGTTTTCGGAATATTTGTGAATTTATAGGCCACAGAGGGTCGTTGGGAGGCATCCAGGGGGGCCACAAGCCATCAGGCGCGACCTTGCCCTGGGCCTTGCCCTGTTGGCTTGTGTCTCCCTCGTGCGGCCTCTCGTCCACTTCTGATGCTTGCAGGTCCTCATATAGTCCAGAAAAAATCATATTAAAGTTTCGTGGCATTTGGACTTCGTTTGGTAGGGTAAACCTGCAAAGCAAAAAACCCGTAGAATACATGAACTCGCACTGGGCACTGGGTCAATAAGTTAGTGCTCAAAATATTGTAAATTAGTATATAAATTCCCAAAAAGTATCCTAGAATGATAATATATTAGCATGGAACAATAAAAAGTTATAGATACGTTGGAGACGTATCAAATTCCAAATGGAGTGATTCAAGTTGCTAGTTGTCTATACAATCATGCTCTATTTTCTAGCCTAGGGGAATATTTTTCTCATGTATTGTTTGTGCTAGGTCAAATAAATAGCCCCATTTCCATTTATTCCAACTTACTAAATCTCTAGGTAATCCAAGGCAACACCAAATCCAATGAAACCACTTCCAAAATCCTTCTAAAATCATTCCCTAATTAGTAGGGCATTCCACTCATTTTTAGGAAAATATTTTCTATAGACTTCTTGCAGGGTTAGTGATGCCTCCATTTCCACCATTCAAAAATTTCCGGTGATCCAACTCCATTAGAACAAACTTTTGGAAATTTTCTTCTGACTGGAGATGTCCAAGAAAAATAAACTCCTATCTATAGAGCACTTTCTTTCTCTGCTTGTTGTGTGGCTTATCGTGGTTGTTTTCGATGATAGTTGACGAAGTAGTTGAATTTCTTGGAGTTAGAGGAGACGCGTGAGAATACCTCGAATACTTTCCTAAACCAAGCAAGCAACCCTTTGACCATGACTATGAAACCCTTTTATGCATGTTATACGACACCTTATTTCGTTTCATGTGAAGCATGTTGAATTGGTGACCACCTTGGTGTGTTGTCTCTGATAACCCCTTGTTGATACTTGCACTGAGCATGACCCTACCTTCATATGAGGGTTGTGCGCGTGGGAAGTAGTTAGGTTGCTAGTAGTTTCTATGCACATAGGCCAGGAATATGCATCGTGCCGGTAAGGAAGTGATCTCAAATGCTTTTTCAAAAACACTGTCGGGTGCCACTAAGGCCTGAGGGAGATGGTTTTGTGCTAGGTAACCACTTGAGAAATAAGTGGTGTACTGAGGCAGGTTATGTGTGTGGTTTCGAAAACAGGAGAGGTTTAAGATTTGCTGACGTCCCAACCTTACAAGTGCGACCACAATACCCCTTTATGGGACAAGGCTTTGTTGATTACCTTGGTGGACGCTAGGAGAGATCCCACATTACTAGTGGCGAGAGGGCCAGAGTAAACCTCTCGAGACGGTATCGTGCCACGTAGGTCGACCAGGGGTTGTTTTTACAGACACTAGGCACACCATTGTGTCCCTCATGGATGGTACGATCTTGAGTGAGGCTGATATGATGTACATCATGAGGACGTGGGCCCACGAGTGGAATCTTTGTTTAGTATCGCCAGGGAAAAGGCATTGTTCGGGTGCTTACCTCGGGTATGTAATATGCCGCAAGTCGTGAATGACACAGAAGTTCCTCGAGTCTTGTGGGTACAGTGCGCAACCTCGGTAGAGTGTAAAACAATTCGAATAGCCATGTCCACGGTCAAGGATAGTTGGATGGACCTGCTTAAACTATGTCCAGAAATTTTTGCACAAACCAAGTGTGTGTGTGAGAGAAAGATGATTGTGTGAGGAAGATGGCAGTATGATTCATGAGCTCAGTCACATGACTTGGCATGACGGGTGGACATGGGATGTTCGACCCTCGGTTGATATTGATATGTGTAACCTATTCATATCGATATCTTTTACCTCAAGGTACATGCCTCACAAGAAATTGATCATGTCATTGCACTTCAAAATCGGCTTTCCACAATCTACCTATAGTGCTATATCATGCATTGTTATTTCCTTGTTCCACAACATGGGTTGCTTGTGAGTACACTGAAAGTACTCAATGGTTTGCCACTGGTTATTTTGTCGACCATGCATGAGAGAACATGATATGATGAAGAATACATTGGTGACGCTCGTGCGAGCTAGGGTGCTTCCTAGCCAGAATGGCTATAGGGTTAAGGCAGATGGCATGGGTTCACACTATCATTGAAGATTTTCTTTTGCAAATATATGAAGACTTGGCCATGAAGGCTATATTCGAGTAAAACGGTACGTAATGGATGTAAGACTCTTGTTATTCAGTTTTCGTGTGTTGAGTGAGCATTGATCTCTAGGATCATTGTGCATGTACATGCGGTGATCTCGACGTACGAGTTAGGATCCCCACAATAGGATTGCCATGTTTAATTCACCACATGACCACGCATCATATTTCTTGAGCATCGTGCATTGTCTGTGTGTTCATTAGATGTTGTTATTTCTTTTGGGTAGCATCAATTGGCGAGTACGAGTACAAGGAACTTGTAGAGAACATTTCTGAATAGCTAGAGTACTATCCCACTCAAGAAGCACAAGGCAAGATGGTCACCATCCTTGATATCGTTTCAAATTTTGTCATGCCTATTGTCTCACTTCTACCATTATTTCTCACTGGCCACCACTTGAATGTCAAGCCTCCCAAAATTCCATGATAAGCCTCTAACCCCTCCACCTTCTAGCAAACCATTATTTTTGTAAGTTATCGCTTGCTCATCTCTTCTTATAGCTTTGTTAGTTGCAGGTGCATGTTGATCCATGTGTCAACATGGATATTTTGGGATATCACCTTACTATTGCTATTTAATTTAATGCACATATATAGTTGGTAAAAGGTGAAAGGCTTGTCCTTCTGATCGGTATTTTGTTCCACCTTTGCCACCATAGTTTCCGTTTAACGATGTTATGTTCCATATTGAGCGCTCCTAACATGCTTGAGTTGTTATGGGGACCCCCTTGATTATTAACTTTGGGGTAAAACTCTTCCGGCAAGGCCCAACATCGGTACTACATATTCTTAACAACTTAATAAAAATACATAGGGCTTAGCTACCCCATGGATAATTAATAAACCTCTCGGGCAGTGCTCCTCATGAGTGTTGGTCCAAACAGAGCCACTTGTGAGGCCACCCGGGGAAACTCGGGGATTTCTATCTAGACACCGTACGTAGTGCTCATCTAGTAGTGCCCCAAGACAGAGATATGCGCGGATCCAATTGGGATATGGCCTGCGAGGCGGTCTTGTTGGATTTGTTTTACCTTTCACGAATGTCTTGTGCACTGGGATTTCAAGGATACCTTGGGCTATCTCCAATTAGAGGCTTTCCAGCGCAGCTTGTGGCTAGTTTGTGATGGATGAGTTGGAGCACTCCTGCATGGTTAAATCTTTCTGAACGCCACGCCTGTGGTTATGTGGTAACTTGGAAATTTGTTTAACAACCAGTTATAGAAAACTTCAAATAAACTCAACTAAAATACACCAACCGTGTGTGTAACCGTGGTCGACTCTTTTCGAGGAAGTTTGTAAAGAGAACACGATGGGGTTAAGTTCGAATCGTAAGTATGAGTTCAGGGTCACTTCTTGGTCATGTTAAATTCACAGCCGTTATGTGTAGATTCTCATCTTACTCTTGTACTCGTAAGTTAGCCACCAAATATATGCTTAGATGTTGCATCCTAAGCACTTAGCCATGCCGCACCTAATAACTTGATTAGACTTGATATCTTGGTCAATGAGATTGCTGAGTACCTGTGGCTCATAGATTACTACAACACAACATGTCCCGGTGCAACAAAGATTGATGTAGGTGATGCTTCCCAGCTTGACTAGGAGTTTGACGAGGAGTGCGAGCGTATGTACGTTACTTATCCGAATGAGTAGAGGGATCCTTGGTCGTCTTCTGGGCATAGCAAGATATACGTCATTTTCTTTTGTCGTTTGATTTTTTCCGTAGTCGGACCTTGCTCTTATAGATATTTGAATGGATGATTGTACGGATTGTGTAATTTACCATGTGGCGAGCATAAGACAATTCATATACTCATCTCCTCTATTACATGTATTGCAATGATGTCTATACTTATGAAACAACGCGATGGGCTTCTGTTCCTATCAAGGCTTCGACCCAAATAAGAATAGTACCACATCTTGGGTGTTACCATTAGATCTGGATGGAAAAGCGTTGCCAAATCGTGAAGACCATATGATTGCAATCTATGGAGAGGTCGTGCTTTTGGCCTTATGTTCGAGGGATTCCAACTATGATCTACACCAACTCAGTTTATTACATTGCAACTCAGAGTTGGTAATGATCCGATGTAAGACGTTATTGCATCTTCATAGTATTCCTAGTTACTAAGTTTCCCAACATAGTGGCGCCGATCCCACCCGTCAATATGAGCCATGGGGTGGGGTGGGGCAATAAACTGGGGAAGTAAAGTGTGGCTTATGATCTAATTTCTAGGGGTATTGGATTATTTGCCCCACTTTTAGAAGGCGTTAGATGGTTTGCCCCAGGGTTGTTTCAGTAACCAGTGGCCCCTACCCCACTCGTCAATCTTGGGGGGGGGGGGGCAAATTATCAAATGGTGAAGAAACGTGTGGCTTATGATATAATTTATTCTATGGGTGTGGGTAATGGATTATTTGTCCCACTTCATAGTGCGTTGGATGTTTTGACTTTATGGTTGTTTCAATGATGAGTGGCCCGGCTACACCCCTGAAACTCTCGGGGACAAATTATGAAATAATGGGGGGACTAGATTATTTGCCCCACTTTAAAAGGGATTGGATGATTTGCCACACGGCCGTTGGAATGATCAATGGGCCCAACCCCACATCCCATTCATTGCTTTAAAATGTATGAATTAGATTCTGACAGTCATATTCTACCTCATTAGACGCCATTCCTAACCTATCACTGTTTATACCACCTGCACACATGCTTCTACCTCCACGTGCATTGCACTCCTCACATACATCAACTTTCTATTAGTACTACGAAATGATGCATTGATGTGTATTTTTAGAGCATCTCTAGCAGACACTGTAAAATCGCTTGACACGTATAATTTTGGGGACAATACCGGTTTGGCTCATTTTTTTGGGCTAGACCAGACCCCATATAGTCGCCCAGACACATAAAATGTTTAGAGTGCCTGAAAAACCACCTCCACGTGTAGTATATCTATGGGTCCCTGACCGCTATCCGGAGCGAAATCCTATCCCCCCGCCGCAATCCCCATTTCCCCTCCGGTTTCTCGTTGTTGGCAACACAAATTCGCCTCCCACTCCGCTACCGCCAATAGATCGGCTGCCATGTGGCGTAGGATGTGAAGTTCCATCTGCGACACCGGTGGTGGTAAGGACCCCGAGCGGAAGTGCTGAGCCGCTGCCGAAGTGGCGAGGAAGCAGTTGAAAGCAAAACTTCTGAATAGGTAGTTTTGGTAGTTAATAAGAATATATAATTCAATGAACTAATGAGCCTATCAAGTACATTTCAGGAAAGTTCGATGACTTGATTGGATAGGAATTGCCACAGGGATTCCCTAATATCCAAAGAACACCTATTGGTAAAAGCTTCAAAACTCTACATATTTTTATATGTGAGCAATCACAGTTGAGTCCATAGGAAAGCCAATACTATTAAAACGGGATGAGGTATTGATGATGGTTTGGTTGCTCAAGTGCTTAGAGATATGCCACCAAAGACCTCAATCAATTTCTCACAAAATATTCTATCCGAAATCTAAACTATCAAAATCGATGACACCAACATTTCCATATTGGCCCCATCAGGTTAGTTGTAAACAGAACCCAAGCCAAATACTAGCACCTCGGTTTAATCAAGATTTGGTTCGGTGACACCAAAAAGCAGTGACCAAGTTGCTGACATCGAATTGTTAAAATTTATAATTCACGAGTTTGACTTTTCAGAGCCACCGAAGGACTGGAGCTGCTTAGGTATTGCTGAATCGGTCTAACCAACATGTTTCCGTCGGTCTCACTAAAATGCTAAAAGTTAGGACATTTTTCACTAGTCGGTATAACCGAGTTTTTACTTGTTCCTCACCGAGTAGGGCAATAATGTTGTAATTGTTCCTCACCGAGTAGGGCAATAATGCTATAAATAGCAACCACTCCCTCTCTTTCATGGAGAGAGCCTTCAAAACATTTCGACATTTCCACCATTCATTTTCTGAGATAGAACCACCTACTCATGTGTTGAGATCAAGATATTCCATTCCATCCATATGAATCTTGATTTCTAGCCTCCCCAAGTTTCTTTCCACTGTTTCATCCTCTTCTACCAATCCAAATTCAGTGAGATAGTGATTGAGTGTTGAGGAGACTATCTTTTGAAGCACGAGAGCAAGGACCTCATCACCCGTACACCACCTATTACCTTTTTGGATAGTGGTGTATCCTAGATTGATTAGGTGTGGCTTGGGAGCATCCAAATCATGTGGAGTTGAACAAATAAGTTTTGTAAGGGAAAATAGATCTCCTACTTAATGAAGATCTACCCTGAGTGAGGCTATTCCTTCGTGGACGTAAGGCATGGTGGAATAGAAAATGTTGCTTCTTCATGGGCCTTCGTGTGTGGAGCCCTTTGTGGACCCGCGGAACCTTTACCCCCATGGGTTCAAGTCTCCATCAATATGGACGTATGATATCACCACATATTGGAACCACGCTGAAAATCTTCATGTCTTCATTGCGTTTGATCTTCCTATCCCCACTTTTACTTACACTTGCAATTTCATTACTTTTCGCTGCTATACTCATAGACTTGCATGTGTCGGTTGTGCTAGACTTGGTAAAATCGCTAAAACTTGCCAACCGATAAAATTGGGAAAAGGTTAAAATTTTATTTTGTCAAGCTTTCTAATCACCCGCTCTAGACATACTTTCCATACGACAAGTGGTATTGGACGTTTGTTCTCCATTTCATTGGTTTCACAACCTAGGAGATTATGACTTCTAGTGAGGTAAATTACCACTATAGATGTCCATCTTTTGATGGTATAAACTTTACTAGTTGGAAGTATAAAATGAAAATGCATATTCTTGGTCATAATCCCATTGTTTAGGTTGTTGTTAGTGTTGGCGTGCATGGTGAATTCCTTGGAGATGAAAACAAACTAAACCGTGAAGCGACCATGGAAGAATTTAAGATGTTGTAATACAATGCTCAAGCATGTGACATTCTATTGAACTACCTATGCCCGAAATAATTCACAAGATAAGTCGTCTCGAGAATGTCATGGAAATTTGGGATACTTTGGTTGATATGCACGAAGGAACCTTGTCCATCAGGGAATCTAAGTTGGAAGCGCTCTAAATTTGTCGGGACCCGATCCTAATCCATAGGAATCCAGCCTGTAACACATCGCATCCCTTTGCGATCTCACGCATGGTTAACCCCACGGCTGCCACCTTACCTTAGCCGGGACCGTTTGCGCCTTTTGACTCACGTATGCAATTGTGTCACTATCATTCCAAAGTCAAAGAACCCGGGTCAACATAACTAGTCATAAACTCAAGTGGCTCATTTGTACAGAGACAGACATACATAACCTAGCAAAGCAGGTGTCGGTCATCAGCGAGTGTAGACCAGACACAACAAGCTACATGGACTCCAGCAAGCTACAAGGACTCCATTACACCGCGTGACATTTCCCCGTAGGGACAGACACAACAGCTAAGAAGGATACATGTCGGTCAACCAATGTGTTCGGAGTAGTAGCGAACTACCAAGGCTCGGTGGAAACACAAAGGGCCATTTCTGTGTATAGAGAGCTACTAAGGTCATACGACTAGGTGTCGAATCCCATAAATATCACAGTGCATCACACGTACACATGACATACTTGATATGCATAGATACAACAATTGCATCACAACATAACCATACATCATCACAACATTTATTTAGAAGACTCGAAAGAGTGTTGCATAATATGTCCATATAGGTAGGGGTCACATGACCCGACACTCAAGTCATACAAGAACAGTAATACAAACCAAGAGGAAGCATTAAAGTTGTCTGAGTACAGACAGTTGGAAGGAAAAGGCATAAAGCATGACTATCTACAGGTCCCTTCGGAAAGGGGCCAGGTCGTAGCTGGGACACCAGCTACTCGCCATCATCGAGGTCTAGATATAACCCACCCGTTGGCTTGTGGGTATCTTCTGCATCATTTATTCAACAAACATGAGTACAAAAGTACTCGGCAAGACTATAGAACAGATCTATCTACTCAAGCACATGTATCAACAAAGAGGTTCTGGGGTTTCATGCGGCAAGCCAGCTTTGATTCTTGGCTAGACTAAACTACAATTTTAAATAGTTTTAAACAACTTTGATAAGTCGTACACGAGTCCACTACCACCACCACAATACACCATCATGGATTCCTTTCGTCTCCCTACGGAAATGCCATTCATGATACTCACACTTATCTTGATACTTTTATGAGTAGCCATTAGAGTTATCTATGAACAACATATGTCTCCAAGTAGTCCATATCCGCGGACGCAGCAATTCGAGTAGATCATAACCCTGCAGGGGTGTACTTCTTCACACACGCTCTTGCCACTTATCGCCATGTGCACGTCATGCACCTCGGCAACCTTCAAGCGGAAGCCCAGCGAGGCAGTCGGCCATGACCATGAACCTTGCTAATACCTAGTCCAGGTTTATCGCCTATTTGAGAGTGAACCAGCATGGAAGTCCGGCCGAGGTTCCCAAGCCCACCATCCGGGTGCCACTTGGTACACCGTGCCACTTCCTACAGCATCATAGCCCACCTCTAAGGTCAGCACTATCCATGGCCTCCAGCATGACTATAAACACCAGAAACTACTTGGAACTCCTAGACCGAGTTCTAGGTGATTAATAAGTCGAGCGGGGTCATATTTCAGGGCCCAGCATGTCGTAGTAGCTAGTCTTGGATTACATACACGGAACTCGGTTCCT
This sequence comes from Hordeum vulgare subsp. vulgare, assembly GCF_904849725.1. Lineage (NCBI taxonomy): Eukaryota > Viridiplantae > Streptophyta > Magnoliopsida > Poales > Poaceae > Hordeum > Hordeum vulgare. The sequence continues at coordinate 283,686,526 of NC_058524.1, read as the reverse complement.
AAGGACGGTTCCAATGAAACAACCCGCCATGTACTCCTACATAGCCTTTCACCAGTACCTTTACCAAATCAGGGTCCACACTTATTCTATTTCACTAGAACACATTCATCCATTCCTGTTCATCACCCAGATGGAACAGATCTGACACAACTCTAGGCATAGCAAGCATAGCAGGATAAGACACATCATGGCTCAGCCAACTACGAGGTATGCTAGGTTGCAAGGTTTCGCTATTTACTGTGACAATGTCAGGTCATGCAAAGGAATAGGTTCAGCTACCAAAGTAAAACATTTGAAATATTTTGTCCTAATGCAATAAGTGAGAGCAAGAGCAGGAACATGGGATTATATCGGGATGATCAAAAGGGTGCTTGCCTTGTTGTTCAGTAGAGGGATTAAATCCGTCAGTCAGATATTCGGACGTATTCGGAAGGGCAGAGCCTACCGTAATAATAACGACAATCAATAACATTCATATGCAAAAATATGATGCATGAACATGGCATGAAATGAAATGTAGAATGAGCTAATGTGGCTATCAAACCTTTGGTTTCATGCTGATTTGAATTCAAGTTCAAATAATATTTAAAGTGGGACATTTATTAAATTCCTTTAATTGATTTGACCTGAAACTGTTTCATAACTTTGTTTGTCATGCATGAAAGTATCACCATTGTGTTCATTTAATTTTTCTGATCATTTTACATATATTATTTGTCAAATTTGGAGTTATATTTAATTTTTATGAATTTCCAAAGTTTTGCACTTATACTAGAATTATTTTAAAACAAAAAATAGCATTATTGCGCTAGGCTGACGTCATCAGGGTCAACAGGGGCTGGTCAGGTCAAACCTGACCAATAGGGCCCACAGGTGAGTGGCTCAAGGGCTAATCCCGCGCTAACCACAGGCTAAGTGGGGTTTGACTCACTCTGGGGGGCACTGTCAGTGGCTCAAGGGGGTGGATTAGGCTGTAATGAGCTGTCCACGTCGGCCCCCACCGGAGCCTCGCCGGCGGCGACCAAACCCGCGACGGATCCTCATCGGAGTTACTCTAAAACGTGTTGTGAGGCTCGGATTTGAGTGCCGAGAGCACTAGGAAGAAGCCCATGCTCGGCCTCATCTAACAGGGGCAGCGAGAGGAGCTAGGGGGTAGCCGGAGAGCACCGGCGATGAGACATGGCGGAGGCCAGAGCTCGGGTTCCACGGCCACGGAGCTAGAGAGCAGGAAAGAGAGGGGTAGATGGGGGGAAACACTCCTGAGCTCACGGCGATGTCGATGAGAGGTTCAGGCTACTCGGGGAAGCGCGGGATCCGATGAATCGACGACGACTTGCCAGCGGCCGAAGGCGGAAGACGACGGTGATGAGGGTGATGCATGGCTTAGGGGCTTGTTTGGCGTGGATGACGTGCTCGACCAGGCGGAGAGGATGGCGTGCTCGGGGAAGCTTGCGGTGGTCGGAGGCGAGGGCTAGCTCGAGCTCGAGCTCGACTCTAATGGCGGCCGAGACGAGGGGACGCACGAGAGCGAATTGGGAGAGGGAGAGGATTGGGATGGACTCGGGAGGCTTATCCCTCCGCGGCCAGCGTGACGGAGTGGCCAGGCAGGCAATCAGGTGCGTGGCCGTGCCGGAGGAAGCGGCGGCCACCCCCTGCTGCCGACAGGCGAGGGGTAGACGACACGAGCAGATGGGTTGGGCTAAGGTGAGTGTCACGTAAGTCTTTTTCTATTTTATTTTTTCATTTCTGTTTCTGTGAATTCATTTCTGACATTTGTTTGATTTTATTTTTGCTCCAAACTATTTCAATAAATAGTCAAACTAGTTGTGGGTGATATTTGAATTATATCCAAGCCCAACTAAATAATTCAACAATTTATGATATTCTGAATATTTAAAATCACATATTTGGGTGATTTTAGTAGATTTTATTATTTAAATAAAATTCCAAATGTATTTTTAAAAAGAAATCCACCCCTGAAATATTGTTTCCAATATTTATCAAAAAGGGTGGGCTTTTATGAAAGCCATTTTGGGTTCATTGATTTACCACAAGGTTTGAATTGGGTTGAATATGGAAGTGCTAGGATTTTTCTTTGATTTCTATTTTATTTTTTAATGTAATAATAAAACATGAGAACATTCTTACTAACCATCAAATGGAAACTAGGGATGTGACAACTCAACCCCACTCAAAAGAATCTCGTCCCGAGATTTGGAAGTCGTCGGGAAGAGCGCGGGATACTCAAGTCGGAGACGGTCCTCTCTTTCCCATGTTGCCTCTTTTTCATAATGTTTTGACCATTGAACTTTAAGAAACTTGAGGTTTCGACGTCGAGTGGTATGCTCAGCTTGATCAAGAATACGAACAGGGTATTCTCGATATGAAAGGTTATCTTGGAGATCAAGCGTTTCGTGGTCCACTTCATAGATAGGATCCGAAAAGCAATGCCTGAGTTGCGAGACGTTGAAAACATCATGAACCTTGGAAAGATGCGGAGGAAGTTCCAATTGGTAGGCAACTTCTCCTCGTTTGGCAAGAATGCGAAAAGGACCAATGTAACGAGGAGCCAATTTTTCTTTGATACCGAAGCGATGGGTACCCTTCGAAGGTGTAACCCAAAGGTAAGCCTTCTCATCAACTTCAAAGGTCACAACCTTATGATGACGATCATATTGGCTCTTTTGACGATACTGGGCTGTTTTCATCTTCTCACGAATAATGCGAACTTGCTCTTCTGCTTCCTGGATCATATCCGGACCAAAGAGTTGCCACTCTCCGGTTTCTGACCAATTAAGAGGTGTTCGACATTTTCATTCATAGAGAACTTCAAAAGGGGCTTTGCCCAAGCTTGATTGATAACTATTGTTATAAGCAAATTCGGCGAATGGAAGACACTTCTCCCAATTCATACCGAATGATATAACACAAGCTCGAAGCATAGCCTCTAGGATTTGATTGACTCTTTCTACTTGACCACTTGATTGAGGATGGAAAGCAGTGCTAAAAGATAGGTGAGTCCCCATGGCATTCTGAAAACATTCCCAGAAATGAGAAGTAAAAATACTTCCACGATCTGAACTAATATCCAGAGGGACACCATGAAGAGACACTATTCGAGAGATATATAACTATGCTAGCTGGCTAGCTGTTATACTCTCACGAACTAGAAGAAAATGAGCTACTTTGGAAAGACGGTCAATGACCACAAAGATAGCATTATTCCCTTCCTTGGTCGTGGGAATTCAAGTGATGAAATCCATACTAAATTTATCCCATTTCCATTCAGGAATAGCTAAAGGTTGAAGGATGCCAGCAGGCCTTTGATGTTCTGCATTAACTGGACGACGAACGTCGCAGTTAGCAACGAACTCAGCAATTTCTCTGTTCATCCTAGTCCACCAGAACCTCTGGCGTAGGTTCTGATACATCTTGGTACTACCAGGATGAATGGTGAGAGGAGAATCATGAGCCTCCTTAAGGATCAACTGCCTCAAACGTGGATTCTTAGGAACCGCTAGACGGTTCTGGAAGAACACAACATCTTGATCATTCATAGAGAATTCCTTAGCGTTTCCGCTAGTAATAGTCTCCGTGATATGTGATATACCCTTATCATGCTTTTGGCTAGCTATGATTTGATCCCTAAGAGGAGGTTTCGCCACCAGGGTAGAAAGGAATACTTGAGGAACAATGTGGAGGTTCAACTTCCGAAATTACTCGTGGTTGACCTCGTTGTAACATCAGATTGTTACAATAAGACTTACGACTTAGTGCGTCAGCCATGACATTGGCCTTTTCTACCTCCTTGAGGTTTGTAGCTCTTCCCCCCATCCCCATTGTATATCCTAATTCTCTCATGTAGATATACTCTCTTTTTACTGGAATAAAGGAAAAGCTGTGGGGTGATTCCCTACAGTAGCTGGTCAAACAAAATATCGAAAAACTTTTTGGCACCAACTTGGAAAATTATGATGATAATAATTGTTACACTATTGGTCTCATTCATGGTATTCATGATTATGCTAATGATATGCAAACCCACAATCTTGGGGATGCTATGTTTGAGAAAATGACATGTTTGAGAAATTATTTTCTGAAAATAATGTTTATCCCAAGCTTGGGGATGCAATGTTGTATGAATATGAAGTTTTTAGTTCCCCTACTTTCAATGATCAAATTTTATGATGATTGGATGCCTCTTATTTATGATGATTTGAGTTTTAAAGGAAGTGGGTTTGGAAGAGAGTCAACTTTAGATGATTATTATCCCACTATGTTGAAGGTTGTTGAATCTTATTATAACGATAAAAGTGGATTTGGAGAGGTCATGACTTTATTTAGTAATGATTACACTATCTTGGAAGAGGTTTCAATTGATTATGATGAGAACCAAGATACTACTTATGATGATTATTCTGATGATACTTATGTTATAAAAAGTAGTGATTATTTTTATTATAGAAGTTGTCACAATTATGAATACCATTTTTGTCAACATTATTCTTTTAATTTCGAAACAACTTGTAGCATTCGAGTCACCTATGATACTCCAATCATGATGTATGAGAAGTTTGCTTATGCAGAGAGTAATAAATTTTGTATGCTTATGTACAATGAAGAGAATGCTTTATGTGATACTTATATTGTTAAATTCCTTACTCATTCTACTGATAATTATTATGAGAGAGGAACATATGCTTCTTGGTATTGGAATAATATAAGTTTTCTTCCCTATGTGTTCAAAGTTTTGAAGCCATGTTTGTTTTGCCTCCCCATTGTAACGCCAAAGATGCGATCCTATCCTTATTTTGGCATGAGGGATGGATAGGGATATAACCACATATCATCATTTTGAAGAATGGATATTGGAATTGGCTTACTCTCCAGAAGGTAATCATGGTCATATCAATACAAACATACATCAATCAGAAGAGCAGGGTCCGAGTATGGACAAAATCAAACGATAAAACGACGTGCATCCCTGCTATCTTCGGCTGCCGGCTTGGAACCCATCCTAGATCAATGAAGAATAAGAAGAAGAAGAGCTCCAAATCAATCAATCATCGCGCTCACGTCAAAGTATCTCTTTACTTGTACCTCCAACTATTGTTGTAGTAATTTGTGAGCCACAAGGACTCAGGAATCTCAGTTCCAAAGGTATGAAAACTAGCAAAGCTTAATGGGTGAGGCATGGTTAAGTGGTGAAGCTGGAGCAAGCACTAAGTATTAATTTGAGTGGCTTACTTATGAGTACAAGAATAAAAGGGGGGTGATCTACGCATAAATGGTCATGAACTAATAGTGATCAAGAAATGATCCTGAACACCTACTTACGAATCAAGCATAACCCGAACGTGTCCTCTCTCAGATTCAGAACTCACGAGTAGAGATAGTTAGAGTTACGCACATAGTTGGCATAGTTTAATTGGGTTTACTTCAAGTTTGCTGTGACCGGGTTAAACAAAGTTTCCAAGTTGTCACATAACTGTGGGCACGAATTTCCGGAAGATTTAACCCTACACGCGTGCTCCAACTAGTCCATCACAAGCTGCCCTGGAGAGAAAACCTCAAGCTCGAGGTAGCCCGAGGTATCCTCGATATACCAGTGCACAAGACATTCGATAAGAGTAAAACAAATCCAGCAAGACCTCCCGGCAGGCCAGATCCCAATAGGAGTCGCGCGTATCTCTTTTTCAGGGCACTACCAGATGGGAAAGCCTATGAGTAAAACCAAACCACGAGTTCCCTCACTGTGGCCCCGTAGTCTTCCCGTTTGGGACCAACATTATTAGCACTCACCCCTGTATTATGTTGATTAATTCGTGGGTAGCGCTAACTCCCTGTGTGTTATTAACAATATTTGGTATTATTATGTTGAGAAAATATAGTACAAATGTTGGGCATTGACGGAAGAGTTTTATCCCAACACAAAAATCGAGAGGGTTCGCATAACAACCCCAAGCATGTTAGGAGCACTCAATATGGAACATAACACCGATGCACAAGTAACTAGGGCAGCAAAGATGGAACAAAACACCAAGCCAAAAGGACAAGCTTTCCACCTTTTACCAAGTGTATATAGGTGCATTAACTAAAATAGCAATATTATTTTTATATATCAAGGAATCCATGTTGCCCATGTAAAGCAACTTGCACCTACAACTAGCAGCGCTATAAAAAGGGCCGAGCAAGCGATAACATAGCCAAACAAAGGTTTTGTGGGATGTGGAGGGCTTTAGAGGCTTTTCATGGCAATGTTTGGAGGCTTCACATTTGGGTGGTAGGCATTGAGACATAATGATAGAAGCGAGACAACTAGCAAAGTAATTATAGTAGAGGTATATAGGGAAATGATCATCTTACCTGAGAACCCCCTTGGAAGAATCAGATGAACCAACATAGTCAAACAATCCTCACACCCTGAATGCTTTCAGAACTCCATCGGGAAGAAGCAATCCAAAAACAAAGAAATGACACATGCTAAACACCACAACAAATTCATTATGTGATGCGCAAAAAAATATGATGCATGTCCTGTTTAAATATGCGCGGCATGTCAATCACAACAAACATATACTACACATTAAGTGAAGCTCAATATGAAACGATTCCATATTGACAAAAACTCCACATTCGAATCAGTTAGTTCACTCTCGTTTAGGTACTCATCAATATTAAATGTTGTTTAACACGGGCGTTCACGACATAAGGTGAGGATGGAATTAAGAAATTTTAAATGGAGAAGGAGAACATACATCTAACAAAATAATAACTCTCCATATTTAAGAGGAATGCGGTTAATGTTGTTTTAAGTAAACAATCATTTGAAATGTTGTTAATCTTGACAAGAGGTGAAGCATGAACAACTACATCATCGAGGCATTTTAAATGAGGCCGGAAAATAATAACAATTCCGCAAAATCTCCATACGTAATTTTCTATTTTGCTACTATTCTGCCTAGAACACAATTTTAGAATTGTTAAACAACAAAAAAATGTCACCATTTTATTCTACACATTTTTCTAATCAAGTTACACATGTGGATCATTTTAATCGAGCTACTTTTTCTAAGTTATGAAATAAATCATTTTAGCATGACATTTAAAAAAATTAATGCACACAACAAGTTTAAACACTTTTAACATGTGCGAAAGTTGGATATTATTAATCTACACAAAGTTCTGAGCATTTTTTTATATAAGTCACTTTCATCCGATGCACGGTTCGTGAGTTATTAAATGCATGATCAAAAGTTTTTTTTGTAAAACTGTTATCCGCTCCATATTTGATAAATTCACGGGAGCAAAAGAAAATGATACGGGCCGAATCTGTGTGGCCCAACACTTTAATAGGGGCACCACATATTATATCGCTCTCATGGGATATTGTGAACACCTGAAGCTTGAATTGAATCCACTGGAGATGAACATAGAGATGAAGAAATAATGAACTTAGCACTGAGGATCTTCACAATGAATCACCAGATACAACATGGAAGAGAAGATAGCAAAAGCATCAATGAAAAGAAATGAACTTGGATGATAATTTAATAGTTGAAGAAAAAGGGTGGGAGGGTGGGGAAAAATATACAACTTGGGATAGAGGAGACGAACTCCGGAAAGAAATATGAGGAAGGATCTTGCAAATATTGGAGAAGATTGAATTATTTAAAGAGAAGCACACCGGTTGAAAAGAATTAACATGACAATTTGATTGAGCAAAAGGATTAGCATTCCCATGTATATGTAAGAACACTTCTTAGGAAAGATATGAAATCAACATTTTACATCGAAGCAACTCAAATTACCTTACTCCAACCAAAGAAAGGATGAGGCTTACGAGTCAAGCCAGAAGCAAATACATAACCGAACGTGCATTTGCTGAAAAGCTAATCCTAGGTAACTACTTGAATTCCCACCTGAGAACTCCCAAAATATTTCTTGGTTATGGTATGAGGTTGCAGATCCAGGAACACACTCAATGTAATCAGCTGCAAAACTGCACCCGCAACCATCAACACATATCCGAGAAGTTTCACAAACTCATCTACCTTAGACCTTCGAAAAACAACGATACTAGACCTGGTAGATCATTTGAGCTATCTCCGCCAGTACAGGGGAAAAGTCATGGCACTATTTTCCACCAAGCAAAGTATTGAAGCATTTTGATGTCCGCGTCCTCAGATACTAAGGAAGTTGAATAATAACTATGTGTCGAAAATCCCTTGGAGATATATTCCTCGAAAATAGGAGGCACCAAGTACAGAATTCCATCACATCGACATAATAGAGCTCCGAAATACCCGCGTGATCCTAATTTTTTTTGAGTGAGAAGAGGAGTCGAATTAAAATTCCTACGTCAAGATTCCTCAACATGGCAAGAGCAGGAGTAAAAAGAATCAGACTCTCCAATATATAAGTAGGCTCAAGGTAGTTTTTTACTAGACTCGACTCGGCCAAGTTCGATAAATCAAGGGGGCCCCTAGGTCGGTACTGCTCTCATACCAACTTGTAACGCTCAAGATGCGGGCCTATCATTATTTTGGCACGAGGGCCTCGATAGGTATAGAAGTGTATCTCGTTGTTTCGTAAGAATGGATATCATTACAAGTACATGCATAGAAGAGATGAGTATATGGAATTGTCTTACACTCTCCACATGATAACAATGATCATCTCAATACAAACGCACATTCAATCATCAATCAAAAGAGCAGGGTCCAACTACGGACGACATCAAACGATAAAACAATGACCGTCCTTGCTATCCTAGGATGCTGGCCTGGAACCCATCCTCGATCAATCACAAAGAAGAAGAAGAACTGCAAATCAAACAATCGTCGTGCTCACATCAATGTATCGCTTTATGTGTATCTGCAATTGTTGTTGTAGTAGTCTGTGAGCCATAGGGACTCAACAATCTCATTTCCGAAGGTATCAAGACTAGCAAAGCTTAAAGGGCGAGGCATGGTTCAGTGATGCGGCTGAAACAAGCACTAATATTTATTTGAGTGGCTAACTTATGAGTACAAGAATGAGAGGGGGGTGATCTATGAATAAATTCTCGTGAACTAATAATGATCGAGAAGTGATCCTGAACACCTACTTACGAATCAAGCATAACCCCACCATGTCCTCTCTCGGATTCGGAACTCACAACTAGTGACAGTCACAGTGATGCACACAGTTGGCCTATTTTAATTGAGTTTACCCAAAGTTTACTCTGACCGGGTGTTAAAAAATGTTTCCAAGTTGCCACATAACCGTGTGCACAGCTTCGGAAAGATTTAACCCTGCACTGGTGCTCCAACCAGTCCATCACAGACTAACCACAAGGTGCCCTAGAGAGAAAACCATAACCTCGAGGTAGCCCAAGGTATCCTCGATATCCTAGTGTACAAGACATTCAATAAGAGTAAAACAAATCCAGAAAGACCGCTGGGCACGTTAGATCCCAATAGTAGCCACTCGTTTCAATTTCTCAGGGCACTACCGTATGGGAAAGCATACGAGTAAAACCAAGACATGAGTTTCCTCACGGTGGCCCCATAGTTTGACCATTTGGGACCAACACCATCAATAGTGCCCCCGTGTATTATGTTGTATTAACACACGGATAACGCTAACTCCCTATGCGTTATTAACGATATTCAATATTTTTATGTTGAGCAAATATAGTACCAATGTTGGGCCTTTCCAAAAGAGTTTTATCCCAAAACAAAAATCAAGGGGTTCCCCATAAGATTCTCAATCATGTTAGGAACACTTAATAGGGAACATAACACCGGTACACAAGTAACTAGGGCAGCAAAGGTGGAACAAAACACCGGGGAAAAAGGCCAAGCCTTCCACCTTTTACCAAGTGTATAGGTGCATTAAATTGAATAGCAAAAATATTGTGATATATCAAGCAATCCAAGTTGTCCATGAAAAGCAACTTGCACCTGCAACTAGCAATGCTATAATAAGGGCTCAGAAAGAAGTAATATAGCCAAACAAAGGTTTGTTGGGATTTGGAGGGAGTTAGATGATTTTCATGGCAATGTTTGGAGGCTTCACATTTGGGTGTTAGGTAACGATACATAATGATAGAAGCGATACAACTAGCAAAGCAATGATAGTAATGGTATCCAGGGAAATGATCATCTTGCCTGAGATCTTGCTTGAAAGAAGAACAAATCCATGAACAGGAGGAACCAACGTAGTCGAACGATCCTCACTCTCTGAACGCTTTACGAAAACAAAGAAATGACACACGCTAAACACCACAACAAATTTATGAGATGATGTGCAAACAATATGATGCATGTCCAGTTTAAATATGCAGGACATGTCAATCACAATAAACAAATAGTACACATTAAGTGAAGCTCAATATGCAACGATCGCATATTGACGAAACTCCACGTTCGAATCATTTAGTTCACTCTTGTTTAGGTACTCATCAGTATTAAATGTTGTTTAACATGGGTGGTCATGGCATCAAATGAAGATGGAATTAAGCAATTTTAAATGGAGAGCGAGAACATGCATATAACAAAATAATAACTCTCCAATTCGGTAAAACAAATTATAGCTCTCCATATTTAGGAGGAATGCGGCTAATGTTGTTTTAACTAAACAATCATTTAAAAAGTTGCTAATCATGGCAAGAGGTGAAGCATGAAAAACTACATCATCTAGGAATTTTAAATGAGGTCGGAAACAAAAAAAAAATAACAATTCTGGAAAGTCACCATATGTAATTTTCGAATTTGCTATTTGCACCCTCGAACACAATTGAGAGTTGTGAAAGAGAAAAATAAATGTCACCATGTTATTCTACACATTTTTGTAGTCAAGTTACATATGTGGATCATTTTATTCTCACCTATGGTTTTTGAGTTATGAAATAAATCATTTTAGCATGATGTTTATACAAATTCGTGCAAAATACAAGTTTAAACAATCTAAGCATGTGTGGAAGTTGGATATTATTAATCTACACAATATTCTGAGCATTTTTTCGTATATAAGTTAGTTTAATTTGATGCTCGGTTCGCGAGTCATTAAATGCATGACCAAAAGGGGGTTTTCCATAAAACTGTTATTCACTAGATATTTGATAAATTCACGACAGCAAAAAAATGATACGGGCCTAATCTGCGTGGACCAACAGTTTAACTGGGGCGCCACATATTATATCACGCTCCTGGACGAGAGTTTGGGCGGCTCGGTGCTCACCTCGTGCTGGGCATCGCGGGCTAGTAGATTCGAGGCGTTGGACTGGAGGAGGTGCGTTAGCTGGGCCTTGCATCGGGTATGCATTCCTGGCGAGCAGGCCGGTGGTGCACAAGACCCACACGGGCGATCTAGTCGAGCGAAGCGGCTCGATCATCTCATTCGCGCACGCACACAAACAGCTGGTTTTTGCGGCGCACATCAGCAGCAGTTCTAGAGGAAGCCGAACGAGGAAGGCTCCGACAATGACGTGGATGGCAGGGAAGTGACGGAGACGGAAGATCAGGGCATACATCAATGGATCCGGCAAGCCATGGGTCGTGGCGGCGCAGATCTTCGGCTGGCTGGAGGTGGTCGGCCATGGCAGGGCTCCTGTTAGAAGAAAGAAGCGGGGTCATAGAGAGAGAGAGGGAGAGAGAGGGAGAGAGAGGAGAGGGGAGAGAGGGAGAGATGGAGGGGAAGACAGAGGGAGAGAGAGAGAGGGATATAGAGGGAGAGAGGGGGGAGAGAAGGGTGAGAGAGGGGCATAGAGGAAGAGAGGGAGAGAGGGGGAGAGAGGGAGAGAGAGATGGAGATAGGGGAGAGAGGGGAGACGGAGAGAGGGAGAGGGAGGAGAGAGAGCATAGAGAGAGATAGAGAGAGAGAGAGTGGGAGAGAGAGGGGGAGAGAGGGAGAGAGATGGAGAGAGATGGAGAGGGGCGAGAGGGAGTGGGAGAGGGAGGGAGGGAGAGGGAGAGAGAGGGAGAGAGATAGAGAGAGATAGAGAGTAAAGATAGATAGGGAATAGAAGGAGGCTGCGTTGCCTGGTCTGCCGGAGATGGGGGATCTGCTGCTGCTCGGTGCTCCGACGAGCGTGGGCTGGCTTGCCCGACAACGGGACGCTCGAGGACCACGCCGCCTGAGAGATATTGCGCGGTTGCGAGAGCTTCCACTCCGATGGTCGTGTGGACTAAGCTTCTGGGAGCGCTTGGACGCATCCACGGGTTAGGGAAGGAGGGCGGCGCTGCTGCTCATGGACCTAGTCATCGGCGGTGGCCGGTCTGGCGAGCTCAGGGTCAGGGCAAGGCGTGGGGTGCACGGAGGTGCAGGGTCCCGATTGGGAGTTCCACCCATGATCAAGATCGGATTGAGGAGCTGATGTCTACTACGAAACTTTATTCATGTAGACTCATGTTGGGCCTCTAAGCGCAGAGCTATGTACGACAATAGCAATTTTCCATCAAGTGGATGACCTAAGGTTTATCAATCTCTAGAAGGTGTAGGATGAAGATGGTCTCTCTCAAACAACCCTGCAACCAAATAATAAAAAGTCTCTGGTGTCCCAAACACACCAAATACAATGGTAATTTGTATAGGTGGACTGTTTCGGCAAAGAGATGGTGATACAAGTGTAATATGGATGGTAGAAATATAGTTTTTGTAATATGAATAAATAAAAAATAGCAAGGTAGCAATTTATAAAACATAGCACAAACGGTATTGCAATGCTTGAAAACAATGCCAATGGTCCGTACTTTCGCTAGTGCAATCTCTCAACAATGCTAATATAATTGGATCACATAACAATCCCTCAATGTGCAAAAAAGAATCACTCCAAATGTAACACCGTGTGTTTTAACTGTCCTGACTAATTAACTTATTTTAAAAATTAGGATGAATTAAATTTTTTATGACTCATTGTGATGCTTGATGTGATTGTTGCTTGCTTGCTTGTTGACTTGTGTTTGAATCCAATGTTCGTGCTACTCTGCAATGTCAGCTCCTTGACCCAAACCCTTGCCTAATGATCATGCCATGTGTATAGGACCAAAAACTATTTTTACCAAACCTTATTTTCACCAAAAAGCATTTCCTTGGTTTAAGCTTTCAAAAAACCCTAAGTAGGGATTTGTACTACAAGTCCTCAAATTAGGCAAGTTATTTTGCATAAATTATTTTATTTAAATCCCATTATCAAAATGGCTTCCCAAAACCACTATATTATTATTTTAAAAGTTATATTACTATCTTATTTAAATACCTTTCTATGAGGCCAGAAATGGTCCTTTGTGAAGGAAAGTTTTTTATTGCTTTCAAAATATTTGAGAAAATTTAGGGAAACTCAGTGGACATATATGTTCCACATATATGAGTTTGAGCACATGTTCATGCTCAAATATTAAGGAAAAGCTTCAAAACCCTCCCTGCCTATTTCAAACTTTTGGAATATTTCTATAAGAAACATTCTCCATAAATTCCTGTAAAATTCTAGAATGTCACATATGATATATGTGATGATCTTGCTAAGTTTCATCTCAATACAAGTTGATTTGATTCCCCTAATTATTTTAAACCATATCTGTCCAGATCTAAGTTTGAGAAACTCTACATTGCCAAGTGTATCCAATTGTGCTCAAATTTGGTGGACATGTTCTGATACTCCAATAATGGAATCCACACCAACTGGTGAAGCAAGGAGTATAGAAGAACTTGTCCCAAGCCCCTCAAAACCCTCTCTATTGATTTTTGACTTTGGGAAACTTCACGTTATAAAGTTTCTCCAATTGATCCCAAACTTTTTGGACATTCTTGAATGCCCAAATAATGCCCCCACACCAAATATAGGATTTGTGGGAATTGATTTGAGTAGTTTTGTAAGCAGAATGCCATTTCTGCCTATTTCATGGGTTTTCCAAGTCTACATTTGAAATATTCTCCACCAAATACCAAATTTGTTGACCAAGCTTATTTTCATCTATTATGTGATCAAGTTTAGTTTCATATCAATTGGAATCCATCTGGTAGCGCTAACGTTCATCAAACACCTTGTGTGCATTCACCAAAGTTGCTGCTTTGGCGCCTTCCACTATTTCCCTTGAGCCTAAAATTTTACCACAACTCTCTATAGTTACCTTTTACCTCCAGTAACCTTACCATGGCCACTGGTCAATTATTGCAGAGTGACTCCATGTAGCTACCTCTCATTTTTACCTTGGTAGCACCATTTTTACCCCTCTTCTGATACCTCTGCTTAATCCAAAGCCCCCACATTCTTCCAGGGCATCTCTAGCATGCTAATTCATCATTTGAAATCAAAATATGGCATGCTCATGTGGTAAATATGAGCAGCCCATCCGAAACTTGATTTGTGGCTGAAATATAGCTTTGAACTGCAGCTGCTAGCTAGACTCCACCTCTTGAGGTGAAACTTTGAAGAAATGTAGCCCTTCCATGCCTAAGACTGCTAGACATGGTTTCCCTCCATTTGCTGCTACAAACTTAGCAACAGTGAAAACCAATTCAAACCACCTCCACTTGGGTCAAAGCTTCACCGGTGCTTCGTGGCACGCATGCCTTGCATGCTTGACACCTTGGTCTGGCCAAGGAGTGGCCTTGGACACACGTGGCTTCGGTGACCACCTCCCCGGCGTGCAAAAACAATGCTATGCGCCTGGTCTTCTTCCTGCAGGCTATGTCCGACCGTTACAGCGTGTGTAAGCGCGCCACAAAGATCCCTTTGACTAGTCCTGCCTCTCCCCGATGCCAACTTACCTCCAAATCACCCTGGCATGCGTGCCTTTCCCGTGCCCGGAGTGCACCGAGAGATCCCGAGATCCTTCTCGTCGCCCCCTCCGTTTTAGTCGCTCCCCCGAGTCTCTGCTGCCTTCTACCTCCTTCCCCCTCTCACTGGAACCCTCCAAAGCTCCCCACTCTAACTATCGTTCCCTCCATCCATCGTCATGGCTGAAGCCCCTGCGTCGACTGCAGCCAAAAATCAACCTTCCCCGGGCTTCCCCTCGCCCCCTAGGCTCTCCGGCATGCTCCCCTAGGTGCCACCGAGCCTCCCCATCACCTCCAGTTCATCCCCAGCGCTCCGTGTGCCCAAACCCAATCAGGGTTGTGGTCCTCTCCACGACCATCGTCACCGACACCGTTGCAGCCCTCCGTGCATGCCCCGAGCAAGGTAATGGGCGCGGTGCGGCCTCCCGAGCCCATCGGTGCGCTCGCCTTGGCCGGAGATGGCCGGAGGAACCGGGGCCAGTGCTAGCTGCGCTGCTGCCTCAAGCTCCTCTGCCTCTCCCTGCCCGAGCGGGACGAAGAAGAAAGGCCCGACAGGCGGAGCCCCATGTCAGCCCCCCAATGGTCGGGCCCGCTAGTTTTTAAGTGGAGACGGCCCTGACTGTGGTCGCCTTCGAGTGCGAAAGGCGTACTCGAGCAAATACGCCTTTGGCGTGGCCTCCGCTGGCAGCAGCGAGCAGCTGGGCCGGCCCGCGACCTCTTTAGCATGCAGAGCGAGATATAACTCCCTAGTATAGTCCCTTTCTTTTGCTTTTTCCTTTTATCAAAAACTTCAAAACTCATATCTAATCCATTTGACCTCCAAATTTGATGATTCAAGTTTCTGCAGGTTTCTTTAATCAAGACCTACCCAGATCTGTGCTTTGCACAATTTTCTAGGAACATTTTCTGTAGAGATCAAATCCAAACATGAATTTGATTTATTCAAACCCCACTTTGTACATTCCTATAGCATTCAAATCAATTCCAACTAGAGTGATTCGAATTTCTAGTTGCATATAAAATCATTCCCTAATTTCCTAGCCTAGGTGGACATTTTTGCCTGCCTTGTTTCTGTTGCATTAAATAAATAGTGAATATTAATATTTATTTCGTATTTTATAATCCCTAGAATATTCATACCAACTCCAAATCCAATGAAACAACTTCCTAAATGTTTCTAAAATCATGCTCTGTCAAATGAGTGCCTCCACTAATTTTTAGCAGAATATCTTCTATAGGCCTCTTAAAGGATCACCTATTCCTCCTTTCGTCCTTTCAAAAATCCCTGATGATCCAAATCTCCTAGAGAAAGCTTCTAGTATTTTTCTTATGACCAGAGAGGTTCAAGAAAAATAAAATTCCTATTTATATAGCACTTTTGTTTCTGCTTGCTGTGTGGCTTACTGTGATTGTTTCTGATGATAGTTGACGGAGTAGACGGAGTACTCGGAGTTGGACCGGAAGACCTTGAAGACCCACAGGACTTATGTGAGCAAGGCAAGCAGCCCTTTGACCATGTCTAAGAAAATACTTCTATACATGACACATTGGTTACTCTACTCCGATGCATATACTTAAGGATGATCGGTGCACCCTGGCCTGGTGTTTTCGGTAGCTCCTCTGGAGAACTTGCATTGAGCATGACCCATCTATGAGGGTCACACTGATAATATGTTGACAAGTAGGCAGTAGTGCTACGCATATAAAGAGCATGTGCATGATGATGGTAACACAAAATTGATATCAAAGGTTTTAGGAAAACCCCGTTGGGTGGCACTAATGCCCGAGGGTGATGATGTTGAGTTAGGTAACCACTTGTGAGAGAAGTGGTGCACCAGGAATATTTCGTGTGAGTGGTTTTGGAAATGGGATTAGATTTATGATGTGTTGGCTGACCCAACCTTACATGTGCGACCACGATACCCCTTTCTGGGACGGGGCTTTGTTGATTACTTTTGTTGGTGCTAGCAAAGAGCCACATTACTAGTGGCAGGAGTGATATGTGTTCACTCTCGTTACGGGGTTATACCAGGTAGGTCAACTATGTCGTTTTTACGTGTTCCGGGCACACCGTTGGTCCCCACATGGATGATACGGTCTAGAGTCGATGCTTGTAAGACGTACATCATGTGGGTTGGGTACCAGTCGAGTGGACTCTTTTTCAAGTGTCGTCAGGGGAAAGAAATGATCGGGTACTTACCTCGGGTATGTTATATACCTTGAGTTGTGGAAGACACGGATGTTTCTTGGATCTCGTGGGTACAACGTACAACCTCTGCAGAGTGTCAAACTATTCGAATAGCCGTGTCTACGGTCAAGGATAGTTGGGTGGTGCTTATTAAACTATGTTCAGTCGTTTTCGCATAAACCAAGTGTGTGTGTGTGTGTGTGTGTGTGTTCATCGTGTGCTATGAAAGAGTTGATATGGTCAAGTTTGGTGACTTGGCAGATCGGGTGAACCCGAAGTGTTCAGCCCTCAGCAGATATGTTGATATCTGTAACTTGTTCTTATGATTACCATCTAATTTATCATGCATATCCATACAAGTAATTGACCATGCATATTCTTAAGTAAAGCTTGTTTTCCACAAAGGCTGCATATTTCTTACTATCGTACCAACTGCATTATCCACATCATTGGTTGTTTGCGAGTACATTCAAAGTACTCATTGGCTTGCCACTGGTTATTTCATTGACTACGTATGAGAGAACAGGAAATGGTGACGAGTAACTTGGTGACGTTCCTGCGAACTAGGATGCTTTCTAGTCAGAATGCGTGTAGGTTAAGGCTGATGGCATGGGTTCACGCTTTCGACCAATATCTCCGCTATTGGTCAAGTTTGGTGTGCTTGCCTTCAATACCCAATATATGTAAGACTTGACCGCTATAGTTATTTATTGTATCAAACGGTATGTAACACAAGGATGGCAACGCTACGACGAGTCGATGCCAACATAAGCTACCTCCATGAGGAATGAGGACATTGAGGCTGAAGATAGTGACACCCTCGATATTGTTCCGGATTGATGCCACCTTCATCTACGATGATGAGGATGTAATATGTGCAAGACCATGATCTGCATCGCTAAGAGAGTGACCCTGTCAATATCAAGGTTGTGTCGACTACCACCGGTGGATGAGAACCTCGCCAATTGGTACGCCTCACCCTAGTGAGCAGGAAAACGGTTCTCTTCATCCCCCTACCTAGGTGTCGACATTGTGATCAACATGACTGACGGGTCGGAGCTCTATCATGCCTTGCCAATGTCATTGCATGAAGATTGTCCACTTGGAACTCTCGAAGCCTTAGAAGACAGGAATACAATGATAATACTACAAAGTCAGAGAAGACCCTGTCAGCGACAGCCAGGAGGAACCACCTTCATCGGCAGCTCACCACACGAGAAGTCATCAAGAACTCTTTTCAGCCCAACCCGATTCATTTCGGCAAACAACAACAAGACGCATGGAAACACCGTAAGAAGACCAAGAAGATCGAGCGGACTATTCTCCGGAGCATGCAGCAAGCACGACTGTCGAGTCCGAGAACCCCTAGGGTAGGATGAGTCGTAAATCCCTTATACCAAGTCGAGTCCGTGAAATGGTTCGGATGGGACTATGTTGGGTCTTGCTTGTTACTGTTTGTTTGTGCTTGGATATAAGTCTCGTTTTTTCCTCAGGCGATGAGTACGTGAATATATCACTTGCCTCCTATTGATGTTCCTCTTGGCCTTGCGGCACTTGTTTGATTGCACTTGCACCATACCACCCTCTTCTGCACTCCCCTCTAAGCTACTTTCTCTCTCTCTCACCTTTCTCGACAATTGGAGACCAGCAAGATAAGATGCACCAAGGATCCACCCTGATAGACGAGTGGCACGGAAGACTCCAGCGGCAACGTACTCAACCAGGCACAACCTATAGAGGTTATGCTTTTCATCGAGAATGGAGATCCCTCCCTAACCCAGCCTAACCTCCACAAGCCTTTCCGGCTCAAATTACTGGTCACGTGTCTAACACACGGATTTGCCAGAACACCCGTCGAGCCCCGATAAACACCCGCTTGGCACCGGGTTCTTTATGGAACAAGTGACCACGGTGAACGAGTATCCTTCAATCTTAAGCTAGCACCAAAACCCCCGATGCCATAAGAAGGATTGTTCCGAGATATATGATTTGTAGGCAATGCATGTTGTGGTGATGGTATGTATGTTGAGGATATAGCTAGACTATCTTGGTGGATCGTAAGACCCTTATAAAAGTAGGTGAACTTGGTGTAACAAGTTCATATAGTAGCATAAGCTACATGTTCCAGGAGTAAGTTTGGATTCAGTAGGACGATTATGATCCCGACCAATAATTCTTGGTGGTATAATTGACTTTATCAAGTAGTTGACATGGTTTTATGTTTTTACCATAAAGACTTGGAGTAACGAGAAATAGGTTTTGTTGGATTTGAGTTTCGGATTTAAATAGGTAACCTTAATGGAGTATTAATGATGTATGAGGCCACATGGTTCGGAGTAACTTGGATTTAGCCACACGATCTCGATCATGATACCATGTTTCTAGGTTAATAACAATTACGAATACTTGGAGTCGTCGAATTGATTTGCGAACCTATATAAGATCGCTTCAGAGATTAGTTGGCCATGATATTGAAAGTTGGTGGGTACACTATGACGTAGTTTTGGCGATAATATGTGGATTATGAGGACTCTAAGTGATTATGTAGAACCCCATCAATATTGGATTTGTAGGAGCGATGGGTCAACTAAATATTGGTGGAATGATGGACCACTTGATCGGATTTGTTGAAAGGAAACCATATCTTGGATTGGTATACTACGTGTTTATTTAATATAGGAATGCACTACCCTGGCCATTGGGTAATCTAGTTGAGCACTTGTATTTGTACAGTCTCAGTTCAAGCTTAGCAGCTTGTATGCTTTCCCGAGGTTCTTGCATAGGAATGCATGTGCAATGTAGCTATATCATACTTGTGGTGTTCAGTTTAGTCCTTCCCTCAACCCCGGAGTTGACTACCATGAGTGGTGTGGACTTTACTTATGTGAGATAGTATCTTTGATGAAATAGGGTGATTTGTCCAGAGTTAGAGGTCCAACTATTGGCATCCGAGGATAGTTCTTAGTGATAAGATAATAGATGTTCACTCACATCCTAAGTTCCTTGAATCCCCAAAGCTTCATCGAGCCATAATATGGTCCGATTATGACCATAAGAAACGACTCTAAGTTGTTGGAATATGGCCAGTACCCCGCCTGACCACCACCATCATGTCTATGACGAACATGGGCATGAAGAACTAGATCGTGTCGGACCATAAACCCCTTGGCTAGTGACCGCCCATAGAGAGTTCCCGCTCTCCTCACGTGTCTCATGAGCACTGTGCTTATGTATTTATTGAGGAAGTATGTCGCTATCCTCAGGGATGACATGCTTATTCATCCAACAGGAGGAAGAGCACCTTAGTCCTATTTGGACGAGCCCCAGGAACGCCGATCGCTAGGCCCCTCGAGAGTAAGGTGTTATCTGGAGAAGATGGGCTTCTCGAAGCAACCTCAAGGCAGCGAAAGTCTATCCTACACAAGACAAGATGAAGAAGCGCCATGGTTGGGAAACCACGATGATGAAGAAGAAGCAGTAGAAATTATCCATCGATCCTGTGCCGACTACATCAACGATGTCAATAAGCCTCGACGATTCAAGACGATGAAGCCTTTGTAGAGCGAGAGAAATCAGAGAGCTTCTTCTTGGTACAAACCAAGGTCGAGAGGCCTAATTGGATCAAGGTGAACACCTGCCAAAGGTGATTCACCGGCTTGCCGAGCGACAGACCTTGGGAGTGGATGACTGGTCTATACTCTTGGGTAGCCAGCTCATCCAGGACCCCTCATAAACCTTCCGAAATGGTAGAACCCATCCTGAACACTGAGTCCCCGAGCTTAGTCTCATGGGCGAGATGCAACCCAGACCCTTTCACGAGAAGCCTTCGAAGAGCACTGCAACACCCTCGAGGATGAAGACCACCTGCAACCATAGCTCGCGTGCCTTAGGGAGTCAGGGACTTCCCCGTCAGTAGGGAGCTACGCAAAGACTTTGACCCTTATGTTCTAACACGAGATATCTAGATGTCACTAACCAGCATGAGCAGCCCTGGGACCAGAACCTAGACACACTATCTTGCCACGTATTCCGACTTTGGAATGCACTTGCAAGCAAGAACCTTGCCCGAACTTAGTTCACCAAGCCCTCGACCCTCAATCAAGCCTAACTTATAGCCACAACCCGCTCACAGTCAGGCAAGCACGTGCGCATAATTCAAGATGCATCATCAAGCACCTCAAGACCCACAACAGCAATGTGGGGACGTGCACACTGCCTCTAGCTTAAAATTCAGTATCTCTCCAACGCTTAGCCTAGAAATCTCGAGGTCGAGATTTTATTAAGGGGGTAAGGTGTGTAACACCCTGTGTTTTAACTCTCCTGACTAATTAACTTATTTTAAAAATTAGTGATGCTTGATGTGATTGTTGCTTGCTTGCTTGTTTGCTTGTGTTTGAATCCAATGTTCCTGCTACTCTCCAAACTCAGCTCCTTGAACCAAACCCTTGCCTAAACATCATGCCATGTGTGTAGGACCAAAAACTATTTTTACGAAACCTTATTTTCACTAAAAAAGAATTTCCTTGATTTAAGCTTTCAAAAACCCCTAAGTTGGGATTTGTAGTACAAGTCCTCAAATTAGGGAAGTTATTTTGCATAAATTTGGAAACCATGTCTCGGTTGAGATAATGAGGGCACTTAGGGATATATGCCCATCCAAAACTTGACTTCTCGCTGAAATATAGCTTTGAACTACAGCTGCTAGCTAGAGACCTCCTCTTGAGATGAAACTTTGCAGAAATGTAGTCCTTCCATGCCTAAGACTGCTAGACATGGTTTCCCTCCATTATCTCTCTAGTAAGTTCTCTCATCATTAGCCATAAGTTTGTTGTTGTAAACTTAACAACAGTCAAAACTAATACAAACGAGCTCCACTTGGGTCCAAGCTTCATGAGGGCTTCGTGGCATGCATGCCTTGCATGCTTGACACCTTGGTATAGCGAAGGGGTGGCCCTGGACACAGGTTGCCGCAGTGACCACCTCCCTGGCATTCAAAAACGGCGCTTTGCGCCTTGTCTTCTTCCTGCAGACTGTGTGCGACCATTACAGCGTGTGTTGGCGTGCCACAAAGATCCCTTTCACCAGTCCTGCCTGTCCCCTACGCGAGCTCGCCTCCAAATCCCCCTGGCACATGTGCCTTTCCCGTGCCCAGAGTGCACCAAGAGCTCCCAAGATCCTTCTCGTCGCCCCCTCCGTTTTAGCCGCTCCCCCGGGTCTCTTCTTCCTTCTACCTCCTTCCCCCTCTCCCTGGAATCCCGAAAGCTCCCCACTCTCCCTATCGTGCCCTCCATCCGTCCTCATGGCCGAAGCTCCTCCGTCGATTGCTGCCAAAAATCTGCTTTCCCACGACTTCCCCTCGCCCCTATGATCTCCGGCGTGCTCCCCTAGGCTCCACCGAGCCTCCCCATCACCTCCAGTTCCTCCCGAGCGCTCTGTGTGCCCGAACCCAGTGAGGGTCGTCGGCCTCTCGGCGACCATCATCGATGGCACCATTGCAGCCCTCCCTGTAGGCTCCAAGCATGATAATGGGTGCGGTGCGCCCCTCCGAGCCCGCCGGTGCGCTTGCCTCGGTCGGCACCATTGCAGCCCTCCCTGTAGGCTCCAAGCATGATAATGGAGGCACCAGCGCCAGCGCTGGCTGCACTGCTGCCTCACCCTGCTCTGCTCCTCCCTCCCAAAGCCGGAGGAAGAAGAAAGGCCCGACGGGCGGGGCCCCATGTTAGCCCCCCAATGGCCAGGCCCGCCAGTTTTGAAGTGGAGACGGCCATGTGTGTGGTCGCCTTCGAGTGCGGAAGGCATACTCGAGCAAATACGCCTTTGGCGTGGCCTCCGCTGGCACCAACGAGCAGCTGGGCCGGCCTGTGGACTTTCTAGCATGCAGAGCGCGATATAACTCCCTCGTATAGCCCCTTTCTATTGATTTCTTCCTTTTATCAGAAACTTCAAAAACTCATATCTAATCCATTTGACCTCCAAATTGGATGATTCAAGTTTCTACAGGTTTCTTAAATCAAGACCTACCCAGATCTATGCTTTGCAGAATTTTAAACGAACATTTTCTATAGAGATCAAATCCAAACATGAATTTGATTTATTCAAACCCCACTTTGTAAATTCCTATAGCATACAAATCAACTCCAACTGGAGTGATTCCAATTTCCACAGGCATATAAAATCATTCCCTAATTTTCTATCCTAGGTGGACATTTTTCCATGCCTTGTTTTTGTAGCATTAAATAAATAGTGCATATTCCTATTTATTCCATATTGTAGAATCCCTAGAATATTCATACCAACTCCAAATCCAGTGAAACAACTTCCTATATGTTTCTAAAATCATGTTCTGTCAAATTAGTGCCTCCGCTCATTTTTAGAAGAATGTCTTCTATAGGCCTCTTAAAGGATCACCTATTCCTCCTTTCATCAATTCAAAAATCACCGATGGTACAAATCTCCTATAGCAAGCTCCACGTATATTTCTTATGACCAGAGAGGTCCAAGAAAAATGAAACTCCTATTTATATAACACTTTTGTTTCTGCTTGTTGTGTGGCTTACTGTGATTGTTTCCGACGATAGTTGACGAAGTAGACGGAGTACTAGGAGTTGGGCCGGAAGACCTCAAAGACCCCCGAGGACTTACGTGAGCAAGTCAAGTAACCCTTGGACCATGTCTAAGAAAATACTTCTATACATTACACATTGGTTACTCTACTCCGATGCATATAGTTAAGGATGATCGGTGCACCCCAGCACGGTGTTTCCGATAGCTCCTCTAGAGCACTTGCATTGAGCATGACCCTATCATCTATGAGGGTCACGCTGATAATATGTTGATAAGTAGACAGTAGTGCTACGCATAGAAAGAGCATGTGCATGATGATGGTAAAAAAAAGTAGATATCAAAGGTTTTACGAAAACCGCGTCGGGTGCCACTAATACCCGAGGGTGATGATGTTGAGTTAGGTGACCACTTGTGAGAGAAGTGGTGCACCGGGAATATTTTGTGTGAGTGGTTTCAGAAATGGGATTAGATGTGTTGACCATCCCAACCTTACATGTGAGACCACGATACCCCTTTATGGGACATGGCTTTGTTGATAACTTTGGTCGGTGCTAGCAAAGAGCCACATTACTAATGCGGGAGTGATATGTGGTCACTCTCGTGACGGGGTCATACCAGGTAGGTCGACTATGCCATTTTTACGTGTTCCGGGCACACCGTTGGTCCCCCCATGGATGATACGGTCAAGAGTCGGTGCTCGTAAGACGTATATCCTGTAAGCTGGGTACCAATCGAGTGGAATCTTTGTCTAGTGTCGTTAAGGGAAAGGCAATGATCGGGTACTTACCTTTTGTATGTTATATACCGCGAGTCATGGTTGACACAGAAGTTTCCCGGATCTTGTCGGTACATCGTACAACCTCTGCGAGGTGTCAAACTATTCGAATAGTCGTGTCCATGGTCAAGGAAAGTTGGGTGGTGGTGCTTAAACAACGACCAGTCGTGTCCGCATAAACCAAGTGTGTGTGTGTGTGTTCTTGGTGTGCTATGAAAGAGTTGATATGGTCAACTTGGTTGACTTGGCATATTGGGTGAACCCGAAGTGTTCAGCCCTCAGTAGATATGTTGATATCTTTAACCTGTTCTTACGATTACCATCTTGAGTACGATGCATATCCATACAAGTAGTTGATCATGCATATTCTTAAGTAAAGCTTGTTTTCCACAAAGGCTGCATACTACTTACTATCGTACCAACTGCATTATCCACATCATGGGTTTTTTGCGAGTACATTCAAAGTACTCATTGGCTTGCCACTGATTATTTCATTGACGAGGTATGAGAGAACATGAAATGGTGAAGAGTAACTTAGTGAAGTTCCTGCAAACTAGGATGCTTCACAGTCAGAATGCGTGTAGGTTAAGGCTGATGGCATGGGTTCACGCTTTCGACCAACATCTCCGCTATTGGTCAAGTTTGGTGTGCTGGCCTTCAAGGCCCTATATATGTAAGACTTGACCGCTATGGTCATTTATTGTACCAAACGGTATGTAGGGATGTAAGACTCTTGTTATTCAGTTTCTATGTGTTCGGTGAGCATTGATCTCTGGGATCACTGAGCACGTTCATTCGGCGATCTCGACTCGTAAGTCGGGGTCCCCACACCAAAGTTCCCATCTAGCGGAGAACATAAGAAGAAAGTACGAAACCACCTCAAAGTTATTCTTTCCGATCAATCTTTCCAAGAGTTCATACTAAAATAACAAGTTATCATTTCTGATCGATCTACCCAAGAGTTCGTACTACAATAAGAACATAAAAAATTCAGATTCATAATACTGAATCCAACACAAAGTACCTAAAAGAGTGCCCCAAGATTTCTACCGTAGAAACAAAGAGGAGAACATGCATCAACCCCTATGCATAGATTACCCCAATGTCACCTCGGGAATCCGCGAATTGAGTGCCAAAAAATATATTGAGTTAATCAATATGATAGCCCATTGTCACCACGGGTATTCATAGAAAGATATAAATCAAGTACTGTCAAATCCATAAAAGTATTCAATCTAATAAAACAAAATCTCAAAGGGAAAACACAATTCATCACACAAGATAGAGAGGGAGAAACACCATACGATCCAACTATATTAACAAATCTCGTGATTCATCAAGATCATATCATCTCAAGAACACGAGAGAGAGAGAGAGAGAGAGAGAGAGAGAGAGAAACACATAGCTACTGGTACAAACCCTCAGCCCCGAGGGTGGACTGCTCCCTCCTCATCATGGTGGCCATAGGAATGATGAGTATGGCCTCCGTTAATGATCTCCCCCTCCAACAGGATGCCGAAACGGGCTCCTCATTGGTTTTTCATGCCTAGAGACTCTTGCAGCGGTAGAACTTCACATCTAGGATTATTTCTGGAGGTTTCTGTATTTATAGGAATTTTTGGCGTTAGTCTCACGTCAAGATGGGCCATGAGGTGCCACCGACCCACCAGCCCATGGGCAAGGTCTTTGGCGCGCTCTGGTGGGTAGTTTCCATCTCCTTCACCTTCTGGTCCTCCCATGAAGCTTCTAGTGCCTATTTTATTCCAAAAAATCGTTTCCATTTGGAGAATTTTTATTTCTACACCAAAAATAAAACCACGCTAATTCTGTTGAAAACAATGTCAATCCGGATTAGTTCCATTCAAATCATACGAAAACCATATAGAATTTTTATAGACATGGCATGAATACATCATGAATTATAGATACGTTGGAGACGTACCAACATCCCCAAGCTTAATTCCTAATCGTCCTCGAGTAGGTAAATGATAAAAGAAATAATTTATGAAGTGTGAATGCTAGCATAGTGCATACGTTTGATCAATGATAATTTCAATCACTTTTCCTAGCATCATAACATCAACTATTTCTTATAGAACTCATCATGATAAAGTAGCAACTCAAAACAGAATTTTTGATGTGTAATGCTACCTATTATATTCATCATATACTCTTTCCTTTTGTAGCAGGGACACTTGGACTTGAATTATTCAAAGGAATAGTCTATAATTTGACATGAAAACTTTAATACTCAATCATATCAACAAGCAACAAATTCTGTCAAAATATCAATGCTAAATAACACTATCCCTAGCCCACCATGCTCAATCATTGATCCATTCATGCAACACACCCAAATGTTAGCTACATCCAATGCTCAAGTATGATAATAGTGTTCCATTTTTGGTGCTTTAGTAGAGACAATGGAGACTGAGATAACATAAAAAATGCATAAAAATAAATATAGAGGCCCTTCATAGAGGGAAGATGAGATTTGCAGCGCTGCCAGAGCTTAAAGCAAACAAAATTGAGATAAAATATTTTGGGTGGCATGCTTTTCCTGTCAACGAAAATGACTAACAGTTCCCAATATATTTCATGCTAAGCAAATCATAGGCGGTTCCCAAACTGAAAATAAAGTTTATTCCTTTTGCCACCATTCCTTCACACTCCACGGCTAGCCGGATCCACGGATACGGTCCATTCCACCACTTTCCAAGGAATTTATTATATGACAACATAAAATAAATTTCTTTGCATTTCGGGACCGGGCATCCCTATTACTGCCATACTCTCGTGAAATGACAAGTGAATAAAATATCATCTTTAGAATAACCTATTTAACATGGAAGATACTAGCCACCCCTCGCCGCTTCATGAGCAGTACGGGAACAAAAAACAGAAGTTTATTTTGAACATTAGAGTTGGTAGATGGAAAATTACATAGAAAGGCACTGAAATACCGCATATAGGTAGGTATGGTGAACTCATTTGGCACAACTTTGGGTTTAGGATTTGGATGCACAAGCAGCATTCCTACTGAGTACAAGTGAAGGCTACCAAATAGATTGAGAAGCGCCCAAACAGGGAACGAAAACCATAATAAGTGAACATTAAACATAACTAACACCGAATAATGCAACACAAGTAGGATTTAATTTCATAGCATAATTATTGACTTCATGTGCATGCATTGGGAATCACAAACCTTAACACCTATATTCTTACTAAAGCATAATTACTCATCAACACAACTCACATATCACTATTTTCATATCGCAAAACTATTACAAAAAATCAAGTTTAACATCTAGTGGTCTTCAGGAAAGTTTTTATTATATCTTCCCTCGATATCTATCACTTTGATAATAATTTCATTTAAAGAAATTTGCCTTTGCTAATAACAAGCTCTCAAACAATTATAAGTGAAGAATGAGAGCCCAAGTTTTTTAAAATTTTCAACTCTCAAAATAATATGATTGAAGCAAGAGAGTATTTCTTCAAAGTTTCTAATAACTCTCAAAATAATATAAGTGAAGCATGTGGGCATATTTCTTCAAAATAACAACACCACCATGCTAAAAAATATATAAGTGAAGTATTAGAGCAATTCAAAACTACACTCAAAATATATAAATGAAGATCAATGAGTAGTCAAACAATAAAGTAGCTGTGTGAGGACTCTTTATCAATAAAAAATCATATCTGATATTTTATTTCAAACAGCAAATATAACAAAATAGATTCCAAGAATAGCATGTATCATGTGGACAAATAACAATTTAGGCTCAACATAGGCTAATTGATAGTTGTTAATGAAGGAAGGTGGGATGCGTAACATCCCCAAGCCTGGATGCTTGAGACTTCTTGAAATATTTACTTGGGGTGCCTTGGGCATCCCCAAGCTTGAGCTTTTGTATCTCGTTCAATCCTCTCATATCCTGGTTTCACCAAAGTCTCAAAAACATCATCTACACAATAATTGAAAAGAAATCAACTCTTTATGTACTCCATAGGCTCTGATACCAACGCTGTCGGGACCCCGATCCTAAGCCATAGGAATCCAGCCTGTAACACATCGCATCCCTTTGTGGTCTCACGCACGGTTAACTCCACGGCTGCAGCCTTACCTTAGCCGGGACCGTTTGCGTCTTTTGACTCACGTATGCGATAGTGTCGCTAGCAATCCAATGTCAAAGAACCCGGATCGACATGTCTAGTCATAAACCAGAGTGGCAGTACCGTACAAGGACAGGCATACATGACCCAACAAAGCAGGTGTCGGTCATCAGCGAATGTAGACGAGTCGTAGCAAGCTACAAGGATTCCATTACATCGCGTGACATTTCCCCAAAGGGGACAGACACAGCAGCTAAGAAGGACACATGCCGGTCAACCAATGTGTCCGGAGCAGTAGCGAACTACCAAGGCTCATTGGATCACAAAGGGGCATTTCCTCGTAAGGAGTGCTACTAAAGTTCACGACTAGGTAATCGAACCCCATACATATCAAGTACGACACACGTACGCATGGCATACCGATATGTATAGATACATCGATGGCATCACAACATAACCATAAACATACAAGCTTTATTTAAGAGGCTCGGAAGAGCCACACACATAGTATTACACATTAAGGGTCTCACGACCCATAATAGCAGTCATTCAGTTACAAGCCAGCCGAAGAGTTATAAACTGTCTGAGTACAGACAGGGCAACTAGATGGCACATGGCCTGACTATACTACAGACCCAACGTAGGGCCAGATCGTAGCTGGGACACCAGCTACTCGTCGTCGTCGATGTCTACGAAGAACCCTCCATTAGGGTCATTAGCAACCTCTGCAACATTTATTAAGCAAACATGAGTACGAAGGTACTCAGCAAGACTTTAGGATAACTAACTACTCATGCAAGGTATCAAAAAGGTATTGTGGGGTTTCATGCGGAAAGCCAGCATTTGACTCGTGGCTAGACAACTTGCATTTTGAAATTATTTTTGACAACTTGATTTCTCGCACACGAGTCCACTAACACCACAACAATACACTATCGTGGAATCATTCCGTCTCCATACGGAAATGCCGTCCACGACACTCACGCTTATCTTGGCAATTTTATGAGTACCAATGAAGTTATCTATGAACAACATATGTCTCCAAGTAGTCCATATCCGCGGACGCGGCTTTTCGAATAGATCATAACCCTGCAGGGGTGTACTTCGTCACACACGCTCTCGCCACTTATCGCCATGTGCACATCATGCACCTCGGAAACCTTCAAGCGGAAGCCCAGCGAGGGAGTCGGCCACGACCGTTAACCACATTAGTGCCTAGTCCAGGTTTATCGCCTATCTGAGAGTAACCCATACGGAAGTCCGGCCTAGGTTTCCGCCACGGCCTCAAACGATGTGCGCAGGGTTCCCAAGCCCACCATCCGGGTGCCACTTGGTACACCGTGCCACTGCCTACCGCATCATGGCCCACCTCTCAGGTCAGCACCATGCACGGCCTCCAGCATTACTATAAACACCAGAAACTACTTGCAACTCCTGGACCGAGTACTAAGCGATTAATAGGCCGAGCGGGTTCATATTTCAGGGCCCAGCATGTGGTAGTATCTAGCCTTGGATTACATACACGGATCTCAGTTCCTAAGGACGGTTCCAATGAAACAACCCGCCATGTACTCCTACACAGCCTTTCACCGGTACCTTTACCAATCAAGTTCAACACACAACCTTTGCTCACCGAACACATTCTCACAATTATGTTCATCTCCCAGATGACAGACCATACACAACTCTAAGCATAGCATGCATAGCAGGATAAGGCACATCATAGCTCAAGCAACTACCAGGTATGCTAGGTTGCAAGGTTCGGCTATTTACTGTCACAAGGTTAGGTCATGCAAAGGAAGTGGGTTCAACTAACGTGGCAAAAGCAGTTGAAGCATTTGATCCTAATGCAATAAATAAGTGCAGGAGCAAGAACATGGAATTATCGGGATGATCAAAAGGGTTGCTTGCCTTGTTTCTCAGAGGAGGGACGATATCCGTCAAACGGATATTCGGTGGAATCCGAGGGTGCGGTGCCTACCGAAATGAATGGCAACATTCAATAACAATCACATGCAAACAAGATGATGCATGAGCATGGCATGAGAATGCAAAGTGATAGGTTATTACAATCACCATGTATTAGGTTTAGAGTTGATTTGAATCGCATTCGAATATCAATTCAAACGGGGTATTCACGGTTAGCGGTTTAATTGATTCGACCTGATGCTCAGATCAACTTGATGTTAGCATGCATGGGATGTCATGTTGATGTACTGAATTGTAATTAGGACAGTGTGTGATCATGGCAACCATAATGAAATTTGAATATTTTCCAAATTCCATTTAAAAAGTAATTTTAAGAATTGATTTATTCCTTATTCTATATGTTAGGGTCCTGTAACTTTTTCAAACATGGTTGAAAATACCATATTGAGAATCCTTGAATTTTTTTGATACTTTTTCATATATAAATTATTTTCATTGGAGTTACATATTAATTTCTATGATTTTTACAAGTTTTAGAAATTTCCTGGAATTATTTCTATACTGGAAATTCTCTTTATTCCATCAGACTGACGTCAGCAGGTCAGCCGACCTGTTCAGGTCAAACCTGACAGGGGGGACCCACTGGTCAGCCTCTCTGGGACTAATCCCGCGCTGACGAGTCCCTAAACTTAGTTGTCTTGGCCTTGGGCCCACTGTCAGCGAGAGATTAAGCTCCTAATCTACTGGATTAGCTTTGCCACGTCAGCCCCCACCGGAGGGTGGTCGCGGGCGACCAAGCGCGCGGCGGAGGGCTCGCCGGAGGCGACCTAAACGGTGCTGCACAGCACCAATTCGAACGCGGTTTGCAGCTACGGAACGCTGGCGAAGTAGCCGATCTAGCAGGGGCATCAGGGGAGGCTAGGGTCGCCGGGGAAGGCGCCGGCGACGAGCCGAAGCGGCGGCCGAAGCTCGGCCTCCCGCAGTTGATGGCTCTAGGGCACGGGGAGGATAGCTGAGGCGCTCATCACACTCCTGGAGGCTCCAGGAGCTCGAACCCTAGCTCGAGCGCGTGGATCAGACACCACAGCGACGGCGACGACATGACCGGCGGCGAGGAGCTCTCGGCCTTGGTGGGGAACGGGGCTACGATGCACGGAAGAGCGTGGGGTGAGAGGGGAAACGATGACGAGCTCACGGCGGTTCCGATGGTGTTGCTGAGGGGCTCGGGGGTGCGCCGGAGGGAGCGAATCGACGGGAGAGTTTCGGCGGCCGGAGGTGGAAGACGATGGCGTTGGGGCGATGCAGAGCTCGGGGAAGCTTCGGCTTCTGCAGAGAGGACCAGAACGATGAGGCGGAGCTAACGGACTACTCGGAGGAAGGTTCCCGTGGCTAGAAGTGAAGCGGCTCGAGCTCGAGCTCGTGGTAATGGGGGCAGCAGGAGGGGGGAAAAGATCCGAGAGGAGGGAGAGAGCCGACGCTGGGAATGGATAGAGGAGACCCCGGGGAGCTTATCCCCGTTGTCGCGCTGTCCCGGGTGCTCTGGAGCTCGCCACGGCGAAGCAGGAGGTGGAGGGGGCCGCCGTGGTCGATCTCCCCTCTGCCAGAAGGCAGAGGAAGAAGACGACCCTGCCCCTGGTGGGCTGGCCTCCTCAGGCGACAGGTAATGTTTTTCTTCCTCTTATTTCTTTTCTGTTTTGTTCTGTTTTGCTAACTAGTGTTTTGCTATTTATTTCAGCTCTAAAATGGTGGTAAAATTATTTTAAACACACCTGAATATTTGTTATAATATTCCCAACCATTTCCAAAGTTTCCAACATTTTTGAAAATTTATAGTTTCTGATTTCAAATTTAAAGTTTGAAACCAGTGGCTTTTGCATTAATTTCAAATGCTTAAAGTGTCAAGAAAATAGTTTTCGCCAATGCTCATTTACTTTCATGATTTATCAGAAAGTCTGAACATTTCTTGAGGCCATTTTGGGTTCATTGATTTTAACTAGTTTGAGAAATCCTTTATTTGAAGTAGTGGCTAGGGTTTTGAGTTTTTCCTTTGCCACTTTCTTGTTCTTGTTGGAGAATCTTAGATGCAAATGCAAAGAAGACATGAGCACAAGACTAACTTGCTTAAGGGTTAGGGATGTGACACCGGGGGATCGCCAAGCTTAGAAGCTTGAGTCAACCTTGGATATTACCTTGGGGTGCCTTGAGAATCCAAAAGATTAGGTTCCTGCTGCTCCTTATTCTCCTCATATTGGTATCTCACTCAAGACTTGAAAACTTCAATGACACAAAACTTAATGGAACTTCTTCAGATGGATTAGTATGATAAATATAGATCATTCACTTAGGTATTGCCTAGACAAGATTCATAGTTGTTATCACATGATTTCTACTGTATTATATCATTCCCATAATTTATATCACTCAATATAAGCTATGGAAACACTAAAACAAGCAAACTATGCACGCAAAACAGAATCTGTCAAAAATATAATAGTCTGGGAAGATGTGACTTAAAGCCTTAGTTCCATGTCTCGAAAAATTCTGGAACTTTAGGAAAAAACAAAGATTTTGCATACCAAAACTTTGTAAAAGTTTCTGAATTTGTTGATGCTCCAGTAAAATCAGAGAAATTCCACATTCGACGTCAGAGTTTCTATTTTTGCACAGATCCAAACAAGCAAGTATCCACACTATCCTAAAGGCTTTACTTGGCACTTTATTGAAATAAAAGCTATAAAACATGATTAATAGAGTATATTAATCATGTGAACACTAAAAAATAGTAAGTATAATTATTGGATTGTCTCCCAACAAGCTCTTTTCTTTAATACCTTTTAGCGAGGCATGATGATTTCAATGATGCTCACATAAAAAGTAGTAATTGAAACATGCAAGAGAGCATCATGAAGCACATGACAATCACATTTAAGTCTAACCCACTACCTATGCATAGGTATTTTGCAAGCAAACAATTTATTGTAGCAATAATCAACTTGCATAGGAAGGGAAAACAAGCATGACTTCAAAACGTTGAACACATAGGGAGGAAATTTGATATTATTGCAATTCCTACAAGCATATGTTCCTCCCTCATAATAATTTTAGTAGCATCATGCAGGAATTCAAAATATAACTATCACATAAAGCATTCTTTTCGTGATGCACAAGTATATAATTTTTATTAGTCTGCACATAAGAAAATTTCTTCTCATTCATAAAAGTCGGAGTATCATAAGAAGCTCGAACACTATAAATTGTTTCTACATTAAAAGAGTAATGTTCAATAAAAGTTTATTCAAAATTCTGACAATAATTATCACTACTACTTATAACATAAGTATCGTCACAATATTCACCATAAGTAGCAACTTTTTTCTCATCATAGTCAATTGAAACCTTTTCCAAAATAGTGGAATCATTACTAAATAAACACATGACCTCTCCAAATCCACTTTTATGTTTATGACAATATGATTTAACACCCACAAAATTAATGGGATCATTAGTAACTAGAATTGAAACTCTTCCAAACCCACTTTCATCAATATAATTATCATAAATAGGAGGCATTCTTTTTCATCATAATAAGTTTTGTCATCAAAACTTGGGGCACTAAAAATATCATCTTCATCAAACATAGAATCCCCAAGCTTGTGGCTTTGCATATCATTAGCATCATGGATAGTCGGAGAATTTGTGCCAACAACAATGCAATCATGCTCATCATTCAAGGTTTTTGTGCCAAACATTTTATTGAATTGTTCTTCTATCAATTGATCATAGTTTTCCTTTCCATTATTTTCACGGAAGATATTATAAAGATTAACAATATGTGACTACCTCAATTACATTTTTTGTAATTTTATTTTTTAAACCAAACTAGTGATAAAAAAAGAAACTATAAGATTTAATTGCAAGATCTAAAGATATACCTTCAAGCACTCACCTCCCCAGCAACGGCGCCCGAAAAGAGCTTGATGTCTAGTAGAAAACTTTATTATTGTAGACTCATGTTGGGCCACCAAGCGAGAGTTTTGTAGGACAGTAGCAATTTTCCCTCAAGTGGATGACCTAAGGTTTATCAATCCTTGGGACGCGTAGGATGAAGATGGTCCCTCTCAAACAACCCTGCAACCAAATTATAAGAAGTCTCTTTTGTCTCCAACACACAAAATACAAAGGTAATTTGTATAGGTGCACTAGTTCGGTGAAGAGATGGTGATA
The DNA here is from genome assembly GCF_904849725.1 of Hordeum vulgare subsp. vulgare. Classification (NCBI taxonomy): domain Eukaryota; kingdom Viridiplantae; phylum Streptophyta; class Magnoliopsida; order Poales; family Poaceae; genus Hordeum; species Hordeum vulgare. The sequence goes on along the minus strand of NC_058524.1, from coordinate 283,651,964 downwards.
CACGTGTAATATGGATGGTAGAAATATATTTCTATAATATGAGTAAATAAAAACATCAAGGTAGAAATTGATAATATGTAACACAAACGATATTGCAATGCTTGAAAACAAGGCCTAGGGTCCGTGCTTTTGCTAGTGCAATCTCTTAACAATGCTAATATAATTGGATCACATAAAAATCCCTAAACATGCAATAAACAATCACTCCAAAGTTCCTATCTAGCGGAGAACATAAGAAGAAATAGTTTGTAGGATACGAAACCACCTCAAGATTATTCTTTCGATCAATCTTTCCAAGTGTTCATACTAAAATAACAAGTTATCCTTTCCGATCGATCTATACAAGAGTTCGTACTAAAATAACATGATAAAAAATTCAGATTCATAATACTCAATCCAACAGAAAGAACCTTAGAGTGTGCCGCAAGATTTCTATCGAAGAAACAAAGACGAGAACGTGCATCAACCCCTTTGCATAGATTACCCCAATGTCACCATGAGAATCCGTGAGTTGAGTGCCAAAACATATATCAAGTGAATCAATATGATACCGCATTGTAACCATGGGTATTTATAGAAAGTCATAAATCAAGTGCTCGCAAAGCCATAAAAGTATTCAATGTGATAAAACAAAATCTCAAAGGGAAAACTTAATTCATCACAACAATATAGAGAGGGAGAAACACCATATAATCGAACTATAGTAAAAAAGCCCGTGATACATCAAGATCATGCCATCTCAAGAACACGAGAGAGAGAGATTAAACACATACCTACTGGTACAAACCCTCAGCCCCAAGGCTGGACTACTCCCTCCTCATCATGGTGGCCATAGTGATGATGAAGATGGCCTCCGGTGATGATCTCCCCCTCCGGCAGGGTGCCGGAACGGGCTCCCAGTTATGTTTTCATGGCTACAGAGGCTTGCGGCGACAAAACTTCCCATCTAGGGTTATTTCTGGAGTTTCTGTGTATATAGGAATTTTTTGCATCAGTCTCACGTCAAGATGGTCCGTGACGTGCCCACTACCCACCAGCCAAAGGGCAAGGCCTCTCGCGCCCTAGTGGGTAGTAGCCACCTCCTTCAACTTCTGGTCCTCCCACGAAGCTTCTAGTGCCTCCTTTGTTCCAAAAAATGTCAAAAAGTTTCGTTGCGTTTGGAGAACTTTTATTTCTACGCAACAAACAACACCATGGTAGTTCTGCAGAAAACAATGGCAGTCCGTTTAGTTCCATTAAAATCATACCAAAACCATATAGAGTTGTTATAAACATGGCATGGATACTTCATAAATTATATATACGTTGGAGATGTATCAGGAGCCTTTTACCACGGGAGCTGAGGGGACACCTCCTGGACATCGGATCTCGATCTAATGGACTGGATGGATGGATCTGGAGTGGGCTAGATGGTTGGCTGGTTTGGCACAATGAGGAGAGGTAGGTGGGTGGCGGCGCTGCTTGGGAATTGAGGGCTTTTATCTCCCTAGGGATAGGGTTGGACTGATTTAGCTAGGGTCCATGTGCTATTTATAGGAGGTAGATAATAAGAGGGGGGCTTTAAGAAAAACATGATCACCGGATCGCAATCAAACGGCTTTGAACAAACAAGGAGTTTAGTTCTGCTGGTAGGTTGTGTAGATGGGCCAAACAAAGATGAGAGGGAATACGGGCAGCCCATTAACTTATTTTTGTATGAAAAAACATCCGCGATTTGACCGGCTATAGTGCCTCTATAGGTTTAATGGTTTGGGTACGAAATTTGGCAGGCGATCTACCTACACTATAATAAGACCGCACACCAATTTTCAACCCATTTTGAGAACATTTTATATGCACTTTTAAAAACAATATTTAACGGATGTCACGGGCGCGTGCGTGTGTGTGTCTGGTCTCGAAATGGTCAACAAAGACAACATGGAGAACCAGCAACTACGAGCGGATGCATGTTTTGTAAAAAATTGTGGAAATGGAGTGTCGATGCAATGCGAATGATGCGAATGATCCGATGATGAATGCGACAAGCAAATGGAACCCACGGGAAACTCAAAATAATTGGAAGGCATCTAGAGCCTCGGTTCTGTGCCGTTACACCGGTGCAAGTTGATACTTCCTACAATAAATTGTTTGATAACCAAATCCATATGCATAGTAAGTGTCTTATTTTTAAATGGTCTTGTCATATGTTTCATGATGCCCCGTTGTGTTTCTATACTTAATTTTGTGTGAGCATCATTGAAATCGTCGTGCCTAGCTAAATGGCATAAAAGAAAAGGACTTGTTGGGAGAAAATCCAACACTTTTCCTTTATGTTTTCATGCGTTTACATGATTAATATACTGTAGTAATCATATTTTGTGTCTTTTATTTCAATAATGTGCTAAGTGAAGCCTTTGGAATAGTATGGATACTTGTTTGTTTGATTCCGTGCAAAAACAAAAATTTCTATGTCAAGTGAAGTATTTCTATGATTTTTGTGGAGGTTCAAAAAATGCTTAAATTTTTACACAGTTTTTCTATGCACATTCTCTACTTTTTCCAAAATTTCATAGTTTTTCCAGTCACGAAAGTTTGGTGTTCATTCACATATTCATAGATTGTTCTGTTTTTGACAAATTCTGTTTTGCATGAATAGTTTGCATGTTTTAGTGTTTCCATAACTTATATTGAGTGATATAAATTATGGGAATGATATACTACAGTAAGTATTATGTGAGAACACTTACGAATCTTTTCTTGATAGTACCTAAGTGAATGATCTATATTTATTATACTAACCATCTCACGAAGTTCCGTTTAGATTCGTGTGAATTTTGAGTAAGACACCGATATTAGGAGAATAAGGAGTGGTAAGACCCTAAGCTTCAGGATGACCAAAGCATCCCCAAGGCAATATTCAAGGAGGAGTGAAGCCTCAAAGCTTGGGGAGAATAAGGAGTGGTAAGACCCTAAGCTTCGTCTTCAACACAATCGGTATATCATACATGGATCTATATTTCCATTCATCACATAATATGTGTTTTGCTCAGAGCATCATTTTTATCTCTGTTATATATTATTTATAATAAGTTTTTCAATAAAAAGTACCAATAATGGCATTTAGAATGCTTGAATTGCATGTGTGATGTGTGATGTACAAAAAAAGAAACTTACCGTGTAGTATTTGAATTATCAGATTTTACTAGAACATGGAAAGCTTCTGAAATTTTGACACAACACTCTCCTTGAAATTATTTATCATGTCCTGGAATCTCACAATTTCTGGAGTTACAGAAGTACACTTTTTAAATTAATTGCTATAGATTATTTTGTTAGGACAGATTGATGTCATAGTTTTGGTATCTACTTATCCTAGAGTTTTCATGGCTTATATTGGTAGATATAAATTGTGTAAATGACAGTATGCGGTACATAATGTTTGTAATACTTGTGCAAATTATCTTAGTAGTACATGAATTGTTGATTCATTCTTATGTCTACTAACCTATCTCACAAGTTCTTTTCAAGTTTTGCGTGGATAAAGTTTTTGGGACTTAGGTGAAACCGGGATATGAGAGGATTGAACGAGGTAAGAAAGCTCAAGATTGGGGATGACCATCGCATCCCATGTCAATATTACAATAGATCTCAAGTATGTAAACATGGGGATGCTACGCATCTCACCTCTCTTCATCATCAAATGTTGGTTAGCCTATATTGAGCCTAAGTTTTATTTGTCTACATGATATGTGCTATTCTTGGAGTGTATTTTTTTGTTTTCTATTTGAATACAATTCTAAGATATAAAAATATTTATTGAGAGAGAGTCCTCACATATCTACTTAATTTTTTGAATACTCATTGATCTTAACTTATACCTTTTGAGAGTAGTTTGATGTTTACTCGCGTGCCTCACTTATATCCTAAGAGTAGATTGTGAATGAATGAAATATCATGAATATGAAACTATAAATGTGCTTTACGCTAAGTAGTAGTTTCACATTTGGTTTATGAAGTAAAATTTATTGAATTTTGACTATCCCAATATTGGTCATACATAAATGCATGAATGAGTAGTATAAGAAAGGGAACTTTCACATGCAAATATATTATCTTGGACATCATTTATGATTGTAAATACCCATTAATTGTTTTTAACCTTGATCAAATAGTTGAAGTTGGACAAGGAGGATGATGTAATGGTCATGTTTGGGTATACTTTAATAGAAGTTATATTGCTATGGATCCTCCAACATGTGTTGCTTATTTCGAACCTTTTTCTAGCCCACACTTCGTACTAAGTAGAGATACTACTTGTGCATTGAAATCCTTGAGACATGTTTCTTCCATGAGAGTCCACCATCAACGCCTATATATCGTATTCATTGCCTTCCCAAGTAAATTTGCTTGTGCCATCTCTAAACCTTCTAATAAACATCCATTCACTAAAATGCTTACACATAGAACTTTACTAGTAGCATCTGTTTGGGTCCCAACGCTACTAGTAAGTACCAGTGGTGTTGTGTCTAACACCCTCTACTAGCAAGATTTAGCAGCAGCGTTTGTTTTTCTAGAACACGCTACTTGTAAGTGTGCCACACCGAACCACCAGGTCAAGAGATATTAGCAGTGTCGGTCGTCCAGCCAACGCTACTGTTAATGCTAGATCTATACCACCTAGTCTTGCCAATGCGCTACTGCTATTTCTTGTGTGTGTAAACTTGTGGGTCTTTTTACCAGTAGCGTGTTTTCCACCCAACGCTATAGCTAGTGCATCTTTACCAGTAGATATTTTGGCTGGTGACCATAGCAGTAGCGCGCGTTGGTGGCCAGCACTACTGCTATGGTCGCCAGCCAAAATACCTACCACCTTCCCCCCTCTTCTTCCTCCCCCTTCCTCTGTCCCCCTCCTCTTGCACTTGCTTGTTGGTTTTTCCTTTCAATGCTCCCCTCCTCCCCCTCTCTTCTTTGCCCCTTCACCACCCCCTCCATTAATGGCCTCCCTCCTCTCTCTTTCTTTCTTTGCCCCCTCCACCCACCTCCATTAATTAATAGCCTCCCTCCTCCATGTCTCTTTCTTTGACATCCATCTATTTCCACTAGCTCTTTCTCTATCACTAGCTAATTAGAGATATATGTAGGTACCTCACTATCTAGAGCTACTAGCTAATTAAGAAGGGGGATGATATCCCTCTCAACACATAGAAGAGCGAAGTAAAGTCGTGCAAGAATGGAAATATGTGTGTGCGATAGGAGCGAAACTATATATGCGCGATATGAATATACCGAATTGTGTGTGGCATGTGAGTTTCCTATATTGTGTATTTTTTGAAATGTGGGTGACATGAGTTGCCGACGTTTTTCTGAAGTATTGATTCAATTCCGTTTTAGAAAATTTCGGGCAAACTGAATATGTCCTAGGTTTAGGGAAGGACATGTCAAATTTTTATGTATTTGATCCATGCATGCATGCGTGGTTATAATTCTTCTGATCCGTGCAGGTGATCATGAAGGTCAATGGAATGTTGGTGGAAAGATATTGGCAATCCGCGGTGGATGACATGTATGAAGAAGATTGAAGGATGTTTTATGTCCGTGTTGAAAATGCAAAGGAGGAGTCAGGCTCGACCCCTTTAAGGGTTGTAAATTCAAAGCGCACCTGCTCATGCATGGTTTTATGGATGGCCATACTCGATGGATAAGTGAAGATGATTATGATGAGGATATCGACGGGGATGGAAATAATGACATGTGGACAGATGAAGAGATGACCAATTATGGGCCCGAAGAAGAAGACGGCCTCGGAAATGGTGATGGCGAAGAGGCAGTACAAGGCGGAGAAGACGCGAACATGTTATAGACTTCGTCGCTACTATTTAAGCCATGCGAGACCCGCATGTTCAAGACCTGCTTCCCAAGAAGACGAGTAGCGAGAGAGCTGCTTCTAGAGAGGAGGCCAAACTGGCGCAACTGGAGGTAGACCTGATGACACCTTTGTATGATGGTTACGATCCCGAGGTGAACCGCTTGAGTTTCATGTTAGAACTTCTAAAGATGAAGGCAAAAAACAAATGGATGGATGGAAGCTTGGATGAGCTTCTAAAGTATCTAAAGGAGGTTCTTCCCGCGGGAAGCCTATGTCCTACTAATGTCGAGGAGGCAAAGAAAATCTTGTGCCCGCTTGATCTGCCACACATTAGATATCACTCATGCATCAACGATTGCATCATATATCGGAACGAGCACGCGGAAAAAACCATCTGTCCAAAGTGCAATGCTTCACGATATAAGAAGGACATAAAGAAAGCTCCACAAAAAGTTGTATGGTACTTTTCAATCACTCCATGTTCGCAGCGGCATTTAATAGATCCTAAGGAAGCAAAGCTTATGCGCTGGCACGTGGAGAGGGTTCAGCCAGATGACGGAGATGATCCAAAACTGGAAGACATCAAATATGCTAGCAAGTGGAAAGCATTAAAAATGCTGAATTTATTTTTTTCGTAGAAGATGCAAGGAACATCGTGCTTGGCCCTAGTAGTGATGGGATGAACCTGTTTGGCTACCAGAACACCAACCATAGCACATGGCTCATGTTTCTATGGATGTACAACCTCCCCCCTAGAAGTGCACGAAGGAAAAATACATACACATGACTATGCTTATTCAAGGACGCAGACAACCGGGAAATGATATAAATTTGTATCTCGGGTTACTGAAAGAGGAACTACAGACTTTATGGACGACGGCGGCCAAGACATGGGACACAAGCAAAGGAGAGTATTTCTACATGAGAGCCGTGCTGATCATGATGGTGTAGGACTATCTCATCTACGACTATCACTCCAGCCAGGTTAGCCACGGATATTGCGGATGCACCAGATGCATGGATGATACAAATTATCAACACCTATTGAAAGATGGTGGGTCTTCGAAAATTGTGTACATGGGGCATCGAAGATGGCTCGAGAAGGATGACCCATGGAGAAAGTGTGGAGATCTATTCAATGGTAAGGCTGAGCATCGAGGTCCTCCACGTAAGTGTAGAGGTGCCAAAAAATATGAGTTATTAAAGAAGTGGAAAGAGTGCCCCATGCCGAGAAAGACGAAGAAAAAGGCGCCAGAGCTGCTGCTGAAGGTATGCAAGACGAGATCTGTTTTTTGGCACTTGGAATACTAGCCCAAACTCAAGTATCATAGGCTTTATAAAATGCATATCACGAAGAATATCCTCAAGATCTTGTTTGGAACATTGTTGAACATGCTGTAGAAGACGAAGGATGGGGCGAAGGCAAGAAAAGACTTGGAATTTTTGAATATCAGCAAAGATCATCAAATGCCTATTAAAAAGACACCGGAGGAGACAAGACGGAGATGGATGATAGAGGCAAAAAATTAAACAATAAGGAAGAACAATATAGCCCCCCTCTTGCTTTACCTTAGATCTAAAGGAGGTCGATCAATTGTTCAAGTGTCTTGCGAGAATCAAAGTTAGTTCCGGATATCGTGGGAAGATAAGCACATATCTTGTGACAGCCCCAATGCAATTGTTCCCCCCCTCGTAATTTTTCCTTGTATGTCAACCTTGATATGGTAATGATATGTGGAGTGAGCCCATCTTTGTGTCATCATTTCATGTGCATCCTTCCTTCATGCATTGCATTTTTTCTTTTGTTTTTGTTGTGTTGATGTGGGTGAACTTGATGTGTTGTGCAAGTGTTAGGTGGTTGTGCCTTTGTGTTGTTGAGGTGTGGGTGCAACAAGTGCATGTCAAAAACCACAAGTTGCACCATGGGATAAAAACCCCTTCTCTCCTCTCTATTTTATTTTTGTGGGAGATTTAAAAGCTTCTGTTTCTCCCCTAAATTTTTTCATATTTCCCTAATAATCCTTTTCATATTTTGGAGGAAGCCCCTCTGGTTTCCTTTTTATTTTATTTAAAACAGAGCCTCATTTTCAAATAAAAAGGTATTTAATTTATTGTTTTATAATTCCCAATTTATTTTATAAATTGGAGCACGAGTTTACAAGCCCAAACATATTTTTATTTTTGTTCTTCTCCTTTTATTTTGACCTCTCACTATTTTTTTTAAACCTGTGGTTGTTTTGTTGTCAAGAGTGCGAGAGAGAGTGAGTAGTTTAGTGAGGACCAGACTTGTTAGTTTGGCCCAGAACCCACCATCGTGACCGTCTCCTTCCTCCGTCGACGTCAGTCGCGCACGACTCGATAGCCACCACCATATTACCTCCTCCTCCATCTGACGGCCACCAGGACTCCTCCTCCGGCCTATTTGTCCATGCCCCGCGTCTAGGGTTCCTCCTCCATCCATTTTCCTCCTCCTCTCTCCTCATAGTGCCGTCAGGGCGAGGCCCCACAGCAACACCGCAGACATGGCCGAAGTCTGCTCGGGCTCGTCGCCAGCGTAGGGCCGCGACTCCCTCCTCCCCGACCCTGCCAGAAGCAAGAGGTTGAACGCGGGGTTCCATTTTTGTGAAGATCGGCACCAAGGTCTCCTTCCTTGGACGTCCATGACGGTCGGCAGTATTCTTCCTCTCCAGCGAGCTCCTCCTGCACATCGTGGTTGCGTCGTTCCTCTCCGCTTCCCCTCTGAATGCTAGGTGAGCGCAATTTGCCCTCCCCCGTCCCCTCTCCGTTAGTAGCCGTCGTCGTTGCGCGTGTCCGAAGCCCTGCGGGAGCTACAGCGGCAGGTAGTAGCTTGTAGCAGCAGTAGTGTTGTACATAGTAGCAACAGTATGTTGTAGAGGAGCAACATGAGTTCGTAGCGCAGCAGCAGCTCGATAGGCAACAACAGCAGCGGCTTCAGGTTGTAGAGCGGCAGCATGTCACCGGCGCTCCTCTGCTTTCACAGAGAGAACACCCGGGTATGCTATCATCTGGCGTCGAGCCCCTCTCTGGGCATAATCCCTTTCATAGATCGACTCGTCCGATACGAGCGTAGCAACCCTGAGGTCGTGGGTTTGAGACCCACGGCCCCTTTTGGGTTCCGGTATTTTTCATGTGGCAGTTTTGACAACAGGGTTACCTTGCTTGTTGCCTGTTAGATCAACAATACCTCGTTAGCACAATGGCGCAGAGCCAACTCTCTCGCAGCAGGGCAGGGGTTCGAGTCCCCATGCGCCTCTTTTATTTTGCTGCATAGATTTTCCCTCCGGTTAGTGGCGGGGCTGGTATAGGTGGTGTGTTACCCCTGATGGGGAAGCTACACTACCCAAGTCTTGTGGCAGAGGTGTGTGTGGGTGTTTAAGACGTGTTTGGTTCGACCCCCACCAAAGCCACTTTTATTTTCACTTTGTGCTGCGAGTGTAGGTCCATTGACAAGTGGGTCCAGGGCCCACATGTCATGCACTAAGGACCCTGGTATCTATGACAACTGGGCCTGTTCGATAGGTTAGTTGATATTTTTTATATTTTTTTCCTTTATTTATTTCTGTTTGATGTGATGATTTCATTTTTCGGATAAGTCCTAAAATGGAATTTGCCTATTCTGGCATATGCCAAATTTGGGAGGATCAGGAACAACCCTAGTTCTTGACTATAGTGTAGTTTGATTCTGTACAATATTTATTTTTCTATTTGTGGTGTTTTTCTGCATGCAAACATGGCAGTATGATATATGGATTAGGGTAGAAAATTCCAAGGAATCCAATGGTGGTACTGGAATTAAGTTTTGAGCATTCCTGTAGAAAAGTCACCTAGTGGTGAGGTGGCACTTATTTATCTATCTAGGGTGGTTTATATGCATGATTAGAGGTTGTGCATGCATGTATAATTTTGTGTGTTGCATCAACATTTGTTGGTGTTTATTAGTTGTTTGCTTCCTTTTGGGTAGCTACTAGGGCTGGAAACGAGTTCGAGGAGTCCAATGAGTTCGTGGAGGAAGATCAGGAACAATTCCACTCTGAAGAAATCACTGGCAAGATGATCGTGACCTTGACACCGTTTCTAGCTTTGTTATGCCTAGTGATTCATTTCTATCATTACATCTCCGCTGCCTACCACATGATATATAGGCCATCAAACATTGCCATGAAACCTCAAACACCTCCCCTCCTAGCAAATATTGTTTGGCTAAGTTTGGCTTGCTCAACCACTAATTTATTAGCATTGCTAGTTGCAGGTGCTAGTTGGTCCATGTGATAACATGGGCATTTGATATCGTATTATTTAAATAGATATTTAATTAATGCACCTATATAATTGGTTAATAGCGGAAGGCCTAGCCTTTTGTCGGGTGATTTGTTCCACTTTTGTCGCCTTAGTTTCGGCTACCGGTGTTTTATTCCATAACTGAGTGCTCCTAACATGTTCGGGGTTGTTATGGGGACCCCCTTGATGAATCGTTTAGTGTTAAGGCTCGTCTGGCAAGACACAACTTTGGTGTTAATTTGCTAACAACTTAATAATAAAAGTCACAGGGAATAGCTACCCGAGGAACTTAATCGACCCCTGGGCCAGTGCTCCTCATGAGTGTTGGTCCAACCGAGAGCCGTTTGTGGGGCCAACCCGGGGCAACCTGGGAGATGTCCATTAGGTCAGCGTATGCTATGCCTATCCGGCGTGTCCTAAGACTAAGATACGCGGCTCTTATCAGGGTCATCAACACGTCGGGCGATCTTGCTGGACTTGTCTTACCTTAGCGATATATCTTGCATGTTGGGATTCTGGTGAGACTTTGGGTTTTCTTAGAGTTGAGGTTTTCCTTTAAGGAATCCTACGAGACCGCGAGTTTTGTGGTCGAGGATTACTATACGCCCTGTGGCAATTTGTGATGGACTAGTTGGGGCACCCCTACAGGGTTAAATATTTCGGAAAGTTGTGCCCGTGGTTATGTGGCAAACATGGATATTTTGTTAACATGCGGTTATAGATAACTTAAAGTAACTTAAATAAAACCTACCAACTGTGTGCGTAACCGTGACTACCTCTTTCAGAGCTCCTTCTCTGTTCGAGAACGCGGTGGGGTTATGAATGACGTAAGTAGGTGTTTAGGATTACTTAGTGATCATTCTAGTCTACGACCGTCATACATCGACCACCTTTTCTTATTTCTATTCTTCGTAAGTTAGCCACCATATATGCTTAGGATGCTGCAAACTCAAACACTTAGCCCTACCGCACCCATTAACTTAGTTAGACTCAATAACAAGGCCATGAGATTGATGAGTCCTCGTGGCTCACAGTTTACTACAACCAACCACAGGTACACGTACTCCAGATGCAGACGTCCCTGAGGATACCCAACTGAGGTGGGAGTTCGATGAAGACAGTGGCAGACTGTGTGACATATCCCGAGGATTAGAGGCGCTTGGTCGTGATCGTGGGACTAGCAAGGCAGGATGGCATAATTTTGTCGTTTATCTTGTCCGTAGTCGGACCCTGTTTATATATCAATGATGAATGCTTGTGTGCATTGTAATCTAGCATGTGGCGAGTGTAAGTCGAATCTTATACTCATCTCTCTATTTATGTAATGGCAATGTTATCCTGCTTGTGATATGCTTAGATGCGACCCTTTCCCCTTTTGAGGCCTCGCCCCCAAATAAGGAAAGTGCCGCATCTTAATCGTTACAAGTTGGTAATCAGAGCCTTACGACCATAGGAGCCTTTGACTGATCGAACATGGCCGAGTCGGGTCTAGCAAAAACTATTTTGAGTCTTAGTTATATTGGAGTGTAGGTTTCTTTTTTCTCCTCTTCCATGCTCTGGTGTGGTTCACGACTTCGGAAATTTTAATTCTACTCCTCTTATCACTCAAATTGTTTGAGTTTGCAGCATCCTAAGCATATATGGTGGCTAAATTACGAACAAGAAAAATAAGATATGGTGGTCTACGTAAGACAGTTGAAGACTAGAATGATCACTAAGTGATTCTGAACACCTACTTACGTCATTCATGACACCACCGTTTTCTCGAACAGAGAAGGAGCTCTGAAAGAGAAAGTCATGGTTAGGCACACAATTGGCAGATTTATTTAATTTACTTTAAGTTACTGAGAACTGGATGTTAACAAAATATCCATGTTTGCCACATAACCGCGGCACGACTTTCCGAAAGATTTAACCCTCCAGGGGTGCTCCAACTAGTCTATCACAAATTACCATAGGCCGCATAACAATCCTCAACCACGAAACTCACGGTCTCATAGGATTCCTTAGAGGAAAACCTCAAGTCTGAGAAGACCCAAAGTCTCACCGGAATCCCAATGCGCAAGTTATATCGCTAAGGTAAGACAAGTCCAGCAAGACCGCCCGACGTGTCGACGACCCTCATAAGAGCCACGTATCTCAGTCTCAGGACACGTCGGATAATCACAGTGTACGTTGCCTTGGTAGACATCTCCCGGGTTGCCCCAAGTTTGCCCCGCAAACGGCTCTAGGTTGGACCAACACTCATGAGGAGCACTCGCCCGGGGGTTGATTAAGTTCCTCAGGGTAGCTATTCCCTATGCTTTTTATTATTAAGTTGTTAGCAAATTAACACCAAAATTGGGTCTTGCTGGACGAGCCTTAATACTAAAGGATTTACGAAGGGGGTTCCCATAACAACCCCAAATGTGTTTGGAGCGCTGATTATGGAATAAAACACCAGTAACCGAAACTAAGGCGACAACAGCAGAACAAATCACCCGACAAAAGGCAAGGCCTTCTGCTATTTACCAAGTATATAGGTGCATTAGTTAAATAGCAATTTAAATAAGATGATATCAAATGCCCATGTTATCACATGGACGAACTGGAACGTGCACCTAGCAACGCTAATAAATTAGTGGTTGAGCAAGCCTAACTTAGCCAAACAATATTTGCTAGGAGGGGAGGTGTTTGAGGTTTCATGGCAATGTTTCATGGCCTATATATTATGTGGTAGGTAGCGGAGATGTAACGGTTGAAATTAATCACTAAGCATAACAAATCTAGAAACGGTATCAAGGTCACGGTCATCTTGCGTGTGATTTCTTCAAAGTGGAACTGTTCCTGATCTTCCTGGACGAACTCACCGGACTCCTCAAACTCGTTTCCGGCCCCAGCAGCTACCCAAAAGGAAACAAACAACTAATAAACACTAACAAATCATGATGCCACAGACAAAATGATGCATGCGTGCACAACCTCTAATCATGAACATAAACCACCCTACACACATAAACAAGTGCCACCTCACCACAGGGTGACTTTTCTACAGGAATGCTCAAAACTGAATTCCAGTACCACCATTGAATTCCTTGGGATTTTCTACCCCAAATACATATATCATACTGCCATGTTTGCATACATAAAAACACCACAAACAACAAAAGAAATATTGCACAAAATCAAACTACGCTATAGTCAAGAACAGCCGCTGTTTCCTAATCCTGCCAAATTTGGCATATGCCAGAATAGGAAAATTCCATTTTAGGACTTATTCCAAAATTGGAATCGTCATATCAAACAGAAATAAATAAAGGAAAAAAAATAAAAAATATCAACTAACCTATCAGACATGGCCCACTCGTCCTTAGTGCATGCCATGTGGGAGTTGGGCCCATTTGTTAGTGGCCCTACACTCACACCACAAACTAAACCCACCACCTCTTACACACCCACACACACTTTTGCCACTAGGGTGAGCGAGTGTAGCTGCCTATCAGGGGTAGCACACCACCTATACCAGCCCTGCCACTAACCGGAGGGAGAAACTATCCAGCAAAATAAAGAGGTGCAAGGGGACTCAAACCCCTGCCCTGCTGCGAGAGAGTTGGCTCTGTGCCACTGTGCTACCGAGGTACTGCTTATCTAATAGGCAATAAGAAAGGTAACCCTCCTGTGAAAACTGCCACGCGAAAAATACCGAAATCCAAAAGGGGCGCTGGGTCTTGAACCCGTAACCTGTGGGTAGCTGCGCTCACATTGGACCAGTCGAGCTTCGAAGGGGATTCTGCCTAGAGAGGTACCCCACGCCACATGATAGCACACACATGTGTTCTCTCCCTGAAAGCATAGGAGCGCCGGCGACGTGATGCCGCTCTACGATCTGCGGCCGCTGCTGCTACGCTACGAACTGCTGCTGCTGCTACCTATCGAGCAACTGTTGTGCTATGAACTGATGCTGCTCCTCTACAACATACCACTGCTGCTACTACACACAAAACTGCTGCCTCTGCAAGCTACTACCTGCTGGTGCAACTCCGGTAGGGCTTCGGACACGCGCAACGACGACATCTACTAAGGGAGAGGGGAGCGGAGGAGGTCAGACTACGCTCACATAGAGTTCAGAAGGGAAGTGGAGAGGAACGAAGCAACGTCGAGGTTCGGGAGGAGCTCGCTGGAGAGGAAAAAGACTGCCAACACTAGTCGAAAACGGGCCTTTGGCCGGGACCATTTAGTCTCGGCCTGCCTCTGGGCCGGGACTAAAGGCCCGGCCACATCGACCCAATTCTCAATGCCTCCCTCGAGGCTTTAGTCCTGGCCCGTAAGGAGCCTTTAGTCCCGGTTTGTGTCCCAAACCGGGGCTAAAGGGCTACGCGGCGGGCAATGCTGGTGGCAACCGTTCGTATCCCCCTTTAGTCCCGGTTGGTGGCTCAAACCGGGACTAAAGGTCTAACACGTGGCCTGCCGTAGTGGTGGCAACCGTTGGTATACCTCTTTACTCCCGGTTGGTGGCTCAAACCGGGACTAAATACCCAAACGGTTTGCATCGCGCGTTGTTTCGGGCGATGAAAAGCACGAACCGAAGCACAGTCGCCATTTCTCTGTTTCTTCTTCTCTCTCGCTGTCCCTCTCTGTTCTTCTCCTCTCTTCTTCCCTTCTTTTCTTCCACCATGCCAACTCGCTTTCTTAAGGTGCTCGCACATGGCACGACCAAGCTCGATGTCGTGTACACGAACGAGAGCAAGGAGGTGCCATTTTTCTTGAACAGTTGAAGGAAAAATGGTTTGACGATGCAATGGATCATGAGAAGTTCTTGGGGCTTGATCTGGAGTACACGGCCGATCAACGCGGTGGTGCCATCATCCAACTATGCTTCGCACGACTTGTCTTGATCTGCGAATGGGCGAGGTAAGTTTTGAGGCTTTCTTCGATCCAAGATAATGACATTGTAAGTTTATTTGTTTCAATCATAGTTGGTTCTCTTCAAATAGTTGTAGTGAAACAATTTTGATTAGTTGAAGGGGAACACAATCTAATTGGAATAGTGTTCCACAATCTGAAAAATCGTATTAGAATCAACTAGTGTTTAATATGTTACATTGGAATCATAGTTGGTTCCCTTCTAATAATTGTAGTGAAACAATTTTGATTAGTTGAAGGGGAACACAATCTAATTGGAATAGTGTTCCATAATCTGAAAAATCGTACTAGAATCAACTAGTGTTTAATATGTTCCATTGGAATCATAGTTGGTTCGCTTCAAAAAGTTGTAGTGAAACAATTTTGATTAGTTGAAGGGAACACAATCTGATTGGAATAGTGTTCCACAATCTGAAAAATCTGATTGGTTCAATATGTTCCATTGAAATCATAGTTGTAGTGATACAATTTTATGCGGCGTTCTTTGATCCAAGGTTATGAAAATTGCATATAGCTAGTGATCTCTCTAGGTTCCATTGGATAGCAATATGATATGTCATAGTCATGAAAATTGCATATTGCTAGTGATCTCTCTAGGTTCCATTGGATAGCTATAGTGATCTCTCTAGGTTCCATTGCATATGTTCTATTTGAATCCTAAAGATAATTTTCTCTTTAGTTGTAGTGAAACATGTTTCCTTATTGCAGCAGTATGTAACATTTGTTCCATTTTAATTTGTTTCTGTTGCAGGAGTGACAAGCATTGTCCAGAACACACGGACTTCCTTCGCAGCGGCATCACTTTTGCTACCGTTGACATAAGGAACGACAAGCTGAAGATGAGGTACAGCTTCGGTATTGAGATACCAACTGATTGCCTCGTTGATCTCCAAACGGTATTCAGGCTTCGACATGACAAGACTTCGATGGCTCATATGGTAGTTGCCTTGATCGACGATTCATATGGTGATATGAAGACCAGTTTCCCAAAGTCTCAGCACAAACTTTGGGAGAAGGCCCCACTTGATCCTATCAACATTGAGTATGCAGCAAAAGATGCATACGTTTCATACGAGTTGCACCGCAAGATTCGAGTCGTCAACTATGGCCAGCGTCACCTCGAGGAAGGTGGACATTCTGATTCAGACGATTCAGACGAGTAGTGTTCTGAACGTCGAACACTTGTATATATATCTATGGTAGCTATTATTATGTACTGTTTGGACTAGTATCATGTACTGCTTGGACCAATTTATATATGTCTAGTTTCTGTTTGTGCCATTATAGTTTCAAAATTTGAATGGTTTAGCCCTTTCTAACTTCATTTGCTACTTTTGAATGGTTTAGCCCTTTCTAACTTCATGGTATCATGCATTTCGACCACATATATATACAAAAAGTCTTCAGTTCAAATAAGTTCAAAAAATGAAATCCCTTTTGTAACAGATCTATTTTTGATTAAAACAGTCATTTAAAAATGAAAGACCATTAGTCCCACGTGGCGTGCAGCGGAAGCACGTGGCGTGCAGCGGAACCACGTGGCGTGCCGCGGAACCACTTTTGTTGTGGGGGTCGCTTTTCCTTCTTCTCCTTGTGCTAGATATTTGTTATGCATTAGGGAAACAAGGAATAGCGACCATCATCGACGGCCAAAAAAAAATAAGTAAATGCACGAAGAATACCAAATGAAGTCAGAAATTGTTGAAATTTTGTGATGTGCCTTAGAATGGTGCATTCTGGACACACAAAAAGTATGGAGTTCAAATAAGTTCAAAAAAATGAAATCCCTTTGTAAGAGATGAGTTCTCGTTCGAAAGCCTGATACTTCGAGAGAGATTGTCCGTTTTATAAACGAAGTGCATCAAGTTTTTGTCGTAGCCCTCTCAACTTTTTAACACATGCTATGTGGGTGAAATGATGATAGCATGCCAACTTTCAACATTTTCAGAGTTCGTTTGTAGTGCTTTTCAATTTCAGGGTCAACTAGGTCACAAAAATTAACTAAATGCACGAAGAATACCAAATGAAGTCAGAAATTGTTGAAATGTTGTGATGTGCCTTAGAATGGTGCATTTTGAACACACACAAAGTATGGAGTTCAAATAAGTTCAAAAAAATGAAATCCCTTTGTAAGAGATGAGTTCTCGTTCGAAAGTCTGATACTTCGAGATAGATTGTCCGTTTTGTACACGAAGTGCATCCAGTTTTTGTCGTAGCCCTCTCAACTTTTTAACAAATGCTATGTGAGTGAAATGATGATAGCATGCCAACTTTCAACATTTTCAGAGTTCATTTGTAGTGCTTTTCGATTTCAGGGTCAACTAGCTCAAAAAAAAAGTAAATGCACGAAGAATACCAAATGAAGTCAGAAATTGTTGAAATGTTGTGATGTGCCTTAGAATGGTGCATTTTTAACACACAAAAAGTATGGAGTTCAAATAAGTTCAAAAAAATGAAATCCCTTTGTAAGAGATGAGTTCTCGTTCGAAACCCTGATACTTGGAGAGAGATTGTCCGTTTTGTACACGAAGTGCATCCAGTTTTTGTCGTATCCCTCTCAACTTTTTAACACATGCTATGTGGGTGAAATGATGATAGCATGCCAACTTTAAACATTTTCAGAGTTCATTTGTAGTGCTTTTCAGTTTCAGGGTCAACTAGCTCAAAAAAATAAGTAAATGCACGAAGAATACCAAATGAAGTCAGAAATTGTTGAAATTTTCTGATGTGCCTTAGAATGGTGCATTTTTAACACACAAAAAGTATGGAGTTCAAATAAGTTCAAAAAAATGAAATCCCTTTCTAAGAGATGAGTTCTCGTTCGAAAGCCTGATACTTCGAGAGAGATTGTCCGTTTTGTACACGAAGTGCATCCAGTTTTTGTCGTAGCGCTCTCAACTTTTTAACACATGCTATGTGGGTGAAATGATGATAGCATGCCAACTTTCAACATTTTCATAGTTCATTTTTAGTCCTTTTCGATTTCAGAGTCAACTAGGTCAAAAAAATAAGTAAATGCACGAAGAATACCAAATGAAGTCAGAAATTGTTGAAATTTTGTGATGTGCCTTAGAATGGTGCATTTTGAACACACAAAAAGTATGGAGTTCATATAAGTTCAAAAAAATGAAATCCCTTTGTAAGAGATCAGTTCTGGTTCGAAACCCTGATACTTCGAGAGAGATTGTCCGTTTTGTACACGAAGTGCATCCAGTTTTTGTCTTAGCCCTCTCAACTTTTTAACACATGCTATGTGGGTGAAATGATGATAGCATGCCAACTCTCAACATTTTCATAGTTCATTTGTAGTGCTTTTCAATTTCAGGGTCAACTAGGTCAAAAAAATAAGTAAATGCACGAAGAATACCAAATGAAGTCAGAAATTGTTGAAATTTTGTGATGTGCCTTAGAATGGTGCATTTTGAACACACAAAAAGTATGGAGTTCAAATAAGTTCAAAAAAATGAAATCCCTTTGTAAGAGATGAGTTCTGGTTCGAAACCCTGATACTTCGAGACAGATTGTCCGTTTTGTACACGAAGTGCATCCAGTTTTTGTCGTAGCCCTCTCAACTTTTTAACACATGCTATGTGGGTGAAATGATGATAGCATGCCAACTTTCAACATTTTCATAGTTCATTTGTAGTGCTTTTCAATTTCAGGGTCAACTAGGTCAAAAAAATAAGTAAATGCACGAAGAATACCAAATGAAGTCAGAAATTGTTGAAATTTTGTGATGTGCCTTAGAATGGTGCATTTTGAACACACAAAAAGTATGGAGTTCAAATAAGTTCAAAAAAAATGAAATCCCTTTGTAAGAGATGAGTTCTGGTTCGAAACCCTCATACTTCGAGAGAGATTGTCCGTTTTGTACACGAAGTGCATCCAGTTTTTGTCGTAGCCCTCTCAACTTTTTAACAAATGCTATGTGGGTGAAATGATGATAGCATGCCAACTTTCAACATTTTCAGAGTTCATTTGTAGTGCTTTTCAGTTTCAGGGTCAACTAGCTCTAAAAAAATAAGTAAATGCACGAAGAATACCAAATGAAGTCAGAAATTGTTGAAATTTTGTGATGTGCCTTAGAATGGTGCATTTTGAACACACAAAAAGTATGGAGTTCAAATAAGTTCAAAAAAATGAAATACCTTTGTAAGAGATGAGTTCTCGTTCGAAACCCTGATACTTCGAGAGAGATTGTCCGTTTTGTACACGAAGTGCATCCAGTTTTTGTCGTAGCCCTCTCAACTTTTTAACACATGCTATGTGGGTGAAATGATGATAGCATCCCAACTTTCCACATTTTCAGAGTTCATTTGTAGTGCTTTTCAATTTCAGGGTCAACTAGGTCAAAACAAAATAAGTAAATGCACGAAGAATACCAAATGAAGTCAGAAATTGTTGAAATTTTGTGATGTGCCTTAGAATGGTGCATTTTTAACACACAAAAAATATGGAGTTCAAATAAGTTCAAAAGATGAAATCCCTTTGTAAGAGATGAGTTCTCGTTTGAAACCCTGATACTTCGAGAGAGATTATCCGTTTTGTACACGAAGTGCATTCAGTTTTTGTCGTATCCCTCTCAACTTTTTACCACATGCTATGTGGGTGAAATGATGATAGCATGCAAACTTTCAACATTTTCGTAGTTCATATGTAGTACTTTTCAGTTTCAGGGTCAACTAGGTCAAAAAAAATAAGTAAGTGCACGAAGAATACCAAATGAAGTGAGAAATTGTTGAAATTTTGTGATGTGCCTTAAAATGGTGCATTTTGAACACACAAAAAGTATGGAGTTCAAATAAGTTAAAAAAATGAAATCCCTTTGTAAGAGATGAGTTCTCGTTCGAAACCCTGATACTCCGAGAGAGATTGTCTGTTTTGTACACGAAGTGCATCCAGTTTTTGTCGTAGCCCTCTCAACTTTTTAACAAATGCTATGTGGGTGAAATTATGATAGAATGCCAACTTTCAACATTTTCAGAGTTCATTTGTAGTGCTTTTCAGTTTCAGGGTCAACTAGCTCAAAAAAATAAGTAAATGCACGAAGAATACCAAATGAAGTCAGAAATTGTTGAAATTTTGTGATGTGCCTTAGAATGGTGCATTTTTAACACACAAAAAGTATGGAGTTCAAATAAGTTCAAAAAAATGAAATCCCTTTCTAAGAGATGAGTTCTCGTTCGAAAGCCTGATACTTCGAGAGAGATTGTCCGTTTTGTACACGAAGTGCATCCAGTTTTTGTCGTAGCGCTCTCAACTTTTTAACACATGCTATGTGGGCGAAATGATGATAGCATGCCAACTTTCAACTTTTTCATAGTTCATTTTTAGTCCTTTTCGATTTCAGAGTCAACTAGGTCAAAAAAAATAAGTAAATGCACGAAGAATACCAAATGAAGTCAGAAATTGTTGAAATTTTGTGATGTGCCTTAGAATGGTGCATTTTGAACACACAAAAAGTATGGAGTTCATATAAGTTCAAAAAAATGAAATCCCTTTGTAAGAGATGAGTTCTGGTTCGAAACCCTGATACTTCGAGAGAGATTGTCCGTTTTGTACACGAAGTGCATCCAGTTTTTGTCTTAGCCCTCTCAACTTTTTAACACATGCTATGTGGGTGAAATAATGATAGCATGCCAACTTTCAACATTTTCATAGTTCATTTGTAGTGCTTTTCAATTTCAGGGTCAACTAGGTCAAAAAAATAAGTAAATGCACGAAGAATACCAAATGAAGTCAGAAATTGTTGAAATTTTGTGATGTGCCTTAGAATGGTGCATTTTGAACACACAAAAAGTATGGAGT
This sequence comes from Hordeum vulgare subsp. vulgare, assembly GCF_904849725.1. Classification (NCBI taxonomy): domain Eukaryota; kingdom Viridiplantae; phylum Streptophyta; class Magnoliopsida; order Poales; family Poaceae; genus Hordeum; species Hordeum vulgare. The sequence continues at coordinate 283,631,110 of NC_058524.1, read as the reverse complement.
TCAAATAAGTTCAAAAAAATGAAATCCCTTTGTAAGAGATGAGTTCTGGTTCGAAACCCTGATACTTCGAGACAGATTGTCCGTTTTGTACACGAAGTGCATCCAGTTTTTGTCATAGCCCTCTCAACTTTTTAACACATGCTATGTGGGTGAAATGATGATAGCATGCCAACTTTCAACATTTTCATAGTTCATTTGTAGTGCTTTTCAATTTCAGGGTCAACTAGGTCAAAAAAATAAGTAAATGCACGAAGAATACCAAATGAAGTCAGAAATTGTTGAAATTTTGTGATGTGCCTTAGAATGGTGCATTTTGAACACACAAAAAGTATGGAGTTCAAATAAGTTCAAAAAAATGAAATCCCTTTGTAAGAGATGAGTTCTCGTTCGAAACCCTGATACTTCGAGAGAGATTGTCCGTTTTGTACACGAAGTGCATCCAGTTTTTGTCGTAGCCCTCTCAACTTTTTAACACATGCTATGTGGGTAAAATGATGATAGCATGCCAACTTTAAACATTTTCAGAGTTCATTTGTAGTGCTTTTCAGTTTCAGGGTCAACTAGCTCAAAAAAAATAAGTAAATGCACGAAGAATACCAAATGAAGTCAGAAATTGTTGAAATTTTGTGATGTGCCTTAGAATGGTGCATTTTGAACACACAAAAAGTATCGAGTTCAAATAAGTTCAAAAAAATGAAATCCCTTTGTAAGAGATGAGTTCTGGTTCGAAACCCTCATACTTCGAGAGAGATTGTCCGTTTTGTACACGAAGTGCATCCAGTTTTTGTCGTAGCCCTCTCAACTTTTTAACAAATGCTATGTGGGTGAAATGATGATAGCATGCCAACTTTCAACATTTTCAGAGTTCATTTGTAGTGCTTTTCAGTTTCAGGGTCAACTAGCTCAAAAAAAATAAGTAAATGCACGAAGAATACCAAATGAAGTCAGAAATTGTTGAAATTTTGTGTTGTGCCTTAGAATGGTGCATTTTGAACACACAAAAAGTATGGAGTTCAAATAAGTTCAAAAAAATGAAATACCTTTGTAAGAGATGAGTTCTCGTTCGAAACCCTGATACTTCGAGAGAGATTGTCCGTTTTGTACACGAAGTGCATCCAGTTTTTGTCGTAGCCCTCTCAACTTTTTAACACATGCTATGTGGGTGAAATGATGATAGCATCCCAACTTTCCACATTTTCAGAGTTCATTTGTAGTGCTTTTCAATTTCAGGGTCAACTAGGTCAAAACAAAATAAGTAAATGCACGAAGAATACCAAATGAAGTTAGAAATTGTTGAAATTTTGTGATGTGCCTTAGAATGGTGCATTTTTAACACACAAAAAGTATGGAGTTCAAATAAGTTCAAAAAATGAAATCCCTTTGTAAGAGATGAGTTCTCGTTCGAAACCCTGATACTTCGAGAGAGATTGTCCGTTTTGTACACGAAATGCATCCAGTTTTTGTCGTATCCCTGTCAACTTTTTAACTCATGCTACGTGGGTGAAATGATGATAGCATGCAAACTTTCAACATTTTCGTAGTTCATATGTACTGCTTTTCAATTTCAGGGTCAACTAGGTCAAAAAAAATAAGTAAATGCACGAAGAATACCAAATGAAGTGAGAAATTGTTGAAATTTTGTGATGTGCCTTAGAATGGTGCATTTTGAACACACAAAAAGTATGGAGTTCAAATAAGTTCAAAAAAATGAAATCCCTTTGAAAGAGATGAGTTCTCGTTCGAAACCCTGATACTTCGAGAGAGATTGTCCGTTTTGTACACGAAGTTCATCCAGTTTTTGTCGTAGCCCTCTCAACTTTTTAACACATGCTATGTGGGTGAAATGATGATAGCATGCCAACTTTCCACATTTTCAGAGTTCATTTGTAGTGCTTTTCAATTTCAGGGTCAACTAGGTCAAAACAAAATAAGTAAATGCACGAAGAATACCAAATGAAGTCAGAAATTGTTGAAATTTTGTGATGTGCCTTAGAATGGTGCATTTTGAACACACAAAAAGTATGGAGTTCAAATAAGTTCAAAAAAATGAAATCCCTTTGTAAGAGATGAGTTCTGGTTCGAAACCCTCATACTTCGAGAGAGATTGTCCGTTTTGTACACGAAGTGCATCCAGTTTTTGTCGTAGCCCTCTCAACTTTTTAACAAATGCTATGTGGGTGAAATGATGATAGCATGCCAACTTTCAACATTTTCAGAGTTCATTTGTAGTGCTTTTCAGTTTCACGGTCAACTAGCTCAAAAAAAATAAGTAAATGCACGAAGAATACCAAATGAAGTCAGAAATTGTTGAAATTTTGTGTTGTGCCTTAGAATGGTGCATTTTGAACACACAAAAAGTATGGAGTTCAAATAAGTTCAAAAAAATGAAATACCTTTGTAAGAGATGAGTTCTCGTTCGAAACCCTGATACTTCGAGAGAGATTGTCCGTTTTGTACACGAAGTGCATCCAGTTTTTGTCGTAGCCCTCTCAACTTTTTAACACATGCTATGTGGGTGAAATGATGATAGCATCCCAACTTTCCACATTTTCAGAGTTCATTTGTAGTGCTTTTCAATTTCAGGGTCAACTAGGTCAAAACAAAATAAGTAAATGCACGAAGAATACCAAATGAAGTTAGAAATTGTTGAAATTTTGTGATGTGCCTTAGAATGGTGCATTTTTAACACACAAAAAGTATGGAGTTCAAATAAGTTCAAAAAATGAAATCCCTTTGTAAGAGATGAGTTCTCGTTCGAAACCCTGATACTTCGAGAGAGATTGTCCGTTTTGTACACGAAATGCATCCAGTTTTTGTCGTATCCCTGTCAACTTTTTAACTCATGCTACGTGGGTGAAATGATGATAGCATGCAAACTTTCAACATTTTCGTAGTTCATATGTAGTGCTTTTCAATTTCAGGGTCAACTAGGTCAAAAAAAATAAGTAAATGCACGAAGAATACCAAATGAAGTGAGAAATTGTTGAAATTTTGTGATGTGCCTTAGAATGGTGCATTTTGAACACACAAAAAGTATGGAGTTCAAATAAGTTCAAAAAAATGAAATCCCTTTGAAAGAGATGAGTTCTCGTTCGAAACCCTGATACTTCGAGAGAGATTGTCCGTTTTGTACACGAAGTTCATCCAGTTTTTGTCGTAGCCCTCTCAACTTTTTAACACATGCTATGTGGGTGAAATGATGATAGCATGCCAACTTTCCACATTTTCAGAGTTCATTTGTAGTGCTTTTCAATTTCAGGGTCAACTAGGTCAAAACAAAATAAGTAAATGCACGAAGAATACCAAATGAAGTCAGAAATTGTTGAAATTTTGTGATGTGCCTTGGAATGGTGCATTTTTAACAAACAAAAAAATGGAGTTCAAATAAGTTCAAAAAATTAAATCCCTTTGTAAGAGATGAGTTCTCGTTTGAAACCCTGATACTTCGAGAGAGATTATCCGTTTTGTACACAAAGTGCATCCAGTTTTTGTCGTATCCCTCTCAACTTTTCAACACATGCTATTTGGGTGAAATTATGATAGCATGCAAACTTTCAACATTTTCGTAGTTCATATGTAGTGCTTTTCAATTTCAGGGTCAACTAGGTCAAAAAAAATAAGTAAGTGCACGAAGAATACCAAATGCAGTGAGAAATTGTTGAAGTTTTGTGATGTGCCTTAAAATGGTGCATTTTGAACACACAAAAAGTATGGAGTTCATATAAGTTCAAAAAAATGAAATCCCTTTGTAAGAGATGAGTTCTCGTTCGAAACCCTGATACTTCGAGAGAGATTGTCCGTTTTGTACACGAAGTGCATCCAGTTTTTGTCGTAGCCCTCTCAACTTTTTAACAAATTCTATGTGGGCGAAATGATGATAGCATGCCAACTTTCAACATTTTCAGAGTTCATTTGTAGTGCTTTTCAGTTTCAGGGTCAACTAGCTCAAAAAAAATAAGTAAATGCACGAAGAATACCAAATGAAGTCAGAAATTGTTGAAATTTTGTGATGGGCCTTAGAATGGTGCATTTTGAACACACAAAAAGTATGGAGTTCAAATAAGTTAAAAAAATGAAATCCCTTTGTAAGAGATGAGTTCTGGTTCGAAACCCTGATACTTCGAGAGAGATTGTCCGTTTTGTACACGAAGTGCATCCAGTTTTTGTCGTAGCGCTCTCAACTTTTTAACACATGCTATGTGGGTGAAATGATGATAGCATGCCAACTTTCAACATTGGCATAGTTCATTTGTAGTCCTTTTCGATTTCAGGGTCAACTAGGTCAAAAAAAAAAGTAATTGCACGAAGAATACCAAATGAAGTCAGAAATTGTTGAAATTTTGTGATGTGCCTTAGAATGGTGCATTTTGAACACACAAAAAGTATGGAGTTCAAATAAGTTCAAAAAAATGAAATCCCTTTGTAAGAGATGAGTTCTTGTTCGAAACCCTGATACTTCGAGAGAGATTGTCCGTTTTGTACACGAAGTGCATCCAGTTTTTGTTGTAGCCCTCTCAACTTTTTAACACATGCTATGTGGGTGAAATGATGATAGCATGCCAACTTTCAACATTTTCATAGTTCATTTGTAGTGCTTTTCAATTTTAGGGTCAACTAGGTCAAAAAAAATAAGAAAATGCACGAAGAATACCAAATGAAGTCAGAAATTGTTGAAATTTTGTGATGTGCCTTAGAATGGTGCATTTGTAACACACAAAAATTATGGAGTTGAAATAAGTTCAAAACAATGAAATCCCTTTGTAAGAGATGAGTTCTCGTTCGAAACCCTGATATTTGGAGAGAGATTGTCCGTTTTGTACATGAAGTGCATCCAGTTTTTGTCGTAGCCCTCTCAACTTTTTAACACATGCTATGTGGGTGAAATTACGATAGCATGCCAAGTTTCAACATTTTCAGAGTTCATTTGTAGTGCTTTTCAATTTCAGGGTCAACTAGGTCAAAACAAAATAAGTAAATGCACGAAGAATACCAAATGAAGTCAGAAATTGTTGAAATTTTGTGATGTGCCTTAGAATGGTGCATTTTGAACACACAAAAAGTATGGAGTTCAAATAAGTTCAAAAAAATGAAATCCCTTTGTAAGAGATGATTTCTCGTTCGAAACCCTGATACTTCGAGAGAGATTGTCCGTTTTGTACACGAAGTGCATCCAGTTTTTGTCGTATCCCTCTCAACTTTTTAACACATGCTACGTGGGTGAAATGATGATAGCATACCAACTTTCAACATTTTCGTACTTCATATGTAGTGCTTTTCAATTTCAGGGTCAACTAGGTCAAAAAAAATAAGTAAATGCACGAAGAATACCAAATGAAGTGAGAAATTGTTGAAATTTTGTGATGTGCCTTAGAATGGTGCATTTTGAACACACAAAAAGTATGGAGTTCAAATAAGTTAAAAAAAATGAAATCCCTTTGTAAGAGATGAGTTCTGGTTCGAAACCGTGATACTTCGAGAGAGATTGTCCGTTTTGTACACGAAGTGCATCCAGTTTTGTCGTAGCCCTCTCAACTTTTTAACACATGCTATGTGGGTGAAATGATGATAGCATGCGAACTTTCAACATTTTCATAGTTCATTTGTAGTGCTTTTCAATTTCAGGGTCAACTAGGTCAAAAAAAATAAGTAAATGCACGAAGAATACCAAATGAAGTCAGAAATTGTTGAAATTTTGTGATGTGCCTTAGAATGGTTCATTTTGAACACACAAAAAGTATGGAGTTGAAATAAGTTCAAAAAAATGAAATCCCATTGTAAGAGATGAGTTCTCGTTTGAAACCCTGATACTTCGAGAGAGATTGTCCGTTTTGGACACGAAGTGCATCCAGTTTTTGTCGTATCCCTCTCAACTTTTTAACACATGCTATGTGGGTGAAATGATGATAGCATGCAAACTTTCAACATTTTCGTAGTTCATATGTAGTGCTTTTCAATTTAAGGGTCAACTAGGTCAAAAAAAATAAGTAAGTGCACGAAGAATACCAAATGAAGTGAGAAATTGTTGAAATTTTGTGATGTGCCTTAAAATGGTGCATTTTGAACACACAAAAAGTATGGAGTTCAAATAAGTTAAAAAAAATGAAATCCCTTTGTAAGAGATGAGTTCTCGTTCGAAACCCTGATACTTCGAGAGAGATTGTCCGTTTTGTACACGAAGTGCATCCAGTTTTTGTCGTAGCCCTCTCAACTTTTTAACAAATGCTATGTGGGTGAAATGATGATAGCATGCCAACTTTCAACATTTTCAGAGTTCATTTGTAGTGCTTTTCAGTTTCAGGGTCAACTAGCTCAAAAAAAATAAGTAAATGCACGAAGAATACCAAATGAAGTCAGAAATTGTTGCAATTTTGTGATGTGCCTTAGAATGGTGCATTTTTAACATGCAAAAAGTATGGAGTTCAAATAAGTTCAAAAAAATGAAATCCCTTTGTAAGAGATGAGTTCTCGTTCGAAAGCCTGATACTTCGAGAGAGATTGTCCGTTTTGTACACGAAGTGCATCCAGTTTTTGTCGTAGCGCTCTCAACTTTTTAACACATGCTATGTGGGTGAAATGATGATATCATGCCAACTTTCAACATTTTCATAGTTCAGTTTTAGTGCTTTTCGATTTCAGGGTCAACAAGTCAAAAAAAATAAGTAAATGCACGAAGAATACCAAATGAAGTCAGAAATTGTTGAAATTTTGTGATGTGCCTTAGAATGGTGCATTTTGAACACACAAAAAGTATGGAGTTCAAATAAGTTAAAAAAATGAAATCCCTTTGTAAGAGATGAGTTCTGGTTCGAAACCCTGATACTTTGAGAGAGATTGTCTGTTTTGTACACAAAGTGCTTCCAGTTTTTGTCGTAGCGCTCTCAACTTTTTAACACATGCTATGTGGGTGAAATGATGATAGCATGCCAACTTTCAACATTTGCATAGTTCATTTGTAGTCCTTTTCGATTTCAGGGTCAACTAGGTCAAAAAAAATAAGTAAATGCACGAAGAATATCAAATGAAGTCAGAAATTGTTGAACTGTTGTGATGTGCCTTAGAATGGTGCATTTTGAACACACAAAAAGTATGGAGTTCAAATAAGTTTGAAAAAATGAAATCCCTTTGTAAGAGATGAGTTCTCGTTCGAAACCCTGATATTTGGAGAGAGATTGTCCGTTTTGTACACGAAGTGCATCCAGTTTTTGTCGTAGCCCTCTCAACTTTTTAACAAATGCTATGTGGGTGAAATGATGATAACATGCCAACTTTCAACATTTTCAGAGTTCGTTTGTAGTGCTTTTCAATTTCAGGGTCAACTAGGTCAAAAAAATAAGTAAATGCACGAAGAATACCAAATGAAGTTAGAAATTGTTGAAATGTTGTGATGTGCCTTAGAATGGTGCATTTTGAACACACAAAAAGTATGGAGTTCAAATAAGTTTGAAAAAATGAAATCCCTTTGTAAGAGATGAGTTCTCGTTCGAAACCGTGATACTTCGAGAGAGATTGTCCGTTTTGTACACGAAGTGCATCCAGTTTTTGTCGTATCCCTCTCAACTTTTTAACACATGCTACGTGGGTGAAATGATGATAGCATACCAACTTTCAACATTTTCGTACTTCATATGTAGTGCTTTTCAATTTCAGGGTCAACTAGGTCAAAAAAAATAAGTAAATGCACGAAGAATACCAAATGAAGTGAGAAATTGTTAAAATTTTGTGATGTGCCTTAGAATGGTGCATTTTGAACACACAAAAAGTATGGAGTTCAAATAAGTTAAAAAAATGAAATCCCTTTGTAAGAGATGAGCTCTGGTTCGAAACCGTGATACTTCGAGAGAGATTGTCCGTTTTGTACACGAAGTGCATCCAGTTTTGTCGTAGCCCTCTCAACTTTTTAACACATGCTATGTGGGTGAAATGATGATAGCATGCCAACTTTCAACATTTTCATAGTTCATTTGTAGTGCTTTTCAATTTCAGGGTCAACTAGGTCAAAAAAAATAAGTAAATGCACGAAGAATACCAAATGAAGTCAGAAATTGTTGAAATTTTGTGATGTGCCTTAGAATGGTGCATTTTGAACACACAAAAAGTATGGAGTTCAAATAAGTTAAAAAAATGAAATCCCTTTGTAAGAGATGAGTTCTGGTTCGAAACCCTGATACTTTGAGAGAGATTGTCTGTTTTGTACACAAAGTGCTTCCAGTTTTTGTCGTAGCGCTCTCAACTTTTTAACATATGCTATGTGGGTGAAATGATGATAGCATGCCAACTTTCAACATTTGCATAGTTCATTTGTAGTCCTTTTCGATTTCAGGGTCAACTAGGTCAAAAAAAATAAGTAAATGCACGAAGAATATCAAATGAAGTCAGAAATTGTTGAACTGTTGTGATGTGCCTTAGAATGGTGCATTTTGAACACACAAAAAGTATGGAGTTCAAATAAGTTTGAAAAAATGAAATCCCTTTGTAAGAGATGAGTTCTCGTTCGAAACCCTGATATTTGGAGAGAGATTGTCCGTTTTGTACACGAAGTGCATCCAGTTTTTGTCGTAGCCCTCTCAACTTTTTAACAAATGCTATGTGGGTGAAATGATGATAACATGCCAACTTTCAACATTTTCAGAGTTCGTTTGTAGTGCTTTTCAATTTCAGGGTCAACTAGGTCAAAAAAATAAGTAAATGCACGAAGAATACCAAATGAAGTTAGAAATTGTTGAAATGTTGTGATGTGCCTTAGAATGGTGCATTTTGAACACACAAAAAGTATGGAGTTCAAATAAGTTTGAAAAAATGAAATCCCTTTGTAAGAGATGAGTTCTCGTTCGAAACCGTGATACTTCGAGAGAGATTGTCCGTTTTGTACACGAAGTGCATCCAGTTTTTGTCGTATCCCTCTCAACTTTTTAACACATGCTACGTGGGTGAAATGATGATAGCATACCAACTTTCAACATTTTCGTACTTCATATGTAGTGCTTTTCAATTTCAGGGTCAACTAGGTCAAAAAAAATAAGTAAATGCACGAAGAATACCAAATGAAGTGAGAAATTGTTGAAACTTTGTGATGTGCCTTAGAATGGTGCATTTTGAACACACAAAAAGTATGGAGTTCAAATAAGTTAAAAAAATGAAATCCCTTTGTAAGAGATGAGTTCTGGTTCGAAACCGTGATACTTCGAGAGAGATTGTCCGTTTTGTACACGAAGTGCATCCAGTTTTGTCGTAGCCCTCTCAACTTTTTAACACATGCTATGTGGGTGAAATGATGATAGCATGCCAACTTTCAACATTTTCAGAGTTCATTTGTAGTGCTTTTCAGTTTCAGGGTCAACTAGCTCAAAAAAAATAAGTAAATGCACGAAGAATACCAAATGAAGTCAGAAATTGTTGAAATTTTGTGATGTGACTTAGAATGGTGTATTTTTAACACGCAAAAAGTATGGAGTTCAAATAAGTTCAAAAAAATGAAATCCCTTTGTAAGAGATGAGTTCTCGTTCGAAAGCCTGATACTTCGAGAGAGATTGTCCGTTTTGTACACGAAGTGCATCCAGTTTTTGTCCTAGCGCTCTCAACTTTTTAACACATGCTATGTGGGTGAAATGATGATATCATGCCAACTTTCAACATTTTCATAGTTCAGTTTTAGTGCTTTTCGATTTCAGGGTCAACAAGTCAAAAAAAATAAGTAAATGCACGAAGAATACCAAATGAAGTCAGAAATTGTTGAAATTTTGTGATGTGCCTTAGAATGGTGCATTTTGAACACACAAAAAGTATGGAGTTCAAATAAGTTAAAAAAATGAAATCCCTTTGTAAGAGATGAGTTCTGGTTCGAAACCCTGATACTTTGAGAGAGATTGTCTGTTTTGTACACAAAGTGCTTCCAGTTTTTGTCGTAGCGCTCTCAACTTTTTAACACATGCTATGTGGGTGAAATGATGATAGCATGCCAACTTTCAACATTTGCATAGTTCATTTGTAGTCCTTTTCGATTTCAGGGTCAACTAGGTCAAAAAAAAAGTAAATGCACGAAGAATACCAAATGAAGTCAGAAATTGTTGAAATGTTGTGATGTGCCTTAGAATGGTGCATTTTGAACACACAAAAAGTATGGAGTTCAAATAAGTTTGAAAAAACGAAATCCCTTTGTAAGAAATGAGTTCTCGTTCGAAACCCTGATATTTGGAGAGAGATTGTCCGTTTTGTACACGAAGTGCATCCAGTTTTTGTCGTAGCCCTCTCAACTTTTTAACAAATGCTATGTGGGTGAAATGATGATAACATGCCAACTTTCAACATTTTCAGAGTTCGTTTGTAGTGCTTTTCAATTTCAGGGTCAACTAGGTCAAAAAAAATAAGTAAATGCACGAAGAATACCAAATGAAGTTAGAAATTGTTGAAATGTTGTGATGTGCCTTAGAATGGTGCATTTTGAACACACAAAAAGTATGGAGTTCAAATAAGTTTGAAAAAATGAAATCCCTTTGTAAGAGATGAGTTCTCGTTCGAAACCGTGATACTTCGAGAGAGATTGTCCGTTTTGTACACGAAGTGCATCCAGTTTTTCTCGTATCCCTCTCAACTTTTTAACACATGCTACGTGGGTGAAATGATGATAGCATACCAACTTTCAACATTTTCGTACTTCATATGTAGTGCTTTTCAATTTCAGGGTCAACTAGGTCAAAAAAAATAAGTAAATGCACGAAGAATACCAAATGAAGTGAGAAATTGTTGAAATTTTGTGATGTGCCTTAGAATGGTGCATTTTGAACACACAAAAAGTATGGAGTTCAAATAAGTTAAAAAAATGAAATCCCTTTGTAAGAGATGAGTTCTGGTTCGAAACCGTGATACTTCGAGAGAGATTGTCCGTTTTGTACACGAAGTGCATCCAGTTTTGTCGTAGCCCTCTCAACTTTTTAACACATGCTATGTGGGTGAAATGATGATAGCATGCCAACTTTCAACATTTTCATAGTTCATTTGTAGTGCTTTTCAATTTCCGGGTCAACTAGGTCAAAAAAAATAAGTAAATGCACGAAGAATACCAAATGAAGTCAGAAATTGTTGAAATTTTGTGATGTGCCTTAGAATGGTGCATTTTGAACACACAAAAAGTATGCACTTGAAATAAGTTCAAAAAAATGAAATCCCATTGTAAGAGATGAGTTCTCGTTTGAAACCCTGATACTTCGAGAGAGATTGTCCGTTTTGGACACGAAGTGCATCCAGTTTTTGTCGTATCCCTCTCAACTTTTTAACACATGCTATGTGGGTGAAATGATGATAGCATGCAAACTTTCAACATTTTCGTAGTTCATATGTAGTGCTTTTCAATTTCAGGGTCAACTAGGTCAAAAAAAATAAGTAAGTGCACGAAGAATACCAAATGAAGTGAGAAATTGTTGAAATTTTGTGATGTGCCTTAAAATGGTGCATTTTGAACACACAAAAAGTATGGAGTTCAAATAAGTTAAAAAAAATGAAATCCCTTTGTAAGAGATGAGTTCTCGTTCGAAACCCTGATACTTCGAGAGAGATTGTCCGTTTTGTACACGAAGTGCATCCAGTTTTTGTCGTAGCCCTCTCAACTTTTTAACAAATGCTATGTGGGTGAAATGATGATAGCATGCCAACTTTCAACATTTTCAGAGTTCATTTGTAGTGCTTTTCAGTTTCAGGGTCAACTAGCTCAAAAAAAATAAGTAAATGCACGAAGAATACCAAATGAAGTCAGAAATTATTGAAATTTTGTGATGTGCCTTAGAATGGTGCATTTTTAACACGCAAAAAGTATGGAGTCCAAATAAGTTCAAAAAAATGAAATCCCTTTGTAAGAGATGAGTTCTCGTTCGAAAGCCTGATACTTCGAGAGAGATTGTCCGTTTTGTACACGAAGTGCATCCAGTTTTTGTCGTAGCGCTCTCAAATTTTTAACACATGCTATGTGGGTGAAATGATGATATCATGCCAACTTTCAACATTTTCATAGTTCAGTTTTAGTGCTTTTCGATTTCAGGGTCAACAAGTCAAAAAAAATAAGTAAATGCACGAAGAATACCAAATGAAGTCAGAAATTGTTGAAATTTTGTGATGTGCCTTAGAATGGTGTATTTTTAACACGCAAAAAGTATGGAGTTCAAATAAGTTCAAAAAAATGAAATCCCTTTGTAAGAGATGAGTTCTCGTTCGAAAGCCTGATACTTCGAGAGAGATTGTCCGTTTTGTACACGAAGTGCATCCAGTTTTTGTCCTAGCGCTCTCAACTTTTTAACACATGCTATGTGGGTGAAATGATGATATCATGCCAACTTTCAACATTTTCATAGTTCAGTTTTAGTGCTTTTCGATTTCAGGGTCAACAAGTCAAAAAAAATAAGTAAATGCACGAAGAATACCAAATGAAGTCAGAAATTGTTGAAATTTTGTGATGTGCCTTAGAATGGTGCATTTTGAACACACAAAAAGTATGGAGTTCAAATAAGTTAAAAAAATGAAATCCCTTTGTAAGAGATGAGTTCTGGTTCGAAACCCTGATACTTTGAGAGAGATTGTCTGTTTTGTACACAAAGTGCTTCCAGTTTTTGTCGTAGCGCTCTCAACTTTTTAACACATGCTATGTGGGTGAAATGATGATAGCATGCCAACTTTCAACATTTGCATAGTTCATTTGTAGTCCTTTTCGATTTCAGGGTCAACTAGGTCAAAAAAAAAGTAAATGCACGAAGAATACCAAATGAAGTCAGAAATTGTTGAAATGTTGTGATGTGCCTTAGAATGGTGCATTTTGAACACACAAAAAGTATGGAGTTCAAATAAGTTTGAAAAAACGAAATCCCTTTGTAAGAAATGAGTTCTCGTTCGAAACCCTGATATTTGGAGAGAGATTGTCCGTTTTGTACACGAAGTGCATCCAGTTTTTGTCGTAGCCCTCTCAACTTTTTAACAAATGCTATGTGGGTGAAATGATGATAACATGCCAACTTTCAACATTTTCAGAGTTCGTTTGTAGTGCTTTTCAATTTCAGGGTCAACTAGGTCAAAAAAAATAAGTAAATGCACGAAGAATACCAAATGAAGTTAGAAATTGTTGAAATGTTGTGATGTGCCTTAGAATGGTGCATTTTGAACACACAAAAAGTATGGAGTTCAAATAAGTTTGAAAAAATGAAATCCCTTTGTAAGAGATGAGTTCTCGTTCGAAACCGTGATACTTCGAGAGAGATTGTCCGTTTTGTACACGAAGTGCATCCAGTTTTTCTCGTATCCCTCTCAACTTTTTAACACATGCTACGTGGGTGAAATGATGATAGCATACCAACTTTCAACATTTTCGTACTTCATATGTAGTGCTTTTCAATTTCAGGGTCAACTAGGTCAAAAAAAATAAGTAAATGCACGAAGAATACCAAATGAAGTGAGAAATTGTTGAAATTTTGTGATGTGCCTTAGAATGGTGCATTTTGAACACACAAAAAGTATGGAGTTCAAATAAGTTAAAAAAATGAAATCCCTTTGTAAGAGATGAGTTCTGGTTCGAAACCGTGATACTTCGAGAGAGATTGTCCGTTTTGTACACGAAGTGCATCCAGTTTTGTCGTAGCCCTCTCAACTTTTTAACACATGCTATGTGGGTGAAATGATGATAGCATGCCAACTTTCAACATTTTCATAGTTCATTTGTAGTGCTTTTCAATTTCCGGGTCAACTAGGTCAAAAAAAATAAGTAAATGCACGAAGAATACCAAATGAAGTCAGAAATTGTTGAAATTTTGTGATGTGCCTTAGAATGGTGCATTTTGAACACACAAAAAGTATGCAGTTGAAATAAGTTCAAAAAAATGAAATCCCATTGTAAGAGATGAGTTCTCGTTTGAAACCCTGATACTTCGAGAGAGATTGTCCGTTTTGGACACGAAGTGCATCCAGTTTTTGTCGTATCCCTCTCAACTTTTTAACACATGCTATGTGGGTGAAATGATGATAGCATGCAAACTTTCAACATTTTCGTAGTTCATATGTAGTGCTTTTCAATTTCAGGGTCAACTAGGTCAAAAAAAATAAGTAAGTGCACGAAGAATACCAAATGAAGTGAGAAATTGTTGAAATTTTGTGATGTGCCTTAAAATGGTGCATTTTGAACACACAAAAAGTATGGAGTTCAAATAAGTTAAAAAAAATGAAATCCCTTTGTAAGAGATGAGTTCTCGTTCGAAACCCTGATACTTCGAGAGAGATTGTCCGTTTTGTACACGAAGTGCATCCAGTTTTTGTCGTAGCCCTCTCAACTTTTTAACAAATGCTATGTGGGTGAAATGATGATAGCATGCCAACTTTCAACATTTTCAGAGTTCATTTGTAGTGCTTTTCAGTTTCAGGGTCAACTAGCTCAAAAAAAATAAGTAAATGCACGAAGAATACCAAATGAAGTCAGAAATTATTGAAATTTTGTGATGTGCCTTAGAATGGTGCATTTTTAACACGCAAAAAGTATGGAGTCCAAATAAGTTCAAAAAAATGAAATCCCTTTGTAAGAGATGAGTTCTCGTTCGAAAGCCTGATACTTCGAGAGAGATTGTCCGTTTTGTACACGAAGTGCATCCAGTTTTTGTCGTAGCGCTCTCAAATTTTTAACACATGCTATGTGGGTGAAATGATGATATCATGCCAACTTTCAACATTTTCATAGTTCAGTTTTAGTGCTTTTCGATTTCAGGGTCAACAAGTCAAAAAAAATAAGTAAATGCACGAAGAATACCAAATGAAGTCAGAAATTGTTGAAATTTTGTGATGTGCCTTAGAATGGTGCATTTTGAACACACAAAAAGTATGGAGTTCAAATAAGTTAAAAAAATGAAATCCCTTTGTAAGAGATGAGTTCTGGTTCGAAACCCTGATACTTTGAGAGAGATTGTCTGTTTTGTACACAAAGTGCTTCCAGTTTTTGTCGTAGCGCTCTCAACTTTTTAACACATGCTATGTGGGTGAAATGATGATAGCATGCCAACTTTCAACATTTTCAGAGTTCATTCGTAGTGCTTTTCAGTTTCAGGGTCAACTAGCTCAAAAAAAATAAGTAAATGCACGAAGAATACCAAATGAAGTCAGAAATTGTTGAAATTTTGTGATGTGCCTTAGAATGGTGCATTTTGAACACACAAAAAGTATGGAGTTGAAATAAGTTCAAAAAAATGAAATCAATTTGTAAGAGATGAGTTCTCGTTCGAAACCCTGATACTTCGAGAGAGATTCTCCGTTTTGTACACGAAGTGCATCCAGTTTTTGTCGTATCCCTCTCAACTTTTTAACACATGCTACGTGGGTGAAATGATGATAGCATGCAAACTTTCAACATTTTCGTAGTTCATATGTAGTGCTTTTCAATTTTTGGATCAACTAGGTCAAAAAAATAAGTAAATGCACGAAGAATACCAAATGAAGTGAGAAATTGTTGAAATTTTGTGATGTGCCTTTGAATGGTGCATTTTGAACACACAAAAAGTATGGAGTTCAAATAAGTTCAAAAAAATGAAATCCCTTTGTAAGAGATAAGTTCTCGTTCGAAACCCTGATACCTCGAGAGAGATTGTCCGTTTTGTACACGAAGTGCATCCAGTTTTTGTCGTAGCCCTCTCAACTTTTTAACAAATGCTATGTGGGTGAAATGATGATAGCATGCCAACTTTCAACATTTTCAGAGTTCATTTGTAGTGCTTTTCAGTTTCAGGGTCAACTAGCTCAAAAAAAATAAGTAAATCCACGAAGAATACCAAATGAAGTCAGAAATTTTTGAAATTTTGTGATGTGCCTTAGAATGGTGCATTTTTAACACGCAAAAAGTATGGAGTTCAAATAAGTTCAAAAAAATGAAATCCCTTTGTAAGAGATGAGTTCTCGTTCGAAAGCCTGATACTTCGAGAGAGATTGTCCGTTTTGTACACGAAGTGCATCCTTTTTTTGTCGTAGCGCTCTCAACTTTTTAACACATGCTATGTGGGTGAAATGATGATATCATGCCAACTTTCAACATTTTCATAGTTCAGTTTTAGTGCTTTTCGATTTCAGGGTCAACAAGTCAAAAAAAATAAGTAAATGCACGAAGAATACCAAATGAAGTCAGAAATTGTTGAAATTTTGTGATGTGCCTTAGAATGGTGCATTTTTAACACACAAAAAGTATGGAGTTCAAATAAGTTCAAAAAAATGAAATCCCTTTGTAAGAGATAAGTTCTCGTTCGAAACCCTGATACTTCGAGAAAGATTGTCCGTTTTGTACACGAAGTGCATCCAGTTTTTGTCGTATCCCTCTCAACTTTTTAACACATGCTACGTGGGTGAAATGATGATAGCATGCAAACTTTCAACATTTTGAGAGTTCATTTGTGGTGCTTTTCAATTTTCAGGGTGAACCAGGTCAAAAAAAATAAGTAAATGCACGAAGAATACCAAATGAAGTGAGAAATTGTTGAAATTTTGTGATGTGCCTTAGAATGGTGCATTTTTAACACACAAAAAATATGGAGTTCAAGTAAGTTCAAAAAATGAAATCCCTTTGTAAGAGATGAGTTCTCGTTTGAAACCCTGATACTTCGAGAGAGATTGTCCGTTTTGTACACGAAGTGCATCCAGTTTTTGTCGTATCCCTCTCAACTTTTTAACACATGCTATGTGGGTGAAATGATTATAGCATGCAAACTTTCAACATTTTCGTAGTTCATATGTAGTGCTTTTCAATTTCAGGGTCAACTAGGTCAAAAAAAAAAAGTAAGTGCATGAAGAATACCAAATGAAGTGAGAAATTGTTGAAATTTTGTGATGTGCCGTAAAATGGTGCATTTTGAACACACAAAAAGTATGGAGTTCAAATAAGTTAAAAAAATGAAATCCCTTTGTAAGAGATGAGTTCTCATTCGAAACCCTGATACTTCAAGAGAGATTGTTCGTTTTGTACACGAAGTGCATCCAGTTTTTGTCGCAGCACTCTCAACTTCTTAACAAATGCTATGTGGGTGAAATGATGATAGCACGCCAACTTTCAACATTTTCAGAGTTCATTTGTAGTGCTTTTCAGTTTCAGGGTCAACTAGCTCAAAAAAATAAGTAAATGCACGAAGAATACCAAATGAAGTCAGAAATTGTTGAAATTTTGTGATGTGCCTTAGAATGGTGCATTTTTAACGCACAAAAAGTATGGTGTTCAAATAAGTTCAAAAAAAATGAAATCCCTTTGTAAGAGATGAGTTCTCGTTCGAAAGCCTGATACTTCGAGAGAGATTGTCCGTTTTGTACACGAAGTGCATACAGTTTTTGTCGTAGCGCTCTCAACTTTTTAACACATGTTATGTGGGTGAAATGATGATAACATGCCAACTTTCAACATTTTCAGAGTTCGTTTGTAGTGCTTTTCAATTTTAGGGTCAACTAGGTCAAAAAAATAAGTAAATGCACGAAGAATACCAAATGAAGTCAGAAATTGTTGAAATTTTGTGATGTTCCTTAGAATGGTGCATTTTTAACACACAAAAAGTATGGAGTTCAAATAAGTTCAAAAAAATGAAATCCCTTTGTAAGAGATGAGTTCTCGTTCGAAACCCTGATACTTCGAGAGAGATTGTCCGTTTTGTACACGAAGTGCATCCAGTTTTTGTCGTATCCCTCTCAACTTTTTAACACATGCTACGTGGGTGAAATGATGATAGCATGCAAACTTTCAACATTTTCAGAGTTCATTTGTGGTGCTTTTCAATTTCAGGGTCAACTAGGTCAAAAAAAATAAGTAAATGCACGAAGAATACCAAATGAAGTGAGAAATTGTTGAAATTTCGTGATGTGCCTTAGAATGGTGCATTTTTAACACAAAAAAAATATGGAGTTCAAGTAAGTTCAAAAAATGAAATCCCTTTGTAAGAGATGAGTTCTCGTTTGAAACCCTGATACTTCGAGAGAGATTGTCCGTTTTGTACACGAAGTGCATCCAGTTTTTGTCGTATCCCTCTCAACTTTTTAACACATGCTATGTGGGTGAAATGATTATAGCATGCAAACTTTCAACATTTTCGTAGTTCATATGTAGTGCTTTTCAGTTTCAGGGTCAACTAGGTCAAAAAAAATAAGTAAGTGCACGAAGAATACAAATGAAGTGAGAAATTGTTGAAATTTTGTGATGTGCCTTAAAATGGTGCATTTTGAACACACAAAAAGTATGGAGTTCAAATAAGTTAAAAAAATGAAATCCCTTTGTAAGAGATGAGTTCTCGTTCGAAACCCTGATACTACGAGAGAGATTGTCCGTTTTGTACACGAAGTGCATCCAGTTTTTGTCGTAGCTCTCTCAACTTTTTAACAAATGCTATGTGGGTGAAATGATGATAGCATGCCAACTTTCAACATTTTCAGAGTTCATTCGTAGTGCTTTTCAATTTCAGGGTCAACTAGCTCAAAAAAAATAAGTAAATGCACGAAGAATACCAAATAAAGTCAGAAATTGTTGAAATTTTGTGATGTGCCTTAGAATGGTGCATTTTTAACACGCAAAAAGTATGGAGTTCAAATTAGTTCAAAAAAATGAAATCCCTTTGTAAGAGATGAGTTCTCGTTCGAAAGCCTGATACTTCGAGAGAGATTGTCCGTTTTGTACACGAAGTGCATCCAGTTTTTGTCGTAGCGCTCTCAACTTTTTAACACATGTTATGTGGGTGAAATGATGATAACATGCCAACTTTCAACATTTTCAGAGTTCGTTTGTCGTGCTTTTCAATTTTAGGGTCAACTAGGTCAAAAAAATAAGTAAATGCACGAAGAATACCAAATGAAGTCAGAAATTGTTGAAATTTTGTGATGTGCCTTAGAATGGTGCATTTTTAACACACAAAAAGTATGGAGTTCAAATAAGTTCAAAAAAATGAAATCCCTTTGTAAGAGATGAGTTCTCGTTCGAAACCCTGATACTTCGAGAGAGATTGTCCGTTTTGTACACGAAGTGCATCCAGTTTTTGTCGTATCCCTCTCAACTTTTTAACACATGCTACGTGGGTGAAATGATGATAGCATGCAAACTTTCAACATTTTCAGAGTTCATTTGTGGTGCTTTTCAATTTCAGGGTCAACTAGGTCAAAAAAAATAAGTAAATGCACGAAGAATACCAAATGAAGTGAGAAATTGTTGAAATTTCGTGATGTGCCTTAGAATGGTGCATTTTTAACACACAAAAAATATGGAGTTCAAGTAAGTTCAAAAAATGAAATCCCTTTGTAAGAGATGAGTTCTCGTTTGAAACCCTGATACTTCGAGAGAGATTGTCCGTTTTGTACACGAAGTGCATCCAGTTTTTGTCGTATCCCTCTCAACTTTTTAACACATGCTATGTGGGTGAAATGATTATAGCATGCAAACTTTCAACATTTTCGTAGTTCATATGTAGTGCTTTTCAGTTTCAGGGTCAACTAGGTCAAAAAAAATAAGTAAGTGCACGAAGAATACAAATGAAGTGAGAAATTGTTGAAATTTTGTGATGTGCCTTAAAATGGTGCATTTTGAACACATAAAAAGTATGGAGTTCAAATAAGTTAAAAAAATGAAATCCCTTTGTAAGAGATGAGTTCTCGTTCGAAACCCTGATACTTCGAGAGAGATTGTCCGTTTTGTACACGAAGTGCATCCAGTTTTTGTCGTAGCTCTCTCAACTTCTTAACAAATGCTATGTGGGTGAAATGATGATAGCATGCCAACTTTCAACATTTTCAGAGTTCATTCGTAGTGCTTTTCAATTTCAGGGTCAACTAGCTCAAAAAAAATAAGTAAATGCACGAAGAATACCAAATAAAGTCAGAAATTGTTGAAATTTTGTGATGTGCCTTAGAATGGTGCATTTTTAACACGCAAAAAGTATGGAGTTCAAATTAGTTCAAAAAAATGAAATCTCTTTGTAAGAGATGAGTTCTCGTTCGAAAGCCTGATACTTCGAGAGAGATTGTCCGTTTTGTACACGAAGTGCATCCAGTTTTTGTCGTATCCCTCTCAACTTTTTAACACATGCTACGTGGGTGAAATGATGATAGCATGCAAACTTTCAACATTTTCAGAGTTCATTTGTGGTGCTTTTCAATTTCAGGGTCAACTAGGTCAAAAAAAATAAGTAAATGCACGAAGAATACCAAATGAAGTGAGAAATTGTTGAAATTTCGTGATGTGCCTTAGAATGGTGCATTTTTAACACACAAAAAATATGGAGTTCAAGTAAGTTCAAAAAATGAAATCCCTTTGTAAGAGATGAGTTCTCGTTTGAAACCCTGATACTTCGAGAGAGATTGTCCGTTTTGTACACGAAGTGCATCCAGTTTTTGTCGTATCCCTCTCAACTTTTTAACACATGCTATGTGGGTGAAATGATTATAGCATGCAAACTTTCAACATTTTCGTAGTTCATATGTAGTGCTTTTCAGTTTCAGGGTCAACTAGGTCAAAAAAAATAAGTAAGTGCACGAAGAATACCAAATGAAGTGAGAAATTGTTGAAATTTTGTGATGTGCCTTAAAATGGTGCATTTTGAACACACAAAAAGTATGGAGTTCAAATAAGTTAAAAAAATGAAATCCCTTTGTAAGAGATGAGTTCTCGTTCGAAACCCTGATACTTCGAGAGAGATTGTCCGTTTTGTACACGAAGTGCATCCAGTTTTTGTCGTAGCTCTCTCAACTTTTTAACAAATGCTATGTGGGTGAAATGATGATAGCATGCCAACTTTCAACATTTTCAGAGTTCGTTCGTAGTGCTTTTCAATTTCAGGGTCAACTAGCTCAAAAAAAATAAGTAAATGCACGAAGAATACCAAATAAAGTCAGAAATTGTTGAAATTTTGTGATGTGCCTTAGAATGGTGCATTTTTAACACGCAAAAAGTATGGAGTTCAAATTAGTTCAAAAAAATGAAATCCCTTTGTAAGAGATGAGTTCTCGTTCGAAAGCCTGATACTTCGAGAGAGATTGTCCGTTTTGTACACGAAGTGCATCCAGTTTTTGTCGTAACCCTCTCAACTTTTTAACACGTGCTATGTGGGTGAAATGATGATATCATGCCAACTTTGAACATTTTCATAGTTCAGTTTTAGTGTTTTTCGATTTCAGGGTCAACTAGGTCAAAAAAAATAAGTAAATGCACGAAGAATACCAAAAGAAGTCAGAAAATGTTGAAATTTTGTGATGTGCCTTAGAATGGTGCATTTTGAACACACAAAAAGTATGGAGTTCAAATAAGTTAAAAAAATCAAATCCCTTTGTAAGAGATGAGTTCTGGTTCGAAACCCTGATACTTCGAGAGAGATTGTCCGTTTTGTACACGAAGTGCATCCAGTTTTTGTCGTAGCGCTCTCAACTTTTTAACACATGCTATGTGGGTGAAATGATGATAGCATTCCAACTTTCAACATTTGCATAGTTCATTTGTAGTCCTTTTCGATTTCAGGGTCAACTAGGTCAAAAAAAATAAGTAAATGCACGAAGAATACCAAATGAAGTCAGAAATTGTTGAAATTTTGTGATGTGCCTTAGAATGGTGCATTTTGAACACACAAAAAGTATGGAGTTCAAATAAGTTCAAAAAAATGAAATCCCTTTGTAAGAGATGAGTTCTGGTTCGAAACCCTGATACTTCGAGAGAGATTGTCCGTTTTGTACACGAAGTGCATCCAGTTTTTGTTGTAGCCCTCTCAACTTTTTAACACATGCTATGTGGGTGAAATGATGATAGCATGCCAACTTTCAACATTTTCATAGTTCATTTGTAGTGCTTTTCAATTTTAGGGTCAACTAGGTCAAAAAAAATAAGTAAATGCACGAAGAATACCAAATGAAGTTAGAAATTGTTGAAATTTTGTGATGTGCCTTAGAATGGTGCATTTTGAACACACAAAAAGTATGGAGTTGAAATAAGTTCAAAAAAATGAAATCCCTTTGTAAGAGATGAGTTCTCGTTCGAAACCCTGATGTTTCGAGAGAGATTGTCCGTTTTGTACACGAAGTGCATCCAGTTTTTGTCGTAGCCCTCTCAACTTTTTAACACATGTTATGTGGGTGAAATTATGATAACATGCCAACTTTCAACATTTTCAGAGTTCATTTGTAGTGCTTTTCAATTTCAGGGTCAACTAGGTCAAAACAAAATATGTAAATGCACGAAGAATACCAAATGAAGTCAGAAATTGTTGAAATTTTGTGATGTGCCTTAGAATGGTGCATTTTGAACACACAAAAAGTATGGAGTTGAAATAAGTTCAAAAAAATGAAATCCCTTTGTAAGAGATGAGTTCTCGTTCGAAACCCTGATACTTCGAGAGAGGTTGTCCGTTTTGTACACGAAGTGTATCCAGTTTTTATCGTAGCCCTCTCAACTTTTTGACACATCCTATGTGGGTGAAATTATGATATCATGCCAACTTTCAACATTTCAGAGTTCATTTGTGGTGCTTTTCAATTTCAGGGTCAACTAGGTCAAAAAAATAAGTAAATGCACGAAGAATACCAAATGAAGTGAGAAATTGTTGAAATTTTGTGATGTGCCTTAGAATGGTGCATTTTGAACACACAAATAGTATGGAGTTCGAATAAGTTAAAAAAAATGAAATCCCTTTGTAAGAGATGAGTTCTCGTTCGAAACCCTGATACTTCGAGAGAGATTGTCCGTTTTGTACACGAAGTGCATCCTGTTTTTTTCGTAGCCCTCTCAACTTTTTAACAAATGCTATATGGGTGAAATGATGATAGCATGCCAACTTTCAACATTTTCAGAGTTCATTTGTAGTGCTTTTCAGTTTCAGGGTCAACTAGCTCAAAAAAAATAAGTAAATGCACGAAGAATACCAAATAAAGTCAGAAATTGTTCAAATTTTGTGATGTGCCTTAGAATGGTGCATTTTTAACACGCAAAAAGTATGGAGTTCAAATAAGTTCAGAAAAATGAAATCCCTTTGTAAGAGATGAGTTCTCGTTCGAAAGCCTCATACTTCGAGAGAGATTGTCCGTTTTGTACACGAAGTGCATCCAGGCTTTGTCGTAGCGCTCTCAACTTTTTAACACATGCTATGTGGGTGAAATGATGATATCATGCCAACTTTCAACATTTTCATAGTTCAGCTTAAGTGCTTTTCGATTTCAGGGTCAACTAGGTGAAAAAAAATAAGTAAATGCACGAAGAATACCAAATGAAGTCGGAAATTGTTGAAATTTTGTGATGTGCCTTAGAATGGTGCATTTTGAACACACAAAAAGTATGGAGTTCAAATAAGTTAAAAAAAATGAAATCCCCTTGTAAGAGATGAGTTCTGGTTCGAAACCCTGATACTTCGAGAGAGATTGTCCGTTTTGTACACGAAGTGCATCCAGTTTTTGTCGTAGCGCTCTCAACTTTTTAACAGATGCTATGTGGGTGAAATGATGATAGCATGCCAACTTTCAACATTTGCATAGTTCATTTGTAGTCCTTTTCGATTTCAGGGTCAACTAGGTCAAAAAAAATAAGTAAATGCACGAAGAATACCAAATGAAGTCAGAAATTGTTGAAATGTTGTGATGTGCCTTAGAATGGTGCATTTTGAACACACAAAAAGTATGGAGTTGAAATAAGTTCAAAAAAATGAAATCCCTTTGTAAGAGATGAGTTCTCGTTCGAAACCCTGATACTTCAAGAGAGATTGTCCGTTTTGTAAACGAAGTGCATCCAGTTTTTGTCGTAGCCCTCTCAACTTTTTAACAAATGCTATATGGGTGAAATGATGATAGCATGCCAACTTTCAACATTTTCAGAGTTCATTTGTAGTGCTTTTCAGTTTCAGGGTCAACTAGCTCAAAAAAAATTAAGTAAATGCACGAAGAATACCAAATGAAGTCAGAAATTGTTGAAATTTTGTGATGTGCCTTAGAATGGTGCATTTTTAACACGCAAAAAGTATGGAGTTCAAATAAGTTTAAAAAAATGAAATCCCTTTGTAAGAGATGAGTTCTCGTTCGAAAGCCTGATACTTCGAGAGAGATTGTCCGTTTTGTACACGAAGTGCATCCAGTTTTTGTCGTAGCGCTCTCAACTTTTTAACACATGCTATGTGGGTGAAATGATGATATCATGCCAACTTTCAACATTTTCATAGTTCAGTTTAAGTGCTTTTCGATTTCAGGGTCAACTAGGTGAAAAAAAATAAGTAAATGCACGAAGAATACCAAATGAAGTCGGAAATTGTTGAAATTTTGTGATGTGCCTTAGAATGGTGCATTTTGAACACACAAAAAGTATGGAGTTCAAATAAGTTAAAAAAAATGAAATCCCTTTGTAAGAGATGAGTTCTGGTTCGAAACCCTGATACTTCGAGAGAGATTGTCCGTTTTGTACACGAAGTGCATCCAGTTTTTGTCGTAGCGCTCTCAACTTTTTAACAGATGCTATGTGGGTGAAATGATGATAGCATGCCAACTTTCAACATTTGCATAGTTCATTTGTAGTCCTTTTCGATTTCAGGGTCAACTAGGTCAAAAAAAATAAGTAAATGCACGAAGAATACCAAATGAAGTCAGAAATTGTTGAAATGTTGTGATGTGCCTTAGAATGGTGCATTTTGAACACACAAAAAGTATGGAGTTGAAATAAGTTCAAAAAAATGAAATCCCTTTGTAAGAGATGAGTTCTCGTTCGAAACCCTGATATTTCGAGAGAGATTGTCCGTTTTGTACACGAAGTGCATCCAGTTTTTGTCGTAGCCCTCTCAACATTTTAACACATGCTATGTGGGTGAAATGATGATAGCATGCCAACTTTCAACATTTTCAGAGTTCATTCGTAGTGCTTTTCAGTTTCAGGGTCAACTAGCTCAAAAAAAATAAGTAAATGCACGAAGAATACCAAATGAAGTCAGAAATTGTTGAAATTTTGTGATGTGCCTTAGAATGGTGCATTTTGAACACACAAAAAGTATGGAGTTGAAATAAGTTCAAAAAAATGAAATCAATTTGTAAGAGATGAGTTCTCGTTCGAAACCCTGATACTTCGAGAGAGATTGTCCGTTTTGTACACGAAGTGCATCCAGTTTTTGTCGTATCCCTCTCAACTTTTTAACACATGCTATGTGGGTGAAATGATGATAGCATGCCAACTTTCAACATTTTCAGAGTTCATTTGTAGTGCTTTTCAATTTCAGGGTCAACTAGGTCAAAACAAAATAAGTAAATGCACGAAGAATACCAAATGAAGTCAGAAATTGTTGGAATTTTGTGATGTGCCTTAGAATGGTGCATTTTGAACACACAAAAAGTATGGAGTTCAAATAAGTTCAAAAAAATGAAATCAATTTGTAAGAGATGAGTTCTCGTTCGAAACCCTGATACTTCGAGAGAGATTGTCCGTTTTGTACACGAAGTGCATCCAGTTTTTGTCGTATCCCTCTCAACTTTTTAACACATGCTATGTGGCTGAAATGATGATAGCATGCAAACTTTCAACATTTTCGTAGTTCATATGTAGTGCTTTTCAATTTCAGGGTCAACTAGGTCAAAAAAAATAAGTAAATGCACGAAGAATACCTAATGAAGTGAGAAATTGTCGAAATTTTGTGATGTGCCTTAGAATGGTGCATTTTGAACACACAAAAAGCATGGAGTTCAAATAAGTTCAAAAAAATGAAATCCCTTTGTAAGAGATGAGTTCTCGTTCGAAACCCTGATACTTCGAGAGAGATTGTCCGTTTTGTACACGAAGTGCATCCAGTTTTTGTCCTAGCCCTCTCAACTTTTTAACAAATGCTATGTGGGTGAAATGATGATAGCATGCCAACTGTCAACATTTTCAGAGTTCATTTGTAGTGCTTTTCAGTTTCAGGGTCAACTAGCTCAAAAAAAATAAGTAAATGCACGAAGAATACCAAATGAAGTCAGAAATTGTTGAAATTTTGTGATGTGCCTTAGAATGGTGCATTTTGAACACACAAAAAGTATGGAGTTCAAATAAGTTCAAAAAAATGAAATCCCTTTGTAAGAGATGAGTTCTCGTTCGAAACCCTGATACTTCGAGAGAGATTGTCCGTTTTGTACACGAAGTGCATCCAGTTTTTGTCGTAGCCCTCTCAACTTTTTAACAAACGCTATGTGGGTGAAACGATGATATCATGCAAACTTTCAACATTTTTGTAGTTCATACGTAGTGCTTTTCAATTTCAGGGTCAACTAGGTCAAAAAAATAAGTAAATGCATGAAGAATACCAAATAAAGTGAGAAATTGTTGAAATTTTGTGATGTGCCTTAGAATGGTGCATTTTGAACACACAAAAAGTATGGAGTTCAAATAAGTTCAAAAAAATGAAATCCCTTTGTAAGAGATGAGTTCTCGTTCGAAACCCTGATACTTCGAGAGAGATTGTCCGTTTTGTACACGAAGTGCATCCAGTTTTTGTCGTAGCCCTCTCAACTTTTTAACAAATGCTATGTGGGTGAAATGATGATAGCATTCCAACTTTCAATATTTTCAGAGTTTGTTTGTAGTGCTTTTAAATTTCAGGGTCAACTAGGTCAAAAAAAAAAGTAAATGCACGAAGAATACCAAATGAAGTCAGAAATTGTTGAAATGTTGTGATGTGCCTTAGAATGGTGCATTTTGAACACACAAAAAGTATGGAGTTGAAATAAGTTCAAAAAAATGAAATCCCTTTGTAAGAGATGAGTTCTCGTTCGAAACCCTGATACTTCGAGAGAGATTGTCCGTTTTGTACACGAAGTGCATCCAGTTTTTGTCGTATCCCTCTCAACTTTTTAACACATTACATGTGGGTTAAATGATGATAGCATGCCAACTTTCAACATTTTCATAGTTCATTTTTAGTGCTTTTCGATTTCAGGGTCAACTAGGTCAAAAAAAATAAGTAAATGCACGAAGAATACCAAATTAAGTCAGAAATTGTTGAAATTTCGTCATGTGCCTTAGAATGGTGCATTTTGAACACACAAAAAGTATGGAGTTCAAATAACTTCAAAAAAATGAAATCCCTTTGTAAGAGATGAGTTCTCGTTCGAAACCGTGATACTTCGAGAGAGATTGTCCGTTTTGTACACGAAGTGCATCCAGTGTTTGTCATATCCCCCTCAACTTTTTAACACATGCTATGTGGGTGAAATGATGATAGCATGCAAACTTTCAACATTTTCGTAGTTCATATGTAGTGCTTTTCAATTTTAGGGTCAACTAGGTCAAAACAATAAGTAAATGCACGAAGAATACCAAATGAAGTGAGAAATAGTTGAAATTTTGTGATGTGCCTTAGAATGGTGCATTTTGAACACACAAAAAGCATGGAGTTCAAATAAGTTCAAAAAAATGAAATCCCTTTGTAAGAGATGAGTTCTCGTTCGAAACCCTGATACTTCGAGAGAGATTGTCCGTTTTGTACACGAAGTGCATGCGGTTTTTGTCGTAGCCCTCTCAACTTTTTAACAAATGCTATTTGGGTGAAATGATGATAGCATGCCAACTTTCAACATTTTCAGAGTTCATTTGTAGTGCTTTTCAGTTTCAGGGTCAACTAGCTCAAAAAAATAAGTAAATGCACGAAGAATACCAAATGAAGTCAGAAATTGTTGAAATTTTGTGATGTGCCTTAGAATGGTGCATTTTGAACACACAAAAAGTATGGAGTTCAAATAAGTTCAAAAAAAATGAAATCCCTTTGTAAGAGATGAGTTCTCGTTCGAAACCCTGATACTTCGAGAGAGATTGTCCGTTTTGTACACGAAGTGCATCCAGTTTTTGTCGTATCCCTCTCAACTTTTTAACACATGCTATGTGGGTGAAATGATGATATCATGCAAACTTTCAACTTTTTTGTAGTTCATATGTAGTGCTTTTCAATTTCAGGGTCAACTAGGTCAAAAAAAATAAGTAAATGCACGAAGAATACCAAATAAAGTGAGAAATTGTTGAAATTTTGTGATGTGCCTTAGAATGGTGCATTTTGAACACACAAAAAGCATGGAGTTCAAATAAGTTCAAAAAAATGAAATCGCTTTGTAAGAGATGAGTTCTCGTTCGAAACCCTGATACTTCGAGAGAGATTGTCCGTTTTGTACACGAAGTGCATCCAGTTTTTGTCGTAGCCCTCTCAAATTTTTAACAAATGCTATGTGGGTGAAATGATGATAGCATGCCAACTTTCAACATTTTCAGAGTTTGTTTGTAGTGTTTTTAAATTTCAGGGTCAACTAGGTCAAAAAAAAAGTAAATGCACGAAGAATACCAAATGAAGTCAGAAATTGTTGAAATGTAGTGATGTCCCTTAGAATGGTGCATTTTGAACACACAAAAACTATGGAGTTGAAATAAGTTCAAAAAAATGAAATCCCTTTGTAAGAGATGAGTTCTCGTTCGAAACCCTGATACTTCGAGAGAGATTGTCCGTTTTGTACACGAAGTGCATCCAGTTTTAGTCGTAGCCCTCTCAACTTTTTAACACATGCTATGTGGGTGAAATGATGATAGCATGCCAACTTTCAACATTTTCATAGTTTATTTGTAGTGCTTTTCAATTTCAGGGTCAACTAGGTCAAAACAAAATAAGTAAATGCACGAAGAATACCAAATGAAGTCAGAAATTGTTGAAATTTTGTGATGTGCCTTAGAATGGTGCATTTTGAACACATAAAAAGTATGGAGTTGAAATAAGTTCAAAAAAATGAAATCCCTTTGTAAGAGATGAGTTCTCGTTCGAAACCCTGATACTTCGAGAGAGATTGTCCGTTTTGTACATGAAGTGCATCCTGTTTTTGTCGTAGCCCTCTCAACTTTTTAACACATGCTATGTGGGTGAAATGATGATAGCATGCCAACTTTCAACATTTTCAGAGTTCATTTGTGGTGCTTTTCAATTTCAGGGTCAACTAGGTCAAAAAAAAAGTAAATGCACGAAGAATACCAAATGAAGTCAGAAATTGTTGAAATTTTGTGATGTGCCTTAGAATGGTGCATTTTGAACACACAAAAAGTATGGAGTTGAAATAAGTTCAAAAAAATGAAATCCCTTTGTAAGAGATGAGTTCTCGTTCGAAACCCTGATACTTCGAGAGAGATTGTCCGTTTTGTACACGAAGTGCATCCAGTTTTTGTCGTATCCCTCTCAACTTTTTAACACATTACATGTGGGTTAAATGATGATAGCATGCCAACTTTCAACATTTTCATAGTTCATTTTTAGTGCTTTTCGATTTCAGGGTCAACTAGGTCAAAAAAAATAAGTAAATGCAAGAAGAATACCAAATTAAGTCAGAAATTGTTGAAATTTCGTCATGTGCCTTAGAATGGTGCATTTTGAACACACAAAAAGTATGGAGTTCAAATAACTTCAAAAAAATGAAATCCCTTTGTAAGAGATGAGTTCTCGTTCGAAACCGTGATACTTCGAGAGAGATTGTCCGTTTTGTACACGAAGTGCATCCAGTGTTTGTCATATCCCCCTCAACTTTTTAACACATGCTATGTGGGTGAAATGATGATAGCATGCAAACTTCCAACATTTTCGTAGTTCATATGTAGTGCTTTTCAATTTTAGGGTCAACTAGGTCAAAAAAATAACTAAATGCACGAAGAATACCAAATGAAGTGAGAAATAGTTGAAATTTTGTGATGTGCCTTAGAATGGTGCATTTTGAACACACAAAAAGCATGGAGTTCAAATAAGTTCAAAAAAATGAAATCCCTTTGTAAGAGATGAGTTCTCGTTCGAAACCCTGATACTTCGAGAGAGATTGTCCGTTTTGTACACGAAGTGCATGCGGTTTTTGTCGTAGCCCTCTCAACTTTTTAACAAATGCTATTTGGGTGAAATGATGATAGCATGCCAACTTTCAACATTTTCAGAGTTCATTTGTAGTGCTTTTCAGTTTCAGGGTCAACTAGCTCAAAAAAATAAGTAAATGCACGAAGAATACCAAATGAAGTCAGAAATTGTTGAAATGTAGTGATGTCCCTTAGAATGGTGCATTTTGAACACACAAAAACTATGGAGTTGAAATAAGTTCAAAAAAATGAAATCCCTTTGTAAGAGATGAGTTCTCGTTCGAAACCCTGATACTTCGAGAGAGATTGTCCGTTTTGTACACGAAGTGCATCCAGTTTTAGTCGTAGCCCTCTCAACTTTTTAACACATGCTATGTGGGTGAAATGATGATAGCATGCCAACTTTCAACATTTTCATAGTTTATTTGTAGTGCTTTTCAATTTCAGGGTCAACTAGGTCAAAACAAAATAAGTAAATGCACGAAGAATACCAAATGAAGTCAGAAATTGTTGAAATTTTGTGATGTGCCTTAGAATGGTGCATTTTGAACACACAAAAAGTATGGAGTTGAAATAAGTTCAAAAAAATGAAATCCCTTTGTAAGAGATGAGTTCTCGTTCGAAACCGTGATACTTCGAGAGAGATTGTCCGTTTTGTACACGAAGTGCATGCTGTTTTTGTCGTAGCCCTCTCAACTTTTTAACACATGCTATGTGGGTGAAATGATGATAGCATGCCAACTTTCAACATTTTCAGAGTTCATTTGTGGTGCTTTTCAATTTCAGGGTCAACTAGGTCAAAACAAAATAAGTAAATGCACGAAGAATACCAAATGAAGTCAGAAATTGTTGAAATTTTGTGATGTGCCTTAGAATGGTGCATTTTGAACACACAAAAAGTATGGAGTTCAAAGAAGTTCAAAAAAATGAAATCCCTTTGTAAGAGATGAGTTCTCGTTCGAAACCCTGATACTTCGAGAGAGATTGTCCGTTTTGTACACGAAGTGCATCCAGTTTTTGTCGTATCCCTCTCAACTTTTTAACACATGCTATGTGGGTGAAATGATGATAGCATGCCAACTTTCAACATTTTCAGAGTTCATTTGTGGTGCTTTTCAATTTCAGGGTCAACTAGGTCAAAACAAAATAAGTAAATGCACGAAGAATACCAAATGAAGTCAGAAATTGTTGAAATTTTGTGATGTGCCTTAGAATGGTGCATTTTGAACACACAAAAAGTATGGAGTTCAAATAAGTTCAAAAAAATGAAATCCCTTTGTAAGAGATGAGTTCTCGTTCGAAACCCTGATACTTCGAGAGAGATTGTCCGTTTTGTACACGAAGTGCATCCTGTTTTTGTCGTATCCCTCTCAACTTTTTAACACATGCTATGTGGGTAAAATGATGATAGCATGCAAACTTTCAACATTTTCGTAGTTCATATGTAGTGCTTTTCAATTTCAAGGTCAACTAGGTCAAAAAAATAACTAAATGCACGAAGAATACCAAATGAAGTGAGAAATTGTTGAAATTTTGTGATGTGCCTTAGAATGGTGCATTTTGAACACACAAAAAGTATGGAGTTCAAATAAGTTAAAAAAAATGAAATCCCTTTGTAAGAGATGAGTTCTCGTTCGAAACCCGGATACTTCGAGAGAGATTGTCCGTTTTGTACACGAAGTGCATCCACTTTTGTCGTAGCCCTCTCAACTTTTTAACACATGCTATGTGGGTGAAATTATGATAGCATGCCAACTTTCAACATTTTCAGAGTTCATTTGTAGTGCTTTTCAATTTCAGGGTCAACTAGGTCAAAACAAAATAAGTAAATGCACGAAGAATACCAAATGAAGTTAGAAATTGTTGAAATTTTGTCATGTGCCTTAGAATGGTGCATTTTGAACACACAAAAAGTATGGAGTTCAAATAAGTTCAAAAAAATGAAATCCCTTTGTAAGAGATGAGTTCTCGTTCGAAATCGTGATACTTCGAGAGAGATTGTCCGTTTTGTACACGAAGTGCATCCAGTTTTTGTCGTATCCCTCTCAACTTTTTAACACATGCTATGTGGGTGAAATGATGATAGCATGCAAACTTTCAACATTTTCGTAGTTCATATGTAGTGCTTTTCAATTTCAGGGTCAACTAGGTCAAAACAATAAGTAAATGCACGAAGAATACCAAATGAAGTGAGAAATTGTTGAAATTTTGTGATGTGCCTTAGAATGGTGCATTTTGAACACACAAAAAGCATGGAGTTCAAATAAGTTCAAAAAAATGAAATCGCTTTGTAAGAGATGAGTTCTCGTTCGAAACCCTGATACTTCGAGAGAGATTGTCCGTTTTGTACACGAAGTGCATCCAGTTTTTGTCGTAGCCCTCTCAACTTTTTAGCAAATGCTATGTGGGTGAAATGATGATAGCATGCCAACTTTCAACATTTTCACAGTTCATTTGTAGTGCTTTTCAGTTTCAGGGTCAACTAGCTCAAAAAAAATAAGTAAGTGCACGAAGAATACCAAATGAAGTCAGAAATTGTTGAGATTTTGTGATGTGCCTTAGAATGGTGCATTTTGAACACACAAAAATTATGGAGTTCAAATAAGTTCAAAAAAATGAAATCCCTTTGTAAGAGATGAGTTCTCGTTCGAAACCCTGATACTTCGAGAGAGATTGTCCGTTTTGTACACGAAGTGCATCCAGTTTTTGTCGTATCCCTCTCAACTTTTTAACACATGCTATGTGGGTGAAATGATGATATCATGCAAACTTTCAACATTTTTATAGTTCATATGTAGTGCTTTTCAATTTCAGGGTCAACTAGGTCAAAAAAAATAAGTAAATGCACGAAGAATACCAAATGAAGTCAGAAATTGTTGAAATTATGTGATGTGCCTTAGAATGGTGCATTTTGAACACACAAAAAGTATGGAGTTCAAATAAGTTCAAAAAAATGAAATCCCTTTGTAAGAGATGAGTTCTCGTTCGAAAGCCTGATACTTCGAGAGAGATTGTCCGTTTTGTACACGAAGTGCATCCAGTTTTTGTCGTAGCGCTCTCAACTTTTTAAAACATGCTATGTGGGTGAAATGATGATAGCATGCCAAGTTTCAACATTTTCAGAGTTTGTTTGTAGTGCTTTTAAATTTCAGGGTCAACTAGGTCAAAAAAAAAGTAAATGCACGAAGAATACCAAATGAAGTCAGAAATTGTTGAAATGTTGTGATGTGCCTTAGAATGGTGCATTTTGAACACACAAAAAGTATGGAGTTGAAATAAGTTCAAAAAAATGAAATCCCTTTGTAAGAGATGAGTTCTCGTTCGAAACCCTGATACTTCGAGAGAGATTGTCCGTTTTGTACACGAAGTGCATCCAGTTTTTGTCGTAGCCCTCTCAACTTTTTAACACATTAAATGTGGGTTAAATGATGATAGCATGCCAACTTTCAACATTTTCATAGTTCATTTTTAGTGCTTTTCGATTTCAGGGTCAACTAGGTCAAAAAAAATTATGTAAATGCACGAAGAATACCAAATGAAGTCAGAAATTGTTGAAATTTTGTGATGTGCCTTAGAATGGTGCATTTTGAACACACAAAAAGTACGGAGTTCAAATAAGTTCAAAAAAATGAAATCCCTTTTAAAGAGATGAGTTCTCGTTCGAAACCGTGATACTTCGAGAGAGATTGTCCGTTTTGTACACGAAGTGCATCCAGTTTTTGTCGTATCCCTCTCAACTTTTTAACACATGCTATGTGGGTGAAATGATGATACCATGCAAACTTTCAACATTTTCGTAGTTCATATGTAGTGCTTTTCAATTTCAGGGTCAACTAGGTCAAAACAATAACTAAATGCACGAAGAATACCAAATGAAGTGAGAAATTGTTGAAATTTTGTGATGTGCCTTAGAATGGTGCATTTTGAACACACAAAAAGTATGGAGTTCAAATAAGTTCAAAAAAATGAAATCCCTTTGTAAGAGATGAGTTCTCGTTCGAAACCCTGATACTTCGAGAGAGATTGTCCGTTTTGTACACGAAGTGCATCCAGTTTTTGTCGTAGCCCTCTCAACTTTTTAACAAATGCTATGTGGGTGAAATGATTATAGCATGCCAACTTTCAACATTTTCAGAGTTCATTTGTAGTGCTTTTCAGTTTCAGGGTCAACTAGCTCAAAAAAAGTAAATGCACGAAGAATACCAAATGAAGTCAGAAATTGTTGAAATCTTGTGATGTGCCTTAGAATGGTGCATTTTGAACACACAAAAAGTATGGAGTTCAAATAAGTTCGAAAAAATGAAATCCCTTTGTAAGAGATGAGTTCTCGTTCGAAACCCTGATACTTCGAGAGAGATTGTCCGTTTTGTACACGAAGTGCATCCAGTTTTTGTCGTAGCCCTCTCAACTTTTTAACACATTACATGTGGGTTAAATGATGATAGCATGCCAACTTTCAACATTTTCATAGTTCATTTTTAGTGCTTTTCGATTTCAGGGTCAACTAGGTCAAAAAAAATTATGTAAATGCACGAAGAATACCAAATGAAGTCAGAAATTGTTGAAATTTTGTGATGTGCCTTAGAATGGTGCATTTTGAACACACAAAAAGTATGGAGTTCAAATAAGTTCAAAAAAATGAAATCCCTTTTAAAGAGATGAGTTCTCGTTCGAAACCCTGATACTTCGAGAGAGATTGTCCGTTTTGTACACGAAGTGCATCCTGTTTTTGTCGTAGCCCTCTCAACTTTTTAACACATGCTATGTGGGTGAAATGATGATAGCATGCCAACTTTCAACATTTTCAGAGTTCATTTGTGGTGCTTTTCAATTTCAGGGTCAACTAGGTCAAAACAAAATAAGTAAATGCACGAAGAATACCAAATGAAGTCAGAAATTGTTGAAATTTTGTGATGTGCCTTAGAATGGTGCATTTTGAACACACAAAAAGTATGGAGTTCAAATAAGTTCAAAAAAATGAAATCCCTTTGTAAGAGATGAGTTCTCGTTCGAAACCCTGATACTTCGAGAGAGATTGTCCGTTTTGTACACGAAGTGCATCCAGTTTTTGTCGTATCCCTCTCAACTTTTTAACACATGCTATGTGGGTGAAATGATGATAGCATGCAAACTTTCAACATTTTCGTAGTTCATATGTAGTGCATTTCAATTTCAAGGTCAACTAGGTCAAAAAAATAACTAAATGCACGAAGAATACCAAATGAAGTGAGAAATTGTTGAAATTTTGTGATGTGCGTTAGAATGGTGCATTTTGAACACACAAAAAGTATGGAGTTCAAATAAGTTTAAAAAAATGAAATCCCTTTGTAAGAGATGAGTTCTCGTTCGAAACCCGGATACTTCGAGAGAGATTGTCCGTTTTGTACACGAAGTGCATCCAGTTTTGTCGTAGCCCTCTCAACTTTTTAACACATGCTATGTGGGTGAAATTATGATAGCATGCCAACTTTCAACATTTTCAGAGTTCATTTGTAGTGCTTTTCAATTTCAGGGTCAACTAGGACAAAACAAAATAAGTAAATGCACGAAGAATACCAAATGAAGTCAGAAATTGTTGAAATTTTGTGATGTGCCTTAGAATGGTGCATTTTGAACACACGAAAAGTATGGAGTTCAAATAAGTTTTAAAAAATGAAATCCCTTTGTAAGAGATGAGTTCTCGTTCGAAACCCTGATACTTCGAGAGAGATTGTCGGTTTTGTACACGAAGTGCATCCAGTTTTTGTCGTAGCGCTCTCAACTTTTTAACACATGCTATGTGGGTGAAATGATGATAGCTTGCAAACTTTGAACATTTTTGTAGTTCATATGTAGTGCTTTTCGATTTCAGGGTCAACTAGGTCAAAAAAAAATAAGTAAATGCACGAAGAATACCAAATGAAGTGAGAAATTGTTGAAATTTTGTGATGTGCCTTAGAATGGTGCATTTTGAACACACAAAAAGTATGGAGTTCAAATAAGTTAAGAAAAATGAAATCCCTTTGTAAGAGATGAGTTCTCGTTCGAAACCGTGATACTTCGAGAGAGATTGTCCGTTTTGTACACGAAGTGCATCCAGTTTTTGTCGTAGCGCTCTCAACTTTTTAACACATGCTATGTGGGTGAAATGATGATAGCATGCCAACTTTCAACATTTTCAGAGTTCATTTGTAGTCCTTTTCGATTTCAGGGTCAACTAGGTCAAAACAATAAGTAAATGCACGAAGAATACCAAATGAAGTGAGAAATTGTTGAAATTTTGTGATGTGCCTTAGAATGGTGCATTTTGAACACACAAAAAGTATGGAGTTCAAATAAGTTCAAAAAAATGAAATCCCTTTGTAAGAGATGAGTTCTAGTTCGAAACCCTGATACTTCGAGAGAGATTGTCCGTTTTGTACACGAAGTGCATCCTGTTTTTGTCGTAGCCCTCTCAAGTTTTTAACACATGGTATGTGGGTGAAATGATGATAGCATGCCAACTTTCAACATTTTCAGAGTTCATTTGTGGTGCTTTTCAATTTCAGGGTCAACTAGGTCAAAACAAAATAAGTAAATGCACGAAGAATACCAAATGAAGTCAAAAATTGTTGAAATTTTGTGATGTGCCTTAGAATGGTGCATTTTGAACACACAAAAAGTATGGAGTTCAAATAAGTTCAAAAAAATGAAATCCCTTTGTAAGAGATGAGTTCTCGTTCGAAACCCTGATACTTCGAGAGAGATTGTCCGTTTTGTACACGAAGTGCATCCAGTTTTTGTCGTATCCCTCTCAACTTTTTAACACATGCTATGTGGGTGAAATGATGATAGCATGCAAACTTTCAACATTTTCGTAGTTCATATGTAGTGCATTTCAATTTCAAGGTCAACTAGGTCAAAAAAATAACTAAATGCACGAAGAATACCAAATGAAGTGAGAAATTGTTGAAATTTTGTGATGTGCGTTAGAATGGTGCATTTTTAACACACAAAAAGTATGGAGTTCAAATAAGTTTAAAAAAATGAAATCCCTTTGTAAGAGATGAGTTCTCGTTCGAAACCCGGATACTTC
Organism: Hordeum vulgare subsp. vulgare; assembly: GCF_904849725.1. Taxonomy (NCBI): domain Eukaryota; kingdom Viridiplantae; phylum Streptophyta; class Magnoliopsida; order Poales; family Poaceae; genus Hordeum; species Hordeum vulgare. Next base: position 283,594,252 of record NC_058524.1, on the reverse strand, counting down.
GAGAGAGATTGTCCGTTTTGTACACGAAGTGCATCCAGTTTTGTCGTAGCCCTCTCAACTTTTTAACACATGCTATGTGGGTGAAATTATGATAGCATGCCAACTTTCAACATTTTCAGAGTTCATTTGTAGAGCTTTTCAATTTCAGGGTCAACTAGGACAAAACAAAATAAGTAAATGCACGAGGAATACCAAATGAAGTCAGAAATTGTTGAAATTTTGTGATGTGCCTTAGAATGGTGCATTTTGAACACACGAAAAGTATGGAGTTCAAATAAGTTCAAAAAAATGAAATCCCTTTGTAAGAGATGAGTTCTCGTTCGAAACCCTGATACTTCGAGAGAGATTGTCGGTTTTGTACACGAAGTGCATCCAGTTTTTGTCGTAGCGCTCTCAACTTTTTAACACATGCTATGTGGGTGAAATGATGATAGCTTGCAAACTTTGAACATTTTTGTAGTTCATATGTAGTGCTTTTCGATTTCAGGGTCAACTAGGTCAAAAAAAATAAGTAAATGCACGAAGAATACCAAATGAAGTGAGAAATTGTTGAAATTTTGTGATGTGCCTTAGAATGGTGCATTTTGAACACACAAAAAGTATGGAGTTCAAATAAGTTAAAAAAAATGAAATCCCTTTGTAAGAGATGAGTTCTCGTTCGAAACCGTGATACTTCGAGAGAGATTGTCCGTTTTGTACACGAAGTGCATCCAGTTTTTGTCGTAGCGCTCTCAACTTTTTAACACATGCTATGTGGGTGAAATGATGATAGCATGCCAACTTTCAACATTTTCAGAGTTCATTTGTAGTCCTTTTCGATTTCAGGGTCAACAAGGTCAAAATAATAAGTAAATGCACGAAGAATACCAAATGAAGTGAGAAATTGTTGAAATTTTGTGATGTGCCTTAGAATGGTGCATTTTGAACACACAAAAAGTATGGAGTTCAAATAAGTTCAAAAAAATGAAATCCCTTTGTAAGAGATGAGTTCTAGTTCGAAACCCTGATACTTCGAGAGAGATTGTCCGTTTTGTACACGAAGTGCATCCTGTTTTTGTCGTAGCCCTCTCAACTTTTTAACACATGCTATGTGGGTGAAATGATGATAGCATGCCAACTTTCAACATTTTCAGAGTTCATTTGTGGTGCTTTTCAATTTCAGGGTCAACTATGTCAAAACAAAATAAGTAAATGCACGAAGAATACCAAATGAAGTCAGAAATTGTTGAAACTTTGTGATGTGCCTTAGAATGGTGCATTTTGAACACACAAAAAGTATGGAGTTGAAATAAGTTCGAAAAAATGAAATCCCTTTGTAAGAGATGAGTTCTCGTTCGAAACCCTGATACTTCGAGAGAGATTGTCCGTTTTGTACACGAAGTGCATCCAGTTTTTGTCGTAGCCCTCTCAACTTTTTAACACATGCTATGTGGGTGAAATGATGATTGCATGCCAACTTTCAACATTTTCAGAGTTCATTTGTAGTCCTTTTCGATTTCAGGGTCAACTAGGTCAAAAAAATAAGTAAATGCACGAAGAATACCAAATGAAGTCAGAAATTGTTGAAATTTTGTGATGTGACTTAGAATGGTGCATTTTTAACACACAAAATGTATGGAGTTCAAATAAGTTCAAAAAAATGAAATCCCTTTGTAAGAGATGAGTTCTCGTTCGAAAGCCTGATACTTCGGGAGAGATTGTCCGTTTTGTACACGAAGTGCATCCAGTTTTTGTCGTAGCGCTCTCAACTTTTTAACACATGCTATGTGGGTGAAATTATGATAGCATGCCAACTTTCAACATTTTCAGAGTTCGTTTGTAGTGCTTTTCAATTTCAGGGTCAACTAGGTCAAAAACAAATAAGTAAATGCACGAAGAATACCAAATGAAGTCAGAAATTGTTGAAATTTTGTGATGTGCCTTAGAATGGTGCATTTTGAACACACAAAAAGTATGGAGTTGAAATAAGTTCGAAAAAATGAAATCCCTTTGTAAGAGATGAGTTCTTGTTCCAAACCCTAATACTTCGAGAGAGATTGTCCGTTTCGTACACGAAGTGCATCCAGTTTTTGTCGTAGCCCTCTCAACTTTTTAACACATGCTATGTGGGTGAAATTATGATACCATGCCAACTTTCAACATTTTCATAGTTCATTTTTAGTGCTTTTCAATTTCAGGGTCAACTAGGTCAAAAAAAATAAGTAAATGCACGAAGAATACCAAATGAAGTCAGAAATTGTTGAAATTTTGTGATGTGCCTTAGAATGGTGAATTTTGAACACACAAAAAGTATGGAGTTGAAATAAGTTCAAAAAAATGAAATCCCTTTGTAAGAGATGAGTTCTCGTTCGAAACCCTGATACTTCGAGAGAGATTGTCCGTTTTGTACACGAAGTGCATCCAGTTTTTGTCGTAGCCCTCTCAACTTTTTAACACATGCTATGTGGGTGAAATTATGATAGCATGCCAACTTTCAACATTTTCAGAGTTCCTTTGTGGTGCTTTTCAATTTCAGGGTCAACTAGGTCAAAACAAAATAAGTAAATGCACGAAGAATACCAAATGAAGTCAGAAATTGTTGAAATTTTGTGATGTGCCTTAGAATGGTGCATTTTGAACACACGAAAAGTATGGAGTTGAAATAAGTTCGAAAAAATGAAATCCCTTTGTAAGAGATGAGTTCTCGTTCGAAACCCTGATACTTTGAGAGAGATTGTCCGTTTTGTACACGAAGTGCATCCAGTTTTTGTCGTAGCCCTCTCAACTTTTTAACACATGCTATGTGGGTGAAATTATGATAGCATGCCAACTTTCAACATTTTCAGAGTTCATTTGTAGTGCTTTTCAATTTCAGGGTCAACTAGGTCAAAACAAAATAAGTAAATGCACAAAGAATACAAATGAAGTCAGAAATTGTTGAAATTTTGTGATGTGCCTTAGAATGGTGCATTTTGAACACACAAAAAGTATGGAGTTCAAATAAGTTCAGAAAAATGAAATCCCTTTGTAAGAGATGAGTTCTCGTTCGAAACCCTGATACTTCGAGAGAGATTGTCCGTTTTGTACACGAAGTGCATCCAGTTTTTGTCGTAGCGCTTTCAACATTTTAACACATGCTATGTGGGTGAAATGATGATAGCATGCAAACTTTGAACATTTTCGTAGTTCATATGTAGTGCTTTTCGATTTCAGGGTCAACTAGGTCAAAAAAATAAGTAAATGCACGAAGAATACCAAATGAAGTGAGAAATTGTTGAAATTTTGTGATGTGCCTTAGAATGGTGCATTTTGAACACACAAAAAGTATGGAGTTCAAATAAGTTAAAAAAAATGAAATCCCTTTGTAAGAGATGAGTTCTCGTTCGAAACCGTGATACTTCGAGAGAGATTGTCCGTTTTGTACACGAAGTGCATCCAGTTTTTGCCGTAGCGCTCTCAACTTTTTAGCACATGCTATGTGGGTGAAATGATGATAGCTTGCCAACTTTCAACATTTTCAGAGTTCATTTGTAGTCCTTTTCAATTTCAGGGTCAACTAGGTAGAAAAAATAAGTAAATGCATGAAGAATACCAAATGAAGTCAGAAATTGTTGAAATTTTGTGATGTGCCTTAGAATGGTGCATTTTTAACACACAAAAAGTATGGAGTTCAAATAAGTTCAAAAAAATGAAATCCCTTTGTAAGAGATGAGTTCTCGTTCGAAACCCTGATACTTCGAGAGAGATTGTCCGTTTTGTACACGAAGTGCATCCTGTTTTTGTCGTAGCCCTCTCAACTTTTTAACACATGCTATGTGGGTGAAATGATGATAGCATGCCAACTTTCAACATTTTCAGAGTTCATTTGTGGTGCTTTTCAATTTCAGGGTCAACTAGGTCAAAAGAAAATAAGTAAATGCACGAAGAATACCAAATGAAGTCAGAAATTGTTGAAATTTTGTGATGTGCCTTAGAATGGTGCATTTTGAACACACAAAAAGTATGGAGTTGAAATAAGTTCGAAAAAATGAAATCCCTTTGTAAGAGATGAGTTCTCGTTCGAAACCCTGATACTTCGAGAGAGATTGTCCGTTTTGTACACGAAGTGCATCCAGTTTTTGTCGTAGCCCTCTCAACTTTTTAACACATGCGATGTGGGTGAAATGATGATAGCATGCCAACTTTCAACATTTTCAGAGTTCATTTGTTGTCCTTTTCGATTTCAGGGTCAACTAGGTCAAAAAAATAAGTAAATGCACGAAGAATACCAAATGAAGTCATAAATTGTTGAAATTTTGTGATGTGCCTTATAATGGTGCATTTTTAACACACAAAAAGTATGGAGTTCAAATAAGTTCAAAAAAATGAAATCCCTTTGTAAGAGATGAGTTCTCGTTCGAAACCCTGATACTTCGAGAGAGATTGTCCGTTTTGTACACGAAGTGCATCCTGTTTTTGTCGTAGCCCTCTGTCGGGACCCCGATCCTAAGCCATAGGAATCTAGCCTGTGACCCATCGCATCCCTTTGTGGTCTCACGCACGGTTAACTCCACGGCTGCAGCCTTACCTTAGCCGGGACCGTTTGCGTCTTTTGACTCACGTATGTGATCGTGTCGCTAGCATTCCAATGTCAAAGAACCCGGATCGACATGTCTAGTCATAAACCAAAGTGGCAGTTCCGTACAAGGACAGGCATACATGACCCAACAAAGCAGGTGACGGTCATCAACGAACGTAGGCGAGTCGTAGCAAGCTACAAGGACTCCATTACGTCGTGTGACATTTCCCCAAAGGGGACAGACACAGCAGCTAAGAAGGACACATGCCGGTCAACCAATGCATCCGGAGCAGTAGCGAACTACCAAGGCTCGTTGGATCACAAAGGGGCATTTCCTTGTAAGGGGTGCTGCTAAAGTTCACGACTAGGTAATCGAACCCCATACATATCAAGTAAGACACACGTACGCATAGCATACCGATATGTATAGATACATCGATGGCATCACAACATAACCATAGACATACAAGCTTTATTGAAGAGGCTCGGAAGAGCCTCACACATATTATTACAAATTAAGGGTCTCACGACCCATAATATCAGTCACACAATACAAGCCAGCGGAAGAGTTATAAGCTGTCTGGGTACAGACAGAGCAACTAGAAGGCACATGGCCTGACTATACTACAGAGCCGACGTAGGGCCAGGTCGTAGCTGGGACACCAGCTACTCGTCGTCGTCGATGTCTACGAAGAACCCTCCATTAGGGTCGTTAGCAACCTCTGCAACATTTATTAAACAAACATGAGTACGAAGGTACTCAGCAAGACTTTAGGATGGCTAACTACTCATGCAAGGTATCAAGAAGGTATTGTGGGGTTTCATGCGGAAAGCCAGCATTTGACTCGTGGCTAGAAAACTTGCTTTTTGAAATTAGTTTTGACAACTTGATTTCTCGCACACGAGTCCACTAACACCACAACAATACACTATCGTGGAATCATTCCGTCTCCATACGGAAATGCCGTCCACGACACTCACGCTTATCTTGACAATTTTAGGAGTAACCATTTAAGTTATCTATGAACAACATATGTCTCCAAGTAGTCCATATCCGCGGACGCGGCTCTCCGAATAGATCATAACCCTGCAGGGGTGTACTTCGTCACACACACTCCCGCCACTTATCGCCATGTGCACGTCATGCACCTCGGCAACCTTCAAGCGGAAGCCCAGCGAGGGAGTCGGCCACGACCGTTCACCACACTAGTACCTAGTCCAGGTTTATCGCCTATCTGAGAGTAACCCGTACGGAAGTCCGGCCGAGGTTTCCGCCACGGCCTCAAACGATGTGCGCAGGGTTCCCAAGCCCACCATCCGGGTGCCACTTGGTACACCGTGCCACTGCCTACCGCATCACGGTCCACCTCTCAGGTCAGCACCATGCACGGCCTCCAGCATTACTATAAACACCAGAAACTACTTGCAACTCCTGGACCGAGTACTAAGCGATTAATAGGCCGAGCGGGGTCATATTTCAGGGCCCAGCATGTGGTAGTATCTATTCTTGGATTACATACACGGAACTCAGTTCCTAAGGACGGTTCCAATGAAACAACCCGCCATGTACTCCTACACAGCCTTTCACCGGTACCTTTACCAAATCAAGTTCAACACATGACCTTTGTTCACCAAACACATTCCACATTTCTGTTCATCTCCCAGATGACAGACCATACACAACTCTAAGCATAGCATGCATAGCAGGATAAGGCACATCATAGCTCAAGCAACTACCAGGTATGCTAGGTTGCAAGGTTCGGCTATTTACTGTGACAAGGTTAAGTCATGCAAAGGAAGTGGGTCCAACTATCGTGGCAAAAGCAGTTGAAGCATTTGATCCTAATGCAATGAATAGGTGCAGGAGCAAGAACATAGGAGTTATCGGGATGATCAAAAGGGTTGCTTGCCTTGTTGCTCAGAGGAGGAACGATATCCGTCAGACGGATATTCGGTGGAATCCGGGGGTGCGGAGCCTACCGAAATGAACGGCAACATTCAATAACAATCATATGCAATCAAAATGGTGCATGAGCAAGTCATGAGAATGCAAGTGATAAGTTATTATAATCAAGATGTTTTAGGTTTAGAGTTGATTTGAATCACATTCGAATAGTAATTCAAACGGGTATTCCCGGATACCGGTTTAATTGATTCAACCTGATGCTCAGATCAACCTAATGTTAACATGCATGAGATGTCATGTTATGGTACTTATTTACATCTAGGGCAGTGTATGATCATTGCATTTATAAAGAAATTTGGATATTTTTGCAAATTCCATTTATAAAGTGATTAAAAGAATTGAATTATTCCTTATTTCACAATTTAGGGTTCTGTAACTTTTTCAAACATAGATGAAAATAGCATAATCAGAATCCTTGAATTTTTCTGATACTTTTTCATATATAAATTATTTTCATTGGAGTTACAGATTAATTTCTATGATTTTTGCAATTTTTAGCAATTTCCTGAATTAGTTTTAAACTGGAAATTCTATTTATTGCATCAGGCTGACGTCAGCAGGTCAGCCGACCTGTGCAGGTCAAACCTGACAGGGGGGCCCCACTAGTCAGCCTCTCTGGGACTAATCCCGCGCTGACCAGCCCCTAATTGGGGTTTGACCAGGCGTGGGGCCCTCTGTCAGCGAACCAGAGGAGGGCGATTAGGCCCTAATGGTCGGCCACGTCGACGGCCACCGGAGGGTGGTCGCCGGCGACCAAACCCGCGGCGGAGGGCTCGCCGGAGGCGACCTAGACGGCGCTGCACAGCACCAAATCGCACGCGGATAGCAGCTACAGCAAGCTCGCGAAACGGCCGATCTGGCAGGACCAACTGGGAGGCTAAGGTCGCCGGAAGAGGCGTCGGCGACGAGCCGGAGCGGCGGCCGAAGCTCGGCCGTCGTCGGGGGCTTCGAATCAGGGGGATCCACGCTTAGTTCTTAGCTACTACGGCATCTACACGTCGTCCTGGAGCTTCTGGTGCTCACGGGAGGACGAGCTGGACATCGGAGGGCTACCGGCGACGAGCGGTAGCGGCGGTGCTCGTCGGCCTCCGGTGAAACTAGGGCTAGAGAAGGGGATCGACGGGGAAAGCTTAGGGGAAACCACCGCATGCTCACAGGGAGTGCAGAGAAGAGCTCAGATGGCTCGGGGAAGGCCTGGGGCGATGAATCGACGGGAGATGTCCGGCGGCCGGAGGAAGAAGACGACGGCGTTGCGGGCGTTGCAGGGCTCGAGGGGACTTCGGCTTCTGCAGAGACGACCAGGGCGACGAGGCGGATCTAAAGGCGTGCTCGGGGAGGGGTTCCTGTGGCCAGGGCAACGGCCAGCTCGAGCTCGAGCTCGGCTCTAATGGCGGCAACAGGGAGAAGGAGGGGATCCGGGCGGAGGAGGAGAACCGAGGCGGGGAATGGATAGGGGAGGCTCTGGGGAGCTTATCCCCGTCGTCGCCAGCGCGAACCGGCGGCCAGGCAGGCACGCAGGTGCGTGGCCGTGCCGGAGGAGGCGGCAGCCACCTCCTGCTGCCTACTAGCGCGGGGAAGGGGACGAGCGGCGAGGTGGGTTGGGCCTGGCGTGGGCGTCAGGTAAGACTTTTCCTTTTTCTTCTGTTTTTGTTTTTCTGTTTTGCTATTTATTGCTTTGCTAATTATTTCAGCTCCAAAACAAAAAGTAAAAACTATTTTAAACCTCCTGAAGTATTTGTTATAATGTCCCCTCTCATTTCCAAGACATTCAACAATTTTGGAAAATTATAGCTTCTGTTTTCAAATTTTTAGATTTGAAACCAGTGGCTTTTGCATTTATTTAAAATGCTTGAAGTGCCAAGGAATTAGTTTTCTCCAATGCTCATTTACTTTCATGATTTATCAGAAAGTTTGAACATTTCTTGAGGCCATTTTGGGTTCATTGATTTTGAACTAGTTTGAAATTTCCTTTAATTGAAATGGTGGCTAGGGTTTTGAGTTTTTCCTTTGCCACTTTGTTGTTTTTGTTAAAACTTCTTAGATGCAAATGCAAAGAAGATATGAGCACAATGCTATCTAGCTTAATGTTTTAGGGATGTGACAACTCACCCCCACTCAAAAGAATCTCGTCCCGAGATTTAGAAGTCGTCGGGAATAACGCAGGATATTCAAGTCGGAGACGATCCTCTCTTTCCCAAGTTGCCTCCTTTTCAGAATGATTTGACCATTGAACTTTAAGAAACTTGAGGTTCCGACGTCGAGTGGTACGCTCAGCTTGATCAAGAATACGCACGGGGTATTCTCGGTAAGAAAGGTTATCTTGGAGATCAAGCGTTTCGTGGTCCACTTCACGGATAGGATCCGAAAAGCAACGCCTGAGTTGCGAGACCTGGAAAACATCATGAACCCTGGAAAGATGCGGAGGAAGTTCCAACTAGTAGGCAACTTCTCCTCGTTTGGCAAGAATGCGGAAAGGTCCAATGTAACGAGGAGCCAACTTGCCCTTGATACCGAAACGATGGGTACCCTTCAAAGGTGTAACCCAAAGATAAGCCTTCTCGTCAACTTCAAAGGTCACAACCTTATGATGACGATCATATTGGCTCTTTTGACGAGACTGGGCTGTTTTCAACTTTTCACGAATAATGCGAACCTGCTCTTCTGCATCCTTGATCATGTCCGGGCCAAAGAGTTGCCTCTCTCCCGTTTCTGACCAATTAAGAGGTGTTCGACATCTTCGTCCATAGAGAACTTCAAAAGGGGCTTTGCCCAAGCTTGATTGATAACTATTGTTATAAGCGAATTCGGCGAATGGAAGGCACTTCTCCCAATTCATACCGAACAAAATAACACAAGCTCGGAGCATATCTTCTAGGATTTGATTCACTCTTTCTACTTGACCACTTGACTGGGGATGGAAACCAGTGCTAAACGATAAGTGAGTCCCCATGGCATTCTGAAAACTTTCCCAGAATCGAGAAGTAAAGATACTTCCACGGTCCGAGTTAATTTCCAGGGGAACACCATGAAGAGACACTATTCGAGAGATATATAACTCGGCTAGCTGGCTAGCTGTTATACTCTCACGAACAGGAAGAAAATGAGCCACTTTGGAAAGACGGTCAATGACCACAAAGATAGCATTATTTCCTTTCTTGGTCTTGGGAAATCCCGTAATGAAATCCATGCTAACTTTATCCCATTTCCATTCAGGAATAGCTAAAGGTTGAAGGGTGCCAGCAGGCCTTTGATGTTCTGCCTTAACTCGACGACAAACGTCGCAGTTAGCAACGAACTCAGCAATTTCTCTCTTCATCCTAGTCCACCAGAACCTCTGGCGTAGGTCCTGATACATCTTAGTACTACCGGGATGAATGGTGAGAGGGGAATCATGAGCCTCCTTAAGAATTAACTGCCTTAGATGTGGGTTCTTAGGAACCACTAAACGATTCTGGAAGAATACCACACCTTGATCATTCATGGAAAATTCTTTAGCGTTTCCGCTAAAAATATTCTCCTTGATCCGTGATATACCCTTGTCACGCTTTTGGCCAGCTATAATTTGATCCTTAAGAGTAGGCTTCACCACCAGGGTAGAAAGGAATCCTTGAGGAACAATATGAAGATTCAACTTCCGAAAGTCCTCATGGAGAAGTGGTTGACCTTGTTGTAGCATCAGATTGTTACAATAAGATTTACGACTTAGTGCATCGGCCATAACAATGGCCTTCCCCGGGGTGTAAGTTATCCCTAAGTCGTAATCCGAGATCAACTCAACCCACCGTCTTTGCCTGAGATTCAAATCCGGCTGGGTGAAGATATATTTCAGACTTTGGTGATCAGTGAATATTTCGCAACGATTACCCAGGAGGTAATGTCGCCAGGTTTTTAGTGCATGGACCACAGCTGCAAGCTCAAGGTCATGTGTGGGATAATTATCCTCATGTGGACGCAACTGTCGAGATGCGTATGCGATCACATGACGATCTTGCATGAGAATGCAACCTAATCCTTGTCGCGAGGCGTCGCAATAGATAACAAAGTCCTTAGAAAAATTTTGTGGTAGCAACACGGGTGCGGAGGTCAGGCGTCTTTTCAGTTCCTGAAAACTATGCTCACACTGTGGTGTCCACTAGAACTTTTTATCCTTCTTGAGGAGTTCAGTCAGAGGCTTTGCAACCTTGGAGAAATTCTCGATGAAGCAGCGACAATAGCTCGCTAAACCAAGATAACTCCTAACTTGCTTAACCGATTCAGGTTGAGTCCAATCAAGGACAGCTTGAACACTCTCGGGATTGACAGCAATACCCTTACCAGAGATTACGTGGCCTAGATAGGTCACTTCTGGTAACCAGAATTCACATTTTGAAAATTTGGCATAAAGGCGATGCTCTCGAAGTTTCATCAATACCAGCCTTAGATGCTCGGCATGTTCTTGTTCATTCTTGGACTAGATGAGAATATCATCGAGGTATACTACGACGAATTTATCCAAATACTCCATGAAGATTGAATTCATCAGCCGAGAGAATGTGGCTGGGGCATTGGTTAAACTGAAGGACATAACGGTGTACTCATATTGGCCATAACGAGTAACAAAGGCCGTTTTTGGAATGTCCCCGTTCTTAATCTTGATTTGATGGTAACCCAACCTCAAATCCATTCTGGAGAAGACTGAGGATCCAGCGAGCTGATCGTACAGATCGTTGATCCTGGGGAGCGGATACTTGTTCTTTATGGTGACCAGGTTAACTGGTCGGTAATCTACAACCATCCGATCCGTTCCGTCTTTCTTCTTGACGAAGAGGACGGGACAAGCCCAAGGAGAAGAGCTAGGACGAATGAAACCCTTGTTCAAGGCCTCATCTAATTGCTTCTTAAGTTCGGCTAGCTCCAGGGGTGCCATCTTATAAGGTCTTCTGGCTATTGGGACAGTTCTCGGAACAAGATCTATTACAAACTCTACATATCTGTCAGGTGGAATTCCTGGTAGTTCCTCTGAAAAAACATCCGGGAAGTCACGGAGTACCGGAATGTCTTCAAGTTCCGGAAGAGGGTTGGCATTTAGGGAATAGAGTTGGCATTTGGCAACTCGAGTAGAGACATTTACTATCTCACCCGAGGGATGGGTAAGCTGGACATTTCTAGAGTGGGTATCAATCTTGGCATAGTGAGATGACATCCACTCCATGCCCAAGATGATATTAATATCCGAAGATTTCAATGCTATCAATGAGGCTAGAAAAACTAGCCTGTCTACTAGAATTTCATTGGCATAGGTTATCCTAGAGGTTTGCCATTTGCTACCAGGGGTTTGGACAACCAATGGGATTGGCATATCACAAAATGACATGTTATGCAACTGTGCATAACTTTCTGAAATGAAGGAATGAGAAGACCCAGTGTCAAAGAGAACGGACGCTGGGTGATGATTAACAAGAAGCGTACCCAGCATGACGTCGGGATCCTCTGCAGCTTTTTCTGCTGACACATAGTTCACACGGCCACGTGCAGGAGTTGGCTTCACATAAAATGCTTTGCCCGACTTGGCCTGCCCGACAGACTTTCCGGGTTGCTTGGCACCCACATTCTAAGGACACTCACGGGAATAATGCCCTGGTTCCCCACACTTGTAGCATAGCACCTGGTTGGCACGTGGTGCAGCATTGCTAGCTGGACCACCATAAGCTTTTGCTGGAGGGTTGGCCTGATTCGTCTGAGGCGCCACGTAGGATGGCCTCGGAGTGTATCTTGGCGGCACAGAACTGTTTGGAACCCACAGCCTGCGTTTTGGAAACGCGGAACCAGAAGACGAGCCAAAGTCACGGGAGTGCTTCCTTGTGGCTTCGAAGTCAGTATGACCAGTCTCCGCACTGATCGCTTTGTTGACCAGGGCTTGAAAGCTTGCACACTCATGGAGGCGCAGATCTCGACGGACCTCAGACCCTTACGGAATCTTGCTTGCTTCTTGGCGTCAGTAGACACCTCCTCTGTTGCATAGCGGGCGAGGTTACCGAACTCGTGGCTATAGGCATCCACAGACAACTTGCCCTGAGTGAAGGCACAGAACTCCTCTCTCTTTCTGTCCATCAGGCCCTCTGGAATATGGTGCAGACGAAAAGCTGCACTGAAGTCTGCCCATGTGGCCACTGGTTCAGCAGGACGCATAGCTTCAAAATTCTCCCACCACAGATTGGCGGGTCCCTCCAGGAAATACGTCGCGAAGGTCACCTTGTCGGCTTCAGATACATTTGCCGAGCGAATCTTGCGTGAAATGCTGCATAGCCAGTCATCAGCGTCGTGGGGATCGACGGAATGATGAAACTTTGGAGGATTCAGCTTCACAAAGTCATTGAGGGATACTGCAGCATTCCTAGGTTGTCGAGCCGTATTCTGCTCAATACGCTCTAGCAGTCGGTTGGTCTCCCTTTTGTTTCTTTTTGCCTCAAGCATCACTTCTACCAGAGAAGGTGGGTGAGGCAGGTCTTCCTGCGACGCTTGACTACCCTCACCTTGCTCATGGGCTGGGGCACGGTTCAACCTGGTGAACACCATCCTGATAAACAAACTCATAGCTTAGACCAATATCATATCATTACTAGCTATGGATTAAGAATGTACTGAACACACGGAATGCGGAAATGAATATCCGAACAACATGGTAACAAGCAACTGCTATATATACACCATGGTTCATACACACCCTTACATAGTTCAGTACAAACTTACTCGAAGAGCAAACTACTGAAATGGTGGAACTACTCATTAGAGGCTTACAAGCTTCCTATACATTATTTATCTAGGCCTCCGGAATTCGTTTCACATTACTACCATACTCCACAAGTCACACAGGACTGTGAACATAGGGCTACTACCATACTATCCTTCCGCTCACACCTCAGGCATCCGCATAGAACATCTCATAGAGATTACCTCCATGACCTGGAAGCTCAACCTGCGGATCAGGAAACACTCTTGCCTGAGATGCCTGGGATCCATAAGGACACGGATGTGGCCTTGGTCCCCTGGCTGGTGGTAAGAGGGGTCCCCGAAGAGGTGTGACTCCTCCTATAGCTGGCCAGTCAACGTGGGCCGGAAGATGGGTCCTAACAGGGTTCATCATCTCCATCTCTCCATAACCTATCTGGACCACCGGTGCCAGCTGCGTCAAAGCTGTCCACAGGCGGGCACGGGTAGCGTAAAGCTCCATGCGGAGAGCACGAGCATCCCTGTCTCTGTTCTCTAGCATCTCAACAGTGGACTGCAGAAGTGGGTCCTCCATGGAAGAATCAAAATAGACTCCACTCAAGTATCCCTCTTCACCAGACTGAGAGGCCGGAACATAGCAGAACTCTGAATTCTGCAGCAGTGCATGTCTCGCTCTCATAATAGTCAGCATTGAATAGGCAGCATCTTGTACTGCCATGTCAACAGTGACTCCCAACCCATAGGACCAATGGATTGGCTTCTCCGCTCCAGGGTAGTCTGGAAATACCCTAACAGTGCAGATGTACTGGCTCTGGTTGAAGTCTCGGTACTGTTCCTCCACTGTGTACTCGGGGTACCAGCGGTAACCGCACACCGACATCATCCTGACCAGCATGGCCGTATGACCCGGTACATCAATGCATCTGGTCAGACGTACCACCTGACGAGAAGGATGGCCAGGCATCTGTAATTAGAGAGTAATGCAGAAGCATTAGAGCTCTGAATGCAAAATTGGGCAGCATAACGGCTCTAAGTGCTCAAAAACAAATTTTGAGACAACCCAAAAATGAAATAGCGTCACCACTCAACTATCAAATTCAACTCTCTGATCATCAAACTTACTTCCTGCTTCCTAGGAATAAAAGAAACCCAATATCTCTCGACCCGTAGTCCTATAATCTACCGATCAAAATCCGAGCCTAGGAGAAGATGAGTAACCTAGTCCTTAATTCCCGCAGAAAAGACGAGGATGACCAGAATAGAATACCTTGAGAAGAGAACAAGAGTGTTACGTTCCCTTCCACAAACAATTCCCTTATATATAACTAAGAAATTCTAGACTCAACTTCGACCAGTTTGGCTTAGTAATCCTACAGTCAGTCAGGCTCTGATACCAATGCTGTCGGGACCCCGATCCTAAGCCATAGGAATCTAGCCTGTGACCCATCGCATCCCTTTGTGGTCTCACGCATGGTTAACTCCACGGCTGCAGCCTTACCTTAGCCGGGACCGTTTGCGTCTTTTGACTCACGTATGCGATCGTGTCGCTAGCATTCCAATGTCAAAGAACCCGGATCGACATGTCTAGTCATAAACCAAAGTGGCAGTTCCGTACAAGGACAGGCATACATGACCCAACAAAGCAGGTGTCGGTCATCAACGAACGTAGACGAGTCGTAGCAAGCTACAAGGACTCCATTACGTCGTGTGACATTTCCCCAAAGGGGACAGACACAGTAGCTAAGAAGGACACATGCCGGTCAACCAATGCATCCGGAGCAGTAGCGAACTACCAAGGCTCGTTGGATCACAAAGGGGCATTTCCTTGTAAGGGGTGCTACTAAAGTTCACGACTAGGTAATCGAACCCCATACATATCAAGTAAGACACACGTACGCATAGCATACCGATATGTATAGATACATCGATGGTATCACAACATAACCATAGACATACAAGCTTTATTGAAGAGGCTCGGAAGAGCCTCACACATATTATTACACATTAAGGGTCTCACGACCCATAATATCAGTCACACAATACAAGCCAGCGGAAGAGTTATAAGCTGTCTGGGTACAGAAAGAGCAACTAGAAGGCACATGGCCTGACTATACTACAGAGCCGACGTAGGGCCAGGTCGTAGCTGGGACACCAGCTACTCGTCGTCGTCGATGTCTACGAAGAACCCTCCATTAGGGTCGTTAGCAACCTCTGCAACATTTATTAAACAAACATGAGTACGAAGGTACTCAGCAAGACTTTAGGATGGCTAACTACTCATGCAAGGTATCAAGAAGGTATTGTGGGGTTTCATGCGGAAAGCCAGCATTTGACTCGTGGCTAGACAACTTGCTTTTTGAAATTAGTTTTGACAACTTGATTTCTCGCACACGAGTCCACTAACACCACAACAATACACTATCGTGGAATCATTCCGTCTCCATACAGAAATGCCGTCCACGACACTCACGCTTATCTTGACAATTTTAGGAGTAGCCATTTAAGTTATCTATGAACAACATATGTCTCCAAGTAGTCCATATCCGCGGACGCGGCTATCCGAATAAATCATAACCCTGCAGCGGTGTACTTCGTCACACACGCTCCCGCCACTTATCGCCATGTGCACGTCATGCACCTCGGCAACCTTCAAGCGGAAGCCCAGCGAGGGAGTCGGCCACGACCGTTAACCACACTAGTACCTAGTCCAGGTTTATCGCCTATCTGAGAGTAACCCGTACGGAAGTCCGGCCGAGGTTTCCACCACGGCCTCAAACGATGTGCGCAGGGTTCCCAAGCCCACCATCCGGGTGCCACTTGGTACACCGTGCCACTGCCTACCGCATCACGGTCCACCTCTCAGGTCAGCACCATGCACGGCCTCCAGCATTACTATAAAAACCAGAAACTACTTGCAACTCCTGGACCGAGTACTAAGCGATTAATAGGCCGAGCGGGGTCATATTTCAGGGCCCAGCATGTGGTAGTATCTAGTCTTGGATTACATACACGGAACTCAGTTCCTAAGGACGGTTCCAATGAAACAACCCGCCATGTACTCCTACACAGCCTTTCACCGGTACCTTTACCAAATCAAGTTCAACACACGACCTTTGTTCACCGAACACATTCCACATTTCTGTTCATCTCCCAGATGACAGACCATACACAACTCTAAGCATAGCATGCATAGCAGGATAAGGCACATCATAGCTCAAGCAACTACCAGGTATGCTAGGTTGCAAGGTTCGGCTATTTACTGTGACAAGGTTAAGTCATGCAAAGGAAGTGGGTCCAACTATCGTGGCAAAAGCAGTTGAAGCATTTGATCCTAATGCAATGAATAGCTGCAGGAGCAAGAACATAGGAGTTATCGGGATGATCAAAAGGGTTGCTTGCCTTGTTGCTCAGAGGAGGAACGATATCTGTCAGACGGATATTCGGTGGAATCCGGGGGTGCGGAGCCTACCGAAATGAACGACAACATTCAATAACAATCATATGCAATCAAAATGATGCATGAGCAAGGCATGAGAATGCAAGTGATAAGTTATTATAATCAAGATGTTTTAGGTTTAGAGTTGATTTGAATCACATTCGGATAGTAATTCAAACGGGTATTCCCGGATACCGGTTTAATTGATTCGACCTGATGCTCAGATCAACCTAATGTTAACATGCATGAGATGTCATGTTATGGTACTGATTTACATCTAGGGCAGTGTATGATCATTGCATTTATAAAGAAATTTGGATATTTTTGCAAATTCCATTTATAAAGTGATTAAAAGAATTGAATTATTCCTTATTTCACAATTTAGGGTTCTGTAACTTTTTCAAACATAGATGAAAATAGCATAATCAGAATCCTTGAATTTTTCTGATACTTTTTCATATATAAATTATTTTCATTGGAGTTACAGATTAATTTCTATGATTTTTGCAATTTTTAGAAATTTCCTGAATTAGTTTTAAACTGGAAATTCTATTTATTGCATCAGGCTGACGTCAGCAGGTCAGCCGACCTGTGCAGGTCAAATCTGACAGGGGGGCCCCACTGGTCAACCTCTCTGGGACTAATCCCGCGCTGACCAGCCCCTAATTGGGGTTTGACCAGGCGTGGGGCCCTTTGTCAGCGACCCAGAGGAGGGCGATTAGGCCCTAATGGTCGGCCACGTCGACGGCCACCGGAGGGTGGTCGCCGGCGACCAAACCCGCGGCGGAGGGCTCGCCGGAGGCGACCTAGACGGCGCTGCACAGCACCAAATCACACGCGGATAGCAGCTACAGCAAGCTCGCGAAGCGGCCGATCTGGCAGGACCAACTGGGAGGCTAAGGTCACCGGAAGAGGCGTCGGCGACGAGCCGGAGCGGCGGCCGAAGCTCGGCCGTCGTCGGGGGCTTCGAATCAGGGGGATCCACGCTTAGTTCTTAGCTGCTACGGCATCTACACGTCGTCCTGGAGCTTCTGGTGCTCACGGGAGGACGAGCTGGACATCGGAGGGCTACCGGCGACGAGCGGCAACGGCGGTGCTCGTCGGCCTCCGGTGAAACTAGGGCTAGAGAAGGGGATCGACGGGGAAAGCTTAGGGGAAACCACCGCATGCTCACAGGGAGTGCAGAGAAGAGCTCAGACGGCTCGGGGAAGGCCTGGGGGCGATGAATCGACGGGAGATGTCCGGCGGCCGAAGGAAGAAGAGGACGGCGTTGCGGGCGTTGCAGGGCTCGAGGGGACTTCGGCTTCTGCAGAGACGACCAGGGCGACGAGGCGGATCTAAAGGCATGCTCGGGGAGGGGTTCCTGTGGCCAGGGCAACGGCCAGCTCGAGCTCGAGCTCGGCTCTAATGGCGGCAGCAGGGAGAAGGAGGGGATCCGGGCGGAGGAGGAGAACCGAGGCGGGGAATGGATAGGGGAGGCTCTGGGGAGCTTATCCCCATCGTCGCCAGCGCGAACCGGCGGCCAGGCAGGCACGCAGGTGCGTGGCTGCGCCGGAGGAGGCGGCGGCCACCTCCTGCTGCCTACTGGCGCGGGGAAGGGGACGAGCGGCGAGGTGGGCTGGGCCTGGCGTGGGCGTCAGCTAAGACTTTTCCTTTTTCTTCTGTTTTTGTTTTTCTGTTTTGCTATTTATTGCTTTGCTAATTATTTCAGCTCCAAAACAAAAAGTAAAAACTATTTTAAACCTCCTGAAGTATTTGTTATAATGTCCCCACTCATTTCCAAGACTTTAAACATTTTTGGAAAATTATAGCTTTTGTTTTCAAATTTTTAGATTTGAAACCAGTGGCTTTTGCATTTATTTAAAATGCTTGAAGTGCCAAGGAATTAGTTTTCTCCAATGCTCATTTACTTTCATGATTTACCAGAAAGTTTGAACATTTCTTGAGGCCATTTTGGGTTCATTGATTTTGAACTAGTTTGAAATTTCCTTTAATTGAAATGGTGGCTAGGGTTTTGAGTTTTTCCTTTGCCACTTTGTTGTTTTTGTTAAAACTTCTTAGATGCAAATGCAAAGAAGACATGAGCACAATGCTATCTAGCTTAATGTTTTAGGGATGTGACAACTCACCCCCACTCAAAAGAATCTCGTCCCGAGATTTAGAAGTCGTCGGGAATAACGCAGGATATTCAAGTCGGAGACGATCCTCTCTTTCCCAAGTTGCCTCCTTTTCAGAATGATTTGACCATTGAACTTTAAGAAACCTGAGGTTTCGACGTCGAGTGGTACGCTCAGCTTGATCAAGAATACGCACGGGGTATTCTCGGTAAGAAAGGTTATCTTGGAGATCAAGCGTTTCGTGGTCCACTTCACGGATAGGATCCGAAAAGCAACGTCTGAGTTGCGAGACGTGGAAAACATCATGAACCCTGGAAAGATGCGGAGGAAGTTCCAACTGGTAGGCAACTTCTCCTCGTTTGGCAAGAATGCGGAAAGGTCCAATGTAACGAGGAGCCAACTTGCCCTTGATACCGAAACGATGGGTACCCTTCAAAGGTGTAACCCGAAGATAAGCCTTCTCGTCAACTTCAAAGGTCACAGCCTTATGATGACGATCATATTGGCTCTTTTCACGAGACTGGGCTGTTTTCAACTTTTCACGAATAATGCGAACCTGCTCTTCTGCATCCTGGATCATGTCCGGGCCAAAGAGTTGCCTCTCTCCGGTTTCTGACCAATTAAGAGGTGTTCGACATCTTCGTCCATAGAGAACTTCAAAAGGGGCTTTGCCCAAGCTTGATTGATAACTATTGTTATAAGCGAATTCGGCGAATGGAAGGCACTTCTCCCAATTCATACCGAACGACATAACACAAGCTCGGAGCATATCTTCTAGGATTTGATTCACTCTTTCTACTTGACCACTTGACTGGGGATGGAAAGCAGTGCTAAAAGATAAGTGAGTCCCCATGGCATTCTGAAAACTTTCCCAGAATCGAGAAGTAAATATACTTCCACGGTCCGAGTTAATTTCCAGGGGAACACCATGAAGAGACACTATTCGAGAGATATATAACTCTGCTAGCTGGCTAGCTGTTATACTCTCACGAACAGGAAGAAAATGAGCCACTTTGGAAAGACGGTCAATGACCACAAAGATAGCATTATTTCCTTTCTTGGTCTTGGGAAATCCAGTAATGAAATCCATGCTAACTTTATCCCATTTCCATTCAGGAATAGCTAAAGGTTGAGGGGTGCTAGCAGGCCTTTGATGTTCTGCCTTAACTCGACGACAAACGTCGCAGTTAGCAACGAACTCAGCAATTTCTCTCTTCATCCTAGTCCACCAGAACCTCTGGCGTAGGTCCTGATACATCTTAGTACTACCGGGATGAATGGTGAGAGGGGAATCATGAGCCTCCTTAATAATTAACTGCCTTAGATGTGGGTTCTTAGGAACCACTAAACGATTCTGGAAGAATACCACACCTTGATCATTCATGGAAAATTCTTTAGCATTTCCGCTAAAAATATTCTCCTTGATCCGTGATATACCCTTGTCACGCTTTTGGCCAGCTATAATTTGATCCTTAAGAGTAGGCTTCGCCACCAGGGTAGAAAGGAATCCTTGAGGAACAATATGAAGATTCAACTTCCGAAAGTCCTCATGGAGAAGTGGTTGACCTTGTTGTAGCATCAGATTGTTACAATAAGATTTACGACTTAGTGCATCGGCCATAACATTGGCCTTCCCCGGGGTGTAAGTTATCCCTAAGTCGTAATCCGAGATCAACTCAACCCACCGTCTTTGCCTGAGATTCAAATCCGGCTGGGTGAAGATATATTTCAGACTTTGGTGATCAGTGAATATTTCGCAACGATTACCCAGGAGGTAATGTCGCCAGGTTTTTAGTGCATGGACCACAGCTGCAAGCTCAAGGTCATGTGTGGGATAATTATCCTCATGTGGACGCAACTGTCGAGATGCGTATGCGATCACATGACGATCTTGCATGAGAATGCAACCTAATCCTTGTCGCGAGGCGTCGCAATAGATAACAAAGTCCTTAGAAAAATCTGGTGGTAGCAACACGGGTGCGGAGGTCAGGCGTCTTTTCAGTTCCTGAAAACTATGCTCACACTGTGGTGTCCACTCGAACTTTTTATCCTTCTTGAGGAGTTCAGTCAGAGGCTTTGCAACCTTGGAGAAATTCTCGACGAAGCGGCGACAATAGCTCGCTAAACCAAGAAAACTCCTAACTTGCTTAACCGATTCAGGTTGAGTCCAATCAAGGACAGCTTGAACTCTCTCGGGATTGACAGCAATACCCTTACCAGAGATTACGTGGCCTAGATAGGTCACTTCTGGTAACCAGAATTCACATTTTGAAAATTTGGCATAAAGGCGATGCTCTCGAAGTTTCATCAATACCAGCCTTAGATGCTCGGCATGTTCTTGTTCATTCTTGGACTAGATGAGAATATCATCGAGGTATACTACGACGAATTTATCCAAATACTCCATGAAGATTGAATTCATCAGCCGAGAGAATGTGGCTGGGGCATTGGTTAAACCGAAGGACATAACGGTGTACTCATATTGGCCATAACAAGTAACAAAGGCCGTTTTTGGAATGTCCCCGTTCTTAATCTTGATTTGATGGTATCCCAACCTCAAATCCATTTTGGAGAAGACTGAGGATCCAGCGAGCTGATCGTACAGATCGTTGATCCTGGGGAGCGGATACTTGTTCTTTATGGTGACCAGGTTAACTGGTCGGTAATCTACAACCATCCGATCCGTTCCGTCTTTCTTCTTGACGAAGAGGACAGGACAAGCCCAAGGAGAAGAGCTAGGACGAATGAAACCCTTGTTCAAGGCCTCATCTAATTGCTTCTTAAGTTCGGCTAGCTCCAGGGGTGCCATCTTATAAGGTCTTCTGGCTATTGGGACAGTTCTCGGAACAAGATCTATTACAAACTCTACATCTCTGTCAGGTGGAATTCCTGGTAGTTCCTCTAGAAAAACATCCGGGAAGTCACGGACTACCGGAATGTATTCATGTTCTGGAAGAGGGTTGGCATTTAGGGAATAGAGTTGGCATTTGGCAACTCGAGTAGAGACATTTACTATCTCACCCGAGGGATGGGTAAGCTGGACATTTCTAGAGTGGGTATCAATCTTGGCATAGTGAGCTGACATCCAGTCCATGCCCAAGATGATATTAATATCCGAAGATTTCAATGCTATCAATGAGGCTAGAAAAACTAGCCTGTCTACTAGAATTTCATTGGCATAGGTTATCCTAGAGGTTTGCCATTTGCTACCAGGGGTTTGGACAACCAATGGGATTGGCATATCACAAAATGACATGTTATGCAACTGTGCATAACTTTCTGAAATGAAGGAATGAGAAGACCCAGTGTCAAAGAGAACGGACGCTGGGTGATGATTAACAAGAAGCGTACCCAGCATGACGTCGGGATCCTCTGCAGCTTCTTCTGCTGACACATAGTTCACACGGCCACGTGCAGGAGTTGGCTTCACATAAAATGCTTTGCCCGACTTGGCCTGCCCGACAGACTTTCCGGGTTGCTTGGCACCCACATTCTAAGGACACTCACGGGAATAATGCCCTGGTTCCCCACACTTGTAGCATTTCACCTGGTTGGCACGTGGTGCAGCATTGCTAGCTGGACCACCATAAGGTTTTGCTGGAGGGTTGGCCTGATTCGTTTGAGGCGCCACGTAGGATGGCCTCAGAGTGTATCTTGGCGGCAGAGAACTGTTTGGAACCCACAGCCTGCGTTTTGGAAACGCGGAACCAGAAGACGAGCCAAAGTCACGGGAGTGCTTCCTTGTGGCTTCGAAGTCAGTATGACCAGTCTCCGCACTGATCGCTTTGTTGACTAGGGCTTGAAAGCTTGCACACTCATGGAGGCGCAGATCTCGACGGACCTCAGACCCTTACGGAATCTTGCTTGCTTCTTGGCGTCAGTAGACACCTCCTCTGTTGCATAGCGGGCGAGGTTACCGAACTCGCGGCTATAGGCATCCACAGACAACTTGCCCTGAGTGAAGGCACAGAACTCCTCTCTCTTTCTGTCCATCAGGCCCTCTGGAATATGGTGCAGACGAAAAGCTGTACTGAAGTCTGCCCATGTGGCCACTGGTTCAGCGGGACGCATAGCTTCAAAATTCTCCCACCATAGATTGGCGGGTCCCTCCAGGAAATACGTCGCGAAGGTCACCTTGTCGGCTTCAGATACATTTGCCGAGCGAATCTTGCGTGAAATGCTGCATAGCCAGTCATCAGCGTCGTGGGGATCGACGGAATGATGAAACTTTGGAGGATTCAGCTTCACAAAGTCATTGAGGGATACTGCAGCATTCCTAGGTTGTCGAGCCGTATTCTGCTCAATACGCTCTAGCAGTCGGTTGGTCTCCCTTTTGTTTCTTTTTGCCTCAAGCATCACTTCTACCAGAGAAGGTGGGTGAGGCAGGTCTTCCTGCGACGCTTGACTACCCTCACCTTGCTCATGGGCTGGGGCACGGTTCAACCTGGTGAACACCATCCTGATAAACAAACTCATAGCTTAGACCAATATCATATCATTACTAGCTATGGATTAAGAATGTACTGAACACACGGAATGCGGAAATGAATATCCGAACAACATGGTAACAAGCAACTGCTATATATACACCATGGTTCATACACACCCTTACATAGTTCAGTACAAACTTACTCGAAGAGCAAACTACTGAAATGGTGGAACTACTCATCAGAGGCTTACAAGCTTCCTATACATTATTTATCTAGGCCTCCGGAATTCGTTTCACATTACTACCATACTCCACAAGTCACACAGGACTGTGAACATACGGCTACTACCATACTATCCTTCCGCTCACAGCTCAGGCATCCGCATAGAACATCTCATAGAGATTACCTCCATGACCTGGAAGCTCAACCTGAGGATCAGGAAACACTCTTGCCTGAGATCCCTGGGATCCATAAGGACACGGATGTGGCCTTGGTCCCCTGGCTGGTGGTAAGAGGGGTCCCCGAAGAGGTGTGACTCCTCCTATAGCTGGCCAGTCAACGTGGGCCGGAAGATGGGTCCTAACAAGGTTCAGCATCTCCATCTCTCCATACCCTGTCTGGACCACCGGTGCCAGCTGCGTCAAAGCTGTCCACAGGCGGGCACGGGTAGCGTAAAGCTCCATGCGGAGAGCACGAGCATCCCAGTCTCTGTTCTCTAGCATCTCAATAGTGGACTGCAGAAGTGGGTCCTCCATGGAAGAATCAAAATAGACTCCACTGAGGTATCCCTCTTCACCAGACTGAGAGGCCGGAACATAGCAGAACTCTGAATTCTGCAGCAGTGCATGTCTCGCTCTCATAATAGTCAGCATTGAATAGGCAGCATCTTGTACTGCCATGTCAACAGTGACTCCCAACCCATAGGACCAATGGATTGGCTTCTCCGCTCCAGGGTAGTCTGGAAATACCCTAACAGTGCAGATGTACTGGCTCTGGTTGAAGTCTCGGTACTGTTCCTCCACTGTGTACTCGGGGTACCAGCGGTAACCGCACACCGACATCATCCTCACCAGCATGGCCGTATGACTCGGTACATCAATGCATCTGGTCAGACGTACCACCTGACGAGAAGGACGGCCAGGCATCTGTAATTAGAGAGTAATGCAGAAGCATTAGAGCTCTGAATGCAAAATTGGGCAGCATAACGGCTGTAAGTGCTCAAAAACAAATTTTGAGACAACCCAAAAATGAAATAGCGTCACCACTCAACTATCAAATTCAACTCTCTGATCATCAAACTTACTTCCTGCTTCCTAGGAATAAAAGAAACCCAATATCTCTCGACCCGTAGTCCTATAATCTACCGATCAAAATCCGAGCCTAGGAGAAGATGAGTAACCTAGTCCTTAATTCCCGCAGAAAAGACGAGGATGACCAGAATAGAATACCTTGAGAAGAGAACAAGAGTGTTACGTTCCCTTCCACAAACAATTCCCTTATATATAACTAAGAAATTCTAGACTCAACTTCGACCAGTTTGGCTTAGTAATCCTACAGTCAGTCAGGCTCTGATACCAACGCTGTCGGGACCCCGATCCTAAGCCATAGGAATCTAGCCTGTGACCCATCGCATCCCTTTGTGGTCTCACGCACGGTTAACTCCACGGCTGCAGCCTTACCTTAGCCGGGACCGTTTGCGTCTTTTGACTCACGTAGGCGATCGTGTCGCTAGCATTCCAATGTCAAAGAACCCGGATCGACATGTCTAGTCATAAACCAAAGTGGCAGTTCCGTACAAGGACAGGCATACATGACCCAACAAAGCAGGTGTCGGTCATCAACGAACGTAGACAAGTCGTAGCAAGCTACAAGGACTCCATTACGTCGTGTGACATTTCCCCAAAGGGGACAGACACAGCAGCTAAGAAGGACACATGCCGGTCAACCAATGCATCCGGAGCAGTAGCGAACTACCAAGGCTCGTTGGATCACAAAGGGGCATTTCCTTGTAAGGGGTGCTACTAAAGTTCACGACTAGGTAATCGAACCCCATACATATCAAGTAAGACACACGTACGCATAGCATACCGATATGTATAGATACATCGATGGCATCACAACATAACCATAGACATACAAGCTTTATTGAAGAGGCTCGGAAGAGCCTCACACATATTATTACACATTAAGGGTCTCACGACCCATAATATCAGTCACACAATACAAGCCAGCGGAAGAGTTATAAGCTGTCTGGGTACAGACAGAGCAACTAGAAGGCACATGGCCTGACTATACTACAGAGCCGACGTAGGGCCAGGTCGTAGCTGGGACACCAGCTACTCGTCGTCGTCGATGTCTACGAAGAACCCTCCATTAGGGTCGTTAGCAACCTCTGCAACATTTATTAAACAAACATGAGTACGAAGGTACTCAGCAAGACTTTAGGATGGCTAACTACTCATGCAAGGTATCAAGAAGGTATTGTGGGGTTTCATGCGGAAAGCCAGCATTTGACTCGTGGCTAGACAACTTGCTTTTTGAAATTAGTTTTGACAACTTGATTTCTCGCACACGAGTCCACTAACACCACAACAATACACTATCGTGGAATCATTCCGTCTCCATACAGAAATGCCGTCCACGACACTCACGCTTATCTTGACAATTTTAGGAGTAGCCATTTAAGTTATCTATGAACAACATATGTCTCCAAGTAGTCCATATCCGCGGACGCGGCTAACCGAGTAGATCATAACCCTGCAGGGGTGTAATTCGTCACACATGCTCCCGCCACTTATCGCCATGTGCACGTCATGCACCTCGGCAACCTTCAAGCGGAAGCCCAGCGAGGGAGTCGGCCACGACCGTTAACCACACTAGTACCTAGTCCAGGTTTATCGCCTATCTGAGAGTAACCCGTACGGAAGTCCGGCCGAGGTTTCCGCCACGGCCTCAAACGATGTGCGCAGGGTTCCCAAGCCCACCATCCGGGTGCCACTTGGTACACCGTGCCACTGCCTACCGCATCACGGTCCACCTCTCACGTCAGCACCATGCACGGCCTCCAGCATTACTATAAACACCAGAAACTACTTGCAACTCCTGGACCGAGTACTAAGCGATTAATAGGCCGAGCGGGGTCATATTTCAGGGCCCAGCATGTGGTAGTATCTAGTCTTGGATTACATACACGGAACTCAGTTCCTAAGGACGGTTCCAATGAAACAACCCGCCATGTACTCCTACACAGCCTTTCACCGGTACCTTTACCAAATCAAGTTCAACGCACGACCTTTGTTCACCGAACACATTCCACATTTCTGTTCATCTCCCAGATGACAGACCATACACAACTCTAAGCATAGCATGCATAGCAGGATAAGGCACATCATAGCTCAAGCAACTACCAGGTATGCTAGGTTGCAAGGTTCGGCTATTTACTGTGACAAGGTTAAGTCATGCAAAGGAAGTGGGTCCAACTATCGTGGCAAAAGCAGTTGAAGCATTTGATCCTAATGCAATGAATAGGTGCAGGAGCAAGAACATAGGAGTTATCGGGATGATCAAAAGGGTTGCTTGCCTTGTTGCTCAGAGGAGGAATGATATCCGTCAGACGGATATTCGGTGGAATCCGGGGGTGCGGAGCCTACCGAAATGAACGGCAACATTCAATAACAATCATATGCAATCAAAATGATGCATGAGCAAGGCATGAGAATGCAAGTGATAAGTTATTATAATCAAGATGTTTTAGGTTTAGAGTTGATTTGAATCACATTCGAATAGTAATTCAAACGGGTATTCCCGGATACCGGTTTAATTGATTCGACCTGATGCTCAGATCAACCTAATGTTAACATGCATGAGATGTCATGTTATGGTACTGATTTACATCTAGGGCAGTGTATGATCATTGCATTTATAAAGAAATTTGGATATTTTTGCAAATTCCAATTATAAAGTGATTAAAAGAATTGAATTATTCCTTATTTCACAATTTAGGGTTCTGTAACTTTTTCAAACATAGATGAAAATAGCATAATCAGAATCCTTGAATTTTTCTGATACTTCTTCATATATAAATTATTTTCATTGGAGTTACAGATTAATTTCTATGATTTTTGCAATTTTTAGCAATTTCCTGAATTAGTTTTAAACTGGAAATTCTATTTATTGCATCAGGCTGACGTCAGCAGGTCAGCCGACCTGTGCAGGTCAAACCTGACAGGGGGGCCCCACTGGTCAGCCTCTCTGGGACTAATCCCGCGCTGACCAGCCCCTAATTGGGGTTTGACCAGGCGTGGGGCCCTCTGTCAGCGACCCAGAGGAGGGCGATTAGGCCCTAATGGTCGGCCACGTCGACGGCCACCGGAGGGTGGTCGCCGGCGACCAAACCCGCGGCGGAGGGCTCGCCGGAGGCGACCTAGACGGCGCTGCACAGCACCAAATCGCACGCGGATAGCAGCTACAGCAAGCTCGCGAAGCGGCCGATCTGGCAGGACCAACTGGGAGGCTAAGGTTGCCGGAAGAGGCGTCGGCGACGAGCCGGAGCGGCGGACGAAGCTCGGCCGTCGTCGGGGGCTTCAAATCAGGGGGATCCACGCTTAGTTCTTAGCTGCTACGGCATCTACACGTCGTCCTGGAGCTTCTGGTGCTCACGGGAGGACGAGCTGGACATCGGAGTGCTACCGACGACGAGCGGCAGCGGCGGTGCTCGTCGGCCTCCGGTGAAACTAGGGCTAGAGAATGGGATCGACGGGGAAAGCTTAGGGGAAACCACCGCATGCTCACAGGGAGTGCAGAGAAGAGCTCAGACGGCTCGGGGAAGGCCTGGGGGCGATGAATCGACGGGAGATGTCCGGCGGCCGGAGGAAGAAGACGACGGCGTTGCGGGCGTTGCA
Source organism: Hordeum vulgare subsp. vulgare (assembly GCF_904849725.1). NCBI lineage: Eukaryota > Viridiplantae > Streptophyta > Magnoliopsida > Poales > Poaceae > Hordeum > Hordeum vulgare. The sequence goes on along the minus strand of NC_058524.1, from coordinate 283,566,157 downwards.
GGGCTCGAGGGGACTTCGGCTTCTGTAGAGACGACCAGGGCGACGAGGCGGATCTAAAGGCGTGTTCGGGGAGGGGTTCCTGTGGCCAGGGCAACGGCCAGCTCGAGCTCGAGCTCGGCTCTAATGGCGGCAGCAGGGAGAAGGAGGGGATCCGGGCGGAGGAGGAGAACCGAGGCGGGGAATGGATAGAGGAGGCTCTAGGGAGCTTATCCCCGTCGTCGCCAGCGCGAACCGGCGGCCAGGCAGGCACGCAGGTGCGTGGCCGCGCCGGAGGAGGCGGCCGCCACCTCCTGCTGCCTACTGGCGCGGGGAAGGGGACGAGCGGCGAGGTGGGCTGGGCCTGGCGTGGGCGTCAGCTAAGACTTTTCCTTTTTCTTCTGTTTTTGTTTTTCTGTTTTGCTATTTATTGCTTTGCTAATTATTTCAGCTCCAAAACAAAAAGTAAAAACTATTTTAAACCTCCTGAAGTATTTTTCATAATGTCCCCACTCATTTCCAAGACTTTCAACATTTTTGGAAAATTATAGCTTCTGTTTTCAAATTTTTAGATTTGAAACCAGTGGCTTTTGCATTTATTTAAAATGCTTGAAGTGCCAAGGAATTAGTTTTCTCCAATGCTCATTTAATTTCATGATTTATCAGAAAGTTTGAACATTTCTTGAGGCCATTTTGGGTTCATTGATTTTGAACTAGTTTGAAATTTCCTTTAATTGAAATGGTGGCTAGGGTTTTGAGTTTTTCCTTTGCCACTTTGTTGTTTTTGTTAAAACTTCTTAGATGCAAATGCAAAGAAGACATGAGCACAATGCTATCTAGCTTAATGTTTTAGGGATGTGACACCCTCTCAACTTTTAACACATGCTATGTGGGTGAAATGATGATAGCATGCCAACTTTCAACATTTTCAGAGTTCGTTTGTAGTGCTTTTCAATTTCAGGGTCAACTAGGTCAAAAACAAATAAGTAAATGCACGAAGAATACCAAATGAAGTCAGAAATTGTTGAAATTTTGTGATGTGCCTTAGAATGGTGCATTTTGAACACACAAAAAGTATGGAGTTGAAATAAGTTCGAAAAAATGAAATCCCTTTGTAAGAGATGAGTTCTCGTTCGAAACCCTGATACTTCGAGAGAGATTGTCCGTTTTGTACACGAAGTGCATCCAGTTTTTGTCGTAGCCCTCTCAACTTTTTAACACATGCTATGTGGGTGAAATTATGATAGCATGCCAACTTTCAACATTTTCATAGTTCATTTTTAGTGCTTTTCAATTTCAGGGTCAACTAGGTCAAAAAAAATAAGTAAATGCACGAAGAATACCAAATGAAGTCAGAAATTGTTGAAATTTTGTGATGTGCCTTAGAATGCTGCATTTTGAACACACAAAAAGTATGGAGTTGAAATAAGTTCAAAAAAATGAAATGCCTTTGTAAGAGATGAGTTCTCGTTCGAAACCCTGATACTTCGAGAGAGATTGTCCGTTTTTTACACGAAGTGCATCCAGTTTTTGTCGTAGCCCTCTCAACTTTTTAACACATGCTATGTGGGTGAAATTATGATAGCATGCCAACTTTCAACATTTTTAGAGTTCATTTGTGGTGCTTTTCAATTTCAGGGTCAACTAGGTCAAAAAAAATAAGTAAATGCACGAAGAATACCAAATGAAGTGAGAAATTGTTGAAATTTTGTGATGTGCCTTAGAATGGTGCATTTTGAACACACAAAAAGTATGGAGTTCAAATAAGTTCATAAAAATGAAATCCCTTTGTAAGAGATGAGTTCTCGTTCGAAACCCTGATACTTCGAGAGAGATTGTCCGTTCTGTACACGAAGTGCATCCAGTTTTTGTCGTAGCCCTCTCAACTTTTTAATAAATGCTATGTGGGTGAAATGATGATAGCATGCCAACTTTCAACATTTTCAGAGTTCATTTGTAGTGCTTTTCAATTTCAGGGTCAACTACGTCAAAACAAAATAAGTAAATGCACGAAGAATACCAAATGAAGTCAGAAATTGTTGAAATTTTGTGATGTGCCTTAGAATGGTGCATTTTGAACACACAAAAAGTATGGAGTTGAAATAAGTTCAAAAAAATGAAATCCCTTTGTAAGAGATGAGTTCTCGTTCGAAACCCTGATACTTCGAGAGAGATTGTCCGTTTTTTACACGAAGTGCATCCAGTTTTTGTCGTAGCCCTCTCAACTTTTTCACACATGCTATGTGGGTGAAATTATGATAGCATGCCAACTTTCAACATTTTCATAGTTCATTTTTAGTGCTTTTCAATTTCAGGGTCAACTAGGTCAAAAAAAATAAGTAAATGCACGAAGAATACCAAATGAAGTCAGAAATTGTTGAAATTTTGTGATGTGCCTTAGAATGATGCATTTTGAACACACAAAAAGTATGGAGTTGAAATAAGTTCAAAAAAATGAAATGCCTTTGTAAGAGATGAGTTCTCGTTCGAAACCCTGATACTTCGAGAGAGATTGTCCGTTTTTTACACGAAGTGCATCCAGTTTTTGTCGTAGCCCTCTCAACTTTTTAACACATGCTATGTGGGTGAAATTATGATAGCATGCCAACTTTCAACATTTTTAGAGTTCATTTGTGGTGCTTTTCAATTTCAGGGTCAACTAGGTCAAAACAAAATAAGTAAATGCACGAAGAATACCAAATGTAGTGAGAAATTGTTGAAATTTTGTGATGTGCCTTAGAATGGTGCATTTTGAACACACAAAAAGTATGGAGTTCAAATAAGTTAAAAAAAATGAAATCCCTTTGTAAGAGATGAGTTCTCGTTTGAAACCCTGATACTTCGAGAGAGATTGTCCGTTTTGTACACGAAGTGCATCCAGTTTTTGTTGTATCCCTCTCAACTTTTTAACACATGCTATGTGGGTGAAATGATGATAGCATGCAAACTTTCAACATTTTCGTAGTTCATATGTAGTGCTTTTCAATTTCAGGGTCAACTAGGTCAAAAAAAATAAGTAAATGCACGAAGAATACCAAATGAAGTGAGAAATTGTTGAAATTTTGTGATGTGCCTTAGAATGGTGCATTTTGAACACACAAAAAGTATGGAGTTCAAATAAGTTCATAAAAATGAAATCCCTTTGTAAGAGATGAGTTCTCGTTCGAAACCCTGATACTTCGAGAGAGATTGTCCGTTCTGTACACGAAGTGCATCCAGTTTTTGTCGTAGCCCTCTCAACTTTTTAATAAATGCTATGTGGGTGAAATGATGATAGCATGCCAACTTTCAACATTTTCAGAGTTCATTTGTAGTGCTTTTCAATTTCAGGGTCAACTACGTCAAAACAAAATAAGTAAATGCACGAAGAATACCAAATGAAGTCAGAAATTGTTGAAATTTTGTGATGTGCCTTAGAATGGTGCATTTTGAACACACAAAAAGTATGGAGTTGAAATAAGTTCAAAAAAATGAAATCCCTTTGTAAGAGATGAGTTCTCGTTCGAAACCCTGATACTTCGAGAGAGATTGTCCGTTTTTTACACGAAGTGCATCCAGTTTTTGTCGTAGCCCTCTCAACTTTTTAACACATGCTATGTGGGTGAAATTATGATAGCATGCCAACTTTCAACATTTTCAGAGTTCATTTGTGGTGCTTTTCAATTTCAGGGTCAACTAGGTCAAAACAAAATAAGTAAATGCACGAAGAATACCAAATGTAGTGAGAAATTGTTGAAATTTTGTGATGTGCCTTAGAATGGTGCATTTTGAACACACAAAAAGTATGGAGTTCAAATAAGTTAAAAAAATGAAATCCCTTTGTAAGAGATGAGTTCTCGTTTGAAACCCTGATACTTCGAGAGAGATTGTCCGTTTTGTACACGAAGTGCATCCAGTTTTTGTTGTATCCCTCTCAACTTTTTAACACATGCTATGTGGGTGAAATGATGATAGCATGCAAACTTTCAACATTTTCGTAGTTCATATGTAGTGCTTTTCAATTTCAGGGTCAACTAGGTCAAAAAAAATAAGTAAATGCACGAAGAATACCAAATGAAGTGAGAAATTGTTGAAATTTTGTGATGTGCCTTAGAATGGTGCATTTTGAACACACAAAAAGTATGGAGTTCAAATAAGTTCATAAAAATGAAATCCCTTTGTAAGAGATGAGTTCTCGTTCGAAACCCTGATACTTCGAGAGAGATTGTCCGTTCTGTACACGAAGTGCATCCAGTTTTTGTCGTAGCCCTCTCAACTTTTTAATAAATGCTATGTGGGTGAAATGATGATAGCATGCCAACTTTCAACATTTTCAGAGTTCATTTGTAGTGCTTTTCAGTTTCAGGGTCAACTAGCTCAAAAAAAATAAGTAAATGCACGAAGAATACCAAATGAAGTCAGAAATTGTTGAAATTTTGTGATGTGCCTTAGAATGGTGCATTTTGAACACACAAAAAGTATGGAGTTAAAATAAGTTCAAAAAAATGAAATCCCTTTGTAAGAGATGAGTTTTCGTTCGAAAGCCTGATACTTCGAGAGAGATTGTCCGTTTTGTACACGAAGTGCATCCAGTTTTTGTCGTAGCGCTCTCAACTTTTTAACACATGCTATGTGTGTGAAAGTATGATAGCATGCCAACTTTCAACATTTTCAGAGTTCGTTTGTAGTGCTTTTCAATTTCAGGGTCAACTAGGTCAAAACAAAAAGTAAATGCACGAAGAATACCAAATGAAGTCAGAAATTGTTGAATTGTTGTGATGTGCCTTAGAATGGTGCATTTTGAACACACAAAAAGTATGGAGTTCAAATAAGTTCAAAAAAATGAAATCCCTTTGTAAGAGATGAGTTCTCGTTCGAAACCCTGATACTTCGAGAGAGATTGTCCGTTTTGTACACGAAGTGCATCCAGTTTTTGTCGTAGCCCTCTCAACTTTTTAACACATTACATGTGGGTTAAATGATGATAGCATGCCAACTTTCAACATTTTCATAGTTTATTTTTAGTGCTTTTCGATTTCAGGGTCAACTAGGTCAAAAAAAAAAGTAAATGCACGAAGAATACCAAATGAAGTCAGAAATTGTTGAAATTTTGTGATGTGCCTTAGAATGGTGCATTTTGAACACACAAAAAGTATGGAGTTCAAATAAGTTAAAAAAATGAATTCCCTTTGTAAGAGATGTGTTCTGGTTCGAAACCGTGATACTTCGAGAGAGATTGTCCGTTTTGTACACGAAGTGCATCCAGTTTTTGTCGTAGCCCTCTCAACTTTTTAACACATGCTATGTGGGTGAAATGATGATAGCATGCCAACTTTCAACATTTTCATAGTTCATTTGTAGTGCTTTTCAATTTCAGGGTCAACTACGTCAAAACAAAATAAGTAAATGCACGAAGAATACCAAATGAAGTCAGAAATTGTTGAAATTTTGTGATGTGCCTTAGAATGGTGCATTTTGAACACACAAAAAGTATGGAGTTGAAATAAGTTCAAAAAAATGAAATCCCTTTGTAAGAGATGAGTTCTCGTTCGAAACCCTGATACTTCGAGAGAGATTGTCCGTTTTGTACACGAAGTGCATCTTGTTTTTGTCGTAGCCCTCTCAACTATTTAACACATGCTATGTGGGTGAAATGATGATAGCATGCCAACTTTCAACATTTTCAGAGTTTATTTGTGGTGCTTTTCAATTTCAGGGTCAACTAGGTCAAAACAAAATAAGTAAATGCACGAAGAATACCAAATGAAGTCAGAAATTGTTGAAATTTTGTGATGTGCCTTAGAATGGTGCATTTTGAACACACAAAAAGTATGGAGTTCAAATAAGTTCAAAAAAATGAAATCCCTTTGTAAGAGATGAGTTCTCGTTCGAAACCCTGATACTTCGAGAGAGATTGTCCGTTTTGTACACGAAGTGCATCCAGTTTTTGTCGTATCCCTCTCAACTTTTTAACACATGCTATGTGGGTGAAATGATGATAGCATGCAAACTTTCAACATTTTCGTAGTTCATATGTAGTGCTTTTCAATTTCAGGGTCAACTAGGTCAAAAAAATAAGTAAATGCACGAAGAATACCAAATGAAGTGAGAAATTGTTGAAATTTTGTGATGTGCTTTAGAATGGTGCATTTTGAACACACAAAAAGTATGGAGTTCAAATAAGTTAAAAAATGAAATCCCTTTGTAAGAGATGAGTTCTCGTTCGAAACCCGGATACTTTGAGAGAGATTGTCCGTTTTGTACACGAAGTGCATCCAGTTTTGTCGTAGCCCTCTCAACTTTTTAACACATGCTATGTGGGTGAAATTATGATAGCATGCCAACTTTCAACATTTTCAGAGTTCATTTGTAGTGCTTTTCAATTTCAGGGTCAACTAGGTCAAAACAAAATAAGTAAATGCACGAAGAATACCAAATGAAGTCAGAAATTGTTGAAATTTTGTGATGTGCCTTAGAATGGTGCATTTTGAACACACAAAAAGTATGGAGTTCAAATAAGTTCAAAAAAATGAAATCCCTTTGTAAGAGATGAGTTCTCGTTCGAAACCCTCATACTTCGAGAGAGATTGTCCGTTTTGTACACGAAGTGCATCCAGTTTTTGTCGTAGCCCTCTCAACTTTTTAACACATGCTATGTGGGTGAAATTATGATAGCATGCCAACTTTCAACATTTTCATAGTTGATTTTTAGTGCTTTTCAATTTCAGGGTCAACTAGGTCAAAAAAATAAGTAAATGCACGAAGAATACCAAATGAAGTCAGAAATTGTTGAAATATGGTGATGTGCCTTAAAATGGTGCATTTTGAACACACAAAAAGTATGGAGTTCAAATAAGTTCAAAAAAATGAAATCCCTTTGTAAGAGATGAGTTCTCGTTCGAAACCCTGATACTTCGAGAGAGATTGTCCGTTTTGTACACGAAGTGCATCCAGTTTTTGTCGTATACCTCTCAACTTTTTAACACATGCTATGTGGGTGAAATGATGATAGCATGCAAACTTTCAACATTTTCGTAGTTCATATGTAGTGCTTTTCAATTTCAGGGTCAACTAGGTCAAAAAAAATAAGTAAATGCACGAAGAATACCAAATGAAGTCAGAAATTGTTGAAATTTTGTGATGTGCCTTAGAATGGTGCATTTTGAACACACAAAAAGTATGGAGTTAAAACAAGTTCAAAAAAATGAAATCCCTTTGTAAGAGATGAGTTTTCGTTCGAAAGCCTGATACTTCGAGAGAGATTGTCCGTTTTGTACACGAAGTGCATCCAGTTTTTGTCGTAGCGCTCTCAACTTTTTAACACATGCTATGTGTGTGAAATGATGATAGCATGCCAACTTTCAACATTTTCAGAGTTCGTTTGTAGTGCTTTTCAATTTCAGGGTCAACTAGGTCAAAACAAAAAGTAAATGCACGAAGAATACCAAATGAAGTTAATAATTGTTGAATTGTTGTGATGTGCCTTAGAATGGTGCATTTTGAACACACAAAAAGTATGGAGTTCAAATAAGTTCAAAAAAATGAAATCCCTTTGTAAGAGATGAGTTCTCGTTCGAAACCCTAATACTTCGAGAGAGATTGTCCGTTTTGTACACGAAGTGCATCCAGTTTTTGTCGTAGCCCTATCAACTTTTTAACACATTACATGTGGGTTAAATGATGATAGCATGCCAACTTTCAACATTTTCATAGTTTATTTTTAGTGCTTTTCGATTTCAGGGTCAACTAGGTCAAAAAAAAAGTAAATGCACGAAGAATACCAAATGAAGTCAGAAATTGTTGAAATTTTGTGATGTGCCTTAGAATGGTGCATTTTGAACACACAAAAAGTATGGAGTTAAAATAAGTTCAAAAAAATGAAATCCCTTTGTAAGAGATGAGTTTTCGTTCGAAAGCCTGATACTTCGAGAGAGATTGTCCGTTTTGTACACGAAGTGCATCCAGTTTTTGTCGTAGCGCTCTCAACTTTTTAACACATGCTATGTGTGTGAAATGATGATAGCATGCCAACTTTCAACATTTTCAGAGTTCGTTTGTAGTGCTTTTCAATTTCAGGGTCAACTAGGTCAAAACAAAAAGTAAATGCACGAAGAATACCAAATGAAGTCAGAAATTGTTGAATTGTTGTGATGTGCCTTAGAATGGTGCATTTTGAACACACAAAAAGTATGGAGTTCAAATAAGTTCAAAAAAATGAAATCCCTTTGTAAGAGATGAGTTCTCGTTCGAAACCCTCATACTTCGAGAGAGATTGTCCGTTTTGTACACGAAGTGCATCCAGTTTTTGTCGTAGCCCTCTCAACTTTTTAACACATTACATGTGGGTTAAATGATGATAGCATGCCAACTTTCAACATTTTCATAGTTTATTTTTAGTGCTTTTCGATTTCAGGGTCAACTAGGTCAAAAAAAAAAGTAAATGCACGAAGAATACCAAATGAAGTCAGAAATTGTTGAAATTTTGTGATGTGCCTTAGAATGGTGCATTTTGAACACACAAAAAGTATGGAGTTCAAATAAGTTAAAAAAAATGAATTCCCTTTGTAAGAGATGTGTTCTGGTTCGAAACCGTGATACTTCGAGAGAGATTGTCCGTTTTGTACACGAAGTGCATCCAGTTTTTGTCGTAGCCCTCTCAACTTTTTAACACATGCTATGTGGGTGAAATGATGATAGCATGCCAACTTTCAACATTTTCATAGTTCATTTGTAGTGCTTTTCAATTTCAGGGTCAACTACGTCAAAACAAAATAAGTAAATGCACGAAGAATACCAAATGAAGTCAGAAATTGTTGAAATTTTGTGATGTGCCTTAGAATGGTGCATTTTGAACACACAAAAAGTATGGAGTTGAAATAAGTTCAAAAAAATGAAATCCCTTTGTAAGAGATGAGTTCTCGTTCGAAACCCTGATACTTCGAGAGAGATTGTCCGTTTTGTACACGAAGTGCATCTTGTTTTTGTCGTAGCCCTCTCAACTATTTAACACATGCTATGTGGGTGAAATGATGATAGCATGCCAACTTTCAACATTTTCAGAGTTTATTTGTGGTGCTTTTCAATTTCAGGGTCAACTAGGTCAAAACAAAATAAGTAAATGCACGAAGAATACCAAATGAAGTCAGAAATTGTTGAAATTTTGTGATGTGCCTTAGAATGGTGCATTTTGAACACACAAAAAGTATGGAGTTCAAATAAGTTCAAAAAAATGAAATCCCTTTGTAAGAGATGAGTTCTCGTTCGAAACCCTGATACTTCGAGAGAGATTGTCCGTTTTGTACACGAAGTGCATCCAGTTTTTGTCGTATCCCTCTCAACTTTTTAACACATGCTATGTGGGTGAAATGATGATAGCATGCAAACTTTCAACATTTTCGTAGTTCATATGTAGTGCTTTTCAATTTCAGGGTCAACTAGGTCAAAAAAATAAGTAAATGCACGAAGAATACCAAATGAAGTGAGAAATTGTTGAAATTTTGTGATGTGCCTTAGAATGGTGCATTTTGAACACACAAAAAGTATGGAGTTCAAATAAGTTCAAAAAAATGAAATCCCTTTGTAAGAGATGAGTTCTCGTTCGAAACCCGGATACTTTGAGAGAGATTGTCCGTTTTGTACACGAAGTGCATCTAGTTTTGTCGTAGCCCTCTCAACTTTTTAACACATGCTATGTGGGTGAAATTATGATAGCATGCCAACTTTCAACATTTTCAGAGTTCATTTGTAGTGCTTTTCAATTTCAGGGTCAACTAGGTCAAAACAAAATAAGTAAATGCACGAAGAATACCAAATGAAGTCAGAAATTGTTGAAATTTTGTGATGTGCCTTAGAATGGTGCATTTTGAACACACAAAAAGTATGGAGTTCAAATAAGTTCAAAAAAATGAAATCCCTTTGTAAGAGATGAGTTCTCGTTCGAAACCCTGATACTTCGAGAGAGATTGTCCGTTTTGTACACGAAGTGCATCCAGTTTTTGTCGTAGCCCTCTCAACGTTTTAACACATGCTATGTGGGTGAAATTATGATAGCATGCCAACTTTCAACATTTTCATAGTTCATTTTTAGTGCTTTTCAATTTCAGGGTCAACTAGGTCAAAAAAATAAGTAAATGCACGAAGAATACCAAATAAAGTCAGAAATTGTTGAAATATGGTGATGTGCCTTAAAATGGTGCATTTTGAACACACAAAAAGTATGGAGTTCAAATAAGTTCAAAAAAATGAAATCCCTTTGTAAGAGATGAGTTCTCGTTCGAAACCCTGATACTTCGAGAGAGATTGTCCGTTTTGTACACGAAGTGCATCCAGCTTTTGTCGTATACCTCTCAACTTTTTAACACATGCTATGTGGGTGAAATGATGATAGCATGCAAACTTTCAACATTTTCGTAGTTCATATGTAGTGCTTTTCAATTTCAGGGTCAACTAGGTCAAAAAAAATAAGTAAATGCACGAAGAATACCAAATGAAGTCAGAAATTGTTGAAATTTTGTGATGTGCCTTAGAATGGTGCATTTTGAACACACAAAAAGTATGGAGTTAAAACAAGTTCAAAAAAATGAAATCCCTTTGTAAGAGATGAGTTTTCGTTCGAAAGCCTGATACTTCGAGAGAGATTGTCCGTTTTGTACACGAAGTGCATCCAGTTTTTGTCGTAGCGCTGTCAACTTTTTAACACATGCTATGTGGGTGAAATGATGATAGCATGCCAACTTTCAACATTTTCAGAGTTCGTTTGTAGTGCTTTTCAATTTCAGGGTCAACTAGGTCAAAACAAAAAGTAAATGCACGAAGAATACCAAATGAAGTCAGAAATTGTTGAATTGTTGTGATGTGCCTTAGAATGGTGCATTTTGAACACACAAAAAGTATGGAGTTCAAATAAGTTCAAAAAAATGAAATCCCTTTGTAAGAGATGAGTTCTCGTTCGAAACCCTGATACTTCGAGAGAGATTGTCCGTTTTGTACACGAAGTGCATCCAGTTTTTGTCGTATCCCTCTCAACTTTTTAACACATGCTATGTGGGTGAAATGATGATAGCATGCAAACTTTCAACATTTTCGTAGTTCATATGTAGTGCTTTTCAATTTCAGGGTCAACTAGGTCAAAAAAATAAGTAAATGCACGAAGAATACCAAATGAAGTGAGAAATTGTTGAAATTTTGTGATGTGCCTTAGAATGGTGCATTTTCAACACACAAAAAGTATGGAGTTCAAATAAGTTCAAAAAAATGAAATCCCTTTGTAAGAGATGAGTTCTCGTTCGAAACCCGGATACTTTGAGAGAGATTGTCCGTTTTGTACACGAAGTGCATCTAGTTTTGTCGTAGCCCTCTCAACTTTTTAACACATGCTATGTGGGTGAAATTATGATAGCATGCCAACTTTCAACATTTTCAGAGTTCATTTGTAGTGCTTTTCAATTTCAGGGTCAACTAGGTCAAAACAAAATAAGTAAATGCACGAAGAATACCAAATGAAGTCAGAAATTGTTGAAATTTTGTGATGTGCCTTAGAATGGTGCATTTTGAACACACAAAAAGTATGGAGTTCAAATAAGTTCAAAAAAATGAAATCCCTTTGTAAGAGATGAGTTCTCGTTCGAAACCCTGATACTTCGAGAGAGATTGTCCGTTTTGTACACGAAGTGCATCCAGTTTTTGTCGTAGCCCTCTCAACGTTTTAACACATGCTATGTGGGTGAAATTATGATAGCATGCCAACTTTCAACATTTTCATAGTTCATTTTTAGTGCTTTTCAATTTCAGGGTCAACTAGGTCAAAAAAATAAGTAAATGCACGAAGAATACCAAATAAAGTCAGAAATTGTTGAAATATGGTGATGTGCCTTAAAATGGTGCATTTTGAACACACAAAAAGTATGGAGTTCAAATAAGTTCAAAAAAATGAAATCCCTTTGTAAGAGATGAGTTCTCGTTCGAAACCCTGATACTTCGAGAGAGATTGTCCGTTTTGTACACGAAGTGCATCCAGCTTTTGTCGTATACCTCTCAACTTTTTAACACATGCTATGTGGGTGAAATGATGATAGCATGCAAACTTTCAACATTTTCGTAGTTCATATGTAGTGCTTTTCAATTTCAGGGTCAACTAGGTCAAAAAAAATAAGTAAATGCACGAAGAATACCAAATGAAGTCAGAAATTGTTGAAATTTTGTGATGTGCCTTAGAATGGTGCATTTTGAACACACAAAAAGTATGGAGTTAAAACAAGTTCAAAAAAATGAAATCCCTTTGTAAGAGATGAGTTTTCGTTCGAAAGCCTGATACTTCGAGAGAGATTGTCCGTTTTGTACACGAAGTGCATCCAGTTTTTGTCGTAGCGCTGTCAACTTTTTAACACATGCTATGTGTGTGAAATGATGATAGCATGCCAACTTTCAACATTTTCAGAGTTCGTTTGTAGTGCTTTTCAATTTCAGGGTCAACTAGGTCAAAACAAAAAGTAAATGCACGAAGAATACCAAATGAAGTCAGAAATTGTTGAATTGTTGTGATGTGCCTTAGAATGGTGCATTTTGAACACACAAAAAGTATGGAGTTCAAATAAGTTCAAAAAAATGAAATCCCTTTGTAAGAGATGAGTTGTCGTTCGAAACCCTGATACTTCGAGAGAGATTGTCCGTTTTGTACACGAAGTGCATCCAGTTTTTGTCGTAGCCCTATCAACTTTTTAACACATTACATGTGGGTTAAATGATGATAGCATGCCAACTTTCAACATTTTCATAGTTTATGTTTAGTGCTTTTCGATTTCAGGGTCAACTAGGTCAAAAAAAAAGTAAATGCACGAAGAATACCAAATGAAGTCAGAAATTGTTGAAATTTTGTGATGTGCCTCAGAATGGTGCATTTTGAACACACAAAAAGTATGGAGTTCAAATAAGTTAAAAAAAATGAAATCCCTTTGTAAGAGATGTGTTCTGGTTCGAAACCGTGATACTTCGAGAGAGATTGTCCGTTTTGTACACGAAGTGCATCCAGTTTTTGTCGTAGCCCTCTCAACTATTTAACACATGCTATGTGGGTGAAATGATGATAGCATGCCAACTTTCAACATTTTCAGAGTTTATTTGTGGTGCTTTTCAATTTCAGGGTCAACTAGGTCAAAACAAAATAAGTAAATGCACGAAGAATACCAAATGAAGTCAGAAATTGTTGAAATTTTGTGATGTGCCTTAGAATGGTGCATTTTGAACACACAAAAAGTATGGAGTTCAAATAAGTTCAAAAAAATGAAATCCCTTTGTAAGAGATGAGTTCTCGTTCGAAACCCTGATACTTCGAGAGAGATTGTCCGTTTTGTACACGAAGTGCATCCAGTTTTTGTCGTATCCCTCTCAACTTTTTAACACATGCTATGTGGGTGAAATGATGATAGCATGCAAACTTTCAACATTTTCGTAGTTCATATGTAGTGCTTTTCAATTTCAGGGTCAACTAGGTCAAAAAAATAAGTAAATGCACGAAGAATACCAAATGAAGTGAGAAATTGTTGAAATTTTGTGATGTGCCTTAGAATGGTGCATTTTGAACACACAAAAAGTATGGAGTTCAAATAAGTTAAAAAATGAAATCCCTTTGTAAGAGATGAGTTCTCGTTCGAAACCCGGATACTTTGAGAGAGATTGTCCGTTTTGTACACGAAGTGCATCTAGTTTTGTCGTAGCCCTCTCAACTTTTTAACACATGCTATGTGGGTGAAATTATGATAGCATGCCAACTTTCAACATTTTCAGAGTTCATTTGTAGTGCTTTTCAATTTCAGGGTCAACTAGGTCAAAACAAAATAAGTAAATGCACGAAGAATACCAAATGAAGTCAGAAATTGTTGAAATTTTGTGATGTGCCTTAGAATGGTGCATTTTGAACACACAAAAAGTATGGAGTTCAAATAAGTTCAAAAAAATGAAATCCCTTTGTAAGAGATGAGGTCTCGTTCGAAACCCTGATACTTCGAGAGAGATTGTCCGTTTTGTACACGAAGTGCATCCAGTTTTTGTCGTAGCCCTCTCAACTTTTTAACACATGCTATGTGGGTGAAATTATGATAGCATGCCAACTTTCAACATTTTCATAGTTCATTTTTAGTGCTTTTCAATTTCAGGGTCAACTAGGTCAAAAAAATAAGTAAATGCACGAAGAATACCAAATGAAGTCAGAAATTGTTGAAATATGGTGATGTGCCTTAAAATGGTGCATTTTGAACACACAAAAAGTATGGAGTTCAAATAAGTTCAAAAAAATGAAATCCCTTTGTAAGAGATGAGTTCTCGTTCGAAACCCTGATACTTCGAGAGAGATTGTCCGTTTTGTACACGAAGTGCATCCAGCTTTTGTCGTATACCTCTCAACTTTTTAACACATGCTATGTGGGTGAAATGATGATAGCATGCAAACTTTCAACATTTTCGTAGTTCATATGTAGTGCTTTTCAATTTCAGGGTCAACTAGGTCAAAAAAAATAAGTAAATGCACGAAGAATACCAAATGAAGTCAGAAATTGTTGAAATTTTGTGATGTGCCTTAGAATGGTGCATTTTGAACACACAAAAAGTATGGAGTTAAAACAAGTTCAAAAAAATGAAATCCCTTTGTAAGAGATGAGTTTTCGTTCGAAAGCCTGATACTTCGAGAGAGATTGTCCGTTTTGTACACGAAGTGCATCCAGTTTTTGTCGTAGCGCTCTCAACTTTTTAACACATGCTATGTGTGTGAAATGATGATAGCATGCCAACTTTCAACATTTTCAGAGTTCGTTTGTAGTGCTTTTCAATTTCAGGGTCAACTAGGTCAAAACAAAAAGTAAATGCACGAAGAATACCAAATGAAGTCAGAAATTGTTGAATTGTTGTGATGTGCCTTAGAATGGTGCATTTTGAACACACAAAAAGTATGGAGTTCAAATAAGTTCAAAAAAATGAAATCCCTTTGTAAGAGATGAGTTCTCGTTCGAAACCCTGATACTTCGAGAGAGATTGTCCGTTTTGTACACGAAGTGCATCCAGTTTTTGTCGTAGCCCTATCAACTTTTTAACACATTACATGTGGGTTAAATGATGATAGCATGCCAACTTTCAACATTTTCATAGTTTATGTTTAGTGCTTTTCGATTTCAGGGTCAACTAGGTCAAAAAAAAGTAAATGCACGAAGAATACCAAATGAAGTCAGAAATTGTTGAAATTTTGTGATGTGCCTCAGAATGGTGCATTTTGAACACACAAAAAGTATGGAGTTCAAATAAGTTAAAAAAAATGAAATCCCTTTGTAAGAGATGTGTTCTGGTTCGAAACCGTGATACTTCGAGAGACATTGTCCGTTTTGTACACGAAGTGCATCCAGTTTTTGTCGTAGCCCTCTCAACTATTTAACACATGCTATGTGGGTGAAATGATGATAGCATGCCAACTTTCAACATTTTCAGAGTTTATTTGTGGTGCTTTTCAATTTCAGGGTCAACTAGGTCAAAACAAAATAAGTAAATGCACGAAGAATACCAAATGAAGTCAGAAATTGTTGAAATTTTGTGATGTGCCTTAGAATGCTGCATTTTGAACACACAAAAAGTATGGAGTTCAAATAAGTTCAAAAAAATGAAATCCCTTTGTAAGAGATGAGTTCTCGTTCGAAACCCTGATACTTCGAGAGAGATTGTCCGTTTTGTACACGAAGTGCATCCAGCTTTTGTCGTATACCTCTCAACTTTTTAACACATGCTATGTGGGTGAAATGATGATAGCATGCAAACTTTCAACATTTTCGTAGTTCATATGTAGTGCTTTTCAATTTCAGGGTCAACTAGGTCAAAAAAAAAAGTAAATGCACGAAGAATACCAAATGAAGTCAGAAATTGTTGAAATTTTGTGATGTGCCTTAGAATGGTGCATTTTGAACACACAAAAAGTATGGAGTTAAAACAAGTTCAAAAAAATGAAATCCCTTTGTAAGAGATGAGTTTTCGTTCGAAAGCCTGATACTTCGAGAGAGATTGTCCGTTTTGTACACGAAGTGCATCCAGTTTTTGTCGTAGCGCTCTCAACTTTTTAACACATGCTATGTGTGTGAAATGATGATAGCATGCCAACTTTCAACATTTTCAGAGTTCGTTTGTAGTGCTTTTCAATTTCAGGGTCAACTAGGTCAAAACAAAAAGTAAATGCACGAAGAATACCAAATGAAGTCAGAAATTGTTGAATTGTTGTGATGTGCCTTAGAATGGTGCATTTTGAACACACAAAAAGTATGGAGTTCAAATAAGTTCAAAAAAATGAAATCCCTTTGTAAGAGATGAGTTCTCGTTCGAAACCCTGATACTTCGAGAGAGATTGTCCGTTTTGTACACGAAGTGCATCCAGTTTTTGTCGTAGCCCTATCAACTTTTTAACACATTACATGTGGGTTAAATGATGATAGCATGCCAACTTTCAACATTTTCATAGTTTATGTTTAGTGCTTTTCGATTTCAGGGTCAACTAGGTCAAAAAAAAAAGTAAATGCACGAAGAATACCAAATGAAGTCAGAAATTGTTGAAATTTTGTGATGTGCCTCAGAATGGTGCATTTTGAACACACAAAAAGTATGGAGTTCAAATAAGTTAAAAAAAATGAAATCCCTTTGTAAGAGATGTGTTCTGGTTCGAAACCGTGATACTTCGAGAGAGATTGTCCGTTTTGTACACGAAGTGCATCCAGTTTTTGTCGTAGCCCTCTCAACTATTTAACACATGCTATGTGGGTGAAATGATGATAGCATGCCAACTTTCAACATTTTCAGAGTTTATTTGTGGTGCTTTTCAATTTCAGGTTCAACTAGGTCAAAACAAAATAAGTAAATGCACGAAGAATACCAAATGAAGTCAGAAATTGTTGAAATTTTGTGATGTGCCTTAGAATGGTGCATTTTGAACACACAAAAAGTATGGAGTTCAAATAAGTTCAAAAAAATGAAATCCCTTTGTAAGAGATGAGTTCTCGTTCGAAACCCTGATACTTCGAGAGAGATTGTCCGTTTTGTACACGAAGTGCATCCAGTTTTTGTCGTATCCCTCTCAACTTTTTAACACATGCTATGTGGGTGAAATGATGATAGCATGCAAACTTTCAACATTTTCGTAGTTCATATGTAGTGCTTTTCAATTTCAGGGTCAACTAGGTCAAAAAAATAAGTAAATGCACGAAGAATACCAAATGAAGTGAGAAATTGTTGAAATTTTGTGATGTGCCTTAGAATGGTGCATTTTGAACACACAAAAAGTATGGAGTTCAAATAAGTTAAAAAATGAAATCCCTTTGTAAGAGATGAGTTCTCGTTCGAAACCCGGATACTTTGAGAGAGATTGTCCGTTTTGTACACGAAGTGCATCCAGTTTTGTCGTAGCCCTCTCAACTTTTTAACACATGCTATGTGGGTGAAATTATGATAGCATGCCAACTTTCAACATTTTCAGAGTTCATTTGTAGTGCTTTTCAATTTCAGGGTCAACTAGGTCAAAACAAAATAAGTAAATGCACGAAGAATACCAAATGAAGTCAGAAATTGTTGAAATTTTGTGATGTGCCTTAGAATGGTGCATTTTGAACACACAAAAAGTATGGAGTTCAAATAAGTTCAAAAAAATGAAATCCCTTTGTAAGAGATGAGTTCTCGTTCGAAACCCTGATACTTCGAGAGAGATTGTCCGTTTTGTACACGAAGTGCATCCAGTTTTTGTCGTAGCCCTCTCAACTTTTTAACACATGCTATGTGGGTGAAATTATGATAGCATGCCAACTTTCAACATTTTCATAGTTCATTTTTAGTGCTTTTCAATTTCAGGGTCAACTAGGTCAAAAAAATAAGTAAATGCACGAAGAATACCAAATGAAGTCAGAAATTGTTGAAATATGGTGATGTGCCTTAAAATGGTGCATTTTGAACACACAAAAAGTATGGAGTTCAAATAAGTTCAAAAAAATGAAATCCCTTTGTAAGAGATGAGTTCTCGTTCGAAACCCTGATACTTCGAGAGAGATTGTCCGTTTTGTACACGAAGTGCATCCAGTTTTTGTCGTATACCTCTTAACTTTTTAACACATGCTATGTGGGTGAAATGATGATAGCATGCAAACTTTCAACATTTTCGTAGTTCATATGTAGTGCTTTTCAATTTCAGGGTCAACTAGGTCAAAAAAAATAAGTAAATGCACGAAGAATACCAAATGAAGTGAGAAATTGTTGAAATTTTGTGATGTGCCTTAGAATGGTGCATTTTGAACACACAAAAAGTATGGAGTTGAAATAACTTCAAAAAAATGAAATCCCTTTGTAAGAGATGAGTTCTGGTTCGAAACCGTGATACTTCGAGAGAGATTGTCCGTTTTGTACACGAAGTGCATCCAGTTTTTGTCGTAGCCCTCTCAACTTTTTAACACACGCTATGTGGGTGAAATTATGATAGCATGCCAACTTTCAACATTTTCAGAGTTCATTTGTGGTGCTTTTCAATTTCAGGGTCAACTAGGTCAAAACAAAATAAGTAAATGCACGAAGAATACCAAATGAAGTCAGAAATTGTTGAAATTTTGTGATGTGCCTTAGAATGGTGCATTTTGAACACACAAAAAGTATGGAGTTCAAATAAGTTCAAAAAAATGAAATCCCTTTGTAAGAGATGAGTTCTCGTTCGAAACCGTGATACTTCGAGAGAGATTGTCCATTTTGTACACGAAGTGCATCCAGTTTTTGTCGTATCCCACTCAACTTTTTAACACATGCTATGTGGGTGAAATGATGATAGCATGCAAACTTTCAACATTTTCGTAGTTCATATGTAGTGCTTTTCAATTTCAGGGTCAACTAGTTCAAAAAAAATAAGTAAATGCACGAAGAATACCAAATGAAGTGAGAAATTGTTGAAATTTTGTGATGTGCCTTAGAATGGTGCATTTTGAACACACAAAAAGTGTGGAGTTCAAATAAGTTCAAAAAAATGAAATCCCTTTGTAAGAGATGAGTTCTCGTTTGAAACCCTGATACTTCGAGAGAGATTGTCCGTTTTGTACACGAAGTGCATCCAGTTTTTGTCGTAGCCCTCTCAACTTTTTAACACATGCTATGTGGGTGAAATTATGATAGCATGCCAACTTTCAACATTTTCATAGTTCATTTTTAGTGCTTTTCAATTTCAGGGTCAACTAGGTCAAAAAAATAAGTAAATGCACGAAGAATACCAAATGAAGTCAGAAATTGTTGAAATATGGTGATGTGCCTTAAAATGGTGCATTTTGAACACACAAAAAGTATGGAGTTCAAATAAGTTCAAAAAAATGAAATCCCTTTGTAAGAGATGAGTTCTCGTTCGAAACCCTGATACTTCGAGAGAGATTGTCCGTTTTGTACACGAAGTGCATCCAGTTTTTGTCGTATACCTCTTAACTTTTTAACACATGCTATGTGGGTGAAATGATGATAGCATGCAAACTTTCAACATTTTCGTAGTTCATATGTAGTGCTTTTCAATTTCAGGGTCAACTAGGTCAAAAAAAAAAAAGTAAATGCACGAAGAATACCAAATGAAGTGAGAAATTGTTGAAATTTTGTGATGTGCCTTAGAATGGTGCATTTTGAACACACAAAAAGTATGGAGTTGAAATAACTTCAAAAAAATGAAATCCCTTTGTAAGAGATGAGTTCTGGTTCGAAACCGTGATACTTCGAGAGAGATTGTCCGTTTTGTACACGAAGTGCATCCAGTTTTTGTCGTAGCCCTCTCAACTTTTTAACACACGCTATGTGGGTGAAATTATGATAGCATGCCAACTTTCAACATTTTCAGAGTTCATTTGTGGTGCTTTTCAATTTCAGGGTCAACTAGGTCAAAACAAAATAAGTAAATGCACGAAGAATACCAAATGAAGTCAGAAATTGTTGAAATTTTGTGATGTGCCTTAGAATGGTGCATTTTGAACACACAAAAAGTATGGAGTTCAAATAAGTTCAAAAAAATGAAATCCCTTTGTAAGAGATGAGTTCTCGTTCGAAACCGTGATACTTCGAGAGAGATTGTCCATTTTGTACACGAAGTGCATCCAGTTTTTGTCGTATCCCACTCAACTTTTTAACACATGCTATGTGGGTGAAATGATGATAGCATGCAAACTTTCAACATTTTCGTAGTTCATATGTAGTGCTTTTCAATTTCAGGGTCAACTAGTTCAAAAAAAATAAGTAAATGCACGAAGAATACCAAATGAAGTGAGAAATTGTTGAAATTTTGTGATGTGCCTTAGAATGGTGCATTTTGAACACACAAAAAGTGTGGAGTTCAAATAAGTTCAAAAAAATGAAATCCCTTTGTAAGAGATGAGTTCTCGTTTGAAACCCTGATACTTCGAGAGAGATTGTCCGTTTTGTACACGAAGTGCATCCAGTTTTTGTCGTAGCCCTCTCAACTTTTTAAAAAATGCTATGTGGGTGAAATTATGATAGCATGCCAACTTTCAACATTTTCAGAGTTTATTTGTAGTGCTTTTCAGTTTCACGGTCAACTAGGTCAAAAAAAAAATAAGTAAATGCACGAAGAATACCAAATGAAGTGAGAAATTGTTGAAATTTTGTGATGTGCCTTAGAATGGTGCATTTTGAACACACAAAAAGTATGGAGTACAAATAAGTTCAAAAAAATGAAATCCCTTTGTAAGAGATGAGTTCTCGTTCGAAAACCTGATACTTCGAGAGAGATTGTCCGTTTTGTACACGAAGTGCATCCAGTTTTTGTCGTATCCCACTCAACTTTTTAACACATGCTATGTGGGTGAAATGATGATAGCATGCAAACTTTCAACATTTTCGTAGTTCATATGTAGTGCTTTTCAATTTCAGGGTCAACTAGGTCAAAAAAATAAGTAAATGCACGAAGAATACCAAATGAAGTGAGAAATTGTTGAAATTTTGTGATGTGCCTTAGAATAGTGCATTTTGAACACACAAAAAGTATGGAGTTCAAATAAGTTCAAAAAAATGAAATCCCTTTGTAAGAGATGAGTTCTCGTTCGAAACCCTGATACTTCGACAGAGATTGTCCGTTTTGTACACGAAGTGCATCCAGTTTTTGTCGTAGCCCTCTCAACTTTTTAACAAATGCTATGTGGGTGAAATGATGATAGCATGCCAACTTTCAACATTTTCAGAGTTCATTTGTAGTGCTTTTGAGTTTCACGGTCAACTAGCTCAAAAAAAATAAGTAAATGCACGAAGAATACCAAATGAAGTGAGAAATTGTTGAAATTTTGTGATGTGCCTTAGAATGGTGCATTTTGAACACACAAAAAGTGTGGAGTTCAAATAAGTTCAAAAAAATGAAATCCCTTTGTAAGAGATGAGTTCTCGTTTGAAACCCTCATACTTCGAGAGACATTGTCCGTTTTGTACACGAAGTGCATCCAGTTTTTGTCGTAGCCCTCTCAACTTTTTAAAAAATGCTATGTGGGTGAAATTATGATAGCATGCCAACTTTCAACATTTTCAGAGTTTATTTGTAGTGCTTTTCAGTTTCACGGTCAACTAGGTCAAAAAAAAAATAAGTAAATGCACGAACAATACCAAATGAAGTGAGAAATTGTTGAAATTTTGTGATGTGCCTTAGAATGGTGCATTTTGAACACACAAAAAGTATGGAGTACAAATCAGTTCAAAAAAATGAAATCCCTTTGTAAGAGATGAGTTCTCGTTCGAAAACCTGATACTTCGAGAGAGATTGTCCGTTTTGTACACGAAGTGCATCCAGTTTTTGTCGTATCCCACTCAACTTTTTAACACATTCTATGTGGGTGAAATGATGATAGCATGCAAACTTTCAACATTTTCGTAGTTCATATGTAGTGCATTTCAATTTCAGGGTCAACTAGGTCAAAAAAATAAGTAAATGCACGAAGAATACCAAATGAAGTGATAAATTGTTGAAATTTTGTGATGTGCCTTAGAATGGTGCATTTTGAACACACAAAAAGTATGGAGTTGAAATAAGTTCAAAAAAATGAAATCCCTTTGTAAGAGATGAGTTCTGGTTCGAAACCGTGATACTTCGAGAGAGATTGTCCGTTTTGTACACGAAGTGCATCCAGTTTTTGTCGTAGCCCTCTCAACTTTTTAACACATGCTATGTGGGTGAAATTATGATCGCATGCCAACTTTCAACATTTTCAGAGTTCATTTGTGGTGCTTTTTAATTTCAGGGTCAACTAGGTCAAAACAAAATAAGTAAATGCACGAAGAATACCAAATGAAGTCAGAAATTGTTGAAATTTTGTGATGTGCCTTAGAATGGTGCATTTTGAACACACAAAAAGTATGGAGTTCAAATAAGTTCAAAAAAATGAAATCCCTTTGTAAGAGATGAGTTCTCGTTCGAAACCGTGATACTTCGAGAGAGATTGTCCGTTTTGTACACGAAGTGCATCCAGTTTTTGTCGTATCCCACTCAACTTTTTAACACATGCTTTGTGGGTGAAATGATGATAGCATGCAAACTTTCAACATTTTCGTAGTTCATATGTAGTGCTTTTCAATTTCAGGGTCAACTAGGTCAAAAAAAATAAGTAAATGCACGAAGAATACCAAATGAAGTGAGAAATTGTTGAAATTTTGTGATGTGCCTTAGAATGGTGCATTTTGAACACACGAAAAGTGTGGAGTTCAAATAAGTTCAAAAAAATGAAATCCCTTTGTAAGAGATGAGTTCTCGTTTGAAACCCTGATACTTCGAGAGAGATTGTCCGTTTTGTACACGAAGTGCATCCAGTTTTTGTCGTAGCCCACTCAACTTTTTAAAAAATGCTATGTGGGTGAAATTATGATAGCATGCCAACTTTCAACATTTTCAGAGTTTATTTGTAGTGCTTTTCAGTTTCACGGTCAACTAGGTCAAAAAAAAATTAAGTAAATGCACGAAGAATACCAAATGAAGTGAGAAATTGTTGAAATTTTTTGATGTGCCTTAGAATGGTGCATTTTGAACACACAAAAAGTATGGAGTACAAATAAGTTCAAAAAATGAAATCCCTTTGTAAGAGATGAGTTCTCGTTCGAAAACCTGATACTTCGAGAGAGATTGTCCGTTTTGTACACGAAGTGCATCCAGTTTTTGTCGTATCCCACTCAACTTTTTAACACATGCTATGTGGGTGAAATGATGATAGCATGCAAACTTTCAACATTTTCGTAGTTCATATGTAGTGCTTTTCAATTTCAGGGTCAACTAGGTCAAAAAAATAAGTAAATGCACGAAGAATACCAAATGAAGTGAGAAATTGTTGAAATTTTGTGATGTGCCTTAGAATGGTGCATTTTGAACACACAAAAAGTATGGAGTTCAAATAAGTTCAAAAAAATGAAATCCCTTTGTAAGAGATGAGTTCTCGTTCGAAACCCTGATACTTCGAGAGAGATTGTCCGTTTTGTACACGAAGTGCATCCAGTTTTTGTCGTAGCCCTCTCAACTTTTTAACAAATGCTATGTGGGTGAAATGATGATAGCATGCCAACTTTCAACATTTTCAGAGTTCATTTGTAGTGCTTTTGAGTTTCACGATCAACTAGCTCAAAAAAAATAAGTAAATGCACGAAGAATACCAAATGAAGTCAGAAATTGTTGAAATTTTGTGATGTGCCTTAGAATGGTGCATTTTTAACACACAAAAAGTATGGAGTTCAAATAAGTTCAAAAAGATGAAATCCCTTTGTAAGAGATGAGTTCTCGTTCGAAAGCCTCATACTTCGAGAGAGATTGTCCGTTTTGTACACGAAGTGCATCCAGTTTTTGTCGTAGCGCTCTCAACTTTTTAACACATGCTATGTGGGTGAAATGATGATAGCATGCCAACTTTCAACATTTTCAGAGTTCTTTTGTAGTGCTTTTCAATTTCAGGGTCAACTAGGTCAAAAAAAAAGTAAATGCACGAAGAATACCAAATGAAGTCAGAAATTGTTGAAATGTTGTGATGTGCCTTAGAATGGTGAATTTTGAACACACAAAAAGTATGGAGTTCAAATAAGTTCAAAAAAATGAAATCCCTTTGTAAGAGATGAGTTCTCGTTCGAAACCCTGATACTTCGAGAGAGATTGTCCGTTTTGTACATGAAGTGCATCCAGTTTTTGTCGTAGCCCTCTCAACTTTTTAACACATGCTATGTGGGTGAAATTATGATAGCATGCCAACTTTCAACATTTTCATAGTTCATTTGTGGTGCTTTTCAATTTCAGGGTCAACTAGGTCAAAACAAAATAAGTAAATGCACGAAGAATACCAAATGAAGTCAGAAATTGTTGAAATTTTGTGATGTGCCTTAGAATGGTGCATTTTGAACACACAAAAAGTATGGAGTTCAAATAAGTTCAAAAAAATGAAATCCCTTTGTAAGAGATGAGTTCTCGTTCGAAACCCTGATACTTCGAGAGAGATTGTCCGTTTTGTACACGAAGTGCATCCAGTTTTTGTCGTAGCCCTCTCAACTTTTTAACACATGCTATGTGGGTGAAATGATTATAGCATGCCAACTTTCAACATTTTCAGAGTTCAATTGTGGTGCTTTTCAATTTCAGGGTCAACTAGGTCAAAACAAAATAAGTAAATGCACGAAGAATACCAAATGAAGTCAGAAATTGTTGAAATTTTGTAATGTGCCTTAGAATGGTGCATTTTGAACACACAAAAAGTATGGAGTTGAAATAAGTTCAAAAAAATGAAATCCCTTGTAAGAGATGAGTTCTCGTTCGAAACCCTGA
Source organism: Hordeum vulgare subsp. vulgare (assembly GCF_904849725.1). NCBI lineage: Eukaryota > Viridiplantae > Streptophyta > Magnoliopsida > Poales > Poaceae > Hordeum > Hordeum vulgare. Next base: position 283,541,397 of record NC_058524.1, on the reverse strand, counting down.
TACTTCGAGAGAGATTGTCCGTTTTGTACACGAAGTGCATCCAATTTTTGTCGTAGCCCTCTTAACTTTTTAACACATGCTATGTGGGTGAAATTATGATAGCATGCCAACTTTCAACATTTTCAGAGTTCATTTGTGGTGCTTTTCAATTTCAGGGTCAACTAGGTCAAAACAAAATAAGTAAATGCACGAAGAATACCAAATGAAGTCAGAAATTGTTGAAATTTGGTGATGTGCCTCAAAATGGTGCATTTTGAACACACAAAAAGTATGGAGTTGAAATAAGTTCAAAAAAATGAAATCCCTTTGTAAGAGATGAGTTCTCGTTCGAAACCCTGATACTTCGAGAGAGATTGTCCGTTTTGTACACGAAGTGCATCCAGTTTTTGTCGTATCCCTCTCAACTTTTTAACACATGCTATGTGGGTGAAATGATGATAGCATGCAAACTTTCAACATTTTCGTAGTTCATATGTAGTGCTTTTCAATTTCAGGGTCAACTAGGTCAAAAAAAATAAGTAAATGCACGAAGAATACCAAATGAAGTGAGAAATTGTTGAAATTTTATGATGTGCCTTAGAATGGTGCATTTTGAACACACAAAAACTATGGAGTTGAAATAAGTTCAAAAAAATGAAATCCCTTTGTAAGAGATGAGTTCTGGTTCGAAACCCTGATACTTCGAGAGAGATTGTCCGTTTTGTACACGAAGTGCATCCAGTTTTTGTCGTAGCCCTCTCAACTTTTTAACAAATGCTATGTGGGTGAAATGATGATAGCATGCAAACTTTCAACATTTTTCGAGTTCATTTGTAGTGCTTTTCAGTTTCACGGTCAACTAGCTCAAAAACAAATAAGTAAATGCACGAAGAATACCAAATGAAGTCAGAAATTGTTGAAATTTTGTGATGTGCCTTAGAATGGTGCATTTTTAACACACAAAAAGTATCGAGTTCAAATAAGTTCAAAAAAATGAAATCCCGTTGTAAGAGATGAGTTCTCGTTCGAAACCCTGATACTTCGAGAGAGATTGCCCGTTTTGTACACGAAGTGCATCCAGTTTTTGTCGTAGCCCTCTCAACTTTTTAACACATTACATGTGGGTTAAATGATGATAGCACGCCAACTTTCAACATTTTCATAGTTCAGTTTTAGTGCTTTTCGATTTCAGGGTCAACTAGGTCAAAAAAATAAGTAAATGCACGAAGAATACCAAATGAAGTTAGAAATTGTTGAAATTTTGTGATGTGCCTTAGAATGGTGCATTTTGAACACAAAAAAAGTATGGAGTTCAAATAAGTTCAAAAAAATGAAATCCCTTTGTAAGAGATGAGTTCTCGTTCGAAACCCTGATACTTCGAGAGAGATTGTCCGTTTTGTACACGAAGTGCATCCAGTTTTTGTCGTAGCCCTCTCAACTTTTTAACACATTCTATGTGGGTGAAATGATTATAGCATGCCAACTTTCAACATTTTCAGAGTTCAATTGTGGTGCTTTTCAATTTCAGGGTCAACTAGGTCAAAACAAAATAAGTAAATGCACGAAGAATACCAAATGAAGTCAGAAATTGTTGAAATTTTGTAATGTGCCTTAGAATGGTGCATTTTGAACACACAAAAAGTATGGAGTTGAAATAAGTTCAAAAAAATGAAATCCCTTGTAAGAGATGAGTTCTCGTTCGAAACCCTGATACTTCGAGAGAGATTGTCCGTTTTGTACACGAAGTGCATCCAATTTTTGTCGTAGCCCTCTTAACTTTTTAACACATGCTATGTGGGTGAAATTATGATAGCATGCCAACTTTCAACATTTTCAGAGTTCATTTGTGGTGCTTTTCAATTTCAGGGTCAACTAGGTCAAAACAAAATAAGTAAATGCACGAAGAATACCAAATGAAGTCAGAAATTGTTGAAATTTGGTGATGTGCCTTAGAATGGTGCATTTTGAACACACAAAAAGTATGGAGTTGAAATAAGTTCAAAAAAATGAAATCCCTTTGTAAGAGATGAGTTCTCGTTCGAAACCCTCATACTTCGAGAGAGATTGTCCGTTTTGTACACGAAGTGCATCCAGTTTTTGTCGTATCCCTCTCAACTTTTTAACACATGCTATGTGGGTGAAATGATGATAGCATGCAAACTTTCAACATTTTCGTAGTTCATATGTAGTGCTTTTCAATTTCAGGGTCAACTAGGTCAAAAAAATAAGTAAATGCACGAAGAATACCAAATGAAGTGAGAAATTGTTGAAATTTTATGATGTTCCTTAGAATGGTGCATTTTGAACACACAAAAACTATGGAGTTGAAATAAGTTCAAAAAAATGAAATCCCTTTGTAAGAGATGAGTTCTGGTTCGAAACCCTGATACTTCGAGAGAGATTGTCCGTTTTGTACACGAAGTGCATCCAGTTTTTGTCGTAGCCCTCTCAACTTTTTAACAAATGCTATGTGGGTGAAATGATGATAGCATGCAAACTTTCAACATTTTTCGAGTTCATTTGTAGTGCTTTTCAGTTTCACGGTCAACTAGCTCAAAAACAAATAAGTAAATGCACGAAGAATACCAAATGAAGTCAGAAATTGTTGAAATTTTGTGATGTGCCTTAGAATGGTGCATTTTTAACACACAAAAAGTATCGAGTTCAAATAAGTTCAAAAAAATGAAATCCCGTTGTAAGAGATGAGTTCTCGTTCGAAACCCTGATACTTCGAGAGAGATTGCCCGTTTTGTACACGAAGTGCATCCAGTTTTTGTCGTAGCCCTCTCAACTTTTTAACACATTACATGTGGGTTAAATGATGATAGCACGCCAACTTTCAACATTTTCATAGTTCAGTTTTAGTGCTTTTCGATTTCAGGGTCAACTAGGTCAAAAAAATAAGTAAATGCACGAAGAATACCAAATGAAGTTAGAAATTGTTGAAATTTTGTGATGTGCCTTAGAATGGTGCATTTTGAACACAAAAAAAGTATGGAGTTCAAATAAGTTCAAAAAAATGAAATCCCTTTGTAAGAGATGAGTTCTCGTTCGAAACCCTGATACTTCGAGAGAGATTGTCCGTTTTGTACACGAAGTGCATCCAGTTTTTGTCGTAGCCCTCTCAACTTTTTAACACATGCTATGTGGGTGAAATGATGATAGCATGCAAACTTTCAACATTTTCAGAGTTCAATTGTGGTGCTTTTCAATTTCAGGGTCAACTAGGTCAAAAAAAATAAGTAAATGCACGAAGAATACCAAATGAAGTGAGAAATTGTTGAAACTTTGTGATGTGCCTTAGAATGGTGCATTTTGAACACACAAAAAGTATGGAGTTGAAATAAGTTCAAAAAATGAAATCCCTTTGTAAGAGATGAGTTCTCGTTCGAAACCCTGATACTTCGAGAGAGATTGTCCGTTTTTACACGAAGTGCATCCAGTTTTTATCGTAGCCCTCTCAACTTTTTAACACATGCTATGTGGGTGAAATGATGATAGCATGCAAACTTTCAACATTTTCGTAGTTCATATGTAGTGCTTTTCAATTTCAGGGTCAACTAGGTCCAAAAAATAAGTAAATGCACGAAGAATAACAAATGAAGTGAGAAATTGTTGAAATTTTGTGATGTGCCTTAGAATGGTGCATTTTGAACACACAAAAAGTATGGAGTTCAAATAAGTTCAAAAAAATGAAATCCCTTTGTAAGAGATGAGTTCTCGTTCGAAACCCTGATACTTCGAGAGAGATTGTCCGTTTTGTACACGAAGTGCATCCAAATTTTTGTCGTAGCCCTCTCAACTTTTTAACAAATGCTATGTGGGTGAAATGATGATAGCATGCCAACTTTCAACATTTTCAGAGTTCATTTGTAGTGCTTTTCAGTTTCACGGTCAACTAGCTCAAAAAAAAAAGTAAATGCACGAAGAATACGAAATGAAGTCAGAAATTGTTGAAATTTTGTGATGTGCCTTAGAATGGTGCATTTTGAACACACAAAAAGTATGGAGTTCAAATAAGTTCAAAAAAATGAAATCCCTTTGTAAGAGATGAGTTCTCATTCGAAATCCTGATACTTCGAGAGAGATTGTCCGTTTCGTACACGAAGTGCATCCAGTTTTTGTCGTAGCGCTGTCAACTTTTTAACACATGCTATGTGGGTGAAATGATGATAGCATGCCAACTTTCAACATTTTCAGAGTTCGTTTGTAGTGCTTTTCAATTTCAGGGTCAACTAGGTCAAAAAAATAAGTAAATGCACGAAGAATACCAAATGAAGTCAGAAATTGTTCAAATGTTGTGATGTGCCTTAGAATGGTGAATTTTGAACACACAAAAAGTATGGAGTTCAAATAAGTTCAAAAAAATGAAATCCCTTTGTAAGAGATGAGTTCTCGTTCGAAACCCTGATACTTCGAGAGAGATTGTCCGTTTTGTACACGAAGTGCATCCAGTTTTTGTCGTATCCCTCTCAACTTTTTAACACATGCTACGTGGGTGAAATGATGATAGCATGCAAACTTTCAACATTTTCAGAGTTCATTTGTGGTGCTTTTCAATTTCAGGGTCAACTAGGTCAAAAAAAATAAGTAAATGCACGAAGAATACCAAATGAAGTGAGAAATTGTTGAAATTTCGTGATGTGCCTTAGAATGGTGCATTTTTAACACACAAAAAATATGGAGTTCAAGTAAGTTCAAAAAATGAAATCCCTTTGTAAGAGATGAGTTCTCGTTTGAAACCCTGATACTTCGAGAGAGATTGTCCGTTTTGTACACGAAGTGCATGCAGTTTTTGTCGTATCCCTCTCAACTTTTTAACACATGCTATGTGGGTGAAATGATTATAGCATGCAAACTTTCAACATTTTCGTAGTTCATATGTAGTGCTTTTCAGTTTCAGGGTCAACTAGGTCAAAAAAAATAAGTAAGTGCACGAAGAATACCAAATGAAGTGAGAAATTGTTGAAATTTTGTGATGTGCCTTAAAATGGTGCATTTTGAACACACAAAAAGTATGGAGTTCAAATAAGTTAAAAAAATGAAATCTCTTTGTAAGAGATGAGTTCTCGTTCGAAACCCTAATACTTCGAGAGAGATTGTCCGTTTTGTACACGAAGTGCATCCAGTTTTTGTCGTAGCTCTCTCAACTTTTTAACAAATGCTATGTGGGTGAAATGATGATAGCATGCCAACTTTCAACATTTTCAGAGTTCATTCGTAGTGCTTTTCAGTTTCAGGGTCAACTAGCTCAAAAAAAATAAGTAAATGCACGAAGAATACCAAATAAAGTCAGAAATTGTTGAAATTTTGTGATGTGCCTTAGAATGGTGCATTTTTAACACGCAAAAAGTATGGAGTTCAAATTAGTTCAAAAAAATGAAATCCCTTTGTAAGAGATGAGTTCTCGTTCGAAAGCCTGATACTTCGAGAGAGATTGTCCGTTTTGTACACGAAGTGCATCCAGTTTTTGTCGTAATGCTCTCAACTTTTTAACACGTGCTATGTGGGTGAAATGATGATATCATGCCAACTTTGAACATTTTCATAGTTCAGTTTTAGTGTTTTTCGATTTCAGGGTCAACTAGGTCAAAAAAAATAAGTAAATGCACGAAGAATACCAAAAGAAGTCAGAAAATGTTGAAATTTTGTGATGTGCCTTAGAATGGTGCATTTTGAACACACAAAAAGTATGGAGTTCAAATAAGTTAAAAAAATCAAATCCCTTTGTAAGAGATGAGTTCTGGTTCGAAACCCTGATACTTCGAGAGAGATTGTCCGTTTTGTACACGAAGTGCATCCAGTTTTTGTCGTAGCGCTCTCAACTTTTTAACACATGCTATGTGGGTGAAATGATGATAGCATTCCAACTTTCAACATTTGCATAGTTCATTTGTAGTCCTTTTCGATTTCAGGGTCAACTAGGTCAAAAAAAAATAAGTAAATGCACGAAGAATACCAAATGAAGTCAGAAATTGTTGAAATGTTGTGATGTGCCTTAGAATGGTGCATTTTGAACACACAAAAAGTATGGAGTTCAAATAAGTTCAAAAAAATGAAATCCCTTTGTAAGAGATGAGTTCTGGTTCGAAACCCTGATACTTCGAGAGAGATTGTCCGTTTTGTACACAAGTGCATCCAGTTTTCGTTGTAGCCCTCTCAACTTTTTAACACATGCTATGTGGGTGAAATGATGATAGCATGCCAACTTTCAACATTTTCATAGTTCATTTGTAGTGCTTTTCAATTTTAGGGTCAACTAGGTCAAAAAAAAAAAGTAAATGCACGAAGAATACCAAATGAAGTTAGAAATTGTTGAAATTTTGTGATGTGCCTTAGAATGGTGCATTTTGAACACACAAAAAGTATGGAGTTGAAATAAGTTCAAAAAAATGAAATCCCTTTGTAAGAGATGAGTTCTCGTTCGAAACCCTGATACTTCGAGAGAGATTGTCCGTTTTGTACACGAAGTGCATCCAGTTTTTGTCGTAGCCCTCTCAACTTTTTAACACATGCTATGTGGGTGAAATTATGATAACATGCCAACTTTCAACATTTTCAGAGTTCATTTGTAGTGCTTTTCAATTTCAGGGTCAACTAGGTCAAAACAAAATAAGTAAATGCACGAAGAATACCAAATGAAGTCAGAAATTGTTGAAATTTTGTGATGTGCCTTAGAATGGAGCATTTTGAACACACAAAAAGTATGGAGTTCAAATAAGTTCAAAAAAATGAAATCCCTTTGTAAGAGATGAGTTCTCGTTCGAAACCCTGATACTTCGAGAGAGATTGTCCGTTTTGTACACGAAGTGCATCCAGTTTTTATCGTAGCCCTCTCAACTTTTTGACACATGCTATGTGGGTGAAATTATGATATCATGCCAACTTTCAACATTTCAGAGTTCATTTGTGGTGATTTTCAATTTCAGGGTCAACTAGGTCAAAAAAATAAGTAAATGCACGAAGAATACCAAATGAAGTGAGAAATTGTTGAAATTTTGTGATGTGCCTTAGAATGGTGCATTTTGAACACACAAATAGTATGGAGTTCGAATAAGTTAAAAAAAATGAAATCCCTTTGTAAGAGATGAGTTCTCGTTCGAAACCCTGATACTTCGAGAGAGATTGTCCGTTTTGTACACGAAGTGCATCCAGTTTTTTTCGTAGCCCTCTCAACTTTTTAACAAATGCAATATGGGTGAAATGATGATAGCATGCCAACTTTCAACATTTTCAGAGTTCATTTGTAGTGCTTTTCAGTTTCAGGGTCAACTAGCTCAAAAAAAAAAGTAAATGCACGAAGAATACCAAATGAAGTCAGAAATTGTTGAAATTTTGTGATGTGCCTTAGAATGGTGCATTTTTAACACGCAAAAAGTATGGAGTTCAAATAAGTTCAGAAAAATGAAATCCCTTTGTAAGAGATGAGTTCTCGTTCGAAAGCCTCATACTTCGAGAGAGATTGTCCGTTTTGTACACGAAGTGCATCCAGTTTTTGTCGTAGCGCTCTCAACTTTTTAACACATGCTATGTGGGTGAAATGATGATATCATGCCAACTTTCAACATTTTCATAGTTCAGCTTAAGTGCTTTTCGATTTCAGGGTCAACTAGGTGAAAAAAAATAAGTAAATGCACGAAGAATACCAAATGAAGTCGGAAATTGTTGAAATTTTGTGATGTGCCTTAGAATGGTGCATTTTGATCACACAAAAAGTATGGAGTTCAAATAAGTTAAAAAAAATGAAATCCCTTTGTAAGAGATGAGTTCTGGTTCGAAACCCTGATACTTCGAGAGAGATTGTCCGTTTTGTACACGAAGTGCATCCAGTTTTTGTCGTAGCGCTCTCAACTTTTTAACAGATGCTATGTGGGTGAAATGATGATAGCATGCCAACTTTCAACATTTGCATAGTTCATTTGTAATCCTTTTCGATTTCAGGGTCAACTAGGTCAAAAAAAATAAGTAAATGCACGAAGAATACCAAATGAAGTCAGAAATTGTTGAAATGTTGTGATGTGCCTTAGAATGGTGCATTTTGAACACACAAAAAGTATGGAGTTGAAATAAGTTCAAAAAAATGAAATCCCTTTGTAAGAGATGAGTTCTCGTTCGAAACCCTGATACTTCAAGAGAGATTGTCCGTTTTGTACACGAAGTGCATCCAGTTTTTGTCGTAGCCCTCTCAACTTTTTAACAAATGCTATATGGGTGAAATGATGATAGCATGCCAACTTTCAACATTTTCAGAGTTCATTTGTAGTGCTTTTCAGTTTCAGGGTCAACTAGCTCAAAAAAAAATTAAGTAAATGCACGAAGAATACCAAATGAAGTCAGAAATTGTTGAAATTTTGTGATGTGCCTTAGAATGGTGCATTTTTAACACTCAAAAAGTATGGAGTTCAAATAAGTTCAAAAAAATGAAATCCCTTTGTAAGAGATGAGTTCTCGTTCGAAAGCCTAATACTTCGAGAGAGATTGTCCGTTTTGTACACGAAGTGCATCCAGTTTTTGTCGTAGCGCTCTCAACTTTTTAACACATGCTATGTGGGTGAAATGATGATATCATGCCAACTTTCAACATTTTCATAGTTCAGTTTAAGTGCTTTTCGATTTCAGGGTCAACTAGGTGAAAAAAAATAAGTAAATGCACGAAGAATACCGAATGAAGTCGGAAATTGTTGAAATTTTGTGATGTGCCTTAGAATGGTGCATTTTGAACACACAAAAAGTATGGAGTTCAAATAAGTTAAAAAAAATGAAATCCCTTTGTAAGAGATGAGTTCTGGTTCGAAACCCTGATACTTCGAGAGAGATTGTCCGTTTTGTACACGAAGTGCATCCAGTTTTTGTCGTAGCGCTCTCAACTTTTTTACAGATGCTATGTGGGTGAAATGATGATAGCATGCCAACTTTCAACATTTGCATAGTTCATTTGTAGTGCTTTTCAATTTTAGGGTCAACTAGGTCAAAAAAAATAAGTAAATGCACGAAGAATACCAAATGAAGTTAGAAATTGTTGAAATTTTGTGATGTGCCTTAGAATGGTGCATTTTGAACACACAAAAAGTATGGAGTTGAAATAAGTTCAAAAAAATGAAATCCCTTTGTAAGAGATGAGTTCTCGTTCGAAACCCTGATACTTCGAGAGAGATTGTCCGTTTTGTACACGAAGTGCATCCAGTTTTTGTCGTAGCCCTCTCAACTTTTTAACACATGCTATGTGGGTGAAATTATGATAACATGCCAACTTTCAACATTTTCAGAGTTCATTTGTAGTGCTTTTCAATTTCAGGGTCAACTAGGTCAAAACAAAATAAGTAAATGCACGAAGAATACCAAATGAAGTCAGAAATTGTTGAAATTTTGTGATGTGCCTTAGAATGGAGCATTTTGAACACCCAAAAAGTATGGAGTTCAAATAAGTTTAAAAAAATGAAATCCCTTTGTAAGAGATGAGTTCTCGTTCGAAACCCTGATACTTCGAGAGAGATTGTCCGTTTTGTACACGAAGTGCATCCAGTTTTTATCGTAGCCCTCTCAACTTTTTGACACATGCTATGTGGGTGAAATTATGATATCATGCCAACTTTCAACATTTCAGAGTTCATTTGTGGTGCTTTTCAATTTCAGGGTCAACTAGGTCAAAAAAATAAGTAAATGCACGAAGAATACCAAATGAAGTGAGAAATTGTTGAAATTTTGTGATGTGCCTTAGAATGGTGCATTTTGAACACACAAATAGTATGGAGTTCAAATAAGTTAAAAAAAATGAAATCCCTTTGTAAGAGATGAGTTCTCGTTCGAAACCCTGATACTTCGAGAGAGATTGTCCGTTTTGTACACGAAGTGCATCCAGTTTTTTTCGTAGCCCTCTCAACTTTTTAACAAATGCTATATGGGTGAAATGATGATAGCATGCCAACTTTCAACATTTTCAGAGTTCATTTGTAGTGCTTTTCAGTTTCAGGGTCAACTAGCTCAAAAAAAAATAAGTAAATGCACGAAGAATACCAAATGAAGTCAGAAATTGTTGAAATTTTGTGATGTGCCTTAGAATGGTGCATTTTTAACACGCAAAAAGTATGGAGTTCAAATAAGTTCAGAAAAATGAAATCCCTTTGTAAGAGATGAGTTCTCGTTCGAAAGCCTCATACTTCGAGAGAGATTGTCCGTTTTGTACACGAAGTGCATCCAGTTTTTGTCGTAGCGCTCTCAACTTTTTAACACATGCTATGTGGGTGAAATGATGATATCATGCCAACTTTCAACATTTTCATAGTTCAGCTTAAGTGCTTTTCGATTTCAGGGTCAACTAGGTGAAAAAAAATAAGTAAATGCACGAAGAATACCAAATGAAGTCGGAAATTGTTGAAATTTTGTGATGTGCCTTAGAATGGTGCATTTTGAACACACAAAAAGTATGGAGTTCAAATAAGTTAAAAAAAATGAAATCCCTTTGTAAGAGATGAGTTCTGGTTCGAAACCCTGATACTTCGAGAGAGATTGTCCGTTTTGTACACGAAGTGCATCCAGTTTTTGTCGTAGCGCTCTCAACTTTTTAACAGATGCTATGTGGGTGAAATGATGATAGCATGCCAACTTTCAACATTTGCATAGTTCATTTGTAATCCTTTTCGATTTCAGGGTCAACTAGGTCAAAAAAAATAAGTAAATGCACGAAGAATACCAAATGAAGTCAGAAATTGTTGAAATGTTGTGATGTGCCTTAGAATGGTGCATTTTGAACACACAAAAAGTATGGAGTTGAAATAAGTTCAAAAAAATGAAATCCCTTTGTAAGAGATGAGTTCTCGTTCGAAACCCTGATACTTCAAGAGAGATTGTCCGTTTTGTACACGAAGTGCATCCAGTTTTTGTCGTAGCCCTCTCAACTTTTTAACAAATGCTATATGGGTGAAATGATGATAGCATGCCAACTTTCAACATTTTCAGAGTTCATTTGTAGTGCTTTTCAGTTTCAGGGTCAACTAGCTCAAAAAAAAATTAAGTAAATGCACGAAGAATACCAAATGAAGTCAGAAATTGTTCAAATTTTGTGATGTGCCTTAGAATGGTGCATTTTTAACACGCAAAAAGTATGGAGTTCAAATAAGTTCAAAAAAATGAAATCCCTTTGTAAGAGATGAGTTCTCGTTCGAAAGCCTAATACTTCGAGAGAGATTGTCCGTTTTGTACACGAAGTGCATCCAGTTTTTGTCGTAGCGCTCTCAACTTTTTAACACATGCTATGTGGGTGAAATGATGATATCATGCCAACTTTCAACATTTTCATAGTTCAGTTTAAGTGCTTTTCGATTTCAGGGTCAACTAGGTGAAAAAAAAATAAGTAAATGCACGAAGAATACCAAATGAAGTCGGAAATTGTTGAAATTTTGTGATGTGCCTTAGAATGGTGCATTTTGAACACACAAAAAATATGGAGTTCAAATAAGTTAAAAAAAATGAAATCCCTTTGTAAGAGATGAGTTCTGGTTCGAAACCCTGATACTTCGAGAGAGATTGTCCGTTTTGTACACGAAGTGCATCCAGTTTTTGTCGTAGCGCTCTCAACTTTTTAACAGATGCTATGTGGGTGAAATGATGATAGCATGCCAACTTTCAACATTTGCATAGTTCATTTGTAATCCTTTTCGATTTCAGGGTCAACTAGGTCAAAAAAAATAAGTAAATGCACGAAGAATACCAAATGAAGTCAGAAATTGTTGAAATGTTGTGATGTGCCTTAGAATGGTGCATTTTGAACACACAAAAAGTATGGAGTTCAAATAAGTTCAAAAAAATGAAATCCCTTTGTAAGAGATGAGTTCTCGTTCGAAACCCTGATACTTCAAGAGAGATTGTCCGTTTTGTACACGAAGTGCATCCAGTTTTTGTCGTAGCCCTCTCAACTTTTTAACAAATGCTATATGGGTGAAATGATGATAGCATGCCAACTTTCAACATTTTCAGAGTTCATTTGTAGTGCTTTTCAGTTTCAGGGTCAACTAGCTCAAAAAAAAATTAAGTAAATGCACGAAGAATACCAAATGAAGTCAGAAATTGTTGAAATTTTGTGATGTGCCTTAGAATGGTGCATTTTTAACACGCAAAAAGTATGGAGTTCAAATAAGTTCAAAAAAATGAAATCCCTTTGTAAGAGATGAGTTCTCGTTCGAAAGCCTAATACTTCGAGAGAGATTGTCCGTTTTGTACACGAAGTGCATCCAGTTTTTGTCGTAGCGCTCTCAACTTTTTAACACATGCTATGTGGGTGAAATGATGATATCATGCCAACTTTCAACATTTTCATAGTTCAGTTTAAGTGCTTTTCGATTTCAGGGTCAACTAGGTGAAAAAAAATAAGTAAATGCACGAAGAATACCAAATGAAGTCGGAAATTGTTGAAATTTTGTGATGTGCCTTAGAATGGTGCATTTTGAACACACAAAAAGTATGGAGTTCAAATAAGTTAAAAAAAATGAAATCCCTTTGTAAGAGATGAGTTCTCGTTCGAAACCCTGATACTTCGAGAGAGATTGTCCGTTTTGTACACGAAGTGCATCCAGTTTTTTTCGTAGCCCTCTCAACTTTTTAACAAATGCTATATGGGTGAAATGATGATAGCATGCCAACTTTCAACATTTTCAGAGTTCATTTGTAGTGCTTTTCAGTTTCAGGGTCAACTAGCTCAAAAAAAATAAGTAAATGCACGAAGAATACCAAATGAAGTCAGAAATTGTTGAAATTTTGTGATGTGCCTTAGAATGGTGCATTTTTAACACGCAAAAAGTATGGAGTTCAAATAAGTTCAGAAAAATGAAATCCCTTTGTAAGAGATGAGTTCTCGTTCGAAAGCCTCATACTTCGAGAGAGATTGTCCGTTTTGTACACGAAGTGCATCCAGTTTTTGTCGTAGCGCTCTCAACTTTTTAACACATGCTATGTGGGTGAAATGATGATATCATGCCAACTTTCAACATTTTCATAGTTCAGCTTAAGTGCTTTTCGATTTCAGGGTCAACTAGGTGAAAAAAAATAAGTAAATGCACGAAGAATACCAAATGAAGTCGGAAATTGTTGAAATTTTGTGATGTGCCTTAGAATGGTGCATTTTGAACACACAAAAAGTATGGAGTTCAAATAAGTTAAAAAAAATGAAATCCCTTTGTAAGAGATGAGTTCTGGTTCGAAACCCTGATACTTCGAGAGAGATTGTCCGTTTTGTACACGAAGTGCATCCAGTTTTTGTCGTAGCGCTCTCAACTTTTTAACAGATGCTATGTGGGTGAAATGATGATAGCATGCCAACTTTCAACATTTGCATAGTTCATTTGTAATCCTTTTCGATTTCAGGGTCAACTAGGTGAAAAAAAATAAGTAAATGCACGAAGAATACCAAATGAAGTCAGAAATTGTTGAAATGTTGTGATGTGCCTTAGAATGGTGCATTTTGAACACACAAAAAGTATGGAGTTGAAATAAGTTCAAAAAAATGAAATCCCTTTGTAAGAGATGAGTTCTCGTTCGAAACCCTGATACTTCAAGAGAGATTGTCCGTTTTGTACACGAAGTGCATCCAGTTTTTGTCGTAGCCCTCTCAACTTTTTAACAAATGCTATATGGGTGAAATGATGATAGCATGCCAACTTTCAACATTTTCAGAGTTCATTTGTAGTGCTTTTCAGTTTCAGGGTCAACTAGCTCAAAAAAAAATTAAGTAAATGCACGAAGAATACCAAATGAAGTCAGAAATTGTTGAAATTTTGTGATGTGCCTTAGAATGGTGCATTTTTAACACGCAAAAAGTATGGAGTTCAAATAAGTTCAAAAAAATGAAATCCCTTTGTAAGAGATGAGTTCTCGTTCGAAAGCCTAATACTTCGAGAGAGATTGTCCGTTTTGTACACGAAGTGCATCCAGTTTTTGTCGTAGCGCTCTCAACTTTTTAACACATGCTATGTGGGTGAAATGATGATATCATGCCAACTTTCAACATTTTCATAGTTCAGTTTAAGTGCTTTTCGATTTCAGGGTCAACTAGGTGAAAAAAAAATAAGTAAATGCACGAAGAATACCAAATGAAGTCGGAAATTGTTGAAATTTTGTGATGTGCCTTAGAATGGTGCATTTTGAACACACAAAAAGTATGGAGTTCAAATATGTTAAAAAATGAAATCCCTTTGTAAGAGATGAGTTCTGGTTCGAAACCCTGATACTTCGAGAGAGATTGTCCGTTTTGTACACGAAGTGCATCCAGTTTTTGTCGTAGCGCTCTCAACTTTTTAACAGATGCTATGTGGGTGAAATGATGATAGCATGCCAACTTTCAACATTTGCATAGTTCATTTGTAGTCCTTTTCGATTTCAGGGTCAACTAGGTCAAAAAAAATAAGTAAATGCAAGAAGAATACCAAATGAAGTCAGAAATTGTTGAAATGTTGTGATGTGCCTTAGAATGGTGCATTTTGAACACACAAAAAGTATGGAGTTGAAATAAGTTCAAAAAAATGAAATCCCTTTGTAAGAGATGAGTTCTCGTTCGAAACCCTGATATTTCGAGAGAGATTGTCCGTTTTGTACACGAAGTGCATCCAGTTTTTGTCGTAGCCCTCTCAACTTTTTAACACATGCTATGTGGGTGAAATGATGATAGCATGCCAACTTTCAACATTTTCAGAGTTCATTCGTAGTGCTTTTCAGTTTCAGGGTCAACTAGCTCAAAAAAAATAAGTAAATGCACGAAGAATACCAAATGAAGTCAGAAATTGTTGAAATTTTGTGATGTGCCTTAGAATGGTGCATTTTGAACACACAAAAAGTATGGAGTTCAAATAAGTTCAAAAAAAGAAATCAATTTGTAAGAGATGAGTTCTCGTTCGAAACCCTGATACTTCGAGAGAGATTGTCCGTTTTGTACACGAAGTGCATCCAGTTTTTGTCGTATCCCTCTCAACTTTTTAACACATGCTATGTGGGTGAAATGATGATAGCATGCCAACTTTCAACATTTTCAGAGTTCATTTGTAGTGCTTTTCAATTTCAGGGTCAACTAGGTCAAAACAAAATAAGTAAATGCACGAAGAATACCAAATGAAGTCAGAAATTGTTGAAATTTTGTGATGTGCCTTAGAATGGTGCATTTTGAACACACAAAAAGTATGGAGTTCAAATAAGTTCAAAAAAATGAAATCAATTTGTAAGAGATGAGTTCTCGTTCGAAACCCTGATACTTCGAGAGAGATTGTCCGTTTTGTACACGAAGTGCATCCAGTTTTTGTCGTATCCCTCTCAACTTTTTAACACATGCTATGTGGGTGAAATGATGATAGCATGCAAACTTTCAACATTTTCGTAGTTCATATGTAGTGCTTTTCAATTTCAGGGTCAACTAGGTCAAAAAAAATAAGTAAATGCACGAAGAATACCTAATGAAGTGAGAAATTGTCGAAATTTTGTGATGTGCCTTAGAATGGTGCATTTTGAACACACAAAAAGCATGGAGTTCAAATAAGTTCAAAAAAATGAAATCCCTTTGTAAGAGATGAGTTCTCGTTCGAAACCCTGATACTTCGAGAGAGATTGTCCGTTTTGTACACGAAGTGCATCCAGTTTTTGTCCTAGCCCTCTCAACTTTTTAACAAATGCTATGTGGGTGAAATGATGATAGCATGCCAACTGTCAACATTTTCAGAGTTCATTTGTAGTGCTTTTCAGTTTCAGGGTCAACTAGCTCAAAAAAAATAAGTAAATGCACGAATAATACCAAATGAAGTCAGAAATTGTTGAAATTTTGTGATGTGCCTTAGAATGGTGCATTTTGAACACACAAAAAGTATGGAGTTCAAATAAGTTCAAAAAAATGAAATCCCTTTGTAAGAGATGAGTTCTCGTTCGAAACCCTGATACTTCGAGAGAGATTGTCCGTTTTGTACACAAAGTGCATCCAGTTTATGTCGTAGCCCTCTCAACTTTTTAACAAACGCTATGTGGGTGAAATGATGATATCATGCAAACTTTCAACATTTTTGTAGTTCATACGTAGTGCTTTTCAATTTTAGGGTCAACTAGGTCAAAAAAATAAGTAAATGCACGAAGAATACCAAATAAAGTGAGAAATTGTTGAAATTTTGTGATGTGCCTTAGAATGGTGCATTTTGAACACACAAAAAGTATGGAGTTCAAATAAGTTCAAAAAAATGAAATCCCTTTGTAAGAGATGAGTTCTCGTTCGAAACCCTGATACTTCGAGAGAGATTGTCCGTTTTGTACACGAAGTGCATCCAGTTTTTGTCGTAGCCCTCTCAACTTTTTAACAAATGCTATGTGGGTGAAATGATGATAGCATTCCAACTTTCAATATTTTCAGAGTTTGTTTGTAGTGCTTTTAAATTTCAGGGTCAACTAGGTCAAAAAAAAAAAGTAAATGCACGAAGAATACCAAATGAAGTCAGAAATTGTTGAAATGTTGTGATGTGCCTTAGAATGGTGCATTTTGAACACACAAAAAGTATGGAGTTGAAATAAGTTCAAAAAAATGAAATCCCTTTGTAAGAGATGAGTTCTCGTTCGAAACCCTGATACTTCGAGAGAGATTGTCCGTTTTGTACACGAAGTGCATTCAGTTTTTGTCGTAGCCCTCTCAACTTTTTAACACATTACATGTGGGTTAAATGATGATAGCATGCCAACTTTCAACATTTTCATAGTTCATTTTTAGTGCTTTTCGATTTCAGGGTCAACTAGGTCCAAAAAAATAAGTAAATGCACGAAGAATACCAAATTAAGTCAGAAATTGTTGAAATTTTGTCATGTGCCTTAGAATGGTGCATTTTGAACACACAAAAAGTATGGAGTTCAAATAACTTCAAAAAAATGAAATCCCTTTGTAAGAGATGAGTTCTCGTTCGAAACCGTGATACTTCGAGAGAGATTGTCCGTTTTGTACACGAAGTGCATCCAGTTTTTGTCATATCCCCCTCAACTTTTTAACACATGCTATGTGGGTGAAATGATGATAGCATGCAAACTTTCAACATTTTCGTAGTTCATATGTAGTGCTTTTCAATTTCAGGGTCAACTAGGTCAAAACAATAAGTAAATGCACGAAGAATACCAAATGAAGTGAGAAATAGTTGAAATTTTGTGATGTGCCTTAGAATTGTGCATTTTGAACACACAAAAAGCATGGAGTTCAAATAAGTTCAAAAAAATGAAATCCCTTTGTAAGAGATGAGTTCTCGTTCGAAACCCTGATACTTCGAGAGAGATTGTCCGTTTTGTACACGAAGTGCATGCAGTTTTTGTCGTAGCCCTCTCAACTTTTTAACAAATGCTATTTGGGTGAAATGATGATAGCATGCCAACTTTCAACATTTTCAGAGTTCATTTGTAGTGCTTTTCAGTTTCAGGGTCAACTAGCTCAAAAAAATAAGTAAATGCACGAAGAATACCAAATGAAGTCAGAAATTGTTGAAATTTTGTGATGTGCCTTAGAATGGTGCATTTTGAACACACAAAAAGTATGGAGTTCAAATAAGTTCAAAAAAAATGAAATCCCTTTGTAAGAGATGAGTTCTCGTTCGAAACCCTGATACTTCGAGAGAGATTGTCCGTTTTGTACACGAAGTGCATCCAGTTTTTGTCGTATCCCTCTCAACTTTTTAACACATGCTATGTGGGTGAAATGATGATATCATGCAAACTTTCAACATTTTTGTAGTTCATATGTAGTGCTTTTCAATTTCAGGGTCAACTAGGTCAAAAAAAATAAGTAAATGCACGAAGAATACCAAATAAAGTGAGAAATTGTTGAAATTTTGTGATGTGCCTTAGAATGGTGCATTTTGAACACACAAAAAGCATGGAGTTCAAATAAGTTCAAAAAAATGAAATCGCTTTGTAAGAGATGAGTTCTCGTTCGAAACCCTGATACTTCGAGAGAGATTGTCCGTTTTGTACACGAAGTGCATCCAGTTTTTGTCGTAGCCCTCTCAACTTTTTAACAAATGCTATGTGGGTGAAATGATGATAGCATGCCAACTTTCAACATTTTCAGAGTTTGTTTGTAGTGTTTTTAAATTTCAGGGTCAACTAGGTCAAAAAAAAAGTAAATGCACGAAGAATACCAAATGAAGTCAGAAATTGTTGAAATGTAGTGATGTGCCTTAGAATGGTGCATTTTGAACACACAAAAACTATGGAGTTGAAATAAGTTCAAAAAAATGAAATCCCTTTGTAAGAGATGAGTTCTCGTTCGAAACCCTGATACTTCGAGAGAGATTGTCCGTTTTGTACACGAAGTGCATCCAGTTTTAGTCGTAGCCCTCTCAACTTTTTAACACATGCTATGTGGGTGAAATGATGATAGCATGCCAACTTTCAACATTTTCATAGTTCATTTGTAGTGCTTTTCAATTTCAGGGTCAACTAGGTCAAAACAAAATAAGTAAATGCACGAAGAATACCAAATGAAGTCAGAAATTGTTGAAATTTTGTGATGTGCCTTAGAATGGTGCATTTTGAACACACAAAAAGTATGGAGTTGAAATAAGTTCAAGAAAATGAAATCCCTTTGTAAGAGATGAGTTCTCGTTCGAAACCCTGATATTTCGAGAGAGATTGTCCGTTTTGTACACGAAGTGCATCCTGTTTTTGTCGTAGCCCTCTCAACTTTTTAACACATGCTATGTGGGTGAAATGATGATAGCATGCCAACTTTCAACATTTTCAGAGTTCATTTGTGGTGCTTTTCAATTTCAGGGTCAACTAGGTCAAAACAAAATAAGTAAATGCACGAAGAATACCAAATGAAGTCAGAAATTGTTGAAATTTTGTGATGTGCCTTAGAATGGTGCATTTTGAACACACAAAAAGTATGGAGTTCAAAGAAGTTCAAAAAAATGAAATCCCTTTGTAAGAGATGAGTTCTCGTTCGAAACCCTGATACTTCGAGAGAGATTGTCCGTTTTGTACACGAAGTGCATCCAGTTTTTGTCGTATCCCTCTCAACTTTTTAACACATGCTATGTGGGTGAAATGATGATAGCATGCCAACTTTCAACATTTTCAGAGTTCATTTGTGGTGCTTTTCAATTTCAGGGTCAACTAGGTCAAAACAAAATAAGTAAATGCACGAAGAATACCAAATGAAGTCAGAAATTGTTGAAATTTTGTGATGTGCCTTAGAATGGTGCATTTTGAACACACAAAAAGTATGGAGTTCAAATAAGTTCAAAAAAATGACATCCCTTTGTAAGAGATGAGTTCTCGTTCGAAACCCTGATACTTCGAGAGAGATTGTCCGTTTTGTACATGAAGTGCATCCTGTTTTTGTCGTATCCCTCTCAACTTTTTAACACATGCTATGTGGGTGAAATGATGATAGCATGCAAACTTTCAACATTTTCGTAGTTCATATGTAGTGCTTTTCAATTTCAAGGTCAACTAGGTCAAAAAAATAACTAAATGCACGAAGAATACCAAATGAAGTGAGAAATTGTTGAAATTTTGTGATGTGCCTTAGAATGGTGCATTTTGAACACACAAAAAGTATGGAGTTCAAATAAGTTCAAAAAAATGACATCCCTTTGTAAGAGATGAGTTCTCGTTCGAAACCCTGATACTTCGAGAGAGATTGTCCGTTTTGTACATGAAGTGCATCCTGTTTTTGTCGTATCCCTCTCAACTTTTTAACACATGCTATGTGGGTGAAATGATGATAGCATGCAAACTTTCAACATTTTCGTAGTTCATATGTAGTGCTTTTCAATTTCAAGGTCAACTAGGTCAAAAAAATAACTAAATGCACGAAGAATACCAAATGAAGTGAGAAATTGTTGAAATTTTGTGATGTGCCTTAGAATGGTGCATTTTGAACACACAAAAAGTATGGAGTTCAAATAAGTTCAAAAAAATGAAATCCCTTTGTAAGAGATGAGTTCTCGTTCGAAACCCTGATACTTCGAGAGAGATTGTCCGTTTTGTACACGAAGTGCATCCAGTTTTTGTCGTAGCCCTCTCAACTTTTTAACAAATGCTATGTGGGTGAAATGATGATAGCATTCCAACTTTCAATATTTTCAGAGTTTGTTTGTAGTGCTTTTAAATTTCAGGGTCAACTAGGTCAAAAAAAAAAAGTAAATGCACGAAGAATACCAAATGAAGTCAGAAATTGTTGAAATGTTGTGATGTGCCTTAGAATGGTGCATTTTGAACACACAAAAAGTATGGAGTTGAAATAAGTTCAAAAAAATGAAATCCCTTTGTAAGAGATGAGTTCTCGTTCGAAACCCTGATACTTCGAGAGAGATTGTCCGTTTTGTACACGAAGTGCATTCAGTTTTTGTCGTAGCCCTCTCAACTTTTTAACACATTACATGTGGGTTAAATGATGATAGCATGCCAACTTTCAACATTTTCATAGTTCATTTTTAGTGCTTTTCGATTTCAGGGTCAACTAGGTCAAAAAAAATAAGTAAATGCACGAAGAATACCAAATTAAGTCAGAAATTGTTGAAATTTTGTCATGTGCCTTAGAATGGTGCATTTTGAACACACAAAAAGTATGGAGTTCAAATAACTTCAAAAAAATGAAATCCCTTTGTAAGAGATGAGTTCTCGTTCGAAACCGTGATACTTCGAGAGAGATTGTCCGTTTTGTACACGAAGTGCATCCAGTTTTTGTCATATCCCCCTCAACTTTTTAACACATGCTATGTGGGTGAAATGATGATAGCATGCAAACTTTCAACATTTTCGTAGTTCATATGTAGTGCTTTTCAATTTCAGGGTCAACTAGGTCAAAACAATAAGTAAATGCACGAAGAATACCAAATGAAGTGAGAAATAGTTGAAATTTTGTGATGTGCCTTAGAATTGTGCATTTTGAACACACAAAAAGCATGGAGTTCAAATAAGTTCAAAAAAATGAAATCCCTTTGTAAGAGATGAGTTCTCGTTCGAAACCCTGATACTTCGAGAGAGATTGTCCGTTTTGTACACGAAGTGCATGCAGTTTTTGTCGTAGCCCTCTCAACTTTTTAACAAATGCTATTTGGGTGAAATGATGATAGCATGCCAACTTTCAACATTTTCAGAGTTCATTTGTAGTGCTTTTCAGTTTCAGGGTCAACTAGCTCAAAAAAATAAGTAAATGCACGAAGAATACCAAATGAAGTCAGAAATTGTTGAAATTTTGTGATGTGCCTTAGAATGGTGCATTTTGAACACACAAAAAGTATGGAGTTCAAATAAGTTCAAAAAAAATGAAATCCCTTTGTAAGAGATGAGTTCTCGTTCGAAACCCTGATACTTCGAGAGAGATTGTCCGTTTTGTACACGAAGTGCATCCAGTTTTTGTCGTATCCCTCTCAACTTTTTAACACATGCTATGTGGGTGAAATGATGATATCATGCAAACTTTCAACATTTTTGTAGTTCATATGTAGTGCTTTTCAATTTCAGGGTCAACTAGGTCAAAAAAAATAAGTAAATGCACGAAGAATACCAAATAAAGTGAGAAATTGTTGAAATTTTGTGATGTGCCTTAGAATGGTGCATTTTGAACACACAAAAAGCATGGAGTTCAAATAAGTTCAAAAAAATGAAATCGCTTTGTAAGAGATGAGTTCTCGTTCGAAACCCTGATACTTCGAGAGAGATTGTCCGTTTTGTACACGAAGTGCATCCAGTTTTTGTCGTAGCCCTCTCAACTTTTTAACAAATGCTATGTGGGTGAAATGATGATAGCATGCCAACTTTCAACATTTTCAGAGTTTGTTTGTAGTGTTTTTAAATTTCAGGGTCAACTAGGTCAAAAAAAAAGTAAATGCACGAAGAATACCAAATGAAGTCAGAAATTGTTGAAATGTAGTGATGTGCCTTAGAATGGTGCATTTTGAACACACAAAAACTATGGAGTTGAAATAAGTTCAAAAAAATGAAATCCCTTTGTAAGAGATGAGTTCTCGTTCGAAACCCTGATACTTCGAGAGAGATTGTCCGTTTTGTACACGAAGTGCATCCAGTTTTAGTCGTAGCCCTCTCAACTTTTTAACACATGCTATGTGGGTGAAATGATGATAGCATGCCAACTTTCAACATTTTCATAGTTCATTTGTAGTGCTTTTCAATTTCAGGGTCAACTAGGTCAAAACAAAATAAGTAAATGCACGAAGAATACCAAATGAAGTCAGAAATTGTTGAAATTTTGTGATGTGCCTTAGAATGGTGCATTTTGAACACACAAAAAGTATGGAGTTGAAATAAGTTCAAGAAAATGAAATCCCTTTGTAAGAGATGAGTTCTCGTTCGAAACCCTGATATTTCGAGAGAGATTGTCCGTTTTGTACACGAAGTGCATCCTGTTTTTGTCGTAGCCCTCTCAACTTTTTAACACATGCTATGTGGGTGAAATGATGATAGCATGCCAACTTTCAACATTTTCAGAGTTCATTTGTGGTGCTTTTCAATTTCAGGGTCAACTAGGTCAAAACAAAATAAGTAAATGCACGAAGAATACCAAATGAAGTCAGAAATTGTTGAAATTTTGTGATGTGCCTTAGAATGGTGCATTTTGAACACACAAAAAGTATGGAGTTCAAAGAAGTTCAAAAAAATGAAATCCCTTTGTAAGAGATGAGTTCTCGTTCGAAACCCTGATACTTCGAGAGAGATTGTCCGTTTTGTACACGAAGTGCATCCAGTTTTTGTCGTATCCCTCTCAACTTTTTAACACATGCTATGTGGGTGAAATGATGATAGCATGCCAACTTTCAACATTTTCAGAGTTCATTTGTGGTGCTTTTCAATTTCAGGGTCAACTAGGTCAAAACAAAATAAGTAAATGCACAAAGAATACCAAATGAAGTCAGAAATTGTTGAAATTTTGTGATGTGCCTTAGAATGGTGCATTTTGAACACACAAAAAGTATGGAGTTCAAATAAGTTCAAAAAAATGACATCCCTTTGTAAGAGATGAGTTCTCGTTCGAAACCCTGATACTTCGAGAGAGATTGTCCGTTTTGTACATGAAGTGCATCCTGTTTTTGTCGTATCCCTCTCAACTTTTTAACACATGCTATGTGGGTGAAATGATGATAGCATGCAAACTTTCAACATTTTCGTAGTTCATATGTAGTGCTTTTCAATTTCAAGGTCAACTAGGTCAAAAAAATAACTAAATGCACGAAGAATACCAAATGAAGTGAGAAATTGTTGAAATTTTGTGATGTGCCTTAGAATGGTGCATTTTGAACACACAAAAAGTATGGAGTTCAAATAAGTTAAAAAAAATGAAATCCCTTTGTAAGAGATGAGTTCTCGTTCGAAACCCGGATACTTCGAGAGAGATTGTCCGTTTTGTACACGAAGTGCATCCACTTTTGTCGTAGCCCTCTCAACTTTTTAACACATGCTATGTGGGTGAAATTATGATAGCATGCCAACTTTCAACATTTTCAGAGTTCATTTGTAGTGCTTTTCAATTTCAGGGTCAACTAGGTCAAAACAAAATAAGTAAATGCACGAAGAATACCAAATGAAGTTAGAAATTGTTGAAATTTTGTCATGTGCCTTAGAATGGTGCATTTTGAACACACAAAAAGTATGGAGTTCAAATAAGTTCAAAAAAATGAAATCCCTTTGTAAGAGATGAGTTCTCGTTCGAAATCGTGATACTTCGAGAGAGATTGTCCGTTTTGTACACGAAGTGCATCCAGTTTTTGTCGTATCCCTCTCAACTTTTTAACACATGCTATGTGGGTGAAATGATGATAGCATGCAAACTTTCAACATTTTCGTAGTTCATATGTAGTGCTTTTCAATTTCAGGGTCAACTAGGTCAAAACAATAAGTAAATGCACGAAGAATACCAAATGAAGTGAGAAATTGTTGAAATTTTGTGATGTGCCTTAGAATGGTGCATTTTGAACACACAAAAAGCATGGAGTTCAAATAAGTTCAAAAAAATGAAATCGCTTTGTAAGAGATGAGTTCTCGTTCGAAACCCTGATACTTCGAGAGAGATTGTCCGTTTTGTACACGAAGTGCATCCAGTTTTTGTCGTAGCCCTCTCAACTTTTTAGCAAATGCTATGTGGGTGAAATGATGATAGCATGCCAACTTTCAACAGTTCATTTGTAGTGCTTTTCAGTTTCAGGGTCAACTAGCTCAAAAAAAATAAGTAAATGCACGAAGAATACCAAATGAAGTCAGAAATTGTTGAAATTTTGTGATGTGCCTTAGAATGGTGCATTTTGAACACACAAAAAGTATGGAGTTCAAATAAGTTCAAAAAAATGAAATCCCTTTGAAAGAGATGAGTTCTCGTTCGAAACCCTGATACTTCGAGAGAGATTGTCCGTTTTGTACACGAAGTGCATCCAGTTTTTGTCGTATCCCTCTCAACTTTTTAACACATGCTATGTGGGTGAAATGATGATATCATGCAAACTTTCAACATTTTCGTAGTTCATATGTAGTGCTTTTCAATTTCAGGGTCAACTAGGTCAAAACAATAAGTAAATGCACGAAGAATACCAAATGAAGTGAGAAATTGTTGAAATTTTGTGATGTGCCTTAGAATGGTGCATTTTGAACACACAAAAAGTATGGAGTTCAAATAAGTTCGAAAAAATGAAATCCCTTTGTAAGAGATGAGTTCTCGTTCGAAACCCTGATACTTCGAGAGAGATTGTCCGTTTTGTACACGAAGTGCATCCAGTTTTTGCCGTAGCCCTCTCAACTTTTTAACAAATGCTATGTGGGTGAAATGATTATAGCATGCCAACTTTCAACATTTTCAGAGTTCATTTGTAGTGCTTTTCAGTTTCAGGGTCAACTAGCTCAAAAAAAAGTAAATGCACGAAGAATACCAAATGAAGTCAGAAATTGTTGAAATTTTGTGATGTGCCTTAGAATGGTGCATTTTGAGCACACAAAAAGTATGGAGTTCAAATAAGTTCGAAAAAATGAAATCCCTTTGTAAGAGATGAGTTCTCGTTCGAAACCCTGATACTTCGAGAGAGATTGTCCGTTTTGTACACGAAGTGCATCCAGTTTTTGTCGTAGCCCTCTTAACTTTTTAACACATTACATGTGGGTTAAATGATGATAGCATGCCAACTTTCAACATTTTCATAGTTCATTTTTAGTGCTTTTCGATTTCAGGGTCAACTAGGTCAAAAAAAATTATGTAAATGCACGAAGAATACCAAATGAAGTCAGAAATTGTTGAAATTTTGTGATGTGCCTTAGAATGGTGCATTTTGAACACACAAAAAGTATGGAGTTCAAATAAGTTCAAAAAAATGAAATCCCTTTTAAAGAGATGAGTTCTCGTTCGAAACCGTGATACTTCGAGAGAGATTGTCCGTTTTGTACACGAGTGCATCCAGTTTTTGTCGTATCCCTCTCAACTTTTTAACACGTGCTATGTGGGTGAAATGATGATAGCATGCCAACTTTCAACATTTTCATAGATCATTTGTAGTGCTTTTCAATTTCAGGGTCAACTAGGTCAAAACAAAATAAGTAAATGCACGAAGAATACCAAATGAAGTCAGAAATTGTTGAAATTTTGTGATGTGCCTTAGAATGGTGCATTTTGAACACACAAAAAGTATGGAGTTGAAATAAGTTCAAAAAAATGAAATCCCTTTGTAAGAGATGAGTTCTCGTTCGAAACCCTGATACTTCGAGAGAGATTGTCCGTTTTGTACACGAAGTGCATCCTGTTTTTGTCGTAGCCCTCTCAACTTTTTAACACATGCTATGTGGGTGAAATGATGATAGCATGCCAACTTTCAACATTTTCAGAGTTCATTTGTGGTGCTTTTCAATTTCAGGGTCAACTAGGTCAAAACAAAATAAGTAAATGCACGAAGAATACCAAATGAAGTCAGAAATTGTTGAAATTTTGTGATGTGCCTTAGAATGGTGCATTTTGAACACACAAAAAGTATGGAGTTCAAATAAGTTCAAAAAAATGAAATCCCTTTGTAAGAGATGAGTTCTCGTTCGAAACCCTGATACTTCGAGAGAGATTGTCCGTTTTGTACACGAAGTGCATCCAGTTTTTGTCGTATCCCTCTCAACTTTTTAACACATGCTATGTGGGTGAAATGATGATAGCATGCAAACTTTCAACATTTTCGTAGTTCATATGTAGTGCATTTCAATTTAAGGGTCAACTAGGTCAAAAAAATAACTAAATGCACGAAGAATACCAAATGAAGTGAGAAATTGTTGAAATTTTGTGATGTGCGTTAGAATGGTGCATTTTGAACACACAAAAAGTATGGAGTTCAAATAAGTTTAAAAAAATGAAATCCCTTTGTAAGAGATGAGTTCTCGTTCGAAACCCGGATACTTCGAGAGAGATTGTCCGTTTTGTACACGAAGTGCATCCAGTTTTGTCGTAGCCCTCTCAACTTTTTAACACATGCTATGTGGGTGAAATTATGATAGCATGCCAACTTTCAACATTTTCAGAGTTCATTTGTAGTGCTTTTCAATTTCAGGGTCAACTAGGACAAAACAAAATAAGTAAATGCACGAAGAATACCAAATGAAGTCAGAAATTGTTGAAATTTTGTGATGTGCCTTAGAATGGTGCATTTTGAACACACGAAAAGTATGGAGTTCAAATAAGTTCAAAAAAATGAAATCCCTTTGTAAGAGATGAGTTCTCGTTCGAAACCCTGATACTTCGAGAGAGATTGTCGGTTTTGTACACGAAGTGCATCCCGTTTTTGTCGTAGCGCTCTCAACTTTTTAACACATGCTATGTGGGTGAAATGATGATAGCTTGCAAACTTTGAACATTTTTGTAGTTCATATGTAGTGCTTTTCGATTTCAGGGTCAACTAGGTCAAAAAAAAATAAGTAAATGCACGAAGAATACCAAATGAAGTGAGAAATTGTTGAAATTTTGTGATGTGCCTTAGAATGGTGAATTTTGAACACACAAAAAGTATGGAGTTCAAATAAGTTAAGAAAAATGAAATCCCTTTGTAAGAGATGAGTTCTCGTTCGAAACCGTGATACTTCGAGAGAGATTGTCCGTTTTGTACATGAAGTGCATCCAGTTTTTTTCGTAGCGCTCTCAACTTTTTAACACATGCTATGTGGGTGAAATGATGATAGCATGCCAACTTTCAACATTTTCAGAGTTCATTTGTAGTCCTTTTCGATTTCAGGGTCAACTAGGTCAAAACAATAAGTAAATGCACGAAGAATACCAAATGAAGTGAGAAATTGTTGAAATTTTGTGATGTGCCTTAGAATGGTGCATTTTGAACACACAAAAAGTATGGAGTTCAAATAAGTTCAAAAAAATGAAATCCCTTTGTAAGAGATGAGTTCTAGTTCGAAACCCTGATACTTCGAGAGAGATTGTCCGTTTTGTACACGAAGTGCATCCTGTTTTTGTCGTAGCCCTCTCAAGTTTTTAACACATGCTATGTGGGTGAAATAATGATAGCATGCCAACTTTCAACATTTTCAGAGTTCATTTGTGGTGCTTTTCAATTTCAGGGTCAACTAGGTCAAAACAAAATAAGTAAATGCACGAAGAATACCAAATGAAGTCAAAAATTGTTGAAATTTTGTGATGTGCCTTAGAATGGTGCATTTTGAACACACAAAAAGTATGGAGTTCAAATAAGTTCAAAAAAATGAAATCCCTTTGTAAGAGATGAGTTCTCGTTCGAAACCCTGATACTTCGAGAGAGATTGTCCGTTTTGTACACGAAGTGCATCCAGTTTTTGTCGTATCCCTCTCAACTTTTTAACACATGCTATGTGGGTGAAATGATGATAGCATGCAAACTTTCAACATTTTCGTAGTTCATATGTAGTGCATTTCAATTTCAAGGTCAACTAGGTCAAAAAAATAACTAAATGCACGAAGAATACCAAATGAAGTGAGAAATTGTTGAAATTTTGTGATGTGCGTTAGAATGGTGCATTTTTAACACACAAAAAGTATGGAGTTCAAATAAGTTTAAAAAAATGAAATCCCTTTGTAAGAGATGAGTTCTCGTTCGAAACCCGGATACTTCGAGAGAGATTGTCCGTTTTGTACACGAAGTGCATCCAGTTTTGTCGTAGCCCTCTCAACTTTTTAACACATGCTATGTGGGTGAAATTATGATAGCATGCCAACTTTCAACATTTTCAGAGTTCATTTGTAGTGCTTTTCAATTTCAGGGTCAACTAGGACAAAACAAAATAAGTAAATGCACGAAGAATACCAAATGAAGTCAGAAATTGTTGAAATTTTGTGATGTGCCTTAGAATGGTGCATTTTGAACACACGAAAAGTATGGAGTTCAAATAAGTTCAAAAAAATGAAATCCCTTTGTAAGAGATGAGTTCTCGTTCGAAACCCTGATACTTCGAGAGAGATTGTCGGTTTTGTACACGAAGTGCATCCAGTTTTTGTCGTAGCGCTCTCAACTTTTTAACACATGCTATGTGGGTGAAATGATGATAGCTTGCAAACTTTGAACATTTTTGTAGTTCATATGTAGTGCTTTTCGATTTCAGGGTCAACTAGGTCAAAAAAAATAAGTAAATGCACGAAGAATACCAAATGAAGTGAGAAATTGTTGAAATTTTGTGATGTGCCTTAGAATGGTGCATTTTGAACACACAAAAAGTATGGAGTTCAAATAAGTTAAAAAAATGAAATCCCTTTGTAAGAGATGAGTTCTCGTTCGAAACCGTGATACTTCGAGAGAGATTGTCCGTTTTGTACACGAAGTGCATCCAGTTTTTGTCGTAGCGCTCTCAACTTTTTAACACATGCTATGTGGGTGAAATGATGATAGCATGGCAACTTTCAACATTTTCAGAGTTCATTTGTAGTCCTTTTCGATTTCAGGGTCAACTAGGTCAAAATAATAAGTAAATGCACGAAGAATACCAAATGAAGTGAGAAATTGTTGAAATTTTGTGATGTGCCTTAGAATGGTGCATTTTGAACACACAAAAAGTATGGAGTTCAAATAAGTTCAAAAAAATGAAATCCCTTTGTAAGAGATGAGTTCTAGTTCGAAACCCTGATACTTCGAGAGAGATTGTCCGTTTTGTACACGAAGTGCATCCTGTTTTTGTCGTAGCCCTCTCAACTTTTTAACACATGCTATGTGGGTGAAATGATGATAGCATGCCAACTTTCAACATTTTCAGAGTTCATTTGTGGTGCTTTTCAATTTCAGGGTCAACTATGTCAAAACAAAATAAGTAAATGCACGAAGAATACCAAATGAAGTCAGAAATTGTTGAAACTTTGTGATGTGCCTTAGAATGGTGCATTTTGAACACACAAAAAGTATGGAGTTGAAATAAGTTCGAAAAAATGAAATCCCTTTGTAAGAGATGAGTTCTCGTTCGAAACCCTGATACTTCGAGAGAGATTGTCCGTTTTGTACACGAAGTGCATCCAGTTTTTGTCGTAGCCCTCTCAACTTTTTAACACATGCTATGTGGGTGAAATGATGATAGCATGCCAACTTTCAACATTTTCAGAGTTCATTTGTAGTCCTTTTCGATTTCAGGGTCAACTAGGTCAAAAAAATAAGTAAATGCACGAAGAATACCAAATGAAGTCAGAAATTGTTGAAATTTTGTGATGTGACTTAGAATGGTGCATTTTTAACACACAAAAAGTATGGAGTTCAAATAAGTTCAAAAAAATGAAATCCCTTTGTAAGAGATGAGTTCTCGTTCGAAAGCCTGATACTTCGAGAGAGATTGTCCGTTTTGTACACGAAGTGCATCCAGTTTTTGTCGTAGCGCTCTCAACTTTTTAACACATGCTATGTGGGTGAAATTATGATAGCATGCCAACTTTCAACATTTTCAGAGTTCGTTTGTAGTGCTTTTCAATTTCAGGGTCAACTAGGTCAAAAACAAATAAGTAAATGCACGAAGAATACCAAATGAAGTCAGAAATTGTTGAAATTTTGTGATGTGCCTTAGAATGGTGCATTTTGAACACACAAAAAGTATGGAGTTGAAATAAGTTCGAAAAAATGAAATCCCTTTGTAAGAGATGAGTTCTTGTTCCAAACCCTGATACTTTGAGAGAGATTGTCCGTTTCGTACACGAAGTGCATCCAGTTTTTGTCGTAGCCCTCTCAACTTTTTAACACATGCTATGTGGGTGAAATTATGATACCATGCCAACTTTCAACATTTTCATAGTTCATTTTTAGTGCTTTTCAATTTCAGGGTCAACTAGGTCAAAAAAAATAAGTAAATGCACGAAGAATACCAAATGAAGTCAGAAATTGTTGAAATTTTGTGATGTGCCTTAGAATGGTGAATTTTGAACACACAAAAAGTATGGAGTTGAAATAAGTTCAAAAAAATGAAATCCCTTTGTAAGAGATGAGTTCTCGTTCGAAACCCTGATACTTCGAGAGAGATTGTCCGTTTTGTACACGAAGTGCATCCAGTTTTTGTCGTAGCCCTCTCAACTTTTTAACACATGCTATGTGGGTGAAATTATGATAGCATGCCAACTTTCAACATTTTCAGAGTTCATTTGTGGTGCTTTTCAATTTCAGGGTCAACTAGGTCAAAACAAAATAAGTAAATGCACGAAGAATACCAAATGAAGTCAGAAATTGTTGAAATTTTGTGATGCGCCTTAGAATGGTGCATTTTGAACACACGAAAAGTATGGAGTTGAAATAAGTTCGAAAAAATGAAATCCCTTTGTAAGAGATGAGTTCTCGTTCGAAACCCTGATACTTTGAGAGAGATTGTCCGTTTTGTACACGAAGTGCATCCAGTTTTTGTCGTAGCCCTCTCAACTTTTTAACACATGCTATGTGGGTGAAATTATGATAGCATGCCAACTTTCAACATTTTCAGAGTTCATTTGTAGTGCTTTTCAATTTCAGGGTCAACTAGGTCAAAACAAAATAAGTAAATGCACAAAGAATACAAATGAAGTCAGAAATTGTTGAAATTTTGTGATGTGCCTTAGAATGGTGCATTTTGAACACACAAAAAGTATGGAGTTCAAATAAGTTCAGAAAAATGAAATCCCTTTGTAAGAGATGAGTTCTCGTTCGAAACCCTGATACTTCGAGAGAGATTGTCCGTTTTGTACACGAAGTGCATCCAGTTTTTGTCGTAGCGCTCTCAAGATTTTAACACATGCTATGTGGGTGAAATAATGATAGCATGCAAACTTTGAACATTTTCGTAGTTCATATGTAGTGCTTTTCGATTTCAGGGTCAACTAGGTCAAAAAAAATAAGTAAATGCACGAAGAATACCAAATGAAGTGAGAAATTGTTGAAATTTTGTGATGTGCCTTAGAATGGTGCATTTTGAACACACAAAAAGTATGGAGTTGAAATAAGTTAAAAAAAATGAAATCCCTTTGTAAGAGATGAGTTCTCGTTCGAAACCGTGATACTTCGAGAGAGATTGTCCGTTTTGTACACGAAGTGCATCCAGTTTTTGTCGTAGCGCTCTCAACTTTTTAACACATGCTATGTGGGTGAAATGATGATAGCATGCCAACTTTCAACATTTTCAGAGTTCATTTGTAGTCCTTTTCGATTTCAGGGTCAACTAGGTAGAAAAAATAAGTAAATGCACGAAGAATACCAAATGAAGTCAGAAATTGTTGAAACTTTGTGATGTGCCTTAGAATGGTGCATTTTTAACACACAAAAATTATGGAGTTCAAATAAGTTCAAAAAAATGAAATCCCTTTGTAAGAGATGAGTTCTCGTTCGAAACCCTGATACTTCGAGAGAGATTGTCCGTTTTGTACACGAAGTGCATCCTGTTTTTGTCGTAGCCCTCTGTCGGGACCCCGATCCTAAGCCATAGGAATCTAGCCTGTGACCCATCGCATCCCTTTGTGGTCTCACGCACGGTTAACTCCACGGCTGCAGCTGTGACATCCTCGACTTTTGCTACAGTAGTAATTGTAATTAAGCTACAGTGATCACCGCTAATGATGCCACGTCACCGAATTCCCATCTCAGACCCGCGTGGATTCGCGTCTGTCCGGATCGATGATTTGAAAGCAATGGGAAGCACTTTATCGGTTCATTACAAGTGTTAAAAGGATATATATGTAAGGGGAAAGTATTAAAGAAATAATAATAAAAGAAAGGAAAGAAAACTGAAAGAAAGAAATAATAAAAAGAAAAGGGAAAAGAGAAAATAAAACAAAACAAATAAAAAAAAAAAAAGAAAAAAATGAAAACAACCCCCACTCCCCCGTGGCCCAACTGGGCCAAAAGGGCCCAGCCGGCCACCTCCCGCGCCCCCACCTCCCCAAACCCTAGCCCTCCTGGGCGCCACCCCCTCCTCCCGCCACTCCCTCCTTTTCCCACGCCGCCGCCGCCAGCCCCCCCCCTCGTGGGGGGCCCCACCCCCACGCGCCACCTCCCCACCCCACCGACAACCCCCCCCTGCCGAGCCCCCCACCTCTCACCCTCCCGTGACTCCCTCCCTCTCCCACGATCTCTCTCCCTCCCCTGTCGGGCCACGCCCCTCTCCCCCCATCTCGCCCCTCCCTGGCCACCCCTCTCCCGCCGGCAGCCCTCCCCGGCGGCCCCTCTCCCTCCGCCGGCGGCCACCCACCTCACCTCCCCCACGGCCTCCACCTCTCCCCGCCGGCAGCCCTCTACCCCGCCGGCCTCCTCCCTCCACGGCCCCCTTCCTCCCGCGGCCGCCCCTCCCCTCATCCTCCTCCCCGGCGGCCCCTCCACCCCCGCCGGCAGGGGGCCCCGGCTCCCTCGGCCTCCACCTCGGCCGGCCTCTCTCGGCCCCTCACCACGCCGGCCGAGCCCCTCACCGTCGGCGGCCCCATCTCCGGGGGCCTCTCCTCACCGGGGCCTCCACACCGGCTCCTCCTCGCCGGCACATCACCACCGGAACCTCACCGTCACCGTCTCCACCGTCACTTCGCGCGAACTCCGGCTTCACCGGGCCGTCACGTCACCGTCGGTGAGCCCCTCCTCGGGCTCCTCCCACCTTACCGTTCTTCTCGACGTCACGGTTCCGTTCCGGCAAACGGGGCCTCGATCCGTCGACGGTGGACTCCGATAGAAGGATTCGAAGTTGGTGTTCTTCTAGGTGGAGTAGCAAAAGAACTTCTCTGTTAGCAGAGAGATGAGAGATGAGTGTTGAGAGAAAAGAAAAAAAAATGAAAAAGAATAAATGGTGTATTAGATGCGTATGTATGTATGTATGTATTCGATGCCCGTATTATGTATGTATTTGTGTATTTGGATATTTAGAGAAATACGGTATTTGCACGGATATGTATCTAATAAAAATAAATGAGGAAATAACCTTAGGCCACTTACCGGTGGGGCCAATGCACCGCTGTCAATGACAGGGAGGCCCCACGCGATGATTAAAAATAATGTTTTTCTTAAAATAGATAAATAAATAGATATTTAGTTAAAATAATTAATTAACATAATTAGAGTATGACACGTGGGTCCCTCGTTGAATTAATCTGATTAATAAATAATTAATCTTAATAAAAACTTGTGCCTATGACGTTCGGGACCCGCTGGTCAGTTGACCGGTCAAATGTGATGTCAGCCTGACATCGCGATGATGTCATAATAGGATTTTACTAAATCTTTTAAATCTGTTTTTAATTCCTAAATAATTAATAAAACTTTAAAAATTAATATTAAATAATCCGTAAGTCAGATCAAAATAATTTCAACATCAAAGTTGATCAGCAAAGCGAGACGAACCCGGATCCACGGTCCGTTCGTCTGTCACGCGTCCCTAGCATAGTAAACATGGAACTTTTCCATCGTTTCCAGTGTAACCGATAGTAGCCCGAGACCCGGGAAAATATCGTCAGATATTCTTCCGACCCGTCTATGACGGATGTTCCTGCGTTAGCTCATGCCTAGCCTGCATATTTCCATGTCGTGTTTTGTGTGCATCGGTGCTATTATTTATTGTTTCTTCCCCCTCTTCTTACCGGTAGACCCCGAGACTGACGCTGCTGCCGGGTACATCTACGACCCTGCTGATCAGTCCATTGCCGCAGAGCAGCAAGGCAAGCAAACTCCCCTTGATCATTCCTATATCGCCTATGTCCTTCTTCCTACTGCTTGCATTAGTATTTTGCTACTGTTGTAGTTAGCTCCTATATCTGATGCATAGCCTGTTTTTGATGAACTGCTACTTTCAGTCCTGTACCTTTTTACCTGCTTAGTATAGGTGGAGCAGTCATCCCCTCTGACCCCGTAGATCAGTTGCCCCGCTTGTTTTCAAATCTCGATCTCTGATCGACGAGCCAGACCCGACACAGCACGTTCACCCCCCTTCGTTGTACGACGCTACAGGGATACTATCGGGTACCGAGGGTGACACCTCGCTAAGTACTCCTGATGATATCTCTGTAGTATAGCTAGTCGGTCGTGGTTATCGAGGGTGATTCCTCTTTCACCATTCCCGATGACGTCTCTGTCGTGCCACCCCGCGAGTGTGGGACCCCCGAGGGTGATTCCTCTAAGCCCACCTTGACGGGTACATCGTTCGGAATCCAACGAGGGTGATACCTCGGATTCCCCCCGATGTTACAACCACACAGTTACTCGACCATGTTATTGGGATCTTCGGTGATTAGTTGTAAGACGGGTGGATTCCCGCGAGACTGTGTTGTTGGCCTAATTAAAATGCTAATGGATTTGGGTATTTGATCTGGGTTGGTCGGAGACCTTTTCGCACTAACCGGCTACGCGGGAAGAATTATGGGTACTCGACGTCGCGGTATCAGCCGAAGCTTTTCAGATGCCAGCAGTGTAGCGGCGCGCGCCCGAGTGGTCCCGAGATGCATCGCGCTTGTGATTAAGGGATGCTAGGACTGACGTCGGCCGCCCACGCCACGTGCAGGAGCGTGAAGGGGAACTGGGCCCATGAACCCTTTGTGCTTAGGATTTAGACCGGCGGGCTGGCCTCTCTGATTTGTCTTAGGTGGGGCTGCGACGTGTCGATATTCCGAGGCCGGGCAGGACCCAGAAAAGTATGTCCGGCCAGAGTGTTATCGAGCGTGACGGGACATGTGGTGCACCCCTGCAGGGATGAAAATTAACTATTCGGATAGCCGTGTCCACGGTTACAGGACGACTTGGAGTTGTGCCCCGATCTTATACAACTACAATTGTTACTTAACTGGATTTAGTTTGCCTCGGGATTGCTTCCTCGCAGGGAGTCGTGGGAGGATCTTTAGGCGTGACCTCACTTTAATATTGCTGCAACAATATGACTATTAATGTTTTACCCCCCTGCTCTACTCTCGTCTATTGCTGCAAGACCCTGAAGATGCTAGTCTTCGATAGGACTAGGCCTTCTCTCTCTATCCTCGCATTGCTGCAGTCAGTCCACATATAACCCCCTTCTTTGATACTGTTGCATAATTAGAATAGTTCTGATGTAAGACTTGCGAGTACTTTGGATGAGTACTCACCGCTGCTTTGCTCCCCCTTTGTTCCCTTGATCCGTTTGCTGCGACCAGATGATGAAGCCCAGGAGATGGAGGTCCCCGCCACCGACGACTGCTACCCCGACGGTGCCTATTACTACGTGGAGGCCGCTGATGATCAGGAGTAGTTAGGAGGTTCCCAGGCAGGAGGCCTCGCCTCGTTCGATCGTTGTATCTTTTGTGCTAGCCTTCTCTAAGGCACCCCATGTTGTTTTATGTCTGTACCCAGATATTTGTTGCTTCCGCTGACTCGTGTGCTTATCGAGCTTTCGTATTCTAGCCCTCGAGGCCCCTGGCTTGTAATATGAAGCTGATGTTATTTTATTTGTGTCTAGAGTTGTGTTGTGATATCTCCCCGTGAGTCCTTGGGTTTGATCGTACGCATTTGCGTGTATGTTTAGCGTACGATTAAGCCGAGGGCGTCACAAGTTGGTATCAGAGCCAACTGCCTGTAGGTAGCCCCCTTTCCAACTCCTTGGCCGAAGTTGAGTCTAGTGTTTGAAAAACTTTACTAACACTGATGTTGTGGCTTACGGGCCCACATCTCAATTGGGTGGTATTAGTATCTTTTACTCCTTTCCTATACTCTGGGCTCTACTTTCTCTTCTCTTTCGGGTCAAAGAATTTTACTAACTCTAACATTAGGTTCTCGAATCACATCAATCCGGAGCGCTGGACTATCTACTCTTTTTCTCCTGAATATGTATTACACACACTGTCATTGACATTCGTCAATCTTATTTTCAGATGCGTCCCGCAAGACAGCACGTGCGCCTGACACAGGCCACCGAGACGACTGGGTTCCCGGCCATTTTGGTCGATCTCCTGACCAGGCTGGGATATCGCTGGTACCCCGAGTACACTGTGTTCGAGGATTTCCGCGAGTACAACCAGTGCCAGTACCAGGCTGAGGTTCGCGTCTTCGACCAGAGGGGCGGCGAGACCCTCGAGCGCCACGTGTTCTGTGGTATTGGAGTGTCGGTCGAGATGGCCGTCCACGATGCGGCCTACATCGCCATCACCCGTCTCCGTGGAGCGTACCCTCACCTGGAGGAGAGCCCTTTCAGATACATCCCGCATGCTCCTGCTGGGGATGAGACTGGGTCGGATCTCACTGCCTACGCTTCGGACGTTCGGGAGCGCAGCGACCGTTCCTACGTCGCTGTCTGCGCCCCCTACGTGACGCGTCGCTACGACGCGCGGATTCTGGTGCAGTACACTGAGGCAATGGATCGTGCTTTCCGAGCTCTGACTGTGGAGTTGTATGCTACACGCGCTCGTCTTTACGACGCGTTGACAGGGCTGCAGCCATCACACTGTCCGAGGGTTCCACCTATGCGCATCCGCGAGCCGAGCAGGACAGAGCTACCATCAGCTCTCGAGTGGACTGATGTTGGGGGTAGAACCCCTGCACTTGGACCTCAGCTGCTCGACTGGGTGCGGTACCCTCATCAGAGTCACAACGGGACACAGGGTCCTGTCCCTACCTTCTATCACCGCCAGCTACCAGGATTCGATCGTCCTCTCCGACGTTGATGTAGCCTTATCGCTACATCTCGTTGTGGTACTCTTCCACCGCGTGCCTGCGCGCCGCCTACTGAGTCTAGGGTATCGTCAAATGCGTCCGGGCTATCGCCAAATTTCGAGTTTTTAATCGTTAGTCTGTAATCGAACTTATGCATGGGTCTGTATGTCGAACTCAACTACTATGGAGTATCTATCGCGTTTCCCTTTCATTATGCTTGATTACTTCATGAATGCGTGCGATGCCTTTCGATTACTTTAAGCTAAACTACCCCTGCTAAATATTTAACAGGATGGTTAGACCAGCTGGCCGCCCGCGTGGCCGTGCCAACGATGCACCACCCCCGCCTCCTGAGTATATGGCGGGGATGATCCAACAGTTTGAGCTGAACCGCCAGTTTATGCAAGGGCTCATGGATCAGTTCCAAAGGCCGAACATGAACCAACCACAAGGCGTGACACTGCAAGACTTCTGCCGCCTCAACCCTGCGATCTACCGCAGCTCAACTCAGCCTCTAGATGCTGATGACTGGCTCCGTGACATTTCTTATGAGCTAGAGTCTGCCAATGTGCCCCTGGCGAGCTATGTCAACTTTGCCGCTTACTTTCTGAAGGGTCCCGCTGCTCAATGGTGGGACAGCCACAGGCGCTCTCAGCCCGTTGGAGCTATCATCACTTGGGAAGAGTTCAAGGCTGCTTTCCGTGCTCGATACATTCCCCAGGGAATCATGGACCGGAAGAAGCGTGAGTTCCGCAACTTGGTCCAGGGCAACAAGACTGTGGATGCTTATCAGCGGGAATTTCTGGAATTATCTCGCTATGCTGAAGAAGACATTGCGACTGATGCACGCAGGCAGGAGAAGTTCCGTGAAGGCCTCCACCCTGATATCAAGCTGACACTCCTCGTTCAGGACTATGCTGATTTCGCCACCCTCGTGAACAAGGCTATTCAGGTTGAGACTGGTCTGCAGGAATACAAAGATAGCAGCAAGCGCAACCGTGACATGGGCTCATCTTCGGGCTCATCTGCACAGAAGCGGAAGATCTGGATCCCCAACAACATGTACCATGCACCTGCTCCTACTCCGAGGCCGTCCTATGCTGCACCTCGCCTGCCTCCTCCACCACCTAGGCAGCCGAGGCTTCCAGCTCCACCACCTCGAGTTCCTCCATCCCGTCCTGAGGACGGGCTGTGCTTCAAGTGTGGCCGTCCAGGTCACCGTGCTAGAGACTGCAGGCAGAATCAGAATCAGCTGGCACTTCCCGCAACTGGCCGTGGCAACAACCAGAACCGCAACTTCAACACTAAGCCTGCTTATGTTCGTGGTCAGGCCAACAACATTGATATGGATCAAGCTCAAGACCAGCCTGCTACCGTGATGGGTACACTTCTCGTTAACTCAGTACCTGCTTCTGTATTGTTTGATACAGGAGCATCGCATTCCTTTATGTCGGAAAATTTTGCATACATGCATGACATTAGGAGCGAAGAGATGAACCTCCCGATAGTGGTAAACACCCCTGGGGGCGAATGTCGAACCTCTGTGGTTTGCCCCCATGTTCCAGTTGAAATTGAAGGATTAGAATTCCTTGCCAACCCCATCCTACTAAAGTCATCCAACATTGACCTCATATTGGGGATGGACTGGTTGAAAGCTCATACGGCATCGATCGTTTGTGCCACCAAAACCGTCCACCTCCTACACCCTTCAGATGAACTAGTAAGCTATCATGCTCATCTCGTCCGTAATGCTGAGGCACGGCTGTATGCCTTGAATGCATTAAATGCGTCGCCTCTTGAAGGGATTGAAAACATTCCAGTGGTCCGAGAGTTCCAAGATGTCTTCCCAGAAGAACTTCCGGGGATTCCCCCTGCTCGAGCTGTCGAGTTTGTCATTGACTTGGTACCCGGTACCACTCCTATTGCCAAGCGTCCTTATAAAATGCCACCACATGAACTCCTTGAACTTAAACAAGAAATTGACAACTCGCTCCGTCTGGGTTTCATCCGTCCGAGTTCCTCTGCTTGGGGAGCACCTTCTCTCTTTGTTAAGAAGAAGGATGGGACAAATCGATTGGTTCAAGACTATCGTCCTATCAACCAGGCCACTATTCAAAACAAATATCCTCTCCCTCGGATAAATGATTTGTATGATCAACTTGCTGGTTCCACCGTTTTCTCTAAGCTCGACTTGAGATTGGGATACCACCAGATCCGTGTTCGCAAGGAGGATATTCCAAAGACCGCCTTTGTTACTCGATATGGATCATACGAGTACACCGTCATGTCCTTCGGCTTAACCAATGCACCGGCAACCTTCTCTCGATTGATGAATTATATATTCATGGACTACCTCGACAAATTTGTCGTGGTATATCTGGATGATATTCTGGTGTTTTCGAAGAACAAAGAAGAGCATGCTGAACATCTTCGTCTTGTACTGGATAAGCTTCGGGAGCATAAACTCTATGCGAAGTATTCCAAATGTGAGTTTTGGCTAGACGAAGTGACTTACCTTGGTCATGTGATTTCCAAGGATGGTATTGCGGTCAACCCCGAACGAATTCAAGCTATTCTTGATTGGACTCCCCCGAAGAATGTCAAGCAAGTCAGAAGTTTTCTCGGACTCGCCAGCTATTGCCGTCGATTCGTCGAGAACTTCTCCAAGATTGCGAAGCCCTTAACCAACCTGCTTCACAAAGGTGTTAAGTATGAATGGACTGATAAATGTCAGGAAAGTTTCCAGGCACTCAAGGACAAACTGACGTCCGCTCCAGTACTTGCTCCTCCAGATACAAAAAGGGATTTCGTCATATACTGTGATGCTTCTCGTCAAGGAATAGGTTGTGTCCTAATGCAGGATCGCAAGGTGATCGCTTATGCTTCACGTCAACTGCGTGCTCATGAAGAGAACTACCCAGTTCATGATCTCGAGCTTGCCGCAGTCATTCATGCATTGAAGGAATGGCGACAATACCTTGTCGGTAATCGCTGTGAAATCTACACCGACCATCAAAGTCTGAAGTACTTGTTCACTCAACCGGAGCTGAACCTGCGTCAACAAAGATGGATGGAGCGTATAGCAGATTTTGACTGTAGTATATCATATACCCCTGGCAAGGCTAACGTAATGGCTGATGCCTTAAGTCGCAAGTCATACTGCAACCACCTCCAGGTTCATCAGGTTCACGATCGTCTGCAAGAGGAATTCCGTAAGCTGAACCTCCACATTGTTCCTCAGGGTTACCTTGTTCCTCCCCCTGAAGAGTATCAAAAGATGAACCTTCGTGTTGTTAATCAGGGTTCCCTCAGTAACCTAGTGGTTGAACCAGATCTTGTGAGCTCCATAAAGAATATACAAAACTTTGACGATGATGTCGACAGGATTAAGAGTTATATTGCGAAGGGTAAACCCTCCTTTTTCACTGTTGATGAAGGTGGTGCCTTGTATTTCAAGGGTCGCCTATTCGTTCCAAATAAGAAGGAAAATCTCAGGATGACTGGGAAGGTGATGGAAGAAGCTCATGACACACCATTGTCTATTCACCCGGGTAGTACCAAGATGTACCAAGACATCCGGCAAAGATTCTGGTGGCCCAATATGAAACAAGACATTGCACGCTATGTGGCAGAATGTGATATATGCCGGCGTATCAAGGCAGAGCACCAAAAGCCTGCTGGAACTCTGCAACCTATCTCTATTCCCGAGTGGAAATGGGATCACGTTGAAATGGACTTCGTCACTGGTTTTCCCAGGTCTCAGAAAGGTAATGATGCTATTCTTGTCGTCATTGATCGACTGTCCAAAGTTGCACATTTTCTGGCCGTCAAGGAAACGATTAATGCTAGTCAGCTGGCAGATCTTTATATGTCAAGAGTTGTTTCACTGCACGGTATTCCGTTGGTAATCAGTTCGGACCGTGGCAGCTTGTTTACTTCAAAATTCTGGGAAAGTTTTCAGAAGGCTATGGGGACTCATCTGTCCTTCAGCACTGCATTTCATCCTCAATCCCAGGGACAAGTTGAACGAGTCAACCAAATTCTCGAGGACATGCTTCGAGCTTGTGTCATTTCTTTCGGTAAGAAATGGGAGGAATCTCTCCCGTATGCCGAGTTCTCTTACAACAATAGTTATCAAGCTAGTCTGAAGATGGCCCCTTTCGAAGTATTGTATGGGCGAAGGTGTCGAACTCCTCTGAATTGGTCAGAAACTGGGGAACGATCACTCTTTGGTCCGGATATTATTCAACATGCCGAAGATCAAGTCCGCATTATTCATGAGAATCTGAAGGCTGCTCAGTCTCGTCAGAAAAGTCAGTATGACCGTCATCATCAAGATATGGTCTATCAACCTGGCGAAAAGGCTTATCTTCGTGTCACACCAATGAGAGGTGCACACCGTTTCGGAATCAAGGGCAAGTTAGCTCCTCGTTATATTGGTCCTTTCACTGTTCTCGAAAGGCGTGGAAGAGTGGCTTATCAATTGGAACTGCCGGCGAACCTTTCTCAGGTTCACGATGTCTTCCATGTTTCTCAACTCCGTCGCTGCTTCAAGGACCCTATTCGAGCAGTGGATCACGATATGCTTGAGCTACAACAAGACCTCTCTTATAAAGAGCATCCGGTCCGCATTCTCGACCAAGCTGAACGTAAGACTCGTCGCAAGGTCACTAAGTTCCTTAAGGTGCAGTGGTCAAATCACTCTGAAGATGAAGCCACTTGGGAACGCGAGGATCATCTTCGTGATGAATACCCCGGGCTTTTTCCCTCTACCTCTTAATTCTCGGGACGAGAATTCTTGTTAGTAGGGGAGAATTGTGACATCCTCGACTTTTGCTATAGTAGTAATTGTAATTAAGCTACAGTGATCACCGCTAATGATGCCACGTCACCGAATTCCCATCTCAGACCCGCGTGGATTCGCGTCTGTCCGGATCGATGATTTGAAAGCAATGGGAAGCACTTTATCGGTTCATTACAAGTGTTAAACGGATATATATGTAAGGGGAAAGTATTAAAGAAATAATAATAAAAGAAAGGAAAGAAAACTGAAAGAAAGAAATAATAAAAAGAAAAGGGAAAAGAGAAAATAAAACAAAACAAATAAAAAAAAAAAAAAGAAAAAAATGAAAACAACCCCCACTCCCCCGTGGCCCAACTGGGCCAAAAGGGCCCAGCCGGCCACCTCCCGCGCCCCCACCTCCCCAAACCCTAGCCCTCCTGGGCGCCACCCCCTCCTCCCGCCACTCCCTCCTTTTCCCACGCCGCCGCCGCCAGCCCCCCCCCTCGTGGGGGGCCCCACCCCCACGCGCCACCTCCCCACCCCACCGACAACCCCCCCCTGCCGAGCCCCCCACCTCTCACCCTCCCGTGACTCCCTCCCTCTCCCACGATCTCTCTCCCTCCCCTGTCGGGCCACGCCCCTCTCCCCCCATCTCGCCCCTCCCTGGCCACCCCTCTCCCGCCGGCAGCCCTCCCCGGCGGCCCCTCTCCCTCCGCCGGCGGCCACCCACCTCACCTCCCCCACGGCCTCCACCTCTCCCCGCCGGCAGCCCTCTACCCCGCCGGCCTCCTCCCTCCACGGCCCCCTTCCTCCCGCGGCCGCCCCTCCCCTCATCCTCCTCCCCGGCGGCCCCTCCACCCCCGCCGGCAGGGGGCCCCGGCTCCCTCGGCCTCCACCTCGGCCGGCCTCTCTCGGCCCCTCACCACGCCGGCCGAGCCCCTCACCGTCGGCGGCCCCATCTCCGGGGGCCTCTCCTCACCGGGGCCTCCACACCGGCTCCTCCTCGCCGGCACATCACCACCGGAACCTCACCGTCACCGTCTCCACCGTCACTTCGCGCGAACTCCGGCTTCACCGGGCCGTCACGTCACCGTCGGTGAGCCCCTCCTCGGGCTCCTCCCACCTTACCGTTCTTCTCGACGTCACGGTTCCGTTCCGGCAAACGGGGCCTCGATCCGTCGACGGTGGACTCCGATAGAAGGATTCGAAGTTGGTGTTCTTCTAGGTGGAGTAGCAAAAGAACTTCTCTGTTAGCAGAGAGATGAGAGATGAGTGTTGAGAGAAAAGAAAAAAAAATGAAAAAGAATAAATGGTGTATTAGATGCGTATGTATGTATGTATGTATTCGATGCCCGTATTATGTATGTATTTGTGTATTTGGATATTTAGAGAAATACGGTATTTGCACGGATATGTATCTAATAAAAATAAATGAGGAAATAACCTTAGGCCACTTACCGGTGGGGCCAATGCACCGCTGTCAATGACAGGGAGGCCCCACGCGATGATTAAAAATAATGTTTTTCTTAAAATAGATAAATAAATAGATATTTAGTTAAAATAATTAATTAACATAATTAGAGTATGACACGTGGGTCCCTCGTTGAATTAATCTGATTAATAAATAATTAATCTTAATAAAAACTTGTGCCTATGACGTTCGGGACCCGCTGGTCAGTTGACCGGTCAAATGTGATGTCAGCCTGACATCGCGATGATGTCATAATAGGATTTTACTAAATCTTTTAAATCTGTTTTTAATTCCTAAATAATTAATAAAACTTTAAAAATTAATATTAAATAATCCGTAAGTCAGATCAAAATAATTTCAACATCAAAGTTGATCAGCAAAGCGAGACGAACCCGGATCCACGGTCCGTTCGTCTGTCACGCGTCCCTAGCATAGTAAACATGGAACTTTTCCATCGTTTCCAGTGTAACCGATAGTAGCCCGAGACCCGGGAAAATATCGTCAGATATTCTTCCGACCCGTCTATGACGGATGTTCCTGCGTTAGCTCATGCCTAGCCTGCATATTTCCATGTCGTGTTTTGTGTGCATCGGTGCTATTATTTATTGTTTCTTCCCCCTCTTCTTACCGGTAGACCCCGAGACTGACGCTGCTGCCGGGTACATCTACGACCCTGCTGATCAGTCCATTGCCGCAGAGCAGCAAGGCAAGCAAACTCCCCTTGATCATTCCTATATCGCCTATGTCCTTCTTCCTACTGCTTGCATTAGTATTTTGCTACTGTTGTAGTTAGCTCCTATATCTGATGCATAGCCTGTTTTTGATGAACTGCTACTTTCAGTCCTGTACCTTTTTACCTGCTTAGTATAGGTGGAGCAGTCATCCCCTCTGACCCCGTAGATCAGTTGCCCCGCTTGTTTTCAAATCTCGATCTCTGATCGACGAGCCAGACCCGACACAGCACGTTCACCCCCCTTCGTTGTACGACGCTACAGGGATACTATCGGGTAC
The DNA here is from genome assembly GCF_904849725.1 of Hordeum vulgare subsp. vulgare. Classification (NCBI taxonomy): domain Eukaryota; kingdom Viridiplantae; phylum Streptophyta; class Magnoliopsida; order Poales; family Poaceae; genus Hordeum; species Hordeum vulgare. Next base: position 283,497,127 of record NC_058524.1, on the reverse strand, counting down.
CGAGGGTGACACCTCGCTAAGTACTCCTGATGATATCTCTGTAGTATAGCTAGTCGGTCGTGGTTATCGAGGGTGATTCCTCTTTCACCATTCCCGATGACGTCTCTGTCGTGCCACCCCGCGAGTGTGGGACCCCCGAGGGTGATTCCTCTAAGCCCACCTTGACGGGTACATCGTTCGGAATCCAACGAGGGTGATACCTCGGATTCCCCCCGATGTTACAACCACACAGTTACTCGACCATGTTATTGGGATCTTCGGTGATTAGTTGTAAGACGGGTGGATTCCCGCGAGACTGTGTTGTTGGCCTAATTAAAATGCTAATGGATTTGGGTATTTGATCTGGGTTGGTCGGAGACCTTTTCGCACTAACCGGCTACGCGGGAAGAATTATGGGTACTCGACGTCGCGGTATCAGCCGAAGCTTTTCAGATGCCAGCAGTGTAGCGGCGCGCGCCCGAGTGGTCCCGAGATGCATCGCGCTTGTGATTAAGGGATGCTAGGACTGACGTCGGCCGCCCACGCCACGTGCAGGAGCGTGAAGGGGAACTGGGCCCATGAACCCTTTGTGCTTAGGATTTAGACCGGCGGGCTGGCCTCTCTGATTTGTCTTAGGTGGGGCTGCGACGTGTCGATATTCCGAGGCCGGGCAGGACCCAGAAAAGTATGTCCGGCCAGAGTGTTATCGAGCGTGACGGGACATGTGGTGCACCCCTGCAGGGATGAAAATTAACTATTCGGATAGCCGTGTCCACGGTTACAGGACGACTTGGAGTTGTGCCCCGATCTTATACAACTACAATTGTTACTTAACTGGATTTAGTTTGCCTCGGGATTGCTTCCTCGCAGGGAGTCGTGGGAGGATCTTTAGGCGTGACCTCACTTTAATATTGCTGCAACAATATGACTATTAATGTTTTACCCCCCTGCTCTACTCTCGTCTATTGCTGCAAGACCCTGAAGATGCTAGTCTTCGATAGGACTAGGCCTTCTCTCTCTATCCTCGCATTGCTGCAGTCAGTCCACATATAACCCCCTTCTTTGATACTGTTGCATAATTAGAATAGTTCTGATGTAAGACTTGCGAGTACTTTGGATGAGTACTCACCGCTGCTTTGCTCCCCCTTTGTTCCCTTGATCCGTTTGCTGCGACCAGATGATGAAGCCCAGGAGATGGAGGTCCCCGCCACCGACGACTGCTACCCCGACGGTGCCTATTACTACGTGGAGGCCGCTGATGATCAGGAGTAGTTAGGAGGTTCCCAGGCAGGAGGCCTCGCCTCGTTCGATCGTTGTATCTTTTGTGCTAGCCTTCTCTAAGGCACCCCATGTTGTTTTATGTCTGTACCCAGATATTTGTTGCTTCCGCTGACTCGTGTGCTTATCGAGCTTTCGTATTCTAGCCCTCGAGGCCCCTGGCTTGTAATATGAAGCTGATGTTATTTTATTTGTGTCTAGAGTTGTGTTGTGATATCTCCCCGTGAGTCCTTGGGTTTGATCGTACGCATTTGCGTGTATGTTTAGCGTACGATTAAGCCGAGGGCGTCACAGCAGCCTTACCTTAGCCGGGACCGTTTGCGTCTTTTGACTCACGTATGCGATCGTGTCGCTAGCATTCCAATGTCAAAGAACCCGGATCGACATGTCTAGTCATAAACCAAAGTGGCAGTTCCGTACAAGGACAGGCATACATGACCCAACAAAGCAGGTGACGGTCATCAACGAACGTAGGCGAGTCGTAGCAAGCTACACGGACTCCATTACGTCGTGTGACATTTCCCCAAAGGGGACAGACACAGCAGCTAAGAAGGACACATGCCGGTCAACCAATGCAAACGGAGCAGTAGCGAACTACCAAGGCTCGTTGGATCACAAAGGGGCATTTCCTTGTAAGGGGTGCTACTAAAGTTCACGACTAGGTAATCGAACCCCATACATATCAAGTAAGACACATGTACGCATAGCATACCGATATGTATAGATACATCGATGGCATCACAACATAACCATAGACATACAAGCTTTATTGAAGAGGCTCGGAAGAGCCTCACACATATTATTACACATTAAGGGTCTCACGACCCATAATATCAGTCACACAATACAAGCCAGCGGAAGAGTTATAAGCTGTCTGGGTACAGACAGAGCATCTAGAAGGCACATGGCCTGACTATACTACAGAGCCGACGTAGGGCCAGGTCGTAGCTGGGACACCAGCTACTCGTCGTCGTCGATGTCTATGAAGAACCCTCCATTAGGGTCGTTAGCAACCTCTGCAACATTTATTAAACAAACATGAGTACGAAGGTACTCAGCAAGACTTTAGGATGGCTAACTACTCATGCAAGGTATCAAGAAGGTATTGTGGGGTTTCATGCGGAAAGCCAGCATTTGACTCGTGGCTAGACAACTTGCTTTTTGAAATTAGTTTTGACAACTTGATTTCTCGCACACGAGTCCACTAACACCACAACAATACACTATCGTGGAATCATTCCGTCTCCATACGGAAATGCCGTCCACGACACTCACGCTTATCTTGACAATTTTAGGAGTAACCATTTAAGTTATCTATGAACAACATATGTCTCCAAGTAGTCCATATCCGCGGACGCGGCTCTCCGAATAGATCATAACCCTGCAGGGGTGTACTTCGTCACACACACTCCCGCCACTTATCGCCATGTGCACGTCATGCACCTCGGCAACCTTCAAGCGGAAGCCCAGCGAGGGAGTCGGCCACGACCGTTAACCACACTAGTACCTAGTCCAGGTTTATCGCCTATCTGAGAGTAACCCGTACGGAAGTCCGGCCGAGGTTTCCGCCACGGCCTCAAACGATGTGCGCAGGGTTCCCAAGCCCACCATCCGGGTGCCACTTGGTACACCGTGCCACTGCCTACCGCATCACGGTCCACCTCTCAGGTCAGCACCATGCACGGCATCCAGCATTACTATAAACACCAGAAACTACTTGCAACTCCTGGACCGAGTACTAAGCGATTAATAGGCCGAGCGGGGTCATATTTCAGGGCCCAGCATGTGGTAGTATCTATTCTTGGATTACATACACGGAACTCAGGTCCTAAGGACGGTTCCAATGAAACAACCCGCCATGTACTCCTACACAGCCTTTCACCGGTACCTTTACCAAATCAAGTTCAACACATGACCTTTGTTCACCAAACACATTCCACATTTCTGTTCATCTCCCAGATGACAGACCATACACAACTCTAAGCATAGCATGCATAGCAGGATAAGGCACATCATAGCTCAAGCAACTACCAGGTATGCTAGGTTGCAAGGTTCGGCTATTTACTGTGACAAGGTTAAGTCATGCAAAGGAAGTGGGTCCAACTATCGTGGCAAAAGCAGTTGAAGCATTTGATCCTAATGCAATGAATAGGTGCAGGAGCAAGAACATAGGAGTTATCGGGATGATCAAAAGGGTTGCTTGCCTTGTTGCTCAGAGGAGGAACGATATCCGTCAGACGGATATTCGGTGGAATCCGGGGGTGCGGAGCCTACCGAAATGAACGGCAACATTCAATAACAATCATATGCAATCAAAATGGTGCATGAGCAAGTCATGAGAATGCAAGTGATAAGTTATTATAATCAAGATGTTTTAGGTTTAGAGTTGATTTGAATCACATTCGAATAGTAATTCAAACGGGTATTCCCGGATACCGGTTTAATTGATTCAACCTGATGCTCAGATCAACCTAATGTTAACATGCATGAGATGTCATGTTATGGTACTTATTTACATCTAGGGCAGTGTATGATCATTGCATTTATAAAGAAATTTGGATATTTTTGCAAATTCCATTTATAAAGTGATTAAAAGAATTGAATTATTCCTTATTTCACAATTTAGGGTTCTGTAACTTTTTCAAACATAGATGAAAATAGCATAATCAGAATCCTTGAATTTTTCTGATACTTTTTCATATATAAATTATTTTCATTGGAGTTACAGATTAATTTCTATGATTTTTGCAATTTTTAGCAATTTCCTGAATTAGTTTTAAACTGGAAATTCTATTTATTGCATCAGGCTGACGTCAGCAGGTCAGCCGACCTGTGCAGGTCAAACCTGACAGGGGGGCCCCACTAGTCAGCCTCTCTGGGACTAATCCCGCGCTGACCAGCCCCTAATTGGGGTTTGACCAGGCGTGGGGCCCTCTGTCAGCGAACCAGAGGAGGGCGATTAGGCCCTAATGGTCGGCCACGTCGACGGCCACCGGAGGGTGGTCGCCGGCGACCAAACCCGCGGCGGAGGGCTCGCCGGAGGCGACCTAGACGGCGCTGCACAGCACCAAATCGCACGCGGATAGCAGCTACAGCAAGCTCGCGAAACGGCCGATCTGGCAGGACCAACTGGGAGGCTAAGGTCGCCGGAAGAGGCGTCGGCGACGAGCCGGAGCGGCGGCCGAAGCTCGGCCGTCGTCGGGGGCTTCGAATCAGGGGGATCCACGTTTAGTTCTTAGCTACTACGGCATCTACACGTCGTCCTGGAGCTTCTGGTGCTCACGGGAGGACGAGCTGGACATCGGAGGGCTACCGGCGACGAGCGGTAGCGGTGGTGCTCGTCGGCCTCCGGTGAAACTAGGGCTAGAGAAGGGGATCGACGGGGAAAGCTTAGGGGAAACCACCGCATGCTCACAGGGAGTGCAGAGAAGAGCTCAGATGGCTCGGGGAAGGCCTGGGGGCGATGAATCGACGGGAGATGTCCGGCGGCCGGAGGAAGAAGACGACGGCGTTGCGGGCGTTGCAGGGCTCGACGGGACTTCGGCTTCTGCAGAGACGACCAGGGCGACGAGGCGGATCTAAAGGCGTGCTCGGGGAGGGGTTCCTGTGGCCAGGGCAACGGCCAGCTCGAGCTCGAGCTCGGCTCTAATGGCGGCAGCAGGGAGAAGGAGGGGATCCGGGCGGAGGAGGAGAACCGAGGCGGGGAATGGATAGGGGAGGCTCTGGGGAGCTTATCCCCGTCGTCGCCAGCGCGAACCGGCGGCCAGGCAGGCACGCAGGTGCGTGGCCGTGCCGGAGGAGGCGGCAGCCACCTCCTGCTGCCTACTGGCGCGGGGAAGGGGACGAGCGGCGAGGTGGGCTGGGCCTGGCGTGGGCGTCAGGTAAGACTTTTCCTTTTTCTTCTGTTTTTGTTTTTCTGTTTTGCTATTTATTGCTTTGCTAATTATTTCAGCTCCAAAACAAAAAGTAAAAACTATTTTATACCTCCTGAAGTATTTGTTATAATGTCCCCTCTCATTTCCAAGACATTCAACATTTTTGGAAAATTATAGCTTCTGTTTTCAAATTTTTAGATTTGAAACCAGTGGCTTTTGCATTTATTTAAAATGCTTGAAGTGCCAAGGAATTAGTTTTCTCCAATGCTCATTTACTTTCATGATTTATCAGAAAGTTTGAACATTTCTTGAGGCCATTTTGGGTTCATTGATTTTGAACTAGTTTGAAATTTCCTTTAATTGAAATGGTGGCTAGGGTTTTGAGTTTTTCCTTTGCCACTTTGTTGTTTTTGTTAAAACTTCTTAGATGCAAATGCAAAGAAGACATGAGCACAATGCTATCTAGCTTAATGTTTTAGGGATGTGACAACTCACCCCCACTCAAAAGAATCTCGTCCCGAGATTTAGAAGTCGTCGGGAATAACGCAGGATATTCAAGTCGGAGACGATCCTCTCTTTCCCAAGTTGCCTCCTTTTCAGAATGATTTGACCATTGAACTTTAAGAAACCTGAGGTTTCAACGTCGAGTGGTACGCTCAGCTTGATCAAGAATACGCACGGGGTATTCTCGGTAAGAAAGGTTATCTTGGAGATCAAGCGTTTCGTGGTCCACTTCACGGATAGGATCCGAAAAGCAACGCCTGAGTTGCGAGACCTGGAAAACATCATGAACCCTGGAAAGATGCGGAGGAAGTTCCAACTAGTAGGCAACTTCTCCTCGTTTGGCAAGAATGCGGAAAGGTCCAATGTAACGAGGAGCCAACTTGCCCTTGATACCGAAACGATGGGTACCCTTCAAAGGTGTAACCCAAAGATAAGCCTTCTCGTCAACTTCAAAGGTCACAACCTTATGATGACGATCATATTGGCTCTTTTGACGAGACTGGGCTGTTTTCAACTTTTCACGAATAATGCGAACCTGCTCTTCTGCATCCTTGATCATGTCCGGGCCAAAGAGTTGCCTCTCTCCCGTTTCTGACCAATTAAGAGGTGTTCGACATCTTCGTCCATAGAGAACTTCAAAAGGGGCTTTGCCCAAGCTTGATTGATAACTATTGTTATAAGCGAATTCGGCGAATGGAAGGCACTTCTCCCAATTCATACCGAACGAAATAACACAAGCTCGGAGCATATCTTCTAGGATTTGATTCACTCTTTCTACTTGACCACTTGACTGGGGATGGAAAGCAGTGCTAAACGATAAGTGAGTCCCCATGGCATTCTGAAAACTTTCCCAGAATCGAGAAGTAAAGATACTTCCACGGTCCGAGTTAATTTCCAGGGGAACACCATGAAGAGACACTATTCGAGAGATATATAACTCGGCTAGCTGGCTAGCTGTTATACTCTCACGAACAGGAAGAAAATGAGCCACTTTGGAAAGACGGTCAATGACCACAAAGATAGCATTATTTCCTTTCTTGGTCTTGGGAAATCCCGTAATGAAATCCATGCTAACTTTATCCCATTTCCATTCAGGAATAGCTAAAGGTTGAAGGGTGCCAGCAGGCCTTTGATGTTCTGCCTTAACTCGACGACAAACGTCGCAGTTAGCAACGAACTCAGCAATTTCTCTCTTCATCCTAGTCCACCAGAACCTCTGGCGTAGGTCCTGATACATCTTAGTACTACCGGGATGAATGGTGAGAGGGGAATCATGAGCCTCCTTAAGAATTAACTGCCTTAGATGTGGGTTCTTAGGAACCACTAAACGATTCTGGAAGAATACCACACCTTGATCATTCATGGAAAATTCTTTAGCGTTTCCGCTAAAAATATTCTCCTTGATCCGTGATATACCCTTGTCACGCTTTTGGCCAGCTATAATTTGATCCTTAAGAGTAGGCTTCACCACCAGGGTGGAAAGGAATCCTTGAGGAACAATATGAAGATTCAACTTCCGAAAGTCCTCATGGAGAAGTGGTTGACCTTGTTGTAGCATCAGATTGTTACAATAAGATTTACGACTTAGTGCATCGGCCATAACAATGGCCTTCCCCGGGGTGTAAGTTATCCCTAAGTCGTAATCCGAGATCAACTCAACCCACCGTCTTTGCCTGAGATTCAAATCCGGCTGGGTGAAGATATATTTCAGACTTTGGTGATCAGTGAATATTTCGCAACGATTACCCAGGAGGTAATGTCGCCAGGTTTTTAGTGCATGGACCACAGCTGCAAGCTCAAGGTCATGTGTGGGATAATTATCCTCATGTGGACGCAACTGTCGAGATGCGTATGCGATCACATGACGATCTTGCATGAGAATGCAACCTAATCCTTGTCGCGAGGCGTCGCAATAGATAACAAAGTCCTTAGAAAAATCTGGTGGTAGCAACACGGGTGCGGAGGTCAGGCGTCTTTTCAGTTCCTGAAAACTATGCTCACACTGTGGTGTCCACTAGAACTTTTTATTCTTCTTGAGGAGTTCAGTCAGAGGCTTTGCAACCTTGGAGAAATTCTCGATGAAGCAGCGACAATAGCTCGCTAAACCAAGATAACTCCTAACTTGCTTAACCGATTCAGGTTGAGTCCAATCAAGGACAGCTTGAACACTCTCGGGATTGACAGCAATACCCTTACCAGAGATTACGTGGCCTAGATAGGTCACTTCTGGTAACCAGAATTCACATTTTGAAAATTTGGCATAAAGGCGATGCTCTCGAAGTTTCATCAATACCAGCCTTAGATGCTCGGCATGTTCTTGTTCATTCTTGGAGTAGATGAGAATATCATCGAGGTATACTACGACGAATTTATCCAAATACTCCATGAAGATTGAATTCATCAGCCGAGAGAATGTGGCTGGGGCATTGGTTAAACTGAAGGACATAACGGTGTACTCATATTGGCCATAACGAGTAACAAAGGCCGTTTTTGGAATGTCCCCGTTCTTAATCTTGATTTGATGGTATCCCAACCTCAAATCCATTCTGGAGAAGACTGAGGATCCAGCGAGCTGATCGTACAGATCGTTGATCCTGGGGAGCGGATACTTGTTCTTTATGGTGACCAGGTTAACTGGTCGGTAATCTACAACCATCCGATCCGTTCCGTCTTTCTTCTTGACGAAGAGGACGGGACAAGCCCAAGGAGAAGAGCTAGGACGAATGAAACCCTTGTTCAAGGCCTCATCTAATTGCTTCTTAAGTTCGGCTAGCTCCAGGGGTGCCATCTTATAAGGTCTTCTGGCTATTGGGACAGTTCTCGGAACAAGATCTATTACAAACTCTACATCTCTGTCAGGTGGAATTCCTGGTAGTTCCTCTGAAAAAACATCCGGGAAGTCACGGAGTACCGGAATGTCTTCAAGTTCCGGAAGAGGGTTGGCATTTAGGGAATAGAGTTGGCATTTGGCAACTCGAGTAGAGACATTTACTATCTCACCCGAGGGATGGGTAAGCTGGACATTTCTAGAGTGGGTATCAATCTTGGCATAGTGAGATGACATCCACTCCATGCCCAAGATGATATTAATATCCGAAGATTTCAATGCTATCAATGAGGCTAGAAAAACTAGCCTGTCTACTAGAATTTCATTGGCATAGGTTATCCTAGAGGTTTGCCATTTGCTACCAGGGGTTTGGACAACCAATGGGATTGGCATATCACAAAATGACATGTTATGCAACTGTGCATAACTTTCTGAAATGAAGGAATGAGAAGACCCAGTGTCAAAGAGAACGGACGCTGGGTGATGATTAACAAGAAGCGTACCCAGCATGACGTCGGGATCCTCTGCAGCTTTTTCTGCTGACACATAGTTCACACGGCCACGTGCAGGAGTTGGCTTCACATAAAATGCTTTGCCCGACTTGGCCTGCCCGACAGACTTTCCGGGTTGCTTGGCACCCACATTCTAAGGACACTCACGGGAATAATGCCCTGGTTCCCCACACTTATAGCATAGCACCTGGTTGGCACGTGGTGCAGCATTGCTAGCTGGACCACCATAAGCTTTTGCTGGAGGGTTGGCCTGATTCGTCTGAGGCGCCACGTAGGATGGCCTCGGAGTGTATCTTGGCGGCACAGAACTGTTTGGAACCCACAGCCTGCATTTTGGAAACGCGGAACCAGAAGACGAGCCAAAGTCACGGGAGTGCTTCCTTGTGGCTTCGAAGTCAGTATGACCAGTCTCCGCACTGATCGCTTTGTTGACCAGGGCTTGAAAGCTTGCACACTCATGGAGGCGCAGATCTCGACGGACCTCAGACCCTTACGGAATCTTGCTTGCTTCTTGGCGTCAGTAGACACCTCCTCTGTTGCATAGCGGGCGAGGTTACCGAACTCGTGGCTATAGGCATCCACAGACAACTTGTCCTGAGTGAAGGCACAGAACTCCTCTCTCTTTCTGTCCATCAGGCCCTCTGGAATATGGTGCAGACGAAAAGCTGCACTGAAGTCTGCCCATATGGCCACTGGTTCAGCGGGACGCATAGCTTCAAAATTCTCCCACCACAGATTGGCGGGTCCCTCCAGGAAATACGTCGCGAAGGTCACTTTGTCGGCTTCAGATACATTTGCCGAGCGAATCTTGCGTGAAATGCTGCATAGCCAGTCATCAGCGTCGAGGGGATCGACGGAATGATGAAACTTTGGAGGATTCGGCTTCACAAAGTCATCGAGGGATACTGCAGCATTCCTAGGCTGTCGAGCCGTATTCTGCTCAATATGCTCTAGCAGTCGATTGGTCTCCCTTTTGTTTCTTTCTGCCTCAAGCATCACTTCTACCAGAGAAGGTGGGTGAGGCAGGTCTTCCTGCGACGCTTGACTACCCTCACCTTGCTCATGGGCTGGGGCACGGATCAACCTGGTGAACACCATCCTGACAAACAATCTCATAGCTTAGACCAATATCATATCATTACTAGCTATGGATTAAGAATGTACTGAACACACGGAATGCGGAAATGAATATCCGAACAACATGGTAACAAGCAACTGCTATATATACACCATGGTTCATACACACCCTTACATAGTTCAGTACAAACTTACTCGAAGAGCAAACTACTGAAATGGTGGAACTACTCATCAGAGGCTTACAAGCTTCCTATACATTATTTATCTAGGCCTCCGGAATTCGTTTCACATTACTACCATACTCCACAAGTCACACAGGACTGTGAACATAGGGCTACTACCATACTATCCTTCCGCTCACAGCTCAGGCATCCGCATAGAACATCTCATAGAGATTACCTCCATGACCTGGAAGCTCAACCTGCGGATCAGGAAACACTCTTGCCTGAGATCCCTGGGATCCATAAGGACACGGATGTGGCCTTGGTCCCCTGGCTGGTGGTAAGAGGGGTCCCCGAAGAGGTGTGACTCCTCCTATAGCTGGCCAGTCAACGTGGCCCGGAAGATGGGTCCTAACAGGGTTCAGCATCTCCATCTCTCCATAACCTATCTGGACCACCGGTGCCAGCTGCGTCAAAGTTGTCCACAGGCGGGCACGGGTAGCGTAAAGCTCCATGCGGAGAGCACGAGCATCCCTGTCTCTGTTCTCTAGCATCTCAACAGTGGACTGCAGAAGTGGGTCCTCCATGGAAGAATCAAAATAGACTCCACTCAAGTATCCCTCTTCACCAGACTGAGAGGCCGGAACATAGCAGAAGTCTGAATCCTGCAGCAGTGCATGTCTTGCTCTCATAATAGTCAGCATTGAATAGGCAGCATCTTGTACTGCCATGTCAACAGTGACTCCCAACCCATAGGACCAATGGATTGGCTTCTCCGCTCCAGGGTAGTCTGGAAATACCCTAACAGTGCAGATGTACTGGCTCTGGTTGAAGTCTCGGTACTGTTCCTCCACTGTGTACTCGGGGTACCAGCGGTAACCGCACATCGACATCATCCTGACCAGCATGGCCGTATGACCCGGTACATCAATGCATCTGGTCAGACGTACCACCTGACGAGAAGGATGGCCAGGCATCTGTAATTAGAGAGTAATGCAGAAGCATTAGAGCTCTGAATGCAAAATTGGGCAGCATAACGGCTGTAAGTGCTAAAAAACAAATTTTGAGACAACCCAAAAATGAAATAGCGTCACCACTCAACTATCAAATTCAACTCTCTGATCATCAAACTTACTTCCTGCTTCCTAGGAATAAAAGAAACCCAATATCTCTCGACCCGTAGTCCTATAATCTACCGATCAAAATCCGAGCCTAGGAGAAGATGAGTAACCTAGTCCTTAATTCCCGCAGAAAAGACGAGGATGACCAGAATAGAATACCTTGAGAAGAGAACAAGAGTGTTACGTTCCCTTCCACAAACAATTCCCTTATATATAACTAAGAAATTCTAGACTCAACTTCGACCAGTTTGGCTTAGTAATCCTACAGTCAGTCAGGCTATGATACCAATGCTGTCGGGACCCCGATCCTAAGCCATAGGAATCTAGCCTGTGACCCATCGCATCCCTTTGTGGTCTCACGCACGGTTAACTCCACGGCTGCAGCCTTACCTTAGCCGGGACCGTTTGCATCTTTTGACTCACGTATGCGATCGTGTCGCTAGCATTCCAATGTCAAAGAACCCGGATCGACATGTCTAGTCATAAACCAAAGTGGCAGTTCCGTACAAGGACAGGCATACATGACCCAACAAAGCAGGTGTCGGTCATCAACGAACGTAGACGAGTCGTAGCAAGCTACAAGGACTCCATTACGTCGTGTGACATTTCCCCAAAGGGGACAGACACAGTAGCTAAGAAGGACACATGCCGGTCAACCAATGCATCCGGAGCAGTAGCGAACTACCAAGGCTCGTTGGATCACAAAGGGGCATTTCCTTGTAAGGGGTGCTACTAAAGTTCACGACTAGGTAATCGAACCCCATACATATCAAGTAAGACACACGTACGCATAGCATACCGATATGTATAGATACATCGATGGCATCACAACATAACCATAGACATACAAGCTTTATTGAAGAGGCTCGGAAGAGCCTCACACATATTATTACACATTAAGGGTCTCACGACCCATAATATCAGTCACACAATACAAGCCAGCGGAAGAGTTATAAGCTGTCTGGGTACAGAAAGAGCAACTAGAAGGCACATGGCCTGACTATACTACAGAGCCGACGTAGGGCCAGGTCGTAGCTGGGACACCAGCTACTCGTCGTCGTTGATGTCTACGAAGAACCCTCCATTAGGGTCGTTAGCAACCTCTGCAACATTTATTAAACAAACATGAGTACGAAGGTACTCAGCAAGACTTTAGGATGGCTAACTACTCATGCAAGGTATCAAGAAGGTATTGTGGGGTTTCATGCGGAAAGCCAGCATTTGACTCGTGGCTAGACAACTTGCTTTTTGAAATTAGTTTTGACAACTTGATTTCTCGCACACGAGTCCACTAACACCACAACAATACACTATCGTGGAATCATTCCGTCTCCATACAGAAATGCCGTCCACGACACTCACGCTTATCTTGACAATTTTAGGAGTAGCCATTTAAGTTATCTATGAACAACATATGTCTCCAAGTAGTCCATATCCGCGGACGCGGCTATCCGAATAAATCATAACCCTGCAGCGGTGTACTTCGTCACACACGCTCCCGCCACTTATCGCCATGTGCACGTCATGCACCTCGGCAACCTTCAAGCGGAAGTCCAGCGAGGGAGTCGGCCACGACCGTTAACCACACTAGTACCTAGTCCAGGTTTATCGCCTATCTGAGAGTAACCCGTACGGAAGTCCGGCCGAGGTTTCCACCACGGCCTCAAACGATGTGCGCAGGGTTCCCAAGCCCACCATCCGGGTGCCACTTGGTACACCGTGCCACTGCCTACCGCATCACGGTCCACCTCTCAGGTCAGCACCATGCACGGCCTCCAGCATTACTATAAAAACCAGAAACTACTTGCAACTCCTGGACCGAGTACTAAGCGATTAATAGGCCGAGCGGGGTCATATTTCAGGGCCCAGCATGTGGTAGTATCTAGTCTTGGATTACATACACGGAACTCAGTTCCTAAGGACGGTTCCAATGAAACAACCCGCCATGTACTCCTACACAGCCTTTCACCGGTACCTTTACCAAATCAAGTTCAACACACGACCTTTGTTCACCGAACACATTCCACATTTCTGTTCATCTCCCAGATGACGGACCATACACAACTCTAAGCATAGCATGCATAGCAGGATAAGGCACATCATAGCTCAAGCAACTACCAGGTATGCTAGGTTGCAAGGTTCGGCTATTTACTGTGACAAGGTTAAGTCATGCAAAGGAAGTGGGTCCAACTATCGTGGCAAAAGCAGTTGAAGCATTTGATCCTAATGCAATGAATAGGTGCAGGAGCAAGAACATAGGAGTTATCGGGATGATCAAAAGGGTTGCTTGCCTTGTTGCTCAGAGGAGGAACGATATCCGTCAGACGGATATTCGGTGGAATCCGGGGGTGCGGAGCCTACCGAAATGAACGACAACATTCAATAACAATCATATGCAATGAAAATGATGCATGAGCAAGGCATGAGAATGCAAGTGATAAGTTATTATAATCAAGATGTTTTAGGTTTAGAGTTGATTTGAATCACATTCGAATAGTAATTCAAACGGGTATTCCCGGATACCGGTTTAATTGATTCGACCTGATGCTCAGATCAACCTAATGTTAACATGCATGAGATGTCATGTTATGGTACTGATTTACATCTAGGGCAGTGTATGATCATTGCATTTATAAAGAAATTTGGATATTTTTGCAAATTCCATTTATAAAGTGATTAAAAGAATTGAATTATTCCTTATTTCACAATTTAGGGTTCTGTAACTTTTTCAAACATAGATGAAAATAGCATAATCAGAATCCTTGAATTTTTCTGATACTTTTTCATATATAAATTATTTTCATTGGAGTTACAGATTAATTTCTATGATTTTTGCAATTTTTAGAAATTTCCTGAATTAGTTTTAAACTGGAAATTCTATTTATTGCATCAGGCTGACGTCAAATCTGACAGGGGGGCCCCACTAGTCAACCTCTCTGGGACTAATCCCGCGCTGACCAGCCCCTAATTGGGGTTTGACCAGGCGTGGGGCCCTCTGTCAGCGACCCAGAGGAGGGCGATTAGGCCCTAATGGTCGGCCACGTCGACGGCCACCGGAGGGTGGTCGCCGGCGACCAAACCCGCGGCGGAGGGCTCGCCGGAGGCGACCTAGACGGCGCTGCACAGCACCAAATCACACGCGGATAGTAGCTACAGCAAGCTCGCGAAGCGGCCGATCTGGCAGGACCAACTGGGAGGCTAAGGTCACCGGAAGAGGCGTCCGCGACGAGCCGGAGCGGCGGCCGAAGCTCGGCCGTCATCGGGGGCTTCGAATCAGGGGGATCCACGCTTAGTTCTTAGCTGCTACGGCATCTACACGTCGTCCTGGAGCTTCTGGTGCTCACGGGAGGACGAGCTGGACATCGGAGGGCTACCGACGACGAGCGGCAGCGGCGGTGCTCGTCGGCCTCCGGTGAAACTAGGGCTAGAGAAGGGGATCGACGGGGAAAGCTTAGGGGAAACCACCGCATGCTCACAGGGAGTGCAGAGAAGAGCTCAGACGGCTCGGGGAAGGCCTGGGGGCGATGAATCGACGGGAGATGTCCGGCGGCCGAAGGAAGAAGAGGACGGCGTTACGGGCGTTGCAGGGCTCGAGGGGACTTCGGCTTCTGCAGAGACGACCAGGGCGACGAGGCGGATCTAAAGGCATGCTCGGGGAGGGGTTCCTGTGGCCAGGGCAACGGCCAGCTCGAGCTCGAGCTCGGCTCTAATGGCGGCAGCAGGGAGAAGGAGGGGATCCGGGCGGAGGAGGAGAACCGAGGCGGGGAATGGATAGGGGAGGCTCTGGGGAGCTTATCCCCGTCGTCGCCAGCGCGAACCGGCGGCCAGGCAGGCACGCAGGTGCGTGGCTGCGCCGGAGGAGGCGGCGGCCACCTCCTGCTGCCTACTGGCGCGGGGAAGGGGACGAGCGGCGAGGTGGGCTGGGCCTGGCGTGGGCGTCAGCTAAGACTTTTCCTTTTTCTTCTGTTTTTGTTTTTCTGTTTTGCTATTTATTGCTTTGCTAATTATTTCAGCTCCAAAACAAAAAGTAAAAACTATTTTAAACCTCATGAAGTATTTGTTATAATGTCCCCACTCATTTCCAAGACTTTAAACATTTTTGGAAAATTATAGCTTCTGTTTTCAAATTTTTAGATTTGAAACCAGTGGCTTTTGCATTTATTTAAAATGCTTGAAGTGCCAAGGAATTAGTTTTCTCCAATGCTCATTTACTTTCATGATTTACCAGAAAGTTTGAACATTTCTTGAGGCCATTTTGGGTTCATTGATTTTGAACTAGTTTGAAATTTCCTTTAATTGAAATGGTGGCTAGTGTTTTGAGTTTTTCCTTTGCCACTTTGTTGTTTTTGTTAAAACTTCTTAGATGCAAATGCAAAGAAGACATGAGCACAATGCTATCTAGCTTAATGTTTTAGGGATATGACAACTCACCCCCACTCAAAAGAATCTCGTCCCGAGATTTAGAAGTCGTCGGGAATAACGCAGGATATTCAAGTCGGAGACGATCCTCTCTTTCCCAAGTTGCCTCCTTTTCAGAAAGAGTTGACCATTGAACTTTAAGAAACCTGAGGTTTCGACGTCGAGTGGTACGCTCAGCTTGATCAAGAATACGCACGGGGTATTCTCGGTAAGAAAGGTTATCTTGGAGATCAAGCGTTTCGTGGTCCACTTCACGGATAGGATCCGAAAAGCAACGCCTGAGTTGCGAGACATGGAAAACATCATGAACCCTGGAAAGATGCGGAGGAAGTTCCAACTGGTAGGCAACTTCTCCTCGTTTGGCAAGAATGCGGAAAGGTCCAATGTAACGAGGAGCCAACTTGCCCTTGATACCGAAACGATGGGTACCCTTCAAAGGTGTAACCCGAAGATAAGCCTTCTCGTCAACTTCAAAGGTCACAGCCTTATGATGACGATCATATTGGCTCTTTTCACGAGACTGGGCTGTTTTCAACTTTTCACGAATAATGCGAACCTGCTCTTCTGCATCCTGGATCATGTCCGGGCCAAAGAGTTGCCTCTCTCCGGATTCTGACCAATTAAGAGGTGTTCGACATCTTCGTCCATAGAGAACTTCAAAAGGGGCTTTGCCCAAGCTTGATTGATAACTATTGTTATAAGCGAATTCGGCGAATGGAAGGCACTTCTCCCAATTCATACCGAACGACATAACACAAGCTCGGAGCATATCTTCTAGGATTTGATTCACTCTTTCTACTTGACCACTTGACTGGGGATGGAAAGCAGTGCTAAAAGATAAGTGAGTCCCCATGGCATTCTGAAAACTTTCCCAGAATCGAGAAGTAAATATACTTCCACGGTCCGAGTTAATTTCCAGGGGAACACCATGAAGAGACACTATTCGAGAGATATATAACTCTGCTAGCTAGCTAGCTGTTATACTCTCACGAACAGGAAGAAAATGAGCCACTTTGGAAAGACGGTCAATGACCACAAAGATAGCATTATTTCCTTTCTTGGTCTTGGGAAATCCAGTAATGAAATCCATGCTAACTTTATCCCATTTCCATTCAGGAATAGCTAAAGGTTGAAGGGTGCTAGCAGGCCTTTGATGTTCTGCCTTAACTCGACGACAAACGTCGCAGTTAGCAACGAACTCAGCAATTTCTCTCTTCATCCTAGTCCACCAGAACCTCTGGCGTAGGTCCTGATACATCTTAGTACTACCGGGATGAATGGTGAGAGGGGAATCATGAGCCTCCTTAATAATTAACTTCCTTAGATGTGGGTTCTTAGGAACCACTAAACGATTCTGGAAGAATACCACACCTTGATCATTCATGGAAAATTCTTTAGCATTTCCGCTAAAAATATTCTCCTTGATCCGTGATATACCCTTGTCACGCTTTTAGCCAGCTATAATTTGATCCTTAAGAGTAGGCTTCGCCACCAGGGTAGAAAGGAATCCTTGAGGAACAATATGAAGATTCAACTTCCGAAAGTCCTCATGGAGAAGTGGTTGACCTTGTTGTAGCATCAGATTGTTACAATAAGATTTACGACTTAGTGCATCGGCCATAACATTGGCCTTCCCCGGGGTGTAAGTTATCCCTAAGTCGTAATCCGAGATCAACTCAACCCACCGTCTTTGCCTGAGATTCAAATCCGGCTGGGTGAAGATATATTTCAGACTTTGGTGATCAGTGAATATTTCGCAACGATTACCCAGGAGGTAATGTCGCCAGGTTTTTAGTGCATGGACCACAGCTGCAAGCTCAAGGTCATGTGTGGGATAATTATCCTCATGTGGACGCAACTGTCAAGATGCGTATGCGATCACATGACGATCTTGCATGAGAATGCAACCTAATCCTTGTCGCGAGGCGTCGCAATAGATAACAAAGTCCTTAGAAAAATCTGGTGGTAGCAACACGGGTGCGGAGGTCAGGCGTCTTTTCAGTTCCTGAAAACTATGCTCACACTGTGGTGTCCACTCGAACTTTTTATCCTTCTTGAGGAGTTCAGTCAGAGGCTTTGCAACCTTGAAGAAATTCTCGACGAAGCGGCGACAATAGCTCGCTAAACCAAGAAAACTCCTAACTTGCTTAACCGATTCAGGTTGAGTCCAATCAAGGACTGCTTGAACTCTCTCGGGATTGACAGCAATACCCTTACCAGAGATTACGTGGCCTAGATAGGTCACTTCTGGTAACCAGAATTCACATTTTGAAAATTTGGCATAAAGGCGATGCTCTCGAAGTTTCATCAATACCAGCCTTAGATGCTCGGCATGTTCTTGTTCATTCTTGGACTAGATGAGAATATCATCGAGGTATACTACGACGAATTTATCCAAATACTCCATGAATATTGAATTCATCAGCCGAGAGAATGTGGCTGGGGCATTGGTTAAACCGAAGGACATAACGGTGTACTCATATTGGCCATAACAAGTAACAAAGGCCGTTTTTGGAATGTCCCCGTTCTTAATCTTGATTTGATGGTATCCCAACCTCAAATCCATTTTGGAGAAGACTGAGGATCCAGCGAGCTGATCGTACAGATCGTTGATCCTGGGGAGCGGATACTTGTTCTTTATGGTGACCAGGTTAACTGGTCGGTAATCTACAACCATCCGATCCGTTCCGTCTTTCTTCTTGACGAAGAGGACGGGACAAGCCCAAGGAGAAGAGCTAGGACGAATGAAACCCTTGTTCAAGGCCTCATCTAATTGCTTCTTAAGTTCGGCTAGCTCCAGGGGTGCCATCTTATAAGGTCTTCTGGCTATTGGGACAGTTCTCGGAACAAGATCTATTACAAACTCTACATCTCTGTCAGGTGGAATTCCTGGTAGTTCCTCTAGAAAAACATCCGGGAAGTCACGGACTACCGGAATGTATTCAAGTTCTGGAAGAGGGTTGGCATTTAGGGAATAGAGTTGGCATTTGGCAACTCGAGTAGAGACATTTACTATCTCACCCGAGGGATGGGTAAGCTGGACATTTCTAGAGTGGGTATCAATCTTGGCATAGTGAGCTGACATCCAGTCCATGCCCAAGATGATATTAATATCCGAAGATTTCAATGCTATCAATGAGGCTAGAAAAACTAGCCTGTCTACTAGAATTTCATTGGCATAGGTTATCCTAGAGGTTTGCCATTTGCTACCAGGGGTTTGGACAACCAATGGGATTGGCATATCACAAAATGACATGTTATGCAACTGTGCATAACTTTCTGAAATGAAGGAATGAGAAGACCCAGTGTCAAAGAGAACGGACGCTGGGTGATGATTAACAAGAAGCGTACCCAGCATGACGTCGGGATCCTCTGCAGCTTCTTCTGCTGACACATAGTTCACACGGCCACGTGCAGGAGTTGGCTTCACATAAAATGCTTTGCCCGACTTGGCCTGCCCGACAGACTTTCCGGGTTGCTTGGCACCCACATTCTAAGGACACTCACGGGAATAATGCCCTGGTTCCCCACACTTGTAGCATTTCACCTGGTTGGCACGTGGTGCAGCATTGCTAGCTGGACCACCATAAGGTTTTGCTGGAGGGTTGGCCTGATTCGTTTGAGGCGCCACGTAGGATGGCCTCAGAGTGTATCTTGGCGGCAGAGAACTGTTTGGAACCCACAACCTGCGTTTTGGAAACGCGGAACCAGAAGACGAGCCAAAGTCACGGGAGTGCTTCCTTGTAGCTTCGAAGTCAGTATGACCAGTCTCCGCACTGATCGCTTTGTTGACTAGGGCTTGAAAGCTTGCACACTCATGGAGGCGCAGATCTCGACGGACCTCAGACCCTTACGGAATCTTGCTTGCTTCTTGGCGTCAGTAGACACCTCCTCTGTTGCATCGCGGGCGAGGTTACCGAACTCGCGGCTATAGGCATCCACAGACAACTTGCCCTGAGTGAAGGCACAGAACTCCTCTCTCTTTCTGTCCATCAGGCCCTCTGGAATATGGTGCAGACGAAAAGCTGTACTGAAGTCTGCCCATGTGGCCACTGGTTCAGCGGGACGCATAGCTTCAAAATTCTCCCACCACAGATTGGCGGGTCCCTCCAGGAAATACGTCGCGAAGGTCACCTTGTCGGCTTCAGATACATTTGCCGAGCGAATCTTGCGTGAAATGCTGCATAGCCAGTCATCAGCGTCGTGGGGATCGACGGAATGATGAAACTTTGGAGGATTCAGCTTCACAAAGTCATTGAGGGATACGGCAGCATTCCTAGGTTGTCGAGCCGTATTCTGGTCAATACGCTCTAGCAGTCGGTTGGTCTCCCTTTTGTTTCTTTTTGCCTCAAGCATCACTTCTACCAGAGAAGGTGGGTGAGGCAGGTCTTCCTGCGACGCTTGACTACCCTCACCTTGCTCATGGGCTGGGGCACGGTTCAACCTGGTGAACACCATCCTGATAAACAAACTCATAGCTTAGACCAATATCATATCATTACTAGCTATGGATTAAGAATGTACTGAACACACGGAATGCGGAAATGAATATCCGAACAACATGGTAACAAGCAACTGCTATATATACACCATGGTTCATACACACCCTTACATAGTTCAGTACAAACTTACTCGAAGAGCAAACTACTGAAATGGTGGAACTACTCATCAGAGGCTTACAAGCTTCCTATACATTATTTATCTAGGCCTCCGGAATTCGTTTCACATTACTACCATACACCACAAGTCACACAGGACTGTGAACATACGGCTACTACCATACTATCCTTCCGCTCACAGCTCAGGCATCCGCATAGAACATCTCATAGAGATTACCTCCATGACCTGGAAGCTCAACCTGAGGATCAGGAAACACTCTTGCCTGAGATCCCTGGGATCCATAAGGACAGGGATGTGGCCTTGGTCCCCTGGCTGGTGGTAAGAGGGGTCCCCGAAGAGGTGTGACTCCTCCTATAGCTGGCCAGTCAACGTGG